>NC_050577.1:136305081-136965081 GCF_011100635.1 Trichosurus vulpecula | reverse complement strand
CAGGCCAAATTGTTGGAATGCTGGTTTTCTTGACAACTCCAAACCCAAAAAAATATGATAATGCGTTATGGTGTAGTTGAAAATAGCATAGTCAGATGTTTGCTTAAAACCTAGAAACTTTACGTGTTGCTTTTCATGTGCTGTGCCAAGTCTTGATAATACTTTTTCCCCCAACCAAGGGACCTCATAACCTGATTATGGTTATTGCTTTACAAACAGTTTTTGACAGAAGGTGGCTGCTAGAGCTTAACATATGTACCAGTTCCATGTGATGGGGCTGGTTCTTGCAAACTAAGCTCATCATTTATTCTTTGCTGGAGTCAGCAAATAGACTTAAAGAGATACACAGTCATCTATCACGCCAAATAAAAGGACATAACGGCTTTCAAAAGGGTTTTCCCACTTACCCAAAAGGCTTTCTGAAAGCTTCTACCTCTGCAAAAAAAAAAAGAAAAAAAAAGAAAAAAAAAGAAAAAGAAAAAAAAGAAATTAGAACAATTATGGCAGATTGCATGAAATGTGAGAACGTCACAGTAACTGCTACTTTTCATTATGTTTGTCTTTGGGTCATGATCAACAAAAGGGTTACAGTTTCAAAAGAGAGATTGGGATTGTAAAAAGATGGTTTTCAGGCATCTAGAAGTCTAATGTAAGGATTATCTGAAAAAGAAAATGGGTCTCTCCAGTACATTTTCACAAGATAATGATGGACTGGATGGAGGTAAATGTGGTAACTGTCCCATCAAGAAGGTGGCCTAAGACTACAATGCTAAAGTATGCATACCTCAGTTACAAAACTTTTGAAAGGAAGTCTCAGCCACAGAATGCATATACCTGTAGAGTTTTGCATGGGTTTTATATAAATACAATTTAAAAGAAAATAGCTGCTTGCACATTATACCAGAAAAACCTCCAAAACTGCAATTGCTTTGAAAATAGATTTTAGGTTTTTTGGAGTTTTCTGAGATGCTTGGTCTGTATTTTGATAATTGTGCATATTATGTAAAAATGTTGGTGGACCCATAAATGACCAGACTTTTTCTAAGAAAAATGTTGCTTTAATGCATTTCATGAATTTTTAATCTTATATCATTGCTTGCTAGTAATAGCAAATCTGCTTTTCTGCATCTGCTTTGCGTAGCTATTGTAAGGCTTTGAACTAATGTATGTATTTATTGCTTGAACTTCTGTGCATACCTTATAAAGCATAATGTCTGACAATTTAAATGGCTCATGTATTCTTGCTTCTATCATAAGCTGATGATGGGGACTATGATCTTTTGTATACAGCAAATTTTAACTGTAGCACAAACATCTGTTTATGTATTGGTGAAATATACCTGTTTTATTTATCTTTTTGAGGTAAACTAATTTTTGATACTTTTCATTACTGTGTACTATGTTCATACCTTGAATTCTCTGACGTTAGAAGTCATGGTTGAGAATTGTAACAGCTGTTATATCCGTTCTGTATTCATGGCTTTCACTGCTGAATAAAATAAAGGACCAAACCTAGGATTTGAAAGAAAACTGTCTACCTCTAACACCAGGGAGTTATCAGATTTTATTTTACATAGTTTTAGTCTACAAAGACACAATTGCTTAAACCTAGTGGGCTTAAGGCTTATATTCTGTGTGGTTGGATTCATGGCGCAGTTGTACTGTTTGAAAATCAATTAAAATTTCATGTGAATGTTACAAGTATTTGGTAGAATTACCACTAACTGGGTTTTCTGTAGATAACTCAGATATGGAGACACTATCATCAGCATTCTGTGTCTACAGCTGCTTAACTTCATAAGAATGCATTTCTCTTTGTGATTAGGGACTCAAGAACAGTCAGAATAGAGCTACAGAACTACACTTTAAAATAAACCATCCTGGACTTTAATGTCCCTTGGCAGATTCAGTCACAAAATCCAACAGTCTGTTTTCTAAAGTTCCTCCAGTCAGGCATTCACATTTTGGAGAATTTACTTTAGGCTTTAGACCATATACACCAATCTTAACATTCATTTGGACATTCTAGGTTTATAAATACCATAAAGCTATTATTAGGAGCAACATGGTTTGCCCTTGTTATTTCACTAGTTCAAGTCAGTGTGAAAGGTCTTTGTCCATACAATTTGGCAAATCTTACTGAGCAAAAAGGATGTACATTTTACTATAGAATTAATGTATGAACAGTGTGTTACTGCTGTTGGTTGTAAAAAATGTATATGAAACATTTCATTCATTTGCTTACATTTCTGAAGTATAAATAAAAAGTCTAATTCTTTTTGACCCATTTATAACCCCTAGGATTTTATTCTTTCGAAGAAGGATATTCTTCTACACCAAAAGCCCAAATCATAAATTGGTGTATAAATGGCACACACACAATTTGCTAAAGATCTTTTCCTTGGGATTTGGGGATTCATAAAGTACACTCAACTCTAACCTGTGCTGCCTTTCAAATATATTTCATTAGGAGCTGCCCCAGAGGCCTAAATGTGCCCTCCCCTGTAATGTCCCTGCGTTTTTATTCTAAGTAGAATCTGACATTACAAATACTGAATCCTAAAAATGCAAGTAAAGTTTGTCTCCCTTTCTTACTCTTTTCAACTCTCTCTTTTTTTTTTTTTTCTATTTTTCACTTTTTCTGCTCTCAAATGTCACACTCTTCCATGATCCTGGCAAAAACAAATGTTCATGGCTTAGTGGGAAACTTCTAAGTTTTCGAAGGTACCTAATTTCAATGGAAGGCAATCATATATGCCAATGAGTCCCAGAAGATCTACGCTAGCAACAAAAACTGGCATATGATATGTATGGCACCAAAAAAAGGTGATGTAGGACCATTAGAGCCATAAAGTTTGGCTCTTTCTTTAGCTTCTTTCTATATTCCTAAATATGTTGTAAAGGAAAATAGAAAATAGGCAATTCAAGTATATTTTTGCATAATTTTAACATTTTCTGCTATCATATTGACAAAAATCTAAAGAACTTTCTACTGAATTTTAAAGTGCTATAAGAGAAATGTAAAATTTAAAATGATCTTTCTTGAGCATCAGAAATCCTTTCACTCTCAAAACTACTGATTAGCACAAACTGTAGTAATACCAAATGGTACACTACAGTTGTATTTTCATTCATTAAAGGCTTTTTTTTTTAAACATGAAATGAATACAATGCTTAGATGCCTTGCCTTTAAAGAGAAAAAAGCACATCAGAGAATAAAATTAACAGCTGGAATCAAAATCAGAAACCATTTTTTCAACCTTTATTATTAATATCATTTTGATATGTGAACTATTTTGTGATCATGAAACATTCAAGCAGGAAACCATACTGAAAGCAATTGGCCACTAAACTATTTTTAATTGTAAAAAGTAAAACTACCAGTTGCTTAGTAATTAATAAAAGGAAAGAAATATTCAAAAGTCTTTTTAAAAAATAAACAACAAATGGCAAATCACATTCTGCTCAAACTCCCAAGCAAAAGCAGTGCTCCCTAGCAATTGAACAAATGGTAGTTTCAAGTATTTTAAAAGATGCTCCTTAAAAGACAAGTTCTGACATAAATGTTTCAAAAGAAGGAATTTAGTTAAAGTTACTTATGTGTTTTCTAAAACATTTCAAGAGATTTAAAGATACAGCATTATGTAGTGGAAAATAAACACAATTTGTAGTGAGAAGACCCAAGTTCAAATCCTGGTTCTTGTCTCTTACCTAAACCTATATAAGCTGAGACAATTCACATACTAATCTATGAAAATTTTTTGCTATAAGAAAAAAAACATTGCATCAGAATGTGAAACTTGACAGGTAGAAGGACATATATTACCACAGCAGGACATAATTTTGCCTTTTTTCTGCTCATTCACTGGCAACAGAAATTAAAAGGAAGCCATAATATATTCCTTTGGGCAGAAGAAGTAATATCTATATTGTAGCAAGAGAAATGGAAGATAGAAAATTAAAGAAATGGTTTGTGAAAAGTGGATATCCAAAATGGATTACCTTGCACAGAAATATTATTTTTGAAGGAGGCATCACATTTCAAAACTGCATGACCAAATTTTGCTTCTGACTATCCATCTTTTGTTGCAGTGCATATTTATTTGGAAATCCTTAGGTTTCCATTCCTGATCAATTATTTGCATGATACCATAAGAAAAACAGCCTAAGTTCTCTGATTGTCAAGGCTCACATGATATTTAGAAATTTGGAACAAGTTTGCTTTTGCCATAGTACTTAGAATGCCTGAGCATTTGGCCTCCACCCAACTTACATGTTAGTAGATAAAGCTCTTTCAACTATACAATGAAAATTCTCATAACACTTAGAACCTCATCATAATAGCACCTATACTTTTGTCTCCCCCTACCAGATGGGAATAATTATCCATAGATAGACCTACTTCTCTGGGAGGTTATAAAGATTAATTAGGATGTTAAGATTACCACCAATAAAAATGTTCATTGTGGTTGCATTTCATTTTTATCTGGCAAAGATCAGGCAAGCTCTGTTTCTTAATGCTAAATGTGATAATCTACCAAAATTCATGATGCTACAGACAAGAAATGGCCCTCTAGATATCAGTAATACTTATGTCCCAAATATTATTGGTTTGGTTTTGTCCCCCCCAAAAAAATTGGGAGTAAAAAAGAGAGGCAGACAAAGACTTACAAAGAGAATGAATATATTGGTCAGCCTTGAAAACAAGAAGCTGTAAGTTCCAATTCCAGTCTGAGACATAGTAAGCACTCATCCATCAACCTCTTGATGTCATATGAAAGTAAGAGTATAAGCTACACATTGTTGATCCGCATTGGTCAAGAGAATGTCCACCAAGATGTATGCATAAATAAATGCATACATTAATCTAAACATTTGTGTACACTGCAGTCTACCAAATATTCATTTAGTGAGCTCCAAAAGAATAGAAAGTGATCACTCAGAATGCAAGAGAAAAGGATAAACAGAAAGGAGCAAAAGAAAACACAATCATGGTTAGTTATTAAAGAAAATGCTCCTGCCCTGACCCAGAAAGAAGTCCTTTTCCAATTCTTGTTGCAGATTTCAGAACTCAGGAGATCAACACTAAATCCTACAAGCCACATCATTCCTTGCTCAATCACTTCTGTGATCTCTGACAAGTAACAAGGATGGATGTATAGGAAGCTCTCCAAATGAGAAACATGTAGAGAGTTCTGAACAGGCTGCACATAAACATAATGATATGGAAGAGGTGAGGAATGATCTCGTTCAAGTGCTCAAGGCACCCTATTCTGTCCAACAGATTAAGTCCAACAAATATTTCCAACAAAGTTCAATTCAGACCAACAAATATTTCAGTGCTTACACTGTCTCAGGCATTATGCCAGGATTGGGGACACAAACACAGAAATTAAACATTCCCTGCCCTCAGGGAGGGCATTTGGAGAGAAGTATAAAGGGGAAGATGCCATACACATATAAATAGGTAAATATAGAATAATATAACTAGGTATCCATTGGATAGAGTAATGGGATTGGAGTCAGGAAGACCTGAGTTCAAATCAAGATTCAGACTCTCAATAACTATATGGCCCTGGGCAAGTCACTTAAGCAATCCGTCTCAGTTCCTCAATGGTAAAATGGAGACATTAACGGCACCTATTCCACAGGATTGTTGTAAGGATCAAATGAGATGATATTTTGTATATCACTCCTCACAGTCCCTCACACAAAGTAAGTAGGTGCTTAATGAATGCTTGCTTCCTTCTTTCCTAAACTAACTTCAAGAGGTGGAAAGAATTTACAATGGGGGAGGGGAGGGAGATTAGGAAAGGTCTGCTTTAAGGGTGAAACCTGAGCTATGTTTTTACTTCTTTGAGGAAATAAACTTTTTTAATTGTTGTCATTTATTTTCATAGCATATTCATTTCCAAATATACTTTCCCTTTCCCCTTTAAATGTAGTTAGCCTTCATATGGACCAAAATTTAAGAAATTTTAAATTAAAAAAAAACTTTAGCAAAATCAACTAACACATCAGCCAAGCACATGTCCTAATATGTGCAGTAGTATCCCACAGCCATAATTTCCTATACTTTTCAATGACAAGACATGTAGTGCTGAAGTTGGTTATTATTTATTAGTACAGCCTTGTAATAATTTTATTATTATTGTTCTCTCTGAGGCCCTGAGCACTTATTAAGGTATTTTAGCAAAGCAAGAGAGGATACTGATACAAGCAAAGAGCAAGAGAGACCCAGCCCTGGAGGAGCTGACATTCTAATGGAAAAAGACAATACACAAAAGGAAGCTTAAAAGGGGTGGGGGTGGAGTCAGTCAAAGCCAGGAAGTTAGAAGCCCACCTGGGAAGAGAAGGAAAATTGGCCAGCTTGGGCCCCTCACCAAAACGGAGACCCTGAGAGGAACTGTCCAATGGATGAAGGGGTACGGCATGACAGAGGATGTTTCAGGATGAAAAGCCTCCAAGCCCTGAGGAAAGTTCACAATAGTAGTTACTACGTATGTTATTTATCGTGAAAAGTGGCACTATTTCCTCCTCATGGTTGTAAGGTTTTTTGGTGGCTAGTTTTTACACACACACACACACACACACACACACACACACACACACACACACACGGCAGAGGTATAGTGGAAAGGGCAATGGCTCTTGAGTCAGAGGACCAAGGTTCAAACCTTAACTCACATTTAGTAGCTATGTGAGCTTCAATTTGTTAACTGTAAAATGAGGGAGTTGTACTACTTGGCCTTCTAGCTCTAATTCTGTGATCTAAAATGATGTTTTCTTGAACATCACAGGCAGGACAAAGGCTGCTCTAAAAAGATATGGAAAAAGTAATGGCATTGAAGAAGAAATGAGAAGAAAAAATACACAATAGACAAATATAATATGGGAACTTAGGACCATTATCAAAGACAGAATATTGGACTGGACTGGATAGACCACTAGAATGAACTGTGGCTTATGATCTAAATAGAATTAAATTATGTCAAATGGACTAAGAATGAATCTGTGAACCATGGGTGGAGGGGAGAATGGAGAAGAAATCTAATTCTTTTTAGTACAGGCTTACATAGCACTGAGGTGGTGGAAAGGATGCTGAACTGGAGTCTTGAGCTCTTCTTGAGTCCATCACTAACTAGCTATATATACACCGATTAATATACTCACCCCTTGAGATCCCTTTTCCTCATCAGTCAAATGAGATGGTTACTATAAGAATACTAGATTTATCATCAAATTTGGGTCTCTATCCTAGCTACCATTTGGCACCTGTGTGACCTTTGACAAGTCACTTAACCCCCCCCCCAGGACATTTTCCCTACTACCCTACCATCATCTAATTGTTTGTAAAATAAGACATTGGGACTAGCTGATCTGTATGATCCATTCTAGTCCTAAATCATACAATCCTCCTATGTATCCTGAATCCCTTCTAGCTGTAGGATTCTTTGAGTCATTCACCTAAGTAAACCAGATGACAAAATTTGGTGCTATTAAATTTATAAAATTATTTTGAAAATATAGAAAGGAAGCTAAATGCCCATATTTTGTAGTCAATATATAATCTTAATAAAGAACAAGTGAAGGAAGCTCTTTTCATCAAATGGTGTGAATAAATGACTAGAAATGAAAAATCTTGAGTTATAATTGACCAAATATTATTAGTTTTATGTCACATATCATATTATCTCAGTGATCTCCCTTTCACCACCTACAAAATAGACACATATGAAAGCTCTATGAAATCTTCAAGGGAATAGCTATAGAAAAAGGGAAGTTTTAGAAAGAATGCCAATGCATAAGAGCAACATGCATTTGTAATTGATGAGGGACACATCTGTCACTGATGAGGGAGCTGAAGAAAATTTGTATGTTGATTTTTTTCATAAATATATAAGATAAGTTTCCTTATATCATTTCTTTTCTATAATCCTCTTAATGTAAGATTTAGACATTCCATCTGTCCTCTACTATTCATATTTCTCCCTCTAATTCTCAATAGTTAGGTTGCATGTACTCAAATGAGGTAAAACAGTTCCTAGTTTATAGATCATCTGTCATTTAGTTCTAGCTCAGGTTAGCTAAAAACTAGATAAATCTGAAGGGCTATGGGCAGAGGTCCTCAAGAAGACAACAACAAAAGACATGCCAAAGAAAAAGAAGAATAAGAAAGCAAAATGGCTGTCTAATGAGGCTTTACAAATAGCTGAGGAAAGAAGGAAAGGGAAAGGAGAAAGAGAAAGGTACATCCAACTGCATGCAGAATTCCAGAGGATAGCAAGGAAAGATAAGGATTTCTTAAATAAATAATGCAAAGAAATAGAAGAAAACAATAGAATGGTAAAGACAGAGATCTCTTCAGAGAAATTAGAGATATAAAAGGAAAGTTTCGTGCAAAAATGGGCATGATAAAAGAATAAGTGATAGGCACTTATCAAAAGTAGAAGAGATTGAGAAGAATTATATATATATATATATATATATATATATTATGGAATTATATACAGAAGAATTAGACAAGAAAGATTTTAACATCACTGATAACCAGCATGGTGGGGCTACTGATCTCAAACCAGTCATCCTGGAGAATGAAGTTAAGTGGGCCTTAGGAAGCATTGCTAACAATAAGGCTCACAGAGGTGATGGAATTCCAGCTGAACTATTTAGAATCCTAAAAGATGATGCTGTTAAAGTGCTGCACTCAATATGCCAGCAAATTTGGAAAATGCAAAATTGGCCACTGGATAGAAAAAGATCATTTTACATCCAAATCCTAAAGAAAGAGAATGCCAAAGAATGTTCAAATTACTGAACAATTGCACTCATTTCACATGCTGGCAAAGTTATGCTTAAAATTTTGCAAGCTAGACTTCAGCAATGCAGGAACCAAGGACTGCCAGAAGTGCAGGTTGATTTCTGAAGAGGCAGAGGAACTAGAGACCAAATTGCCCACATTTACTGGATTATGGAGAAAGCACGGGAGATGCAGAAAAACATCTACTTCATTGACCTCCTAAGGCCTCCGACTGTGTGGATCACAAAAAAATGCAACAAATCTTCAAAGAGATAGGATTATCAGATGATTTTATTTGTCTCCTGTGTGTGGGTCAAGAAGCAACAGTTAGAACTGAACACGGAACAACTGCTTGGTTTAAGATTGAAAAAGGAGTACAACAAGGCTGTATGTTGTCACCTTATTTATTTAATGTATATGCAGAGTACATCATGTGACACACCAGGCGGGATGAATCAAAAGGCAGAATTAAGGTTCCCAGGAGAAATATCAACAGTCTCAGATATGCAGAAGATAGCACTCTGATGGCAGAAAGTGAAGAGCAATTAAGAAGCCTCCAGATGAGGACAAAAGAGGAGAACAACGTAAAAGCTGGCTTGAAGATTAACATAAAAATAACTAAGATCCTGGTAACTGATCTCATCACTTCCCGGCAAATAGAGGGAGATGAAATGGAAGCAGTGTCAGATTTTATATTCTTGGGTTCAAAGATCACTGCAGATGGCAGCTGCAGCATTGAAATTAAAAGACACTTGCTCCTTGGAAGGAAAGCTATGGCAAATATGGAAAGCATAATAAAAAGCAAAGACATCACTTTGCTAACAAAGCTCCACATAGGCAAAGCTATGATTTTTCCAGTAGCAATGTATGACCGCAAGAAGTGGACTATAAGAAAAGCTGAGCACCACAGAATCGAAGCTTTCAAATTGTGGTAAAAGACTTTTGAAAATGCCTTGGACAGCAAGGAGGTCAAATCAATCAATACTTGAAGAAATTAATTCAGATTATTCACCAGAAGGACAAATACTAAAGCTGAAGCTTAAATATTTTGGCCACATAATGAGAAGACAGGACTCATTGGAAAAGACCCTGATGTTGGGAGAAGGGGATGACAAAGGATGAGATGGATAGATAGCGTCATGGAAGCAACAAACATGCAGCTGGACAGACTTTGGGAACTGTGGAGGATAAAAGGACCTGGCTTGCCATGGCCCACAGGGTCGCAAAGAGTCAACATGACTGAAAGACTGAACAACAAGGTAAACCTCAGGCCTCAAAGGAATATGGGCTAAAGGGAACATGGGAATCTAAGTAAGAGTGAAAAACTGAAGCCATGGTACTGGTTCTATATATCTTTAGGCAACTGCTATACATGGTCACTGGATCCATCAGCTCTTCCCACTAGTGTGATAAAGAGGTTTCAAAACTTTGTAGGCTGATAAAAATAACTTGACAAAGAGAATTATTGATTATGAACACAAAGAGCTGTGTGTGAAAAGGACAGAAGTCCTGGATTTTGCCTAATAAGGGGTCTTTCACCTATGGCCTTTCAGTAACATCTATAAAAAGCAGATATGGTATCTCCAAGCTTTGTCAATGACTTATATATTCATTGCTCAAAGCATCCACAGCATCCCCTCAAACAAGTCAACAACCTTGAAAATACTGTTCAAATAACTTTCCTAAGCACAGAAATGGTACTGAAAATCAATCTCAAACTAATGATCACAAACTGCTATGGTACATAATCTGTTTCAAAAATGAAACTTATGAAAACCTCATTTTTGGCAAATGTGTCCCAAAGCTGCCTCACAAATCTTGCCATAACGAATGGTGAAGTAAGAATACATACAACTGCATGGACATCACTCTAGTGGAAACTGCACCATTCTGGCTCTGAATCCTGATTTAGCTACTGGCAAGTTACTTAGCTTCTCCAGGTCTCAATTTCCTCATCTGTAAAATGCAATATTAAGCTATATAGCCTCCAAATTTCCTCCTAAATCTAAATCTATAATCCTGTGATCCAAGATCATCTTAAAAGTCCTCCTCTACTTTAAATTACAGCATAATAGGTTCATAGATTTAAAGCTAGAAGGATCTTTAAAGGACCTAGTCCATCTTCCTCATTTTCACTGCATCTTGTTGAAACATACAAAGCATTGTTTTAAAATACCCTGTGTAATTGCATATATTTTCTCTGTTTCTAAGTAGTACATTATTAGCATGGAAACAAATAAAATTGTTAGTCAGCAAATATTTGCCCAAGGCCCTATGAATGGCCAAAGTGGTTCTGTTTATGTTCTCAGGTTCTTCTATCAACACATACTTATGCTTTATATTGTCATGGTCTGCCTGGCTCCCAGCTGTTGCAGCCCTGAAACCATAACTTACCTAGTTAATTACCTGTATGGTGAGTCCTGCTTCATACTCTTAGGACTAAATTTGACCCTAGACAAAGTAAACATAAAAGGATGACCAATGGAGTATACAGTCTTAGAATTGAAAAATTGTAGAATGTTAGTGCTTGATGTTACTAGTCCCAGCCTACTGTTTTCTTGGTAATATTCTTTATGTGTGCCTCATCAACCACAGCAGCATTTTCTATTCACCCCGACTAATATCAGAGTTTCTTTACTACTGATATGATTCTGACCTTGACAGTACTGGCTCCCAGTGGCTGAGCCTCGACCCTTACAGAGCAATCTCACGGCTTAGCTCCTAATCACAGTTACCCAAATTTCAAATGTAGGGACTCTCCTTACACCAGCAAAAGTGTGACAGGGAACACTAGCCTGAGAATCAGGAGACTAAGGTTCAAATCAAAACTCTTCCATCAACTAGCTGTGTGATGATAGGCAAGCTCATTAAGGCTTAGTTTTCTCAGCTTTTAGTGAAAATAATAATACTTATCTTTGTACCTCTTAAAGGTTTTATAAACAATGTGCTTAAAAAAAAACAAGGCATTTCATGAATGTGAGCCATTATTGATACAGATTCATAGACTAGTCAAGGGGTGGGGAAACTGCAGTGGGGAACCAAACTTCAAGTTTGGATTCAGTTAAAGGGCTGCACTTGAGGACCTAGAAGGCCACAGGTTCCCCTCCATTGGACTAGTCTATCAATGAAATAAAAATCATTTAGTAAGTAATTAATATGTCAAGCAATATGCTAAGAACTGGGGATAGAAACAAAAAGAATAAAATAATCCCTATTTACAAGAAACTTACATTCCAACATGGGAGAGAGAGAAGGGGAGAGGGAGAAAGAAAAGGGAGAGAATAAAAGAGGTAGAGATAAAAGTGAAGGAGACAAGAGGAGGAAAGCAGGGAAAAGGGAGGGGAAGAGGGAGAGGGATATCAGAGCTGAGGATACAAATACAACTAAGATTACCCATCCTCAAGGAGTTAACATTCTATGGGGACAAAATAATACATAAAAGGGTGCCAGGAAGTAGAGGGTGGAAGAGAAATGGTACATAAGCAGGGAAAAGGGGGGGGTAGGGGCATACAGATGTATACAAGTGTGTTTGTATGTGTACATATTATATGTATATATACACACATATATGTACATGTATATATATATATGTGTGTGTGTGTGTGTGTGTGTGTGTGTGTACACATACCTATGCTTATGTATAAATTGCCCATTGAGCATGCCTTACTATGGAAACAAATTCTAAATCCTTCATGAACCCCTTGCTTTCAGGTCCTTGTATCACAAAAATTAAAGATCTGCTACCTCACGAGATTTATATCTATTTTTCCAAGAATTCAATCAATCAATAGAGATTTATTAAGTACCTACTATGTGCCAGGCACTGTGCTAAGCACTGAAGATAGAAAAAGAGGCAAAGGATGGCCACTGCCCTGAAGGAACTGACAATTTAATGGAATACAGACTTAGTCAAAACTGAACAGGAACTTAAAATCACGTCATAGGAGGTTTCATTTTTTAAAAATTGAGAATGTTTAGACTGGAAAAAAGAAGACTGAGTGAGGAACTAATCTAGCTCAGGGTTTCCTAACCTAAACTCTTCCTAATATAAACTTTTTTAATGTAATAATTGTATTTTAATATAATGATTTTCCTTTGTAATCCCATGTATTTTATTTTACTGCATATATTTAAGACATTATTCTAAGAAGTCCACAGGTTTCATCCAAGCAAAGGGGTCCATAATACAAAAAAAGTATAACCACTGATGCAAATATAAAAGGTCACATGAGAAATAGATCAGAGAAGCAAGAAAGAAAATGTCTTTCCATAGAGAAAAGGTTGGTGACCAAACAGGAGATCTAGAAGAATAAATGGACTACTCCGAATACATAAAATTTAAAAAGATCTGCATGAACAAAGCCAATGCAGTTAAAATTAGAAGGGAAATAGTTAACTGAAAAAAAAAAAAAACCCCTTTGCAACACATTTCTTTGAAAAAGGTATCTTATCAAAGATACAGAAGGAACTGATTCAAATTTAAAATAAGAACCATTCTCCCACAGATAAATGATTAAGGGATATGAATAGGCCATGTTCAGAGGGAACAATCCACACTATCAACAACCACATAAAAAATAATCCAAATCATGAACAAACTGCAAATTAAAACAACTCTAAGGTTCTTCTTCCCACCCATCAGAAGGGCAAAGATAACAAAAAAAGGAAGCTGTTGGGGGGCTTCAGGAAACAAGCTGTTGGAAATATGAATCATTCTAGTCAGTCTGAAAAGCAACTTGGGCTTCTTAACAAAAAAAAAACAAAACACTTAAATGTGCCCTTTCTGACCCATTGATATCACTACAAGACCTAGACTCCAAAGAGAACAAGAAAAAATATATTCACAAATATTTAGGGCAGCTCCATTTGTGGTGGCAAAGAACTAACACTAAGGGGCTAAGGGCTGAACAAATTATGGAATAGAAAAGTAATGGAATATTATTTTGCTCTAAGAGATGACAAAAAGGATAGTTTTAGGGAAATGAGATGAAAAGACTGAGTAAAATGAGTAGATCCAGGAGAACAATTTATACAACAGTCTTGTGAAGATCAGCAATTTTGGAAGATTTAAGAATTTTGATCAATGGCATGACTAACAATGATCCGAGAGGGCTAGTAATGAAGTGTTACCTACCTCCTCAAGGTGCAGAAAAAAACATACTCTTTGCTTCACTATGCACATTAGTTACAAGAGTTTTGCTGTTTTTCTTTTTTTTTTTCCCTCCCAAAGGTAGGGGCAAGAGAGAAGATGGGAGAGAGATAAACAAGGGTGACAGCTTTTTAAAAAAAAACAAGGAAGAAAATAGCAATTAAAGAATTTTATTAAAATGCAAGTACAGAAGGAAGCAAAGAGAAGTATGGCAGCTTTCAAAGTTACGCTTTGAATTTGTTTTGGGAGGAAGGAATAAAAGCATTTATTAAGTACCTACTATGTGCCAAGCACTGTGCTAAATGCTTTACAAATATCTCATTTCATCCTCACAACAATCCTGGAAGGTAAGTGCTATTATTAATCCCCATTTATTCAGATCAAGAGACTGAGGCAGACAGAGATTAAATGACCTGCCTGTGGTCATCTATGCTCATAAGTGTCCAAGGCCAGATTTCAACTTGTCTTCCTAATTTTAGGTCCAGTATTTAATCCACTCTTCTCCTAGCTGCCTCCAGGTATTTATTACATACTTAAAAGGTAGCTTGAATGCAACAGAGATTCAGTTTCATGTGTAATTCTCTTATTCTACTTTGTGATGGGAATGCTCGTTTTATTTGATGTTTATTAAGCTCAAAATTAAAAAAAGAAAAACAATAGCATTGGCCGAGAGATGTTGAGAACACAGATTTACAGAAGCAAAGTGTTTTTAAGTCGTCAAATATCTATACAGGATCTAAGCATGGTGTCTGCAGAAACTGAATGTAATAATTACAATTTCACAGTGACTCAGAAACTCCATCCATTTATAACAGACATGACTATGTTGGCCACCAAAAACCAAAATGTGGTAGTTTTTTCAACCATCTTGATTAGCCATATAACTTTAAAACAGTGTTTCAAAATCTGAACTATGGACAATGATTTGACCAATACATCTTTGTCTTAGACCCAAGTCTAGCCCATTACTAAAACCAGGGCTCTGTTATTTGAATCAGAGGATTCTCACAGAAAGAATGGCATTTTAAAGATTCTGGTTATATTCAGTATAGAAAAGAATGTCCAAATTACTTGACAGAAAGTTGACATCTCATGAGTAGAGGTGTTTTCATGTCATTCCAAGTGTCACTTATTTCTCACCTTCTCTATAACCTTCAGGAGCAAAGTGCCTCTTCCTTGGACTCTCTCCAAAGGGTGTTGTTTCTCCCTTTTAGAATGCAAACTCCATTAGATCAAGGAATTATCTTTCCCCTTGCACTAATATCTTCAGTGTTTGGTACATAAGTGTTCAATAAATGATTTTTATTCATTCAATCACTTTTACTACTACTAATTTACCCCTTTCTTCCTCAATTCCTTGGTCTTTTTTTCATTTTTTTTTTAGCGTTCTGACATACAATTAACTTTTTTTTTAATCAGTTGGCTAGCTTTAGGTTTAACAGAAAACTGTTCTGATGAGGAAGGTTAAAAAGCAAAATAAAACATGGTGAATATAATTTCTGTACCAATATTCTCTCTCAATTTCCTTTAGTTGTTCAAAATGGAGAACAAAAGCATTGCGAACTAAGGCTTTTAGTTGAAACATAATTGCTTACACATCCAAATACATTAGCCAAGTTTGCAACAAGCGATTAGGCAGTCAATTGTGTTGAAAATGCTCTTGCTCACTCAGAGAAGCAACCACGCCTGCCCCAGGGCTCACCCAGGCCTTCCTCTTCTCTCCTATGACTTCAGTAAGCATCACTTGCTCCAAGGTTGCCAATTGTTGGGAACAGTATCACTGAGGTAAAAATATTACCCAGCCAACATCTTTAATAATTCCCTTTCTATCCAAAAATACTTTCCTCTCTGGCTTTCTGTGGTAGAACTAGAGCTTTGCTGTGGAAGAAAGAGAGAGCTACGTCTACATAACACCAACCTAAGTAAAAAAACTACTGTCAAACTGGCTATAGGTGGAAAATCATTTGCATTTTTGGCTTCTGTTTCCACAGTAGTAAAATGGAACAGGGCTGGATTACAGCAGAGGTGGGCAAACATCTTTGCAAAACCATAAAAACCATCCTTAGCTCATGAGCTGTACAAAAACAGGCAGCCAACTAGTTTTGGCCTACGGTTTGGTGACTCTAGGACTAGGGCATCTCTAAGTCTCTTTCTGCTCAAAAGTATAGGATCCTATAAGATTAAAAGGAAAAGGAAAAATGTGGCTTGCCCGAGTTTTTACTTTCCATGAACTATGTTGACAAGTTCTGGATAGCACTTTAGCTACCTCAACTTCCCTTCACAATAAAGCAGGATAGCCCACTTCTAAGGGCTGTGGGAATACAAGCCTGGAAACAGGAAGCTTTTAGTTCTTCAGCAAATAAAAAATGACGTCAGCCTTCCCTTTATATCTTTCAGGTGAACTATCATTTGTCTTATGGCTTTGAGTCAAATAACCCCATCTTTCTGATCAACAAAAGAAAGGGCTTTAAGCATCATAGGTTCGTCCAGTCTAATAAATGCTAGTTGTCATTTTCATTCACGTACAAGGTACCACAGAGAAAGTGTCCTGAGTTAAAATGCTTGCTAGTTAAGCATAATGACAACTCATGGAAGAGTCAGAAGAGTTCCATTTTCCTTTACCTAAGTAGTTGTGTGGGGATCATCACCTAAAACCAAATGCAACACAAAAATTATTTTACATCTCTAGTTTGCTCCTAAACGCCATTAAAGGGGCAAATCATAAGATTGATTCCATTTGCTCACCAATTCTCTGTAGGCCATGGAAAGATTGACTATGGGTAGTCAACATGGCTCTTTGAGCCATGACCACTGACGGCTGCTACATGCCTACTAAATGCTTTAAATGACTTTTTTCATAACCAGCATATTTTAAGATTAAATGATCTTTGGTTCCATATTGTCTTTAATCTAACTTCACTGATTCCCTTCCTACCCCAACCACCTTTTGTGTGGGCAGTACAGCTTTACTCTCAGTAATGAGCCCCTCAGCTCCATACCAGACCTTTTGAAGAGGGCTCACTTTTCATCATACAAAAGCATGAACTCACACATGTTCCAACCTGCCTTTGTTCCCTTCAGGCTCCCATACTCATTGAGTTGCCTATTTTCTTTTAGGTGAGATTCAAGGTATCAGACCTTAAAAGCCTTCTATTGGGAATAGGGAGGGGGAAAGAAGTGAAAGGGAGAGAGGAGGAAGCAAAGAAGGGATCCAGGTTATATCAGTGAGCCCCTCTTCACTGGCATTGCCCTCACAGCAGCTGGGGAGCTCAGAGACTCTAAGCCTTCCTGTTTCAAACTTCACAGGTCTGAAAGGCTGACATTTGCTGTGAAGGGCCTTCATCTTTGGAATTCTCTGCCCAAGTCTCTACCTACATGGTCCAGAGTAAAGTCCATATCACTACTAAAGTTGGTTCCTGAGTTAAGAGGATCCAATAATATTTATTTCCAACATTCATGGTCCACTGTGGCACATTAAAGGCTATAGTACTAAATGTATGCAGGAGTTGGGCACATCTTTATAAATATCAAGAGCAAATAACATTCGGTCCAAGACAGGAGGGGACTTGACTCCAATCTTTCCTCTTGTGTTGCCTGTGACTTGCTCTAACACAATCTCAAAGCTATCTGTTCATTTGGCTCCATTTGTTTTCTGTCAAATTAACCTGCCTGCCCTCATCGTTCCTCTGCCTGATTGTTTTTACTTGGGGCTTCACTGTATCTTGATAGCTAATGATTGAAAATTATAAATACAAATAAAGGAGGATGCCCCACATGCTTACGAAGTCCGCAGCTATTCCCAGCTCAGGTGGACTGCAGTCAGCTGAAAATGAGATGAGTTATTAGGGATCCAGCAGGGGCGCAGAGCAAAGAGTATTTCGGTCAAAAGTGACTGTTGAAACAAAAGAAAATAACCCCATCCCAAATGCTCTGGGCTGAATCAGCCTTCCTGGGGTCTTATTCTGGTTCAGAGATAGCTCTGTCCTTGAAGTACTCTCTGTTGAGTGACACTAGTCCATGGTATCAAGTAGTGTTTAAAATACCCAGATTAAAAGACTTAGGCATTTAATGTTACAGCTCCAACAGGTATATAAACGAAAATGAACTTGCAAATTTCATTGAAGCTTTACGCTCTAGCCCATGCCAGTCCCTAATATCAATGGTTTCTCCATTCCCGACAAAGACTTTCACTGTCTCTTACCAAGTTCCCTTTCACACTTGGCATGAGGCCAATCCAGCAGGGGAAGGTGACTTTAGTGGGGCTATCACTCTTGTAGGTGCATAGGTTAACATCCTCCTTGGGCAATGATTGGACTAATATTCTGTTCTTTGTTCGAAGCTCTAAAGGATTAACGTATGAGACATGATACTTGAACTGATGTTATTCCTGTCCTAAAAGCATTAGCTCCCCTTCCCTTCCTGGTGAAAGAGGTGAGAGGATATGACTCTTGTCTCAGAACTGCCCAAGAAAATGCTTTTATCGAATTTCAGCTGGATAATGTACTGATGGTTCATTTAAAAGAGATAGTCTGGTTCTGTTAGCTCAATAGCATAGAGAATTGATTTCATCCCCGTTTAGGCTAGTTAATGTCACTGTGTTCCTATAGACACAGACTGCAATACTAAACCTAACTGGTCTTTCATAAATGACCATGGGCAAGACAGTGAGAGTGGCTTATCTACTCATCACCAGCCCTGGATGGCAGGGGCAGAGTTTTCACACATCTACATGTGCCCCAGGCATGCTGAGTCTTGCATATAAATTATTAGTAACAAAAAGTACATTCTTGAGTTTTTGATTACAGTAAATAAAATAATTAGATTCAACAGGTATGTGCATTTATTCCCTATGACCACTAATTTTCTTTTAGAACTATTCTATTCTAAAAAATTAGGAGGTGAAAACCAAGACTTAAATAGGGTGGTCAAAGATGGATTAGGCCAGAAGGAAGTACAGTTAAAATCATATCTGTTGCAATCTGTTAACTTAGTTCAAACCAACACATAAAGAGCTATGAAGATAGTAAACAAACAATTCCTTGCTTTCAGGATAGCGAAAAGGAAAGTCTCTAGCAACGATTCCATTTAAAGCAAATTCTGCTTCAGGGATACCAGAAAGAGGTTCACTATTTAGACAGTATGAACACTGCATACTTACGGAAAACTTCACACCACATCCCCTCAATAGGAGAACAGGGTGGACAAGTGTGAATAGGCAACATAGGGCATTTGCATAATGAAGTAGGGACTAGATTTGGCTCAAATCCTACCTCAGATACTTACAAGTGGCCCTGGAAAACCCTTTAATATTTCTGTGCCTCAGTTTCCTCATCTGTAAAACCAGGCTAGACTCAGTAGCTCTCAAGATACCGTCTAGCTTTAAATCTAGGATTCTTAAATCTTAGTACTTACAAAACATTTTAAATCTATTATCTCATTTTATGTTCAAGGATCAGAGAGGTTGTAACACCCCAGGTGATCTGGCTATTAGTCAGACACAGAATTCAAAGTCTAATGTGTTTGGTTCTTTTACTCCAAGTACAATACTCTTCAGCCAATATTTGTATTGGTATGAGCACAATCTAACTGATCTATAATAAGAATAATTTACATTTATGCAGCCTTAAGGGCATGATCTCATTTGTTCTTCATGATAATCCTGTGAATTTAACAAGTAGTATCCCCATCTTTTTGATTAGAAAACTGAAGTTCAGAGATTAAATTACTTGTTGTCATTCATACCACTACCTCTTCATAGCACCTACTTTCCAGGGTTGTTGACAGGACCAAATGAGATAACAATTGTAAAGCATTTAGCACAATGCCTGGCACATAGAAAGTGCTCATGTTATATTAGACTAGACAATTTTATCATTGTTGTTATTATTAGGACAGTGCCAAAGATAGGATTTGAAACCTGATCTCTGACTCCGAGGTCAGCATTTTTTCTACCATTTCATAATATTGCCTCTCAGTAAATTATCAACTAACTAAACCAATGACATGTTGAAAAGCTAACATCATCATAGCCCCTGTTTGGACTACTTGTTCTTCAAATGGTCAAATTACATTCAGTAAGCCATGTATCATGTGGAGTGGATTAGCAATCCATTGTAATTCAATTCAACACACATTTATTAAGTATCTACTATGTGTAAGGCCCTAGGAAAAATGAGAAGATAAATAAAATATGGTCGTCAGTCTCATGGAATCTATCACTTTGCCGAAGATTTTAACTGAGCTCAAGCATCATACTGCCTGATTTTTATCGTAATTTTTCTGGAGTGAGAACATAGCAGGCAACCTTCAGTTGATCTTTCAGCTGAGAGACAGTTTGGTGAGAAGTCTCTATTATCTTCCCCATATTCTGAGACTCCAAAGCATAAATAAATAGAAAAATATGGCTCTGGCCCCAAAACATGCAGGTATGGTGTAAATTCTATATCACAATTCTTGGTAGCACTGTATGTGTGAAATGCCGCCTGTTGACTCTAGTTTGCCTTCTGCTCAGGGGTAAGAGTCAGTGAAATACTCAATAGGGTACAATTAAAGGACTCAGGAGTTCCCAAAATACTCAACAAGGTGCAATTAAATAACTCCCCAGGAAGGGGTGGTGGCAGTGGTGAAGTATGATTTTGAGCTTCTTGATTCTTGCTGAGACATTCCTTAGGTAATTTATATTTAAAGTCTCTACCTCAGTCATAGTAGATCCCAGCAAAGAAGTTAAATACAGAAAATTTTTTTCCCATAACAACTTTTAGCTACTGTAGAATATTCCTGGTTCCTGGATGGGTATGCTTGTGCATAACATTGAAATGGTTACCACTAGGATGCTGCCCCATGTTTTGTTTTTTTTTTCTATCCTCCAGACATAAAAAATGCACACACTCCAAAGGCTCACTGGAACTTATAATTTCCAGGCCCTTATTGGCAAGTCCTTTAAACTTTGCTGTAAACATACTGTAATGTTTCATGCCTCTTCTGGTTATCTGTTGCCATTTATTTACTGGCAGCTGCCTTCCCTGCCCTCCTGTTCCCTGAGACATAATGAGGTATGCCCAGAAAAAAAGCTGCCCCAGGGACCCAAATGGTCTTGGTTTCCATGAAGTAGTTCATCTATGGGCATAAAAAGTCCCAGGCATCTGTGAATTGATGGATTTCTGAAGCACATTTTGATCTGCCCTACTGACAAGATGGCATTTCCATTTGGAGATAGGAGTGCCACTGTAATCCTCGTTGCCCATCCTTGCTATGTTAGGGGAAAGTAAACTCTTCTGTTAAATGTTCAATAATTTAAATGCCTCATTCAATTCCAACATAAAACCAGAACTAAAAGGGTGCCAGGCCTCCAACACCATAGCAGGGGTAAAATATTCAACAAAGAAGGCACTGAGAATCCCTCGAGTTGATTCAGCTAAGCAAAACTGCCATTATGATCTATTAGATCCTGCTCACTCTTCCTGACTGCTTTGTAGCCCACATTCATATCAACAGTACAATTCTTTAGTGTCCCAAGCCAAGCAAGACTCAAGAAATGTCTCAATACCTTTTAAGGAAAGAGTAGGCTAACCTGCAAGAGAGAAAGGGTTAGGGTATTGCTCCTACCATAGGTAGTAGGCACAAGAAGCAGGATTTCAACCCAATTTCACCAACTCCAGAGTGAGCATTTTTTCTGTATTGCTACAAGATCTATAAAGTTTGAGAACTTCTCAGCAGCAATCTATTTCAAAGTCAAAAACTTGAGGAAAAGACTAAAAAGAATGATGTGGGGCGGGGGGAGGGCGTGGAGCCAAGATGGCAGCTGGAAAGCAGGGACTAGCATGAGCTCCCTGCTGAGTCCCTCCAAAAACCTATAAAAAATGGCTCTGAACCAATTCTAGAACTGCAGAACCCACAAAATAGCAGAGGGAAGGAGGGCTCCAGCCCAGGACAGCCTGGATGATCTCTGGGTGAAGTCTATCCTGCACGGAGCTGGGAGCTGAGCGGAGCAGAGCCCAGCGTGGGCTGCACCCGGACCAACCAGACCAGTAGCTGGGTGGAGCGTGCCCTAGCGCCCTGAATCAGTGAGCTGCAGCAGTTACCAGACTTCTCAACCCACAAACACCAAAGACAACAGAGAAGGTTAGTGGGAAAAGCTGCGGGAGTGGAAGGAGTTTGCGGTTAGGCTACCGCCCCAGGGACAGCAGAGGTGGGGCAGCTACAGAACTACAGCTGCAGTTGCTTCCGGCCCCAGGCCCACCTGGTGGGAGGAATTAAGTGGCTGGTCAGAGCAGGAGTGAAGAGCCTGCTGAAGATCTAAGTCCAGTCCGGGTTGGGGGTTCTTGGGGAAGGAAGAGTGCTGGTGTGGCAGAGCTGGCGCATCCCCCCAAGCTTGGAACATAGTTCTCTTAACTCTACAAGCAGTCATACCCCACTGAAAAACTCAAGGGTCAAGTTAGTTGGCTGAGAATATGGCCAGGCAGTGAAAACGCACCCACATTCAGTCTCAGACTTTGGAAGCTTTCTTTGGTGACAAAGAAGACCAAAACATACAGACAAAAGAAGTCAACAAAGTCAAAAAACCTACAACAAAAGCCTTCAAGAAAAACATGAACTGGTCTGAGGCCATGGAAGAGCTCAAAAAGGATTTGGAAAACCAAGTTAGAGAAGTAGAGGAAAAATTGGGAAGAGAAATGAGAAAGATGCAAAAAAACCATGAAAAACAAGTCAATGACTTGCTAAAGGAGACCCAAAAAAATACTGAAAAATACACTGAAGAAAACAACACCTTAAAAAATAGACTAATTCAAATGGCAAAAGAGCTCCAAAAAAGCCAATGAGGAGAAGAATGCCTTGAAAGGCAGAATTGGTATATGATTCATCCTTAATCTTCCAAATTGTATTCAGTATACATCATAAAGGACTTACCTGGGTCTGTCATAAGCCAAGATAGGAGGAAGGAGGCAGCTGATCAAGTCATTAAATGCTTACACATACTTTTCATTCTAATGAACTCCTTGAAAGTAGGGATTGTTTCCTTCCTTGTACCCTGGTACACAGCCTAGGGCCTGGAAAACATCTGCACTCAATAACCGATTGATTCAGATTATAATGTAAAAATATTAGAATTAAAACCCATTTTACAAAGATTTTATCATTTGATCATCAACAATAAACTATTGATACAATGTAGGCCCATCGATTGAGGAACAGCTAAATAAGTTGTGGTATATAATCATGATGGCATACTACTATGCTTTAAATACTTAAATATTTAAACCATTAAATCATTTAAATCATTAAACCTTACAAGTATTGAGTTGGATAATACACTGCAGTTAATTTGTCCCAACCCCTACTTGCACCTTTGGAGCTAACACTCCAAACAAACTGAGTTTACAATCCATAAGTGTCAGCCAATCTCAGGGAATTATGGAAACACAGGGCTAGCAAGGATTTCAGAAGGGACCACTGGATCCTTATACCTGATTAAGAAGTTATCTCTACAACATATCTAGCAAGTGTTCATACATCCTTTGTTTGAAGAGCTCCAGAGATGAGGAATCACTACTTCCTAAGGCAGCCTAGTCCATTTTTGGATATCTGTAGCAATTAGGAAGTTTTCCTCTTACTGTAAGCCTAAATCTGCCACTTTTCCACTTCCATTTACTGCTTCTAGTTCTGCCCCTGGTGCAAATAGATGTCTAGTCCCTTTTACACTTAATAGCTCTTGAAATATTTGAAGATAGTTGTCCAATCTCCACTATGTCTTCTCTACTGACTAAACTTACACAGTACCTTCAAAGAATCCTCATTTGACATGATCTTGAGAATCTTCATTATCTAATTGTCTTCCCCTGGATGTTCATTAGTTTACCAGTGTCCTTCATAAAATGTACCCAGCATGAACACAATACTACATATGTGGCCCAGTTATGGTAGTGTACAACAGAATTTTCATCTCTCTCAACCTGGATGCCACACCTCTCAATGCAGCCCAATCTCATTACTTTTGAGGCTGAAGTGTCGAGTTCTTTTTCAAAGAAATTATTGTCTAAGGCAAGTTACATTTTATATTTTATATTTGAGAAGTTGAATTTTTAACCCATTTTAAGACTTTACATTTATCCTTATTAAGTTTCATCTTATAAGACTCAACTCAATGGCCTTGCCTGTCAAGATCTTTTAAATATCCTATCATCAGCTGTATTAGTTATCCTTCCTAACTTTATGTCATCTGTACATTTGATAAACAAATTGTCTAGTTTTATCCAAGTCATAGTGTTTCAACAATCCAGCTAGCAGCTTCTGTGGGGGTATAAGATCCACCAACAACCAGCACCCAGAAAGCTGCCAACACACTGCAAAAGCACAGGTTCTTTTGATCTGCTTTAGTAAGGAAAGCAACGTTAAGGGGTTGACAAGCTTACTTTAATTCAGCACACAAATATCATTCACTTAGTTCAGGGGAAAAAGCCAGCAACCTGAACTGCAGAGCAAAATACAAACAAAGTACAAACATCAAAAGACAGACCTTGTCTGGTAACTATGTATTGGGATTTGAATCAGAGTTTAACAAAGTCCCAACATCTGGGTTATGAGCTACATCTGCCCTGAGTCTCCACACCAGCATGAGTGAGAGCCCTAAGCAAATTATAAACATCGACAGACAGGCCAAATACAGATTAATAGTTACCAACATCTGGGTTCAGCCCAGGAGGTCATAACGTGGGCTGGCCCAGAGTCACTCGCGCCACCACTGCCGTGGGTAAGAGCTCCAGAGAAGAGAAAGCCAACCCCTGGTTTTACATCTTTTTCAGGGTGAGGGGTGAGTCACACATGCAACTCACCCACATGACCTAGAATCGTCACAAAGAGGCAACTTAAACCCACGTGGTCTAAAAGCTTCTGCTGTCCCAGACATGTCACTCAAACTCATGTGTAAACTAGGCCCTCCCCTGAGGCAAGGAGGTACCAAGGACACTCAAATCTAATCAAGGAAGCAAAGGCCAAACTCTTCAAGGGCACTTGGTTGTAAGAGCTAAGAGCCCATTTTGCTTACCAACACACATGGATAAAGATGTTAACGCAGGTCCACGTTAATTAATTACCTGTGTTATTCCATTAGAGGACTTGTAAGCTAACGTTAGACATATATAACATAATAATATTTAATAACAACTATCTGCATTAGGCAATTCAGTTAGTTCTAAATATACCTAACAGCTCTCTATCTTATCCACAAGAACAGTATAAGATTTTGTCCAGTGCTTGGTTAAACTCTAAGTAAACTATATCTACAGTATTCCCCAACCTGCCAATCTAAAAACTGTTCCCCCCCAAAATGAGACTTTTTAGTAAAGAACTCATTATGATTCTTTGAATACTTCCTTTTATAAATGCTCATGAATAATACATTTTAAAAATCAAGGCACCTGCCCTATAGTTTTCAGATTAGTTTTTCTTCATTTCAAAATTAGGACATTTGCCTTTCCACAATCCTGTAATACCTCTCTTCCATTCTCCATAATCATTCAAAGATCACTCATAGGAGATGAGTAATCATATATGCCACTATTTTCAATACTTTGGAATGGTCTATTTTTGCCTAGTGATTTGAAGTCATCAAAGGAACCAAAGCACCCTCACAATCTCCAAACTCTTCTTAGGCATAGTAGGGATGGGAGATTTCACATTATATTGTTCTTCTGCTGGAGTCTTCTCAGGCAAACGTAGAGTGGCTAACAATCTTTTCAATGTGTTTTAAAGGTAATTTAATTCTTTAAAAGTGGAATAATCAACAAGAGGAAATTATATTCTGATGGTGATAGATATCCTCAAGGATGTCCTGGTTTTTCACTTGCCCAGGGTCACAAAGCCAGTAAGTATCTGAGGCCAGATATGAACTTGAGAAGATGAGTCTTTCTGATTCCAAGCCCATTGCTCTATCCACTGTGCCACCTAGCTGCCCTGTTGACATATAAATGATGGAAACCTCTACTTAGTGTCCACATAATCTTACAATTAATTATATAAAAAATAAAAAAATGAATTATGAGACATTAATACTAAATTTAGGTAAAGCAGAATTCAAAGACAAATAGGATCCAATGAACTGAAACTCTTTAGGGTAAGTCAGACTGGATGGAATGGAATTCTAGTGACAAACAAGAAATTTTGGAAGCAACCAGAAGAAAGACCTTCAAATGCAAAGGAAAAGAAATTCAAGAAACACAATACCATTCTATACTCACTAGAAATGAAGGGATAAAAATAGAATAAAATGTCCCACAGAGTAAAGTAGCTCGAGATGCAACCCAAAGTCATACAACCTGCAAACCTGTGCCTAACTAGGAATGAAAAGAATATGGACATTCAATAAAAGAGCAGTATTTGGAGTATTCCTACAAAGAAAACTAGACCTGAGGAAATAATTTGCATCGCAAAAATCTCGGGCAATAGAAATCAAGAAAAATAAAATAAACAAATACATTTTATTTCCCAAAGAAGGTACAGACAATAAAATAATTCAGGAAAGGGGGGTGAAGACTAGAAAGAAAAAGACACATATGTGATTAACAAAAAGAAAAATGAAGATACAACAAAATAATGACAGCTCATTTAGAGATTTTTTTTTTCTAAAAGTACTCAGAGAAGAGTAAAAGCAGAAATGAAATAGAAGTGATGGTGGAAGAACAGGCCTGAAACATCGTGGACTAAACATCACTACCCTCCACCCACAGGTAAAATAATGTTGAGGGGGAAGGATGTGTATGTGAACTAAATAACAGAATAAGAAGGCACATAAAAGGTGACAGGAGAGAAAGTAGATAGAGGGGAACATATAATGTATGCTAATCAAGTCAACTTTGATTGAATGAAAAGTAAATGAAGAGAAAATAGGTTCTTACATCTCTCAAGAAGAGGACCTAGAGAAGAATGAATGAGCTGGTAAAGGAAAGGCCTGAAACAGGAGAAAAGAAAAGGGAGAAATCATGTAGCAGTAGAGGTTGCCACCAAAGAATACTCACATGGTAAAAGAGAGATATTCAATAATGGGAGAAAAGGATCTTAAAACAAGTATAATCTGCAATGATTTGGTAATTGAAGAGACCACTACCTCTGAGAAAGTATTATATCTCCAGATACAGTATCCTGCCTCAGGAGAAAGGAAATTAAACCACTAGTGGGCAAATGACAGCTACAACAGTGGGAAAGGATGGACCCAGAGAGGATACTTCATGGCAAAAGGAGAAAAAAAAGATCATGGCAATAGAAAGCAGAAGTAATGAATTCCACAATCAGGGCTACAGAAAATTTTCTACTATGGGGCAACAGCTCTATCCTCCTTCTGCAGGAATTGATATCTTTAAGAATGAGGCACAAAAAAAAGTGAGCCAAGAAATAAAATCTGCAAAACAATAAAATGGAAATTATTTAGTAGAGGAAATTCAAAATAAGCACTTTAGAAGCTTTAATTTCATGGGGAATACAAGGAATAAAAAGTTGTGGCCAGAGCGGCCTTTGTTTTCTTTGAGTGACTCAGTTTATCTCATTGAGCCTTGCTGGGTGCTGGGTCTGCTGCTTCTCTTCCGGGGCAGGAAGCCCAGAGACCCATGCCTGGGAGCAGAGAACTTCCTGTGTGATGATTCATGGGGCTGGCTGAGGGGATGGGCCAACTCAAGAACCAATTGGCCCTGGTCATTCAGGCAGCGCTTGATGATGTCAAAAACTCTATAAGAGGGGAGAGGACAGCTTGAAGATCCCTTTTTCCTTTTTCTGGTCAGCGTGGCAGCGGTGGGAGCATGACTCTGGGCTGGTCCAAGCTCTTGGGCTGAACCTAGATGTTGGTAACTATGAATTGTATTGGGTCTGTCTGTTGATATTTGTAATTTGTTTGTATTTTGTTCTGAAGTTCAGGATGCTGGTTGTTTTTCCCCCAAACTAAATGAATATCCTAAAGTTCAGGGTGCTAGCTGTTTTTCCCCTGAACTAACTGAATGTAGTCTGTATTTGGTCTGTCTGTTAATGCTTGTCTGTATGCTCCCCTGAACTAACTGAATGCTGGATTAAAGAAAGCTGGTCAACCCCTTCACCATGCTTTCCTTGTTTAAGCAGATAAAAAGAAGCTGTGCTTTCCCGGCGTGCCGACACCTGTGAGTGGATCTTACGACCCCACAGAAGCTGCTAGCCAGATTGTTAAAACGTAAGTATAAGGACCATGAACCAAAGAATACAAATCTAGAACAGAGAGGGAAGAGAAATAATTAAAAGAACAAGGGAAAGAAACCCTTTTTAGAAAAAGAAAATTAACAATACAAAGTGAAGAGGAGGAGAGTTACAGGGTTTAAGGAGAAATATATTTATATTTTATATACATTTATATATACATATAAATATATATATTTAGAAATATATTTATATTTCTAAAATATACAGGGAACTGAGCCAAATATATAGGAATACAAGCCATTCCCCAATTGAGAAACAGTCAAAGGATATGAACAGGCAGTTTTCAGAGGAAGAAATTAAAGCTATCTATAGGCATATGAAAAAATGCTCTGGATCACTACTGATTAGAGAAATGCAAATCAAAACAACTCTTAGATACCACATCTCTCCTGTCAGATTGGCTAAAATAACAAAGCAGGAGGATGATAAATGCTGGAGAGGATGTGGGAAAATTGGAACATTGCTGGTAGAGTTGTGAGATGATCCAGCCATTTTGGAGAGTAATTTGGAATTACGCCCAAAGGGCCATAGGAATGTTCATACCCTTTGACCCAGCAATACCACTTCTAGGGTTGTATCCCAAAGAAATCACACAAGAGGGAAAGGGACCCATATGTACAAAAATATTTATAGCAGCTCTTTTTGTGGTAGCCAAGAATTGGAAATCAAAGGGATGTCCATCAATTGGGGAATGGCTGAACAAGCTGTGGTATACAAAGGTAATGGAATACTATTGTGCCATAAGAAATGGGGATGATACGGACTTCATAACAACCTGGAAAAACCTACACGACATAATGCTGAGTGAGCGGAGCAGAGCCAGAAGAACATTGTACACAACCACAGATATATAGATTCCGTGAGGACCAACCCTGACAGATTTTGCTCTTCTCAGCAACACAAGGTGCAAGGACAACTCCAAGGGACTCACGATGGAGAATGCTGTCTACATCCAGAGAAAGAACTGTGAAGCTTGAATGCAGATTGAGGCACACTACATGCTCGCCTTTTTTTCTTCTCTTTTGTTTTTGTTTTTGGAATTTTTTTTTGTTCTGTTTCTTCTTTCTCATGATTCATTCCATTGGTCATAATTCTTCTCCACAACTTGACTAGTGTATAAATTAATTCAATGAGAAGTTATACATGGTAGTTATATGAGATTCCATGCCATCTTGGGGAAAGAGAGGGGAGGGAGGGAAGAAAATCTGGAACTCAAAATTATGTAGAACCGTGTTTTGTAAACTAAAACTAAAACTAAAAATAAATAAATAAATAAGATAGTTATTACTTGGGGTAGTTTAGTTTACAATTATCATGGCTGTTAAATATATGTGAATATAGATATATAGTAATATCAGATTTCTGGGAGCCAAGATGGTGAAATAAGTGGCAAATCACTGTAACTTTCACAAATTCACTTCCCAACAACCATAAAATAGTAAAAAAAAAAAAAAAGATTAACATACCTAGATAAAAGAAATATGAAGGAATTAATACTTGAACTTCAAAATCAGGGAAATGGTGACAAATGGGTAGGGGGATAGGAAAGGAAGCATGACAGTGAATGGAAATAGGGTTGCTTTAAAGTAGATGCAGGAAAAATGAAGAGACAAAATACAGTCTTTTACAAAGGAAGAGGAGGAAAAATCCTAATGTGGGAGGGGAGTGGCAGGGAGGGGTAGAACAGTATTAGAGACAAATGGAAGAAAATACAAACCTAATTGTCCTTCAAATGTAAGTGGATTAAACAACCTCATAAAACCTCCCAAAAAAGAGTGGAAAAATTGGATAAGAAAACAAAAGCAACAATCCATTGCTTATAAGAAACACATCTAAAAACCAAGCACTTAGAATAAAAAGGAGGGGCCAAACAAAATTACTATGAATCAGGTGACTCTGAAAAACAGGAGTTATCATACCAATACACAAAGCAAAATCCAAAATCCACAACATAAAAAGAGATTAACAAGAAAACAACATCATGCTAAAAGGAACCAAAGACAACAAACTATGAGCAATATTAAACCTATATGTTTCAACTGTCTTAGCATCTAAATTCAAAAAAGAAAAATTAACGCAATTAAATGAAGACACAGAAATATAACATCATTAGGAAATTTTAATATCCCTCTATATATTTTGGACAAATGTAAGAGAAAGATATACAGCAGCTAGGCAGTGCAGTGAAAGTTAGGAAGAGTCATATTCACGAGTTCAAATTTGGCTTCAGATGGTGTGACTCTGCGGCAAGTCACTTAACCCTGTTTGCATCAGCTTTCTCATCTATAAAATGAGCTCAAGAAGGTAATGGCAGACCTCTCCAGTATCTTTGCCAAGAAAACCTCAGATGGCATCACAAAGAGTCAGACACAACTGAAAATGACTGAACAACAATTATAAGTTTTAGACAAATGTAACAAAGATAAACAAAAGGGAAAATGTAGTATTGACCAAATTGCTGGACAAACTAGAGCTAAAAGTTGGATATTTTAAATGAGATTGCTCAAGAATATAAACATTTCTCAGCACTACATGGAATGTGGAAAATAATTGATCCAACGTGGTTAAATTTTTTTCAACATTACATGTAGTAATGGAAGTGGAAAAAAAAAACCACCAGAAGACATAAAAATCATTGTTAGAGCCTATGAAGTAGTTATATGCTACCCAAACTAAGAACATAAAATAAACTGAGAAATACCTTTAAAAATACAAAATACCTAAACTAACAGAAAACCAAAGAGAGATCTTAAGTAATCCAATCTCAGAAATAGAACTGAATGGAATTACCAAGGATAGGAGGGGAACTCTCATATTGAAAGATTCACAGAATTCCATCCCTTTTAAAGCACAATTAGCGGACAAATTACACAAATTATTCTCAAAAATTGAGAATGAAAACATTTTCCAGACTCCTTTTATGAGACAAATGTACTTTTAATACATAAACCAAGTAAGGCAAAAAGCACAGGAAAACTACAGACCACTATAACTAATGAATATCAATTCAAAAATTGTAAACAAAATCTTGTCAAACAGACTACTTCATCCGAGACATTATTCATTATGTCCGAATTTAACTTATACCAGGAATACGAGGATAAATCAATATTAGAAAAATATTCAACATGATTCATCATAATAAAGACATATAAAAACATTATTGTCTCAAAAGATACAGGAAAAACAATCTGAAAAAGTACAATTCTAATTTGTTAAAAATTCTACAAAGTATAAACAAAAGGAGACCTTTTTCCAATATCATAAAAAAATCTACCTAAAATCAAAAGAAAGTATCATATGCAATGGGGATTTCTAAGAGCTTTCCCAGTAAATATTACTTTTTAAAAGGGGCGGGGGGGGGGGGGGAAGGGAGGGGAAGACTTCCATTGCCAAGATAGCAGTAAGACAGAAACACCTCAGAGGCCTCCCAAATTCCCCTCCAAACAACCTTGAAAAATGAGTCAAAACCAATTTTGGAGCATTGAAGCAGCTTACCAGCCATGGAAAGCTTGGAGGCTCAGCAGGAAAGGTCTAGCATCAGCAGATCACATGTGAGGGGGCATGCAGCATGGCCACCAGGGCAAGCCACCATCAAGGCCCTACCTCTAATGTAAATCAGAAGCAAGTTCAGAGCCCCAGGCAAGAAAGCAGTCCATGCAGACGAGCAGCACAGTAAGGCTCATCCCCAATGTAGGCCTCCAACAAGATACTGCCACTATGGCCAGTAACAAGGCCCCACCCCTGGGGAAGAACAATTGTGAGGCCCTGACCCCAGTACAAACCATCAGAGAGGTCTTCTCTCCACTGCAAGCCAGTAGCTAGGTCCTGAAGCCTGGTACAAACCATTTGCAAGGACCCAAGCCTCAACATAAGAAGCCTGGGACAGTACAGGAACAGAACCCAACTTTTACATAAAAGTACAAAGTCACAAAATAGGCAAAAAAAACGAGGAAAAACAAAACAAAAACAGAACAAAACAAAACAAGGAGCTGACCACAGAAAGTTACTATGGTGACAGGGAGGATCAAGGCAACAACTTAGAAGAGGACAACAGTGTATTGAAGGCCTCAAAAAATGTAAGCCAGTCTCAGGTCCAAAAAGAACCGGAAGAGCTCAAAAAGGATTTAAAAAAAAACAAAAAAGCAGAAGAAAAACTTGGTAAAGGAAGCACAAAAAACAGGAAAATATATACAAAAATTCACTGAAGAAAACAACTCCTTAAAAAATAGAATTGGGCCAAATGGAAAAGGAGATGCAAAATCTCACTGAAGTAAATAATTCCTTGGTACAAAATCTCACTGAAGAAAATGACTCCTTAACAATTAGAATTGGGCAACTGGAAACTAATTCCATGAGACATCAGGAAATGATAAAATAAAACCAAAAAGTGAAAAAAAAAAGATGTGAAATTCCTCAATGAAAAACAACTGGCCTGGAAAATTAATCCAGGAGAAATAATTTAAGAATTATTGTACTGCCTAAAAGCACTGGTCAAAAAAAAAAAAAAAGGTTCTAGACATCATATTTCAAGCAATTATCAAGGAAAACTGACCTGATGTCATAGAACCAGAGGACAAAATAGAAACTGAAAAAAATCTACCAATCACTACCTGAAAGAGTTCCCAAAATGAAAACTCCCAGGAGTATCATAGCCATATTCAGCAGCTCCCAGGTGAGGGAGAAAATATTGTAAGCAGCCAGAAAAAAAATCCAAATATCATGGAGCCACAGCCAGGATTGCATAGGATGAGCAGCTTCTACATTAAAGAATGGGAGGACTTGGAATATGACACTCTAGAAGGCCAAAGAATTAAAATTACAATCAAGAATCACCTACCCAGAAAAAGTGAGTAAGAGGGGAAAAGTAGGTATTTAATGAAATAGAGGACTTTCAAACATTCCTAATTAAAAGACCAGAGTAGAATAAAAAAAAATTGATCTTGATATACAGGACTCAAGAGAAGCATAAAAAGACAAACAGGAAAACTTAACAGATGCAATAAGGTTAAACTGTTTATATTCCTACATGGAAAGATGATATTTGTAATTCTTAAGAACTTTATCACTATTAGGGCAATTAGAAGGAGTAAACATAGAAGTTGTGGGTATGAGTTGACTATGATGGGTGATATACCAAAAAACAAAATTAAGAGGCAAAAAAGAAGCTTTCAGTGGAAGAAGAGGGACAAGAGAGACAGAATAGGGCAAATTATCTCACAGAAGAGGCATGAAAGAGCTACGGAAGGAAAGTGGAGGGGAAGATGACAGGCAATGATTAAACCTTACTCTCAACCAATTGGTTTAAAGAGGGAATAATGGCATCTTCTTGAACTTCCAGGAGACATAATGGTCAGGTAAAACGGCTCTAATCCCTCCCCCCCTGACCCAGAGAAGTCCTCAGGAAAAAATGGTGGAATAGAGGAGACAGAAGTGGGGCTTCAGTGGCCAAGCAGTGGGAGTTCCAGAGTCCCAGAGGGGCAGAGCCAGCAGAGGTCAACACCAGGAGCCCAGACATACCCTTGCACTCCCGGGGGAAGTGCCAGACACCAGCACAAACAACAAATAGCTGAGACCATTGCTGAAGAGCAACAGTGCTGGAGAGCAGCCCCAGGGGAAGAGAAGACTTCAGGCAGTCAGACCCCACCCCCACACCTCAGGAAACTGAAGGCTATAATACACAAAGCCAGTTAACTAGACTCACAATCCCCGGAATAAGAAACTAGGGACAGAGAGCCCTGAGCCCCAAAATCAGAAATTCATTTTAAAGCCAGGAAAAAGCTAACCAACATGAAGAAGAACACAAAAAAACTGTCTCTTTTTATAGAGACAGGCATGATCAAAATACCAATTTGGAAGAGGATAGCAAGGACACTATACCCACATCTGATACCTCAAAAGGGAATGTGAACTGGTCTCAAGCCCAAAAAGCACTACTGGAAGAGCTAAAGGAGGATTTTAAAAACCAAATTAGGGAGGTAAAAGAAAAAATGGGAAAAAAAAAACCACTAATGAAATCAAGTCCTTAAAAAATAAGATTGGTGAAATGGCTATGGAGATTCAGAATCTAATATAGATTCAGAATCTAAATAGAGAAAATGACACCCTGAGAGGTAAAGTCAACCAATTGGAAAAGGAGACTCAAAAGCAAAATGAAGACAGCAACTCATTAAAAATTAGAATTGAGCAAGTGGAAGCTAATGACTTTATGAGGCATCATGAAGTAGTAAAACAAAATGTAAAGAATGAAAAAATAGAACAAAATGTGAAATATCTGATTGGAAAAACAACTGACCTGTAAAACAGATCCAGGAGAGACAATTTAAGAATTACTGGTCTACCGGAAATCCACAATGAAAAAAAGAGCCTTGACAGTATCTTCAAAAAAATTATCAAAGATAACTGCCCAGAGGTCCTAGAACCAGAGGGTAAAATAGTCATTGAAAGAATCCACCGATCACCCCCTGAAAGAGATCCCAAATTGAAAACACCATGAAATATTATAGCCAAATTTCAGAATTACAAAGTCAAGGAGAAAATACTGCAAGCAGCCAAAAAGAAACAATTCAATTATCGTGGAACTATAGTAAGGATCATGGAAGATCTTTCAGCTTCTACATTAAATGGCAGGAGAAATTGGAATATGATATTCCGAAGGGCAAAAGAGCTGGGACTACAACCAAGGATCAACTACCCAGCAAAATTAAGCATAATTTTTCAGACAAGGAGATGGACATTCAACTAAATAAGGAATTACAGACCTTCCTGATGAAAAGGCCAGAACTCAATGGAAAATTTGATCTTCAAATACAAAACTCAAGAGAGACATAAAAAGGTAAACGGGGGAAAAAACCTCCATAAACCTTATTAATCAATTCGGGCAAATTATTTACATCTTTATATAGGATTATATCATGTATGTTTTACATATATATATATATATATATATATATATATATATATGTATATATGCCAATCTTGAGAATAGTACAGGAAGAAGTAGCAAGTGAAAAATGGTAAGATAAGGGAGGGGAATCAAGAGGGAGGGTAAACTAAGGAAGGCATTGGTCAAAAGCAAAACTTTCTTGAGGAGTGGAAGGGGAAAGGGAGAAATAAAAGCATAAATGGGGGGAAATAGGATGGAGAAAAAGACACAGAAATCATAACTGTGAATGTGAACGGGATAAACTCTCCCATAAAATGGAAGCAGATAGCAGAACAGATTAAAAACCACAATCCTACAATATGCTATTTACAAGAAACACATTTGAAACAAGGGGATACACACAGGGTAAAGGTAAAAGGCTGGAGTAAAATATATTGCACTTCAGCTAAAGTGAAAAAAGCAGGTGTAGCCATCCTAATCTCAGACAAAGCAAAAGTAAAGATAGATTTAATTAAAAGAGATAAGGAAGGCCACTGCATCATGCTAAAAGGCATCATAAACAATGAAGCAATATCGTTGTTTAACATATATGCACCAAGTGGTATGGCATGCAGATTCTTAGAGGAGAGGTTAAGGGAGGTACAGGAAGAAATAGACAGCAAAACTATAATAATGGGAGACTTCAACCTCCCCCTCTCTGAACTTGATAAATGTAACCTCAAAATAAATAAGAAAGAAGCTAAGGAGGTGAACAGAATTTTAGAAAAGGCAGATATGACAGATATCTGGAGAAAACTGAATAGGGATAAAAAGGAATATACTTTCTTCTCAGGAATACAAGGCACATACTCAAAAATTGACCATGTACTAGGGCATAAAAACCTCACAATCCAGTGAAGAAAGGCAGAAGTAGTCAGAGCATACTTTTCAGATCATGACGCAACAAAAGTTATTTGTAATAAAGAACCATGGAAAAATAAGCTAAAAATTAATTGGAAACTAAATAATCTAATTCTAAAGAATGAGTGTGGCAAAGAACAAATCGGTGAAACAATTAATAACTTCATTCAAGGGAAGGACAATAATGAGACAACATACCAAAACTTATGGGAAGAAGCAAAAGCAGTTCTTAGGGGAAGTTTTACATCTAAATGCTTACATGAATAAAATAGAGAAAAAGGAGATCAATGAATTCAGCATGCAACTGAAAAAGCTAGAAAAAGAACAACTTGAAAATCCCCAATTAAATACCAAATTAGAAATACTGAAAATCAAAGGAGAGATTAGTAAAATTGAAACCAAGAAAACTATTGAATTAATAAATAAAACAAAGAGCTGATTTTATGAAAAATAAAATAAAATTGATAAACCTTTGGTCAATTTGATTTAAAAAAAAGAAGAAAATCAAATTACCAGCATCAAAAATGAAAAGTGTGAATTCACCTCTAATGAAGAAGAAATCAAAACAATAATTAGGACTTATTTTGCCCAATTGTATGCACATAAATTTGACAACATTAGGGATATGGATGAATATCTACAAAAACGTAAGTTTCCTGGGTTAACAGAAGAGGAAGTAAAATTTCTAAATAACCCCATCTCAGAAAAAGAAATTGAACAAGCCATCAATGAACTCCCTAGGAAAAAATCTCCAGGGCCAGATGGTTTTACATGTGAATTTTATCAAACATTTAAAGAACAATTAATTCCTATATTTTATAGACTATTTGGGAAAATAGGTGGAGTCTTACCAAATTCTTTTTATGACAAACCAGGTAGAGTCGAAACAGAGAAAGAAAATTATAGACCAATTTCCCTAATGAATATTGATGCAAAAATTTTAAATAAAATATTAGCAAAAAGATTGCAGCAACTTATCATGAGAATAATACACTATGACCAAGTAGGATTTATTCCAGGAATGCAAGGCTGGTTCAATATTAGGAAAACTATCAGCATAATTGATCATATCAACAACAAAGCTAGCAGAAACCAAATGATCATCTCAATAGATGCAGAAAAAGCCTTTGACAAAATACAACACTCATTCCTATTAAAAATACTAGGAAGCACAGGAATAAATGGAATCTTCCTTAAAATTATAAATAGCATCTACCTAAAACCATCAATAAGCATTATTTGTAATGGGGACAAGCTAGATGCATTCCCAATAAGATCAGGGGTGAAACAAGGTTGTCCATTATTACCCCTACTATTCAATTTTGTGCTAGAAATGTTAGCTGTAGCAATAAGAAGAAAAAGAAATTGAAGGAATTAGAATGGGCAAAGAAGAAGCTAAATTATCACTTTTTGCAGATCATATGATGATTTACTTAGAGAATCCTAGAGAATCAAGTAAAAAACTACTTGAAATAATAAACAACTTTAGCAAAGCTGCAGGATATAAAATAAACCCACATAAATCCTCAGCATTCCTATACATTACTAACAAAGCCCAACAGCATAGAGAGGAAAATTCCATTCAAAGTTACTGTCAACACTACAAAACATTTGGGAGTCTACCTGCCAAGATAAACCCAGGGCCTATGTGAACATAATTATGAAACACTTTTCACACGAACAAAGTCAGATCTAAATAAATGGAAAAATATCAGTTGCTCATGGTTAGGCCAAGCTAATATAATAAAAATGACAATTTTACCTAAATTAATTTATCTATTCAGTTCCATACTAATTGAACTACCAAAAAATTACTTCACAGAGCTGGATAAAATAATAACAAAATTCATCTGGAAGAACAAGAGGTCTAGAATATCTAGGGTATTAATGAATAGAAATGCTAGAGAAGGTGGCCTAGCCATACCAGATATTAAACTGTATTATAAAGCAGCAGTCATCCAAACTACCTGGTACTGGCTAAGAAAAAGAGTTGTGGATCAGTGGAACAGGATAGATACACAAGATGGAGAAGTCAATGACTATAGCAATCTACTCCTTGATAAACCCAAAGAATCCAGCTTCTGGGCTAAGTATTCACTATTTCACAAAAACTGTTGGGAAAATTGGAAAATGGTAGGGCAAAAACTGGGCATAGACCAATATCTTACGCCATATACCAAAATAAAGTCAAAATGGGTTCATGATTTAGGAATAAAGGCTGATACTATAAAGCAATTTGGGAGAGCAAGGAATAGTTTACCTATCAGATTTATGGAAAAGAAAAGAATTCATGACACAACATGAGATAGAGAGCATTACAAAATGCAAAATGGATAATTTTGATTATGTTAAATTGAAATGTTTTTTGCATAAAAAAGCCAGTGCAGCAAAGATTAGGAGGGAAGCAGAAAATTGGGAGAAAATCTTTATAACCAGTGTCTCTGATAAAGGCCTCATCTCTGAAATATACAGGAAACTGAGCCAAATTTATAGGAATACAAGTCATTCCCCAATTGAGAAATGGTCAAAGGATATGAACAGGTAGTTTTCAGAGGAAGAAATTAAAGATATCTATAGGCATATGAAAAAATGCTCTAAATCACTTGATTAGAGAAATGCAACTCTAAGAACAACACTTAGGTACCACATCTCTCCTGTCAGATTGGCTAAAATGACAAAACAGGAAAATGATAAATGCTGGAGAGGATGTGGGAAAATTGGAACATTGTTACATCGCTGGTAGAGTTGTGAATTGATCCAGCCATTCTGGAGAGCAATTTGGAACTATGCCCAAAGGGCTATAAAAATGTTCATACCCTTTGACCCAGCAATACCACTTCTAGGGTTGTATCCCAAAGAGATCACACAAGTGGGAAAAGGACCCATATGTACAAAAATATTTATAGTGGCTCTTTTTGTAGTAGCAAAGAATTGGAAATCATGGGGATGCCCATCAATTGGGGAATGGCTGAACAAGTTGTGGTATATGAAGGTAATGGAATACTATTGTGCTATAAGAAATGAGGATTATACGGGCTTCATAACAGCCTGGGAAAACCTACATGATATAATGCTGAGTGAGCAGGGAAGAACCAGGAGAACATTATACACAACCATAGATATATGGATTCTGTGATGAATAACCCTTATAGACTTTTCTCAGCAACACAAAGTGCAAAGACAACTCCAAAGGAGTCACGATGGAGAATGCTATCTACATCCAGAGAAAGAACTATGGAGTCTGAATGCAGATTGAGGCACACTTCACGCTCGCCTTTTTCCCCCCTTTTTTTCTCTTTTGTTTTTGTTTTTGGGTTTTGTTTTGCTTTGTTTTTTTTGGTTCTGTTACCTCTTTCTCATGATTCATTCCATTGGTCATAATTCTTCTTTGCAACTTGACTAGTGTGTAAATAAGTTCAATGTGAAGTTGCATGTAGAAGATATATCGGATTCCATGCTGTCTTGGGGAGGGAAGGGGGAGTGGGGTAAGAAAATCTGGAACTCAAAATTATGTAGAACCGAGTGTTGTAAACTAAAAATAAAAAATCTCAAAAAATAAAATAAAATAAATAAAGAGGGAATAACATACACACTCATTTGGATATAGAAATCTTACCCCATGGAGAAGCAAAAAGCAATGGGGATAAGACAAAGGAGGGTGCTGCTAAAAGGCAGGGCAGATGGGGAAGACAGCAGTGAAAAGTAAAATTCCTGTATGGAGGGACAGAGAAAGGAAGTTAAAGAAGCAAAAAACAGGATGGAGGGAAATACACAGTTTATCATAACTATATGGGATATAAATGGGATGAATTCACCCATAAAATGGAAACAAATAGCAGAATGGGTTAAAAACTAGAATCCTACAATATGCTGTTTACAAGCAACACATTTGTAGTACAGACATAGACACAGAGTAAAGATAGGGACTGGAGCAAAATCTATTATGCTCCATGATAAAATAAAGTTTAAAAAAAAGCAGAAGTAGCAATCATGAGCTCATACAAAGCAACAGTAACATTAAATCTAATTAAAAGAGATAAGGAAGGAAACTATACCTTGCTAAAAAGGTACCACAGATATCTAATTTGCTTACCATGTCAGGGAGGGGGGAGGATAGAGAGGGAAGGATGTATAGAATTTAGAACTGAAATTTTTAAATAAAAATGTCAAAAAAAAACAAAACTAACTACTAAAATAAATAAATAAAAGGTACCATAGACAATGAAGTAATATCAATAGTAACATATATGCACCAAATGGCATAGAATCTAATTTTTAAAGGAGAGGTTAAATGAGTTACAAGAGGAAATAGTAAAAGAAAACTAGTAGGGGAACTTTCCCCTCTTAGAAACAGATACATCTAACAAACAACAAACAAGAAAGAAGTTAAGGAGGTGAATAGAATTTCAGAAAAATTAGCTATGATAGACCTCTGGAGAACATGAATCGGAATGTAAAGGAATATACCTTTTTTTTTCTCAGTGGTACCTAGCACTGCACAAAAAATGACCACTTACTAGGTCATAAAGTCCTCACAACCAAAAGTAGAAAAGCAGATGCATTAAATGTCTCCTTTTAAAATAATAATGCAATAACAATTACATTCAATAAAGGACAGTGGGAAAATAGATTAAAAATTGTAAAATAAATAATCTAATTCTAAAGAATAAATAGGTCACAGAACAAATAATAGAAATCATCACCTTCCTTAAAGAGAGTGACAAAAATGAGACGACATTCCAAAATTTATGGGATGTAGCCAAAGGAGTTTTTAAGGGAAAATTTCTATCTCTAAATGCTTACATCAATAAAATAAAGAAAGAACAGATCAATGAATTGGGCACACAACTAAAAAAACCTAGGAAAAGAACAAATTAAAAGTCCCCAATTAAATATCAAATTGGAAATCCTGAAAATCAAAAGAGAGATGCACAAAATTGAAACTAAGAAAACCAATGAACTAATAAATAAAAGTATACACTGGTTTTATGGGGAAAAATAGATAAACCATTTGATTTTAAAAGAGGAAGAAGAAAACCAAATTACCAATATCAAACATGAAAGGGCTGAAATCAACCCCAAGGAAGAGTAAATCAAAACATTAGGAACTATTTTGCCCAATAATATGCCAATAAATCTGACAATCTAAGCAAAATGGATGAATATTTACAAAAATATAAATTGCATGGATTAACAGAGAAGGACATAGAATACTTAAATAATCCCATCTTAGAAAAAAAAATTTGAACAACCCATCAATGAACTCCCTAAGAAAAAATCCCTGGGAAAAGGTGGTTTCACAATAGAATTCTACCAAGCTTTAAAAAACAATTAATTCCAATACTATATAAACTATTTGGAAAAATAGGCAAAGAAGGAGTCCTACCAAATGCCTTTACTGATGCAAAAAGAGTTCTAGCACCTAAACCAGAAAGAGTGAAAACAGAAAAAGAAAACTATAGAACAATTTCCCTAATGAACATTGATGCAAGATTTTTAAATAAAATACTAGCAAGGAGCCATATATCACAAGAATCATACACTATGACCAGGTGGGATTTATACCAAGAATGTAGGGCTGGTTCAATATTAGGAAAACTATCAGCATAACTGACCATACCAATAACAAAACCAACAAAAATCATATAATTATCTCAATAAATACATGAAAAGCCTTTGAAAAATACACCACCTATTCCTATTTAAAAAGTCTATTAAGCGTAGTGATAAATGGAGCTCTCCTTAGAATTAGAAGTAATTTCTATTTAAAATCATCAGTATGCATTATCTATAATGTGGATAAGCTAAAAAGCCTTCCCAATAAGATCAGGGATGAAGCAAAAATGTCCATTATCATCACTATTATTCAATATAGAAATTCAACTAGAAATGCTAGAGCAATAAGAGAAGAAAAAGAACTTGAAGGAATTAGAATAGGTAATGAAGAAACAAAATTATCACTCTTCGCATATGATGTTGATAAACCTGCAGAATCCTAGAGGATACACTAAAAGGCTAGTTGAAATAGTTACCAACTTTAGCCAAATTGAAAGATACAAAATAAACCCACAGAAATGATCAGCATTTCTATATATTACCAATGATTCCAGCAGCAAGAGACAGAAAGAGAAATTCCATTTAAAATAACTATAGAAAATATAAAATACTTGGGACTCTACCCACCAAGACAAACCCAGGAACTATATGAATGCAATTACAAAACACTTCTCACACACATAAAGTCAGATCTAAGCAACTGGAAAAATATTAATTATTTATAGGTAGGTCAAGCCAATATAATAAAAATGACAATTCTGCCTAAATTAATCCATTTATTCAGTGCCGTGCCAATCAAGTTACAAAAAATTTATTTAACAGATCTAGAAAAAATTCATAACAAAATTCATCTGGAAGAACAAAAGGTCAAGAATATCAAGAGAAGCAATGAAAAACAATATGAAGGAAGGCAGTCTAGCTGTATCAGATCTCAAACTGTATTATGAAGTGTAATCATCAAAGCAATCTGGTACTGGCAAAGAAATAAGACTGGTGGATCAGAGAAATAGATTAGGTACACTATACATAGTAATAAATTATCACAGTAATTTAGTGTTTGATAAACACAAAGATCCAAGCTTTTGGGACAAAAACTCATTTTCAACAAAAATTACTAGGAAAACAAAATAGCAGAAACTAGGTAAAGACCAACATCTCACACCATATATCAAGATAAGGTCAAAATGGGTATATGATTTATACAGGAAGGCTAGATATCATAAGCAATTAGGAGAGTATTCCATACTTTACCTGACAAATCTATGGATAAGTGAAGAATTTATTACCAAACAAGATATGGAGAGCCTTACAAAATATAAAATGTATAATTTTGATTCTTTTAAATTTAAACATTTTTGCATAAACAAACCAATGCAACCAAATTTATAGGAAAAACAGAAAACTGGGGTGGGGGGATTTTTTTTTAACAGCAAGTATCTCTGATAGAGGCTTCACTTCTGAAATACATAAGGAAATGAACCAAATTTATAAGAATACAAGTCGTTCCCCAATTGATTAATGGTCAAAGGATTTAAACAGGCAGTTTTCAGAAGAAGTTATCAATTATCACACATGCAAAAAAAAATGCTCTAGATCACTACTGATTCGAGAAATGCAAATTAAAACAACTCTGAGACTTCACTTCATACCCATCAGTTTGGCTAACAGGACAAAACAGGAAACTGATAAATGTTGGAGGGGATATGGGAAAGCTGGGACAGTAATGCACTATTGGTGGAATGACCTAAGCCAACTATTCTGGAGAACAATTTGGACCTATGCCTATAGGGCTATAAAACTGTTCATACCCTTAGACCCAGCAACACCACTAGTAAGTCTTTTTCTCAAAGAGATCCCCCCAAAAGGAAAAAGAGCCTATTTGCACGCACACACACACACACACACACACACACACACACACACACCACACACACGCACACACACACACACGCACACACACACACATATTTATAGCAGCTCTTTTGGAAATTGAGGGGATGCCCATCGATTGAGGAATGGCTGAACAGGTTGTGGTGTATGATTGTAACGGAATGTTATTGTGCTATCAGAAATTACAAGCAGGATGATTTCAGAAAAACCTGGAAAGACACACATTGTACAAAGTAACCAGCTATTGCTATACAATGAAGAATTGTGAATGACTTAACTATTCTCAGCAAAACAATGATCCAAAACAATCCCAAAGGACTCAGGATGAAAAATGCTGTCTACCTTCCAAGAAAAAACTGATGGCATCTGAATACAGACCCAAGCATACTATTTTTCACTTTCTTCATTTCTTTGTTTCTTCTTTTTTTTAGTTTCCTTCCACAAAATGACTGATATGAAAATGTTTTACATGATTGCACATGTTAAAAGTAAGGTAAAGTAACAATGCCTACTCTTCCTACTCTTATTTGGTTTAATTCTGGAAATGCTAACAATAGCAAAAGACAAGAGAAAAAAAGGAAAGCTATAAAGATAGAAATGAAAGCTATAAAGATATATCAAGAAGAGATAAAACTATCCCTATTTTCTGAATACATGGCATTTTACTTAGAAAACCCTAGGGAATCAGCAAAGATTCTAATTGAGACAATATCAGCATACCTGCAAACTCCAAAAATAAATTGTCTAAAATTAACAGCATTTTCTATATGATAATAATAATGAAATCCAACCATTCCAAATATCTACAAATTGCATAAAACATCTGTAGATCAATCTATCAAAGCACACAAAATATTTGCATACCTTTAATGACAAAGTTGTAAGAAATAAAGAATATCTCAAATAGGTGAAGGAATATTTAGTACTCATGGCTGGGACAGGCCAATATAATAAATTTTTTGGAGGTGGGAAGGCAGGGCAATTGGACTTAAGTGACTTGCCCAAGGCCACACAGCTTAGTAAGTGTGGCAAGTGTCTCAGGCCAGATTTGAACTCGGGTCCTCCTGACTCCCAGGCCTGTGCTCTACTCACTGTGCCACCTAGCTGCCCCTAAAAATGACAATTCTATAACTTAATTTATTATTTTAGTGCTATGTTGATCAAAATATCAAAGAGATACTTTACAACCCTCAATAAGATGACAAAATTCGATTTTTTTTTAAAAAAAGATCTAGAATATTGAGTGAAATGTTGATAGAGGAAATAGCACTTCTAAAACCTCAATATTTATTATAAGCAGAAATTATTTATTCCATTTGTTATCTTTTTAAAAAGAGAGTAGAGACTTGGGGGTGGAGCCAAGATGGCAGCTGGAAAGCAGGGAGTAGCATGAGCTCCCTGCTGAGTCCCTCCAAAAACCTATAAAAAATGGCTCTGAACCAATTCTAGAACTGCAGAACCCACAAAACAGCAGAGGGAAGCAGGGCTCCAGCCCAGGACAGCCTGGATGGTCTCTGGGTGAGGTCTATCCCACATGGAGCTGGGAGCAGAGCGGAGCGGAGCAGAGCAGAGCCCAGCAGGAGCGGCAAGGACCAACCAGACCAGGAGCTGGGCGGAGTGGGCCCTAGTGCCCTGAATCAGTGAGCTGCAGCAGTTACCAGACTTCTCAACCCACAAACACCAAAGACAACAGAGAAGGTTAGTGGGAAAAGCAGCTGGGGACAGAGTTTAAGAAGGAGTTAGCGGTTTGGCCACTGCCCTGGGGGGCAGAGGAGATGGGGCAGCTACAGAAGTACAGTTGAAGTTGCTTCCAGCCCTAGGCCCACCTGGTGGGAGGAATTAAGCAGCTGATCAGAGCAGGAGTGAAGAGCCTGCTGAAGATCTAAGTCCAGTCCGGGTTGGAAGTTCTTGGGGAAGGAGGAGTGCTGATGTGGCAGAGCTGGCGCATCCCCCAGGCTTGGAACATAGTTCTCTAAACTCTACAAGCAGTCATACCCCACTGAAAAACTCAAGGGTCAAGTTAGTTGGCTGAGAATATGGCCAGGCAGTGAAAACGCACCCACATTCAGTCTCAGACTTTGGATTCTTTCTTTGGTGACAAAGAAGATCAAAACATACAGACAAAAGAAGTTAACAAAGTCAAAGAGCCTACAACAAAAGTCTCCAAGAAAAACATGAACTGGTCCCGGGCCATGGAAGAGCTCAAAAAGGATTTGGAAGAGCAAGTTAGAGAAGCAGAGGAAAAATTGGGAAGAGAAATGAGAAGGATGCAAGAAAACCATGAAAAACAAGTCAATGACTTGCTAAAGGACACCCAAAAAAATACAGAAAAATATACTGAAGAAAACAACACCTTAAAAAATAGACTAACTCAAATGGCAAAAGAGCTCCAAAAAGCCAAGGAGGAGAAGAATGCCTTGAAAGGCAGAATTAGTCAAATGGAAAAGGAGGTCCAAAAGAACACTGAAGAAAATGTTATCTTAAAAATTAGATTGGAGCAAGTGGAAGCTAATGACTTTATGAGAAATCAAGATATAATAAATCAGAACCAAAGGAATGAAAAAATGGAAGACAATGTGAAATATCTCATTGGAAAAACCACTGACCTGGAAAATAGATCCAGGAGAGAGAATTTAAAAATTATTGGACTACCTGAAAGCCATGATCAAAAAAAGAGTCTAGATATCATCTTTCAAGAAATTATCAAGGAGAACTGCCCTGATATTCTAGAGCCACAGGGCAAAATAGAAATTGAAAGAATCCACAGATTGCCTCCTCAAATAGATCCCAAAAAGAAATCTCCTAGGAATATTGTTGCCAAATTCCAGAGTTCCCAGATCAAGGAGAAAATACTGCAAGCAGCCAGGAAGAAACAATTTGAGTATTGTGGAAACACAATCAGAATAACCCAAGATCTGGCAGCTTCTGCATTAAGAGATCGAAGGGCTTGGAATACAATATTCCGGAGCTAGGATTAAAACCAAGAATCACCTACCCAGCAAAACTGACTATCATGCTCCATGTAGGAATGTAACGAAACAGTTCCACTTTAGTAAGTCCCTTGCAATTTCTTTTTCTTGTTCTTTTTCTTGATTACCTTTTCATGCTTCTCTTGATTCTTGTGTTTGAAAAGCGGGGGGGGGGGGGGGGGGGGGGGGGGAAGATAGAAAGGAGGGCAGGGGGGGGTGGAAGTAATCAAAAACAAACACTTTTGAAAGGGGACAGGGTCAAGGGAAGAAATTCAATAAAGGGGGATAGGTTAGGAAGGGGCAAAATATAGTTAGTCTTTCACAACATGAGTATTGTGGAAGGGTTTTACATAATGATACACATGTGGCCTATGTTGAATTGCTTGACTTCTTGGGGAGGGTGGGTGGGAAGGGAAGAGGGGAGAGAATTTGGAACTCAAAGTTTTAAAAACAGATGTTCAAAAACAAAAAAAAAGTTTTTGCATGCAACTAGAAAATAAGATACACAGGCAATGGGGCATAGAAATTTATCTTGCCCTACAAGATAGGAAGGGAAAAGGGGATGGGAGGGGAGTGGGGTGACAGAAGGGAGGGCTGACTAGAGAACAGGGCAACCAGAATATACACCATCTTGGAGTAGGGGGGAGGGCAGAAATGGCAAGAAAATTTGTAATTCAAACTCTTGTGAAAATCAATGCTGAAAACTAAATATATTAAATAAATGAATAAATAAAAAAGAAAAAAAAGACAACCCAATATGGCAAAAAAAAAAAAAAAAAAGAGAGAGAGAGAGAGTAGAACGATGAAATAGACTAGACAAGGATAAGTCAGAAACTACCAAACTCAGTAATCCAGTATTCAGAAAACCAAAAAAAATAGATCATTTGGGAAAGAACTTTTTTTATCAAAATTTTCAAAAGCAGTCTGCCAGATATTAGTCTTAGATCAACACTTTATATACACTAGATTCCACAATAAATTCTAAACATATACATCACCATACTATTAAAGATCATACCAGAAGCAGATAATATACCTTTCACAACTATGAGGTCAAAACATATCCTTAACCAAAAAAATAATAAGATAAAGTAGGTAACACTTCCATTACATGAAACTGAAGAGCTTCTGCTAAAACAAAATTAATGCATCTAAGATAAGAAGGGAAGAAGTTGAACTGAGAAAAAAAAATCCTTAAGCCAAATTTCTCTGAGTTTGATATCCAACATATATAAACAAGTAATCGATATAGGGATATAGGACCAAAAGCATTCCACAATAGATAAGTGGTCAAAGGATATGAACCAACAATACTCAAAAGAAAAATTGTAAACAACAACCATATGAAAGAATGATCCAAAACATTAATGATAAAAGAAATACAAATCAAAACAATCCTAAGGTTTCACCTCATAAGCTGCAAATTGGCAAGGATGTCAAAAAATAAGAATATTCAATGTTGGGGGAGTTGTGGGAAGACAAGCATACTAGTGTATTGCTGTAAAAGCTGTGAAAAGGCACAACCACTTTGGAAAGCAATCTGGAATTATGTAAAGTGAATGTCCACACTCTTTGATCCAAAGATTTTAGGTTTATACCTCAAAGAGGCCATTAAGTCCCCACCAAAATATTTATAACAGCATTTTTTGTGACAGCAAAATTGAAAACAAAGTAGATGTGCACTGATTGGAAAAGGGCTAAACAAACTGTGATACATGAATGTATTAGAATATTATTGTGACATCAGAAATGATGACTATGATGAATACAGAGAAGCGTGGATTTTCATGAACTGATGCAGAGCTAAGTAGAGCCAAAAAAAAAACCAACAACAAACCAATATTCACATTGAAGGCAGGAGAGAATGAGCCTGCAAGTGAGACACGGTACTTAGAACTACAAATAACTCATTATATCAATGACCACAACAAAGTAAATGAAAAGAACAACCACAAAACAATCAAAAGTGAATGTTCTGAAATAACAAAGAACAAACATGGCTCCAAAGAAGAACTTTGAGAAGACTTTCCCCAGAGCATTTACTGAAGAGGTGGGAGTTTTGTGAGTGCTGTACATTATACATATTTTAGACTTTTTATGTGATTTTTTTCCTTTTTCTTTAAAAAATATTTTTTATAAGAGATGGCTTACTTGGAGGGAGAGAGATAAATGAAATTTTGGTAATGCCTAAAAAAAGACATCATTCCTTTCCCAGATGTGTCATTAATAACTCAGCTGCCTCCACACTCTATAACTTCCCTTATCATGAAGTCTTCTCACCCTAGAATATACCTTGGCTATGACTTTGCCACCAAGTTCCCTTCAAGGGTATTCTACTTCCTCTTATTCAGCTCCCTTTTTTATGGTGTCCTCAACCCCCATCCCTTTAGAATGCAACCTCCTGGAGGGGCAGGAACTCTCTTTTTGCTTGTATTTTTATCCCCCTAATTAGCTAAGAGCCAAGCATATAGTCAGTGCTTACTGAATGCTAGTTAATTTTAAAAAATGATAATATATAAAAATAAGTACTGAAGATAGAAGCAAGGAAAAAGTCAAGAGAAAGAATTCAAAAGCACGGGACAGTCCCATAAGAACAGTGACCCAAGAGCCAAGGCTATTAAGGAAGTTTTTAAATAACAAAAAGGGAGAGGGGTTGATTAATATTAGGTAAGTGAGATATATTTTAGTGATTATATATTAGGTAAGTAATATACCTGTATATCTTAGGTAAGGAGATAATATAAAGAAGGAAGAGCTGCTAAACTTTATTTTTCTTCTGTTTTCTCTGCTAAGCAAAAAGACAGCTGAATTATAAAGGATAAGATAAATACTTATTAAGGAGTTTATAATCAAGTTAAGTAAGGAGATAGCAAGAGCTACTAGCTAGTCACCCTTGACAGTTCAAAGCACCTTGTTCAAGGGAAGTATATTGAAGAATAATAATGATGATGATGATGACAATGGTAATAATAATAAATGACACATATAGGGATTTGTAGCGTGAATGTTATATTTCATTTGATCCTCACAACAAACTCAGGAGATATATTTGCCTGCATGACATTAGAGTTATAGAGCTAGTAAGTGGCATTCTGGACCCAAGTGTCCTTCCCTAGCCACCAACTCCCTAAGTGTATTATCTCCCTGTATTACAATGTGAACTCTTTCAGCTTGTCTATGTTTATTTGTTACAAAGATTGTGTCGGTCTTTATTTGGAAAAAAGGATGTTTTGGAGAGAGAGAGGAGCTAGCAACAGGATTATCCTAAAAAGAAAAGAGAGTCATTAAAGCATTTTTAATGCAAATAGAAGGAAATAAGACATAGAAATACGTTTAATATGATCGTACATGTACAGCCCATATCAGAGCCTGTGGTAGAGCATTCCGAGCTCATATTGGTCTGATCAGCCATAGTTGGACACACTGAAACTTGACTCTAGCCATCGTGATATCATTTTGGTCCTCTTCAAGAATGAAGAACAATAACCAACCAACTAACCAACCAACCAACCAACTGGGATGATGAGTAGGGTTATCTGGGAGTCATTTGACACACCCTTTTTAGAAGCAAAAGTAACATTACTTTATTTAATGTTCCCAGAAGAACAGCTGGAAATCAGGGAGTGGTGAGTGGAGGCAACAGTTAGATGAATTAAAAAACATTTATTAAGAGTTCTTAAGACTAATCTAGTACTGTGCAAAACACTGGGGATAAAAATACAAAAGCACTGATAGTCCTGTCCTCAAGGACCTTACATTTTTTATAAAATATTTATTTTTTAAAAACTAGATTTAATGAACATCTAAAAAAACTCATTCCCATATATAAAGAACTGATAGACTTTATATAAAAATGCAACTCTCCACTATTTACAACTTACTTTTCAATTTTTTTCCTATTTAGTAGTATTTCACTTTTCCAATTACACGTAAAGATAGTTTCCAGCATTCACTTTTATAAGATTTTAAGTTCCAAATTTTTTCTCCCTCTCCTCCCTCTTCTCCAAGATGGTAAGTAATCTGATATGAGCTGTACATGTACAAATAGTCCATGTGAACACTTGGGGTGGATTCTCTAAATTGGCACATTCTGTGTTTCCTTTGAACTGTTTCAATTCTGCTTTGCCCATAGAGCACAGTACCTTCTATGATGTGGGCATGCCATGCTGAGCGGTCCTGTGCCAGTGTCTCCCATGTCACACAGTCAATTCCAGAGTTCTTAAGAGAGACCTTGAGGGTGTCCTCGTATTGCTTCTTCTGACCACTGTGGGAATGCTTGTCCTGTGTGAGTTCTCCATAAAAGTCTTTTTGGCAAGCATACATTACGCTTTTGAACAATGTGGCCAGCCCGTGGGAGTTGTGTTCTCTGAAGCAGAGTTTGAATGCTTGGCAGTTTAGTTTGAGAAAAGACCTCAGTATCTGGTATCTTATCCTGCCAGGTGATCTTCAGAATCTTCCTAAGACAATTCAAATGGAAGTGATTCAGTTTCCTGGCAAGGTGCTGGTATACTGTCCAGCTTTCACAGGCTGTGTGCTTGCTCCCATACTTTTTAGCATGATGTTTTCAGGCATGTTGTCAAAAGCTTTCAATGATGAACATGGCATCAGGGTCAGCTACCACACTGATGGTAAATTCTGCAACTTGAAAAGGCTACAAGCCAAGACCAAAATGGAGGGAGTGTTGGTACATGATTTTCTGTTTGCAGATGACTGTGTACTCAATGCAGCCTCTGAAGCTGAGATGCAACAAAGTATGGATCAATTCTCTGCTGCCTGTGCCAATTTTGACCTACCAATCAACACCAAGAAAACACAGATGCTCCATCAGCCACCACTACACCATCCATACATTGAACCATCAATTACAGCAAATGGTGAAGTTCTGAAAGCTGTGATTAAGTTCACTTACCTTGGCAGTATACTTTCCAGGGATGTACACATTGATAATGAGCTTGACACACCACATTGCCAGAGCTAGCTCAGTGTTTGGGAGACGAAACTGAAGGTCTACAGAGCTATTGTGCTGACCTCATTGTTGTATCATCCCAATAATACTCTCCCAGGCCAACATGCCCAAGTGGCGCTTCTCCCTACTAGAATGTTAGCTCCTTGAGACTGAGATTTTCATCTCCAAGGATCCCCAAGGACTTTAGGGATGGGGACAATATAAACACTTCATTTGTACATTTTTCTAATTATGAATTCATTAGAAATTTGTTAGGAAGATCTTATTGTTGAAAAAAATGAATTGTAGTTGTCTTTAAACTTGCTTTCAGAGACTCTTCTTTTCTTTTATTGCTCTACAGGAATTTTTTTCAAGGTTGAAATATCCTCTATTCATATGGTTGGGCCAAATCTAGCAAAATTGTTGACATCATGTCAGCAAGGCACAAAAGTCAATGTCATTCAGCAGGGAAACTCTAATTTAAAAGACTTAATTCTCTCAACTATGATCTGTTTCAATTTAATCTACTTACATACCCAGTGCATTTCATTGAAATATCATTAGTCCCGTCTCCTTTTTTGGGCTGAATAGCACCATGTTTCTGAATCTCTTTATAGTGTTCACCTAGACCATTTTGAAATCTTCTTAACTGCCTCGATGTATTCTCACATGTGCTTTATTCCATTTCTGGAATGTACTCCCCTCTTTAACTCCATCTGTTGAAATTTTTCTTTTTTTTAATTTAATTTATTTAATATACTTAGTTTTCAGCATTGATTTTCACAAGAGTTTGAATTACAAATTTTCTTGCCATTTCTACCCTCCCCCCCACTCCAAGATGGCATATATTCTGGTTGCCCCATTCCCCACTCAGCCCTCCTTTCTGTCACCCCACTCCCCTCCATCCCCTTTTCCCTTCCTTTCTTGTAGGGCAAGATAAATTTCTATGCCCTGTGTATCTTATTTTCTAGTTGCATGCAAAAACTTTTTTTTTTTTGTTTTTGAACATCTGTTTTTAAAACTTTGAGTTCCAAATTCTCTCCCCTCTTCCTTTCCCACCCACCCTCCCCAAGAAGTCAAGCAATTCAACATAGGCCACACATGTATCATTATGTAAAACCCTTCCACAATACTCATGTTGTGAAAGACTAACTATATTTTGCTCCTTCCTAATCTATCCCCCTTTATTGAATTTTCTCCCTTGACCCTGCCCCTTTTTGAAAGTGTTTGTTTTGGATTACCTCCTCCCCCATCTGTCCTCCCTTCTATCATCCCCCCTTTTTATCTTCTTCCTCCTTCTTTCCTGTGGGGTAAGATACCCAATTGAGTATATATGGTATTCCCTCCTTGGGTCAAATCTGATGAGAGCAAGATTCACACATTCCCCCTCACCTGCCTTCTCTTCTCTTCATACAGAACTGCTTTTTCTTGCCACTTTTATGCGAGATAATTTACCCCATTCTATCTCTCCCTATCTCCCTCTCTCAATATATTCCTCTCTCATCCCTTAATTTGATTTTATTTCTTTTAGATATCTTCCCTTCATCTTCAACTCACCCTGTGCGCCCGCTCGCGCTCTCTCTCTCTCTCTCTATATATATATATATACACACACACACATACATATATACATACATACACACTCACATATACATATATATACATAAACATATATATATATATATATATATATATGTTCCCTTCAGCTACCCTAATGCTGAGGTCTCATGAATCATACATGTCATCTTTCCATTCTTTCCATGTATGAATGTGAACAAAACAGTTCAACTTTAATAAGCCCCTTGCAATTTCTTTTTCTTGATTACCTTTTCATGCTTCTCTTCATTCTTGTGTTTGGAAGTCAAATTTTCTATTCAGCTCTGGTCTCTTCACTGAGAAAGCTTGAAAGTCCTCTATTTTATTGAAAGACCCAGTTCAGTACCTATCTTCTCTCCCAAATCTCTCGCACCGTTCTATTTGACCTCTCTCTTGCTCTTTAGTTATAGTCTCAATTATATAATTATTTTTGTACATGTCTCATCTCCCACTTCTAGACTATAAGCACCTTGAAGACACCACTGTATTGTCTTCATCTTTTCCTATCTAGCACTAGATCAGTGTAACAGGTTTTAAATAAAAGTTTACTAAATGAAACATAATATTATGTTGAATATCAGTCCCAGTAAGCTTGTAAACCCCATCTCTGCTGTCTGCAAGACCCAAATTTCCTCCCTTCTGATCTCTCTTGATCTCCTCTGTTGAAAAGAGACTGCCTTGTTTTTCTAATCCTTTCATTTGACTAGTATTGCATTAGCTTAGTATTAAGTTACTGCTCTTAGTGTATCTCTTTCACATCTCATTTTCTTTTATTAAATCAAAATAGAAAAAATGTGTAGTTTGGGGTTTGGTTGTTTTCCCTTCACCATGACATTATCGGTATCTTGTACAGGACTAGCATTATTCATTTTCTTTGACTTTTCCTATAAGTGCATTTAAACATTTGGGAATGTTTGATCATATTCTCTTATTGCAATTAGATACAAGGTTAACTTGTCTTCCATAATTTTAGTACTTGTCCTTTTTCACATTATCATTTAAGATTACAATCACACATAGTATGATTTTATCCTTTGATGCACTCCCTTGGGTTTTCTATTTACAAGGCATTTGTCTCTCTCCAAGTTGTTCAGTTGACCAAATCACACTTGATTTAATTCCCCATCTTATACCTAAATTAGCTACAATTTCCTACATTCACCACTCACTGCATCAGGCCCTATTCTTATAATATTACTGTACGACTACATAAATTCGATAAAATTAATCAGCAATAAACTAGTTAATAAGCATGTTGTCTTCACAAATAAACATTTGGGCAGGGATTTCTATCTGAGCAATTGGTTTTGGGCAGTAACTACAGAATGTCTTAACCTTCTACTCTTTGTTTCATAAAGTTTCTGGCCCAGGAGGCAAAGGGTTTCTAGCTTTCCTCTCCCTACTCTTTGACCCCTTCCTTTCTTCAACAAATCTCCAACTCTCCCTTTAATATCTCCAACATTTATTTTTAATTCTCTTGTCTAACTCTAAGTAACAGAGGTAAGAAAAGCATTCTGGCCAAACAATATGAAACATTATAGGAGTCCATGGTCTGATAAACACAAGTGAGTTAGAAGAGAGTATGGTGAAAACCATTCCCTGACCACATAATCATGTAAGCGTGAAGGGGGAGGAGAAAGGATCAGAAACTACCATTAAAACAGCAAAGCTATAGAGGAAAAGGCACAGTTTCACAAATGGCTAACATCTTGGCATTCTCTAGACAACTCTTACGAATCTCTATACCAACAACTAGTTTTCCTGCTCAGTTCAACTGTATGGAATTTGGAGCTCCAGAGACAATTCTGTTACCATCCGGTCTGACTTTTTTTTTAATTAATTCTACTCATCTCTTTCTCTGCTTTTCAGTTGCTTAGGGGTTTGCCTAACCACTTAAAAGTTTTTATTCCTGCCTTGTTTGGGAGTCTGGAAAAGTGACTCTGGAAATCATTTGCCTTATTGTAGCAGCTATCTAGAAGCCATCGCCATAAACACAATTATGATAAGTTTAAGTTTGCCTTTTCATATAATTTGGATATGACACCTACTACTCTTACTTTTACCCTACTACAGATGGCAGCACCTCTTTTCACTTTCATAGGCTTCTCTAATAGGTATGCCCTGCCCTTTCCTCTATATCATCACCTAGTGGCCAATGTTCAGGTGACAGAACTGGAAACTTAATTTCCCTGGCCCTCTTATTACTGGTAAATAGATTGTCACTGAACATCTAACCAAAGACTTGCCATTTTGGTATGACCTGCCAAACCTTGCTCTGTCAAGATAGTGTTGAGAAGATATAGTCAGCTTCATTTCACAAACACTCTGAGGAAGTGGAATGCCATGATAAACCACAGAGTAGTTGCTGAAGATCTAGTTCAAAACCACAGGCATCTCAGAGTTCATAAATTTTCACAGAAATACATTTACTAATGTTACAAGAATTCCTTTAACTTTCTTCACACAGAAGGCTTACCAATTCTATTTGAAGACAGTGTTCTAATATGGTTAAGATGCCTGAATAAAAATCTCACCAACCTTCCATAAGAATGTAAGGAATTGCAATTTTCTCCTAATTGGTCTCCCTCCATCCAGTCTCTCCCATCTCCCAAGTACACAAAATGCATCTGCCAATGTTAGCTTTCTAAGGGATGCATTAAGTATGCTACTCTCCACTTCTCAAATATTTTCAGTGCTACCCTTTTGTCTCAAGGATAAAATACAAACTTCTCATTCTGGGTTGAGAAATTTGAACCTTCAATAAGTCAACTCCAAATACCTCTCCATAATTTTTTCCTATTCCTTACCTTCATGAACTTTGTACTCCAGTCAAAATAGATTATTAGGATCACAGATTTAGAGCTGGACAAGATCTCAGATCATCTAATTAAATTTCCTCATTTTAGAGATGAGGAAATAGGCCCAAAATCATACAGATTTTAAGTAATAGAGCTAAAATTCGAATCCAGGTTCTCTGACTCCAAATATAACATATTTTTCCACTGTATACCACTGCCTCTCTCTTTTATACAAACTATTTTCCATGTCTGAAATACACCTCCCCCTCACTTATGCCCCCACTCAGTACAGACAACCTCCTACTTATGAAGCCATTTTCAATAGCCTCTTTTATATGAATTTCTCTCCTTCCTTCAATTACCTTGCATTTACTTATCTGTATATAACTGGTATCCCCACTTAAGGTCAGGAGCTGAATAGCTTTTGTCTTTGTGCCCCTAGCACCTAAAACAGTGCTTTAATCATAGTAGGTACTTAATTAATGTTTGCTGAAATTAACTGAATTGCCCAGAAGTGAAGCCCAGCTTAACATCTGGCAGCTAGCTGGAGTACTGGATAGAAAGAACACTAGACATGGAACAAAAAGTCTTGAGTTCAAATTTTGCTTCAGGCACTTAAAAACTATGTGATACTAGGTATCTCAGCCTTGGTTTCCTCATTTGCAAAATGTAGAGGTTAGCATTAGTTGCCTCTAAGATACCTTTCATCTCTAAATCTATGATCCTATGATTTTAAATTCCCAGAGATCTGCTCCCTTATCCGAACCTGATCCAGGGAAATTCTGCCCTTGTAGCAATTCCTTCCTGCATTCAAAACCTTCCTGATCCCTAATCATTGGCATAAGGTACATGAAGTTGCCAACTTCACTATTCACTATCAAATTTGGCTCACTAGATTCAGAGGTCTAACCTATCTAATCACTAACTACTTTTAGCCCCTCTTCTGCCACTGCCACTATTCCTAGGTACCCTTACATTACCATCTATACTCTTATTCCCTTCTTCACCCTCCTACCACTACATATTCTAGTGGTAATTTTCTAAAGTTTATTCATAAATAAGGTAGCAAAGCACAGTGAACAGCTGGCCTTGGACTCTCAAAGTCCTGGGTTGCATTTTTAACTTTTCAATATACTAGCTGTATGACCCTGGGAAAATCATTTAATGTCTCTGTGCTTCAGGCAACCCTCAGGTTTGGTAGAGGGAGTTTCTTTATCAAGAATTCCCTATGCCAGAAAAATCACAAGTATTGTCTTTTTTTAATATCATAAGGAAAAGTATACAAATTCAGGAAGAATCTAAAAGAATAAAATAATTCAAAGAGTAAAAAAGGAAACTATCCAACGCGGACTAGATAGCATTATTAATCTATCCTCAGCTATTTAAAATTCTTAGATGAATCTTTTCTTCTCTTCCTTCTACCCCTTCTCCCAATTCTCTTCTGTAATACTGTGTCATCCTATTCCTGCTGGATTCTAGAGTAGCATCTTTCCCTCTGAACATCCTCTGCCAATATGAGACTACACACTGCAGCACCATGGACAGAGTTCAAAATCTACTCTAGAATCTCAGGCTCACTCTCAGCCAATCAGGAAATCTCTTGACAGATGGTAAAATTTTAAAACTCCAAGACCACCTTATCCTTAATTACACTAAATAATTGCTACCAGCTGACCAAAAGGAAAAGGTGGGAAAGGAGGCCTTAAAAAAACTTACAGCTTTTTTCTCCCTCATCATTCAGCAATGAGTAAATTCAACCCAATACTCAGTTCACAGGAAAAAAAAAACCATAATTCTTCACAAAGCTTTTAGGTAACTCTTCTATGATGAAGACAATGTTCAAAACATTATAAGTTCTCAGAACAAATAAGTCCATGCACTCTGCTTTCTCCATCCTGTTACATAATCTGAAAAAAAGGAAGACCTTCTTGCGGAAACTGAACTGGAGCTTTCCTAGAAAGACCTATCTTTCAGAAATCTGTTTGGAAAACTAGGTTAGAATAGGGTAGACCTTTAGGTTAAGTGGGCAACAAGGTCACTCAGCATGGACCTGAGGCTTCTGGTCAATTCTCCTTTCCTCTCCCTACAACCCTATGGCCATTCCAAAACAGATTAACTCCATCCCAATACAGTTTTAGACCTCTGGGACAGAACCAGTTACAAAGCATAAAAGAAGATGGAAGAATTCACTTAATACCAGACTTCAGGGTATTAATTTAGAATTTAGTCTTCAGAATTTAGACACTCCAAATGAAAGGTCCTTATGTTTTTAATTCTTATATTTCTCCTAATAGAATCTTAGTATAAGACTCACTTATTCCATTAGATTTTCATCTGACTATGCCTGAAAGATCAGCTATTTAAGGAAAGCCCTTACCTTGCTAGTTATGATTTATCTTTATGTTGAGTCTTAAGTACATCCTTTAATCTGTCATAAATAAATAGTTTTACTTCTCCAAATAAAGATTGCAATCAATTATGCTGCCTGGGCAAGCTATTTCATGATTTGCTTCATAATCATAACTTTTTACCATCCTTATAATATCTGACTGGTTGTTAAAATGGACACATGAAGGATTTTAAGTGTACAATTCAGCATTTGAAGATCTCTTTTGACTCCAAATCATAATGGATCTCACTAAAAGATTCTTCAGACTATACAGTCCAACTACCATTCCCTGCTATTATATTATTAACAAACACAATACTAGAAGGGAAATATTAACAGTGCTTGAATCCATTGCCCAGAACATTCTCTGTGAAAATGGAAAGCATACAGGAATCACTGTATGAGAAAGATTGCACTGGGAATAACAACTTGTTATTACAAATGCTGTTTAATTAAAAGAAATTTATAGCAGATTAGCTTTGCCATTACTTTCAGTAATTTTCAAAAAAACAACAAAAACTATATTATTGCCTGGCGCTGTCTGTTATCTTATCTTCATATGTAGTAATTTGTTAAATGGTACTTTGCATAAATTAATGAAAAGACTTGGATTTGTCTAAACATGGGGGAATTTCCAAACCAACTAAAGTGGAATCTCTGTAGTTCTGTTATTTCTATATATTTCCCAAGAAGTGAAGATGCAGCATAGTATAGGGGAAAGAATACTAGATTTGGAATTGAAAGACCTTGGTTCTATCTCTAGGCTTGCCATTTTCTAGCTGTATGCCTATGGGCAAGGCACTTCACCTTTGTCAACCTTGATTTCCCCACTAGTCAAACAGAACTAATGTAACCTGTGGCCCAATCCCCCATTCCCAGGTATGGGTTTACAAGACCAGGTTCAATTTTGAGGACAGGTCAAAATTTACATCTTTGGCTCGATTTTCCCCCACTTAGATTTCCCTCCAGGAAATACAAACACATACCTCAAATGAGCTTTGTCTGTTTCCACAGACATGGCTGTTCCCACAGAAGCATTCAAAGTATCAATGAGTATTGGATATAGCATACTCTATTTCACCCAACAGAAAGTGGTTAAGAAAAACATAAATGACACAGTAGCTCATAAAATCTTGGCATAATTCTTCCCTCCTACCCAAGTGATTCTTACCTTCCCCATAGGATCCTACATAGCTCCCTAAATTCCAAGTAATACCTTATGGTTTGGATTCCACTCCCTCAAGGAAATTTTGGACTTGTATTTTCAGAATAACTAACAATAATGGTGGAGGGTAAAGTTCCATCTTTTGGTCCCCTTATTTTGAGGTCTACTCTTTTCCTGGTTTTATGGTCCCACAGACCACAAATAAGAATATAAGCTCTTTGATGGCAGGGATTATTTGACTTTTCTCTTTGTATCTCCAGTACTTAGCAAAGCACCTGACAAATAGTGAGTTATACATGTTTGTTAAGTGATCAATAAGCTATTCTCTCTTCCCCAATTCATCCCTTTCTCTCTTAAAAAAAGCTATTGCAGAATACTTTAATTTGGGGTTACTAGAGAAATAACTCCACTGCTGTGCAATTTAGGAACTTCCTTCTTTTGCAGATTGGGTCAAAGAACTCAAAATTATCAAAGGAATTCACTGTCCTCTATTCAGGAAACTGGAGCTCAGGAACTCCTATCATCTTACCACAAAGGTTCCACTTTCCATAGTTATCATCTCTCAGGCAAAGGTCCAACTCTACAGTGAAGGTTGCCTTTCTCTGGCCTAACATAAAAGGGTCGGTCCAACTCTGTCTCAGCCAACTAATTTGTCCAAATGATCCATAATAGCCCAAGCCAATCAACTGATCCCCAACTGTAAAAATACAAAGTCCCAAATCAAAGCTCACTATCTCATAAATACATCAAGCAGATCAGTAAAGTCCCCAGATCACCCTCTATCTTAAAAATACTGGCACTATCTGCTAAATAGGGTTATAATGAGGATCAAATGAGATAATGTGTGAAAGTACTTTCTAACTATAAAGTGCTACATACATAGCTTTACTATTAATGTATACCTATAAAATTAGTACATGACATGTCAAAATTCATTCATAAAAATAAAATTTCAAATGCATGAGCTCAGAGTAAGTATGACAGGGCAAAGGAAGCAATAGGAGGAGGAGTACCTAATGATAATAATAATTTTGAAAATTACAATTATGTAGCACTTTCAAACATATGTATCTTATAACACTGAAGAAACTCAAACAATCTCCATTCATACTTAAGGCGGGGGAGGCCCCCCCCCCCCCCCCCCCCCCCCCGTGGCGGAGCAGGCCCCACCCAATGGTACGCATATTCCATTGATTATCAGTTGATTATCAATTAGCTGACTAGATTCTAGATTGAATTAGCTTTTAGTAAAAGGTGATACACTAAGAAGAGCTGGTACAAGCATCAGCCCAAATTTGGGGGACACTCCCACAAGTACATACATAATCTGGTGAAAAATTAGACACAAATTTAGAGCATACATAGCATGGGGACTAACTCGTAGCCCCTAGAATAAACTTAGGCTTGGAGTCCTATTATCCAGTTCATGAGACCCTACTGGAGCTTCACTTAGGCATGGTGTAGCTTTCTGTGGGCCTCTTTAGAGTCTTACGGCTGCCTCTCTCAGAGCTTCTAGTTTGTCCACAGCTCCCAGTTCAAACACTGCTTCCAGCCACTGCTACTCTACGGACACTGCTAGAATGCTGATGAGAAATCCCAAATCTTTCAATTTTTTGAATATCACAAGGTCATTTTCTGGCTGACGAGAGGTAAGTGGGAGACAGAGGTTCTTTTCCCCTCCTCCCAAGCAATTCCCTTTCAGGGGATTAGCTTAGATGAAACTGCTATTTTATACATCATGCCAAATAGGGCATGATGAGTCTCCTCAGCCAGTCCAAATATGCCTCCTGTGAAGCATTATTAAATTTCATCCAATGGCTTTCACTCCAGTCAGAGACAAGACTAATGTCAAAACCCCATTAGTTCAGGTTTAATGTTGAAACTAGAACACCCACAAATCATTGAAGAGTTAACAAGAGGATAGTTTTATCTTGCCCAACACAGCAACAATATGCAACCAGGATAAAAAGATATGGTGCCATTTAGCTTCTCTGGACACCAGACAAATATTTCCCCTCTTAAAACTTCTATCACTTCTATCCACTTTATATGGAAACACCTCTGATAAGATAAGGAATTCCCTCCTATTCACTTTAAATGGAAACAGGGGCCATCGCCAATCATTTTGACTTATGACTTGCCACTGGACCCTCCTCTCTGGAGGAGAGAGTGAGGTTGATGACCTTGCACAGCTCTCCACTTCACTTGAAAGTCAAGACATCAACCTTCTGATGTCAACGATATGGAAACACCTCTGATCAGCAAGGCAAGGTTTGGTGACTTGTGTGGTCTTCAAATATCTACCAAGTCAGAGAGAGCCAAATCCATGGGACTTTTAAGCCCTTAAATGACTAGGATACTATGTCAAAGATAGGAATAGACCAGGGCAGGAAACCAAAACCAAGGTTGAACCAACAGTTCAGTTGCTCTGAACAGTGGAACCCCCCCGCAGCAGGCTACCAGTGCCTGGGTCCAGCAGCAGTCTATGGAAACTCAACCACACAAAATCCAACAAATCCAAACTGGGAGAGGAATTTGCAGAGAGCAGGCCAAGAGGGCTGTGAAGAGACCTCTTTTAGGATCATGTCACTTTGGAAACCCCAAAAACTTACAAGTCCCCAAAATAAGCTATGAAAACAACAGAAGGACATTAAAGGCAAAAGCTCAGGGCAGATATTCTTCTGACCCCAAGTGAACAGCAGAGTCCAACACTAACATAAAACCCAAGGTCAAGAAGTAGGCTAGAGAGCTAGAGACAGCACTCAGCTGAGCTCTCCCAACATTGCCCTCCAAAGAACAAAGTAACACTTCAAATGGAATTCTAGAATGGAAGAGCCAACAAAAAGGCAGAATAAAACATTCTTCCAACCCAAGACAACTGAGAAGTCAGAAAGAGAGATCTGTGACATAGGGGTAGAGGCTGGCCTGGAAGCCATATGGATGAAACACTGGTGGTGAGACTTGGTGGTAGCAACAGAAAAAGCAGCAGCTTTGGGAGTTCTCAACCCAGAAATAGTAAGGGACCTGCTAAGTGGTCAGTAAAGGATTACTGTGCTGGCACTGAATGCAGGACAAGACAAATCCACTGCCTGTTAAAGGGTAGAGAGCAGCACTTTCAGTCAAGGGGGAGTGGGAACCCTGAGGAGCAGTATCACTTCTAGTCCCAAGGGATCAGGGACATTTAGAAACAATATCACTTCCTGACCATAAGGAGCAGGGGACCAAAGGATCAGAATCAATTGCAATCTCAAGGGATCAGGGGACCTTCCTGGACAAAGAACAGAGTGCAGACCAGGAAAGCAGTGATCGTACCTCTCTCTACATCACACCACTCTGAAACACCAAAAACTTCCAAACTCCCAGAATTGCACTCATCCCATCCCATCCCCACCAGCAACAGAGCCCAACTTTAACATAAAGTTCAAAATAAAGAAATAGAATGGAAAAATGAGCAAAGAACAACAACAAAAGAATCCGACCACAAAAAGCTATTATGATGATGACAAGGAAGATCAAGACACAAACTCATATGAAAACAATGAAGTCAAAACAGCTACAAGCAAAGCTGCAAAGGAAAAAAGTTTGAATTGGATATAAGCCCAACAAGAATTCCTAGAAAAAGCTAAAAAAATTTTTTTAAAGTCAAAAAAGAGTGGTAGAGAAAAAATTAGGTAAAGAAATGAAAGCAAAGGGAGAAAATTATGAAAAGACAATCAACAGTTTGATCAAAAGAGGCAGAAAAAATACTAAAGAAAGTAACATCTTAAAAAGCAGAATTAGCCAAATGGGAAAAGAAGTTCAAAAATTCATTGATGAAAATAACTCCTTAAAAAGTAGAATTCACCAAATGGAAAAAGAGGTGCAAAAGCTCACTGAAGAAAATAATTCAATAAAAATTAGAATTTGGCAAATGGAAGCTAATGACTCCACGAGATACCAGGAAACAATACAACGAAGTCAAAAGAATGACTAAATAGAATAAAATGTGAAATATCTCATCATAAAAACAACTTACCGGGAAAATGAGGAGAGGAAATTAAAGAATTATTCACCGGACTACCTGAAAGCCATGATCAAAGGAAGAGCTACATATCATGTTTCAAGAAATAATCAAGGCAAACAGCCCTGATATCCTAGAACCAGAGTATAATATAGAAATTGAAAGGATATACTGATCACCTCCTGAGATACCAAAATGAAAACTCCCAGAAATATTATAGCCAAATTCCAGAGCTCCCAGACCAAAGAGTAAATAATACAGAGAGTTAAAAAGAAATTATTCAAATACTGTGGAGCCATGGTAAGGCTCATACAAGATTTAGCAATTACCACATTAAAGGAGCAGAAAACCTGGACTATTCCAGAATGGTAAAAGAGCTGGGATTGCAACCAAGAGTAACCAACCCAGAAAAATTGAGTATAATCCTTTCAGGTGAAAAAAATGAAATTTAATGAAATAGAAGACTTTCAGGCATTCATGATGAAAAGACCAGAGCTAAACAGAAAATTTGACTTTCAAATACTAGACTCAAGAAAAGTATAAAACGGTGAACTTAAAAGAGAAATCATAAGGGACTCAATAAGGCTAAACTGTTTTATCTTTCTATATGGGAAGATGATACATGTAGCTTCTAAGAACTTTATCTATATTATGGCACTTAGAAGGATTAAAATAAATAGAGCATGGGAGTGAGTCAACTATTTTGGGATGATGTTAAAAAATGGATAAGCAAGAAAGAGGAATGCCTGGAAGAAGGGGGAAGAGAAGAAAAATGGGGGGTATGGTTAGCAATATTCGAACCTCACTCACATCTAAATTGGTTCAAAAAGGGAAAATACACAACATACACACACTCAACTAGTAATAAAAATCTATTTTACACAAATGGGAGGTAGGTGGGGAAAAGGATAAGAGAAAGAAGGGGTGATAAAAAGAAGACAGGATAAAAGAAGGCAGTGATCAGAAGCAAAACAGACTCTATAGGATGAGAGAGAGAAAATAAACAGAAGAAAATAGTATGGAGGGAAATGCACAGTAATCATAACTGTGAATGTGAATGGGATGTGTTCATCCATAAACAAAAGCTGAGAGCAAAATGAGTTAGAAAACAGAATCCAATATTACGTTGTTTCCAAGAGACACATTTGAAACAGAAATATACCCAGAGAGAGTTAAAATAAGGGGCTGGAGTAAAATCTATCATGCTTCTGCTTATGTTTAAAAAAAAAGGCACATTTAGCAATCATGATCTCAGACATAGCAAAAGCAAAAACAGACCTATTTAAAAAGGATAAGCAAGGAAACATTTTACTAAAAGGAATCACAGACAACAGAGTAATATCAGTACTAAATATATAAGCCCCTAATAGCATAGCATTCAAATTCTTAAAGAAAAAGTTAAATTAATTGGAAGAAATAAGACAGTAAAACTATACTATTTGTGGACCTTAGCTTTCCCTTCTCAGAGACAGATAAATCTCACCATGAAATTAATAAGAAAAAAGATAAGGAAATGGATAGAATCTGAGAAAAGTTAGATAAGATAAACCTCTGCAAAAACTGAATGGAAATAGAAAGAAATATACCTTTTTCAGCTGTGTAACAGCACCTTCACAAAAACTGACCACATATTAGGGCATAGAAACTTCACAACCAAGTGCAGAAGTATTAAAATGACCTATTTCAGACCATAATGCAATAAAAGTTGCTTTCAATAAAGGGTTATGGAAGCAAAGATTATATCATTTCTAATCTAATCCTAAGGAATGAGAAAGTTAAAGAAAAAATCATAGAATCAATAGTTTCATTAAAGGGAATAACGATCAGACAATATTCCAAACTTGTGGGATGTGGCCAAAGCAGTACTTAGGGGAAACTTTATATCTCTAACCACTTACATCAATAAAATAGAGAAAGAACAGATCAATGAATTGGGCATGTGAGTAAAAAATAAAAACAGAAAAACAACTAAGAAATCCCCATTTAAATACCAAAGTGGAAATCCTGAACATCAAAGGAGAGATTAATAACAGTGAAAGAAAAAAATAAACAAATAAAAAACACAACTAATAAATAAAACTAGGAACTGATTTTAAATGGGGAAAACGATAATCCATTTGTCAATTTAGTTTTAAAAAGAAAGCCAAATTATCAGTGCCAAAAATGAAAAAGGTTAACACACCAACAATGAAGATCAAATTAATTCTTCCAATGAGGAAACAAAATTGTCACTCTGCAGATGATATGAAAGTATTCTTGGAGAATCCTAAAGAATCAACTAAAAACTAGTTGAAATAACAACTTTAACAAAGTTGCACGATATGAAATAAATCATCAAAATTTCTATATATTACCAATAAAACCCAGCAGCAAGAGATAGAAAGAGAAATTACATTTAAAATAACTGCAGAGAGTATAAATTCCTTGAGTCTACCTGCCAAGACAAACCCAGGAACTACATGAACACAACTACAAAACGCTTTCCAAAAAAATAAAAACAGATCTAAACAACTGGAGAAGTATCAATTGCTCATGGATAGGCTGAGCTAATATAACAAAAATGACAATTCTACCTAATTAATTTACTTATTCAGTGCCATACCAATCTGAATACCAAAGAATTATTTTATAGAGCTAGAAAAAAATAATAGCAAAATTCATTTGGAAGAACAAAAGGTCAAGAATATCAAGGAAATCAATGAGGAAAATGTGAAGGAAGGTGGCCCAGCAGTACCAGATTTCAAATTATATTACAAAGCAGTAATCATCAAAAAAATCTGATACCAGCTAAGACATACAGTGGTGGGTCAGTAAAACAGATTAGACACACAATACACAATAGTAAATGACCAGAGTAATCTAGTGTTTGGTAAACCCAAAGATCCAAGCTTTGTGGGTAAGAACTCAACATCTGACAAAAATTGCTGGGAAAAAAGGAAAGCAGTTTGCAAGAAATTAGGAATAGACTAACATCTCATACCATATACCAAAATAAGATCAAAATGGATAAGTGATTTAAACATAAAGACTGATATATAAATAAGGGGAGCATGTGAAAATGTACCCATCAGACCTATGAATAAGGGAAGAGTTTATGATCAAACAAAACATAAGAGGATCATAGGAAATAAATTGGATAATTTTGATTACATCATATTAAAAAGGTTTTGCACAAACAAAACTATGATGCAGCCAAAATTAGAAGGCAAACAGGAAACTGGGATAAAAATTTTTACAGCAAGTTTCTCTTATAAAAGCCTCATTCTCAAATACAGGGAAATGAACCAAATTTATAAAAACAAGAGCCATTCCCTAGCTGATAAATGGTCAAAGGAAATGAACGGTGAGTTTTCAGAAAAAGAAATCAAAGTTATCAATTGTCATATGAAAAAATGCTTTAAATCACTACTGATTAGAGAAATGCAAAGTGAAATAATTTTGAGATATCACCTCACAGCCACCAGAATGGCTAATATGACATCAGAGGAAAATGCTAAATGCAGGAGAATGTGGAAAAACTGGGACACAAATGCACCATTGGTGAAGTTGTGAACTAGTCCAACCATTCTGAAGAATAATTTGGAAGTATACCCAAAGAGTTATATAATTTTGCACACCCTTTGATCCAGCAATAGCACTACTAGGTTTGTACCCCAAAGAGATCAAATAAAAGTGAAAAGAAGGAGAAATCATAAGGGACTTACTAAAGAGAAATCATAAGGAACTTACTAAAGTTAAACTGTTTTGTTTACATTCCTACATAGAAAGATGATGTGTATGATTCATGATACCTCAATATCATAGTAGCTGAAAGGAAAATGCATGTATGTATATATATATATATATACATATATATATATGTGTGTGTGTGTGTGTGTATGTGTGTATGTGTGTGTATACGTATATATACATATGTGTGTGTCTATGTATGTATATATGTAGGTATATATATGTGTATATACATATAAAGACACACGTGTCTATATATATATATACACACACACAAAGGGCACAGGGTGAGTTGAATATGAAGGGATGATATTTAAAAAAATAAAATCAATTTAAGGGATAAGAGACGAATATATTGAGAGAGGGAGAAAGGGAAAGATAGAATGGGGTAAATTATCTCACATAAAAGTGGCAAGAAAAAGTGGTTCTGTAGGAAGGGAAGAGGGGGCACGTGAGGGGGAATGAGTAAATCTTGCGCCAATCAGATTTGACCTGAGGAGGGAATACCATACACACTCAATTGGGTATCTTACCCCACAGGAAAGAAGGAGGAAGAAGATAACAAAGGGGGGATGATAGAAAGGAGGGCAGACGGGGGGAGGAGGTAACCAAAAACAAACATTTTCGAAAAGGGACAGGGTCAAGGGAGAAAATTCAATAAAGGGGGATAGGGGGATAGGTTAGGAAGGAGCAAAACACAGTTAACCTTTCACAACATTAGTATTGTGGAAGGGTTTTACATAATGATATGCATGTGGCCTATGTTGAATTGCTTGCCTTCTTAGGGAGGGTGGGTGGGGAGGGAAGAGGGGAGAGAATTTGGAACTCAAAGTTTTAAAAACAGATGTTCAAAAACAACAACAACAAAAAAAAGTTTTTTCATGCAACTAGGAAACAAGACACAGAGGCAATGGGGCATAGAAATTTATCTTGCCCTACAAGAGAAGAAGGGAAAGGGGGATGGGAGGGGAGTGGGGTGACAGATGGGAGGGCTGACTGTGGAATGGGGCAACCAGAATATACACCATCTTGGAGTGGGGGGAGGGTAGAAACGAGGAAAAAATTTGTAATTCAAACTTTTGTGAAAATCAATGTTGAAAACTAAATATATTAAATAAATTTTTTAAAAAATAAAAAAATAGAAAGACAAAAAAAAAAAAGAAAAGTGAAAAGGATCTATTTATACAACAATATTTATAGCAGTTCATTTTGTAGTGACAAAGAATTGGAAACTGAAAGGATGTCCAACAACTAGGGAATGGTTGAACAAATTGTGGTATATTATTATGACAGAATACGATTGTGCTGCAAGAAATAACAAGTAGGATAGTTTCGGAAAAACCTGGGAAGACTTATATGAACTCATGTAAAGTGAAGTGAGCTGAACCAAGAGAACACAGTACACAGTAACAGCAATACTATAAGAATGATCAACTGTGGGAAAACTTAGCTACTCTAATCAAATCAATGATCCAAGACAATTCCAAAAGACCCATGATAAAAAATGCTATCTACCTCCAAAGAGAGAGCTGATAAACTGTAAATGCAGACTGAAGGATACTTTTTTTTAACTTTATTTCTATGTGGTTTTTTTTCATGTTTTCTTTTACAATATGGCTAACATGGAAATATGTTCTGCAGGACTTCACACGTATAATTGATATCAAATTACTTGCCTTCTCAAGGACAATGGGAAGGAAGAAAGGAGGGAGGAAATTTGGAACTCATTTTTTTAAAATGCATGTTAAAATTTTTTACATGTAATTCAGAAATATTTAACAAAATAAAATATATTGAGGGGAAAGCAGACTGGAAAAATGAGCAAACCAAGGATTTCTCTAATCTTATCTAATGCTATTAATTGATCAATTCAATACAGGTATTCTCACCTAATAAACTACCAAGTCACAGAATTTTCCAAATTACTTCAATTGGAGTCAAGGACTATTTTTTTTTTCAAGGACTATTTATTAAGCACCTACTATGTGCTGGGCACTGTGCTAAGCACTGGGCAACAAAAATAGTCTCTTCTATCAAGCAGCTCACAGTATAATGAGGGAGACAACACACAAACAACTAGTTACAAATAAGATATAGACCAGATAAAGTAGAGATAAGTTTAGGGGGAAAACACTTAGCATTAAAGGATATTGGTAAAGTCTTCCTGCAGAAGGTGTGATTTTAGCTGGGGCCTGAAAGAAACCAGGGAAGTCAGAAGGTAGAAATGAGGAGAGAGAGAATTCCAAGCATGGGAGACAGCCAGGAGATGAGAGTGTTGTGAGAAATTAACTGATTAATTCTATCAACCCCCACCATTACACATACACTGTCTCATTTCAGTTATTCTTTATCCAACAAGCAAATATTAATGAATAAAATTTGCAAGACAGGAAAGATTTCTAGAATATATAATTTTTCTAATATCTGAAAAAAAATAAAGACAGTAATAATCTGTTCATAACTGCTTTATAGCCCCTTTTGGTTTATAGTGAATGAGTAGGTAGCTTTCAGAGATTTGGCAAACAGTACTGCATTTACTGATCTGGGCCAAAACATTTGCAAACATCAAGACTGGTTTGATGAAAATGATGGGGGAATTCAGAAGCTGTTGCTAAACAAAAATGAGAACTCCACTGGGTTTACCAACAGGATGGTGCATCGTTTTCCAAGAAGACAGCATTTAACTTTATGAAAAGTAAATTGCAAGCAAAGCTTTGAGAGATGCAGGATTCTTGGTTTAGTAAGAAGGCAGATTAAATTCAGCTTTACACTGATAGTTAACAATTAGAAGTGCTTTTATGACAACCTAAAAGCTATTTATGGGCCAAAGACCTAACGTACATCCCAACTACTCAGTGCTTATGAAGACACATTCATCAGCAATAAGGACATGAGGTGTGCTCAACACATCTGTAGTGTTCTCAACTGACCATCATCAATCAATGCTGAAGCCATTGACCTTATAAGCTCAGGTTGAAGTCAATCCTTCTCTAGCTGAGCTTCCAAAGGAAGAAGAGGTTTTGAATGTCATTAGTCTCCTCTTGTGTGGCAAAGTGCCTGGTGCTGATTCTATCACAACTGAGATTTACAAGGCAGTGGGTCCACTGCTCACACAAAAGCTGACTGAAAATTTCCAGGTTATATGACAAGAGAAGGTCATCCCCAAGAACTTCAAGGATGCCTCCACTGTCCATCTTTATAAAAGTAAAGGAAATAATTCAGGGGTGGGGAACCCGTGGTCTTCTAGGTCCTTGGGTGTGGCCTTTTGACTCAGTCCAAGTCTTACAGAACAAATACTTTTATTAAGATTTGTTTAGTGAAGTTTGGATTCAGTCAAAGGGCCACACTTGAGAACCTAGAGGGCCACATGTGGCCTCGAGGCCACAAGTTCCCCACCCCGAATAAGTTGTCCTATGACAATCATGGTGGGGGGCGGGGAGGTCCTCTCTCTTAGTCATTGCTGGAGAGATTTTTGCTAGAGTCCCCCTTAATAGGCTGATCCTTCACTTGGAAGATGGTCATCTACCTGAGAACCAGCATAGCTTCAGAAAGGACCGAGGAGCAGTGGATATAGTGTTTGCTGCCCAAAAACTCGAGAGGAAATACCAGGAGCAGAACGGAGGTCTATATACAAAGTTCATCAATCTAAGCAAGGCCTTTAATACTGTCAGTCATGAGGGCTTGTGGAAAATTATATCTAAATTTAGTTGCCCAGAGAAGTTCATTAGTAATGTAAGTCAATTCCATGATGGCATGCTTGTCCAGATTCTGGACAATGGACCACACTCTAGCACTTTCCCAGTCACCAATGGAGTGAAGCAAGGCCATAGGCTTGCTCCCATGCTTTTTTAGCACGATTTTTTCAGCAATGTTATCAGATGCCTTCAACAAGGACAAAACAAGATCAATGTCAGCTACCACACTGATGGTAAATTAACTTGAAAAGGCTACAAAAGCCAAGGCTAAAGTGGAGGGAGAGTTGGTACATGATTTTTTGCTTGCAGATGATTGTGCACTCAATGCACACCCTGAAGCCAAGATGCAACAAAGCACAAATGGATTCTCTGCTGCTTGTGCTAATTAACACCAAGAAAACACAGGTTCTCTACCAGCCAGCATCACACAATCCATATGCGGAACCATCGGTTACAAAAAATGAAGACGTTTTGAATGCTGTGGATAAGTTCATTTACCTTACTTTTCAGGGATGTCCACATATATAGTGAGATTGATGCATGCATTGCCAAAGCTAGCTCAGCGGTAGAGAAGTAGTATTAGACTGCCTACCAAACTGAAAGTCTACAGAGCCATTTTGCTAACCTCATTGTTGTACGCCTGTGAAACCGGGACAGTTATGCCAGGAAACTGAATTGTTTCCATTTGAATTGTCTTAGGAAGATTCTGAAGATCACCTGGCAAGATTAGATCCCAGACACTGAGGTCCTTTCTTGAGCTAAACTGTCAAGCATTAAAATTCTACTGCAGAGAACACAGCTCAGATGGAATGGGATGGGATGGTTACCTTATTTGAATGCCAAACTCACATTTTGCTCAAAAGATTATTTTATGGAGCACTCATGTGGAGGTCAGAAAAAGCAATATACATGGACACTCTCACAGTCTCTCTGAAGAACTCTGGAATTGTGTGACATCAGAGACACTAGCAAAGGACAACCCAGCATGGCATGCCAGCATCAAAGAAGGTGCTGTGCTCTATTAGTGAAGCAGAATTGCAGTAGCTCAAAAGAAACATGAGATGCACAAATTTAGAGACATTTCCATTATGAACTATTTCTGCCTAATCTGTGGTAGAGAGTCTTCCAAGCTTGCATTGGTCTGATCAGCCACAGCTGGATACACTGTACCTTGACTCCAACATGGTGATGTCATTTTGATCATCTTTGAGAACAAAGGACAACCAACCAATCAACTTATTCTCAACACATGACAAATCCTGAAATACTTAAAGCAAGAATTGAACCTACAAGAGGCAGGAATTTCAAAACATTTGGCCTTATTTAATGTAAAATTGGAAGGAATCTCAAGATACCACATCCTCAACTTTCTACCATAATTTTGTGAAGAACCTAAATATGCTATTAGGAAATATAACCTCCATATTTTTAACATTTAAAGTCTCCTTGAGCTACTCCATGCCAGTAACTTCCAGAAGGGGTCTTGGAACACATAATACCAGAGTGTCACCTATTATTTTGCCATTTTAAGCTAGAGAAATCCCCTCAAAATGGGAGAAATACACAACTTAAAGATGAAAGGGTGGGAGAGAGTAGAGTTAGCTTGGCCCTTAGGTTGGCTTTCCTACACTACAATAGCAGAATTTCTGACCAAATATGTTCTACCTCCTTCTCCACTACCTACAAATATTCCTGTATCTTTTCTATCTTTAACAAAAAAAAAAAATCACTTAACCTAGCTATATCCACTCAAATTGCTGTCCTGTGTCTCTCCACTTCTTCACTGTTAAACTCCTAGAAATCACTGCATTCACTGCCTCTGTTTTTCAACTCCTTTCAATCTGGCTTAACCTGAAATTATACAACTTTATTATCCAACTCTCCAACTTCACCAGTGGTTTCCTGATATACATACATACATGTATACACACACACACACACACACACACACACACACATATATATATACACACACATATATAATGGTCTTTAGTCTATTTTCATCTTCCTCCACCTCTTTGTAAATTTTGACAGTTAACTACTTGTCCTGGATCTCTTCTTCCTTGGTTTGTATTCCACTGCTCTTGGTTCTGTCTCCTCCTACCTCTCAGACTGCTTCTTCTTTGTCTCCTTTGCTAGGACACCATCTCTCATCCCCTTACCTGGGGATGACTACCAAAGCTCTGTCTTGGGTCCTCTTTTCTCCTCTCTAGACTCACTCCCTTGATTAGCCAGTCAGATGCAAAAGGTTCAATTATTATTTCTACAGCATTAACTCATAGATCTATGTAAATTTCCCTTCCAAACATCCATATTTCTGTTGAGTGTAACATCATACTCCCAGACACCCATATTCACTACCTCTGTTATCACTGACTGACTCTTCCTACCTCACCTCTATCAGTACAAAAATATCCAATCCAGTTGCCTATATCCAACCAGCCACTAACTCTAGTTAGTTATCTCTTACCAATACCTCTCCCTTCTCTCCACTCACATTTCTCCTTAGTTAAGATTCTCATCATATCTTGCCTAAACTATTACAGCAGACTCCTAACTGGTCTCCCTGCTCCCAATCTCTTCCTTTTCCAATCCATTCTCCCCACACCTGCCAAATTAACATGCCTCAAACACAGGTCTGACAGTGTCACTCCTCTGTTCAAAGATCTTCAATGGTTTCCCTCTTTGCTGCAAAATAAAATAAAAATTCTCCAACCTAACATTTGATGTCTTCCACTTCTCAAATCGATAAATGGTCAATGGATATGAACAGGCAGATTTCAAAGGACAAAATAACAAGCTACCGACAGTCATGTGAAAAAACGTTCCAAAGCCCTAATAATTAGAGAAATACAACTTAAAGCAACTATTGAGTTTCCACCTCAAACTCATCAGATAAGTGAATTTGATCCCAAAAAAAGGAAAGAAGAAAAACTACAAGAATTGGCGGTATGTGGAAGAATATGAACATTAAAGGTGGAGTTACAAATAGGCACAGACATTCTTGGAGAGCAATTTGGAACTACCACCAAAAAGTTACTAAACTGTGCATATTTTTTAACAGAATGATACCACTACTAGGTATATACCCCCAAAAAAATTAAAGAAAGAAGAAAAGGACCCTATGTGTACAGAAACAGAACAGCTCTTTTTGTATTGGCAAAGAACTGCAAATAAAATAATAAGAGTACACATCAATTGAAGAACGGCTGAAGAAATTATGGTAAATGGAATTCTACTGTTTCACAAGAAACTTTGAAACAGATAGTTTCACAGAAACTAAGGAAGATCTTCATGAACTGACGCAGAGTGAAGTAAACAGAGCCAGAAGAGTTTATATAAGAACAGCAAGAAAGTAAAAAGACAACCTTCGAAAGACTCAAGAACTCTGAGTAATGCAATGACCAACCTTGAGTCCAGAAGACTAACAAGGGCAACCCACCCTTAACAGAGAAGTGAGGGACTCAAACTGGAGAATCAGACATGCGTTTTCAGATAAGGTCTATGAGGATATTAGTTTTGCTTGACTATTCATATTTGTTACAAGGATTTTCTTTTTCTTTTTCTTCAATGGTGGAAAGGGGACTGTGGGAAGAAAAGAAATACTTGTTAATTAAAAAATAAAACCCTTCACCATCTAATTCCAATCTGTCCAGACTCTTTTTCATATTGTTTCTCTTTACATAATCTACATTCCAAGCAATTCTTTTCCCAAAAGTAGTTATTTTGTCTGCTACCTCTTGTAATCATATTAACTATTATGCATTTTCTTCCCATCTTGGACTCTCAGACTTTTTATCTTCCTTCAAAAGCCAACTGAGGTAGCACAAACTCTGCTAAGTCTTTACTGATGATCTTTCCCTTCACCTCCATTATTATTTGCTCCCACCTCAAATTAGCTCAAATTGACTTATCTGCCTATATGTTGTTGCCCTTAGGTAGAATCTCTTTCAAAAATCAACTCAAGTACTACCTCATATATGAGGGCTGTCTAGAGTCAAGCAGCTATTTGTGCCATTCTTCTGAATTCCTCCATTCTTATTTTAAATATACATTGTAATTACTTATATGTGTACATGTTGTTTCCCCATAGAATGTAAGCTCCTTGGGGGAAGAGACTGTTGTTTTTTCTTTGTATCCCCAACACCAAAAACTATGCCTCAAATATAATAGGCAAATAACTATTTGTTGAATTATTGCTGAATTTGCCTTTGTAATTCCCTGCTTGGTTTTACTAATTATGTAGTATCCACAATTTAAAACTGTATTAGAAACATCATCTTATTGTTTGACTTGAAGGGAAAAGAACACAGACATGCCAACATGCATTTCCTCCTTGAATGCTTCATGGAATTATGAATGCTTCCAAACTGTACTATTAAACAAGACTACCTTGGAACCAATTCTCAGCATTCATTTCTATCTTTCACATTGTCCCAGTTCTTTCCAGCTACATACAAGAGAAGAATACAGACCTAAGGTTGCTACTCTCCCAACTGATCTAGAAATTACACATTGCCTGGCAAGAGATGGACTCAATTGGTGGATATTTTATATCCAGTTCCAAATTCTCTTCCTCCTCTACCCACTGAGAAAACCTGTCTTTGTATTGTACACACTTAGCACAATTCTGGGCATATTGTAGGAGCTTAAAATGCTCACTGAGTTTCTGACTTGTGAAGATGAGCTCTTACGTGCCTTGAGAAATTTCTCCAGAAGCTGGTCTCCACCATCATTCTCCCCAGTTTGATCTCTGAGAATGTCAGACATTCCATTCAGGTTAGTCATGATATTGCATAGCTCCAACTTCAGTTTTTTGCTACAAAGCTATTTTAAGGAATATTTAATACTTTTTTCCCCTTGGGAAAACACTGCTACCTAGACCACTCAATTCAATATAAATACATTACCTTTATCCTCACCTCTCTGAACTTCATTCCTTACAACTCTATCTTAGTAATGACATATGCCTTAAAATTACAATACCACAATTCATTTTTCAGATTTTACAGATCAAATTCACTGCAAAAGTCTCCTAATACTCTCAATCTCTTTCTTCAGATCTTTATCATTCTCTAACTCAATATCCCTAATCTGTTATACTTTGAAGACTAGTTATCTTTTGCCCTCTGGTGATAAGACCCTTGACACCTTCTTCATTAGTGCCTTATATGGTTTTCTTCATTGTTTCAAATTCATAGTTTCTCCTTTCTATTATAATTCAATCATCTGTTCTGGCAAAGCAAGTTTGACAACTTATGGCCAAAAGACTACATTTTGATACCTTTTCAGAAGAAATCAAACTCCAACAAACTACTTTCTGTACACAATAACTATTTGTGATTTTCTACTACCCATTTCAGGCAGTTAGGTGGCTCAGTGGATAGTGTTAGGCTGGAGGTAGGAAGACTCCTGAGTTCAAATCGGAGTTCAAATCAAGCCTCAGATACTTACTAGCTGTACAACCCTGGCCAAGTGACTTAACCCTGTTTGTCTCAGTTTCCTCATCTCTAAAATGAGCTGCAGAAGCAAATGACAAACCACTCTAGTATCTTTGACAAGAAAACCCCAAATGGGGTCATGAAGAACAGGACATGACTGAAATGACCAAATAAAAACAATAACATTACCTGTTTTGGTTTCATTGCAATGCAGACTTTATCCATTTCACTTGGAAAAAGATTTTAGTAGCATATTCAACATAAACTGCCATGTCTTCAAAAGCAGGCATGTATTTATTATTAGAGTTCACTGAATACTCTGAAAACCTATCCAGAAATGAGAACAAACTGGGGTGGGGAAAAATTAGCCTAACTTACATGGGGGCAGGGGTTAAGCTATTGCTCCTACTACAATAAGTGAACAAGAAGGGGTATCATGTGACAAGCAAGTCAAAGCAATGCTATCACATCCTCTCAGATGAAATAATCCAGGACCCTAAATCCAAAATCTCTGGGAAGAGCAGCTCCCCCCAGACCTGCTTCTAGCCCAGTTCCTATTGCTATCGCCCACAGGAGTAATCCCTGTGTCAAAGGAGCTAGCCATCTCCACTAAATGCCAATCCAGGGTGCAGAAGTCTAGCTTAAGTGTACACACACATACTTCACGTCTTTTATCTCATCTAATTTTCACAAAAAACCCTGTGAGATAGGTGCTGCTATTATAATGGCCCAGAGTAATAGATCTAGAAAGTATGTAAGATAAGATTTGAACTCAGGCTTTCCTGACCCCAAGTCTGACTTTCCTGACTCCAAGGCATTCTATTCATCATACCAAGCTGCCTCTCACTGAAGCTTCTATTTGTATGTGAGCTCCCTGAGGGCAGATTTGCTTTTTACATTTTTTCATTTGGATTCTGGGAGGTAGGGGAGAATCAAGTAATGCTTCATGTAAAAGGCTGTATTTTTCCAGATCTCAAACTGTACAATAGAGATACAGTAATTATTAAAATGATTTGGTACTGGTTTAAAGAGAGAGAGGTTGATCCATAGAAAAGATCACGTACAACACATACAGAAGTAAACACAACAGCACAACATCTGATAAACCCAAAGACCCCAGTTACTTGATTAAGACTCACTATTTAACAAAAACTGCTGGGAAAACAGAAAAGTAGGTCTGCCAAAATTGGGAACAGAACAACTTCATACACTGTATGCCAAGGTAAGCCCCAAATGGATACACAACAGACATAAAAGGTGACATCATAAGCAAATTAGAGCAGCAAAGAAGAAATTACCTTTCAAATCTATGTTTAGAGGAAGAGTTGATGAATAAGTAATAGATAGCACCACAGGAAATAAAATGGGCAATTTTTAGTATATAAAAATTGAAAAGGTTTTACACAAACAATTAATTTAGAATTATGCACTTAGAATTAGAAAGGAAAAATCTTTTCAGTAAGTGTCTCTGGTAAAAATCTTATATCTAAAATACAAAAAAAAAAACCATTCCCCAGTGGATATATGTTCAAAGGAGAGAATGAGCATTTTTCAAAGGAATCCAAGCTATTAATAACATATGAAAAAAAATCACAAATATTTAGAGAAATGCAAATTAAAACTATGAAGTTGCAAAAAGCACCCATCAGACCAACAAAGATGACAAAAGAGAAAAATGACAAGTGTTAACAAGCCACATAATATATGGCCGGTGAAGCTGAGTTGGTCTAGTCATTCTAAAAAGCAATTTTTAACTGTGCCCATTAAGTTCTTAAATTGTGCACCCCTTTAGACCCAACTATATCACCACAAAGTCTATACCACAAAGAGATCAAAGAAAAGGGAATAGGACCCATTTGTACCAAAAATATTTATAGTGGTTAGGATGAACATGAACAAAAGCTACATAGGGTGAGGTGTGCTTGGTCTGTGGCCTACAACAAAGTACTCACATCAATAAGATCTTGGCTACATAAAGTGCTAAGAGCCCTCCAGCTCATAAACCCGTATGTTGGGATTTTGTTAAACTCTGGTAACTATGTATTGGGATTTGAATCAGACAAGGTCTGTCTGTCAATGTTTGTACTTTGTATTTTGCTCTGAAGTTCAGGGTGCTGGCTTTTTCCCCTGAACTAAGTGAGTGATATTTGTATGCTGAATTAAAGTAAACTTGTCAACTTCTTAAAGTTGCTTTCCTTAGTAAAGCAGATCAGAAGAACTTGGGCTTTTGCAACGTGCTGGTAGCATGCTTGTTGTTGGGCTTGTGTTGGTCTCTTCACCCCCACAACAGCTGCTAGCCAGATTGTTGAAACAACATCTTCTTTTAAAACTTTAAGATCCACATTCTCTCCCCTCTTCCCTCCCCACCCACCCTCGCTAAGAAGGCAAGCAATTCAACATAAGCCACATGTGTATCATTATGCAAAACCCTTCCACAATACTCATGTTGTGAAAGACTAACTATGTTTTGCTCCTTCCTATCCTATCCCCCTTTATCCAAATTTGTCCCTTGACCCTGTCCCTTTCCAAAAGTGTTTGCTTTTGATTACCTCCTCCCCCTATCTGCCCTCCCTTCTATCATCCCCCCTTTTTTTATCTCCTTCCTCCTTCTTTCCTGTGGGGTAAGATACCCAATTAAGTGTGTATGTGTATGTATTGAGTATTTGACCCTCCTCAGGTCAAATCCAATGAGAGCAAGATTCACTCATTCCCCCTCACCTGCCCCCTCTTCCCTCCCAACAGAACTGATTTTTCTTTCCACTTTTATGTGAGATAATTTACCCCATTCTATCTCTCCCTTTCTCCCTCTCTCAATATATCCCTCTCTCATCCCTTAATTTGACTTTATTTTTTTAGATATCATCCCTTCATATTCAACTCACCTTGTGCCCTCTGTCCATATATATATATATATATATATATATATATATATATATATACACACACACACACACACACATATATGTACACACACATATATACACATATATACACACACATATATGTAAATATATACACATATATGTGTGTGTGTATACACATATATATAATATATATATATATATATATAACTCTCATGAGTTATACACATCATCTTTCCACGTAGGAATATAAATAAAACAGTTCAACTTTAGTAAGTCCCTTGTGATTTCTCTTTCTTGTTTACCTTTTCATGCTTCTCTTGATTCTTGTGTTTGAAAGTCAAATTTTCTATTCAGCACTGGTCTTTTCACTGAGAGAACTTGAAAGTCCTCTATTTTATTGAAAATCCATACTTTGCCTTGGAGCATGATACTCAGTTTTGCTGGGTAGGTGATTCTTGGTTTTAATCCTACCTCCGGAATATCATATTCCAAGCCCTCGATCCCTTAATGTAGAAGCTGCTAGATCTTGTGTTATTCTGATTGTGTTTCCACAATACTCAAATTGTTTCTTTCTGCCTGATTGCTATATTTTCTCCTTGATCTGGGAGCTCTGGAATTTGGCGACAATATTTCTAGAAGTATTCTTTTTGGGATCTTTTCCAGGACGCAATCAGTGGATTTTCTATTTCTATTTTACCCTCTGGCTCTAGAATATCAGGGCAGTTCTCTTAATAATTTCTTGAAAGATGATATTTAGGCTCTTTTTTTGATCATGGCTTTCTGGTAGTCCAATAATTTTTAAATTATCTCTCCTGGATCTATTTTCCAGGTCAGTGGTTTTTCCAATGAGATATTTCACATTGTATTCCACTTTTTCATTCGTTTGGTTCTGTTTTATAATATCTTGATTTCTCATAAAGTAACTAATTTCCACTTGTTCCAATCTAAATTTTAAGGTAGTATTTTCTTCAGTGGTCTTTTGGACCTCCTTTTCCATTTGGTTAATTTTGCCTTTCGAGGCATTCTTCTCCTCATTGGCTTTTTGGAGCTCTTTTGCCATTTGAATTGTTCTATTTTCTTAAGGTGTTATTTTCTTCAGTATTTTTGGTGGGGGGGGGGGTCTCCTTTAGCAAGTCATTGACTTGCTTTTCATGGTTTTCTCACATCATTCTCATTTCTCATCCCATTTTTTCCTCTACTTCTCTAACTTGCTTTTCAAATTCTTTTTGAGCTCTTCCATGGCCTGAGACCAGTTCATGTTTTTCTTGGAGGCTTTTGATGTAGGCTCTTTGATTTTGTTGACTTCTTCTGGCTCTATGTTTTGGTCTTCTTTGTCACCAAAGAAAGATTTCAAAGTCTGAGTATGACTCTGAGTCCATTTTTGCTGCCTGGCCATGGTCCCAGCCAACTACTTGACCCTTGAGTTTTTCTTTGGGGTATGACTGCTTGTAGAGTAGAGAGTACTTTGTTCCAAGTTTGAGGGTATGTGCTGTTGTTTTCAGAGCTATTTCTACACATCAAGCTCTGCCATACCAGCACTCCAGTTCCCCCAAGAACCGCCAACCCAGACCGGACTCAGATCTTAAGCAGGCTCTGCACTTCTGCTCTGATCCCCCACTTAATTCTTCCCACCAGGTGGGCCTGGGTCTGGAAGCAACTGCAGCTGTAGTTCTGTAGCTGCACCACCCCCATTGCCCCCCGGGGCGGTGGCCGAACCTCGAACTCCTTTCACTCTGTCCCCACAGCTTTTCCCACTAACCTTCTCTGTGGTCTTTGGTGTTTGTGGGCTGAGAAGTCTGGTAACTGCCACAGCTCACTGATTCAGGGTGCTAGGGCCTGTTCCACCCGGCTCCCCATCTGGTTGGTCCAGACGCAGCCCATGCTGGGCTCTGCTCCGCTCGCAACTCCGTGTATGATAGACCTTACCCAGCGACCACCCAGGCTGTCCTGGGCTGGAGCCCTGCTTCCCTCTGCTATTTTGTGGGTTCTGCAGTTCTAGAATTTGTTCAGAGCCATTTTTTATCCATGTTTGGAGGGTCCTGGGGGAGAGCCCTAGGCAAGTCCCTGCTTTCCAGCTGCCATCTTGGCTCTGCTCCACCCCCAGCAATTTCCAATAAGGGAGAAATCGAAGAGAAGGGATGGTTTTGGGGACATGGGATCAAGGGAAGTTTGTCTTAGGAGAAAAAGACATTTCTTCATCAGAGATTACTATAAAAGGAGAGAACAGTGGGATGACATTATGGGGTTTCGAGGCATAGAATAAAAAAGAAGAAGCAATTCATGGAGAACAGTCTCTATTTTTTCAGTCAAATAGGAGGAGAGGTCCTCTGATGAGAGGGAAGGGGGAATGTATTGCATAAAAGGCTTACAGAGAGAAGACAAGGTTTGGAACAGTCTCAATATTGAATCAATTGGGAATATATGTATATGTCCAAAAATGTTTATCATTATTATTATTATTTTCAACTCAAGATCTCACTCAAGAAAATTTAACTTAATCATACAGAGGGCAAAACTGAAGAAAAAATCAGTTAAACCACTGAACAGTGGCCAAATAAGCAAATTAGAATCATACTCAAGTTTCCTATTATTTATCATTAGCCTGGCCCATACTAGGCCATGTTCCTTATCTAACTAGAAGTAAGTGGTATAAATTTCATGGACTCAGAGACTTAGCCCTAGAAGATTATCTAGGCCAGAGGTGTAAACCATGCAGCCTTCCTCACTCCTAAATTAACCATAAACCAGACTAAAAATGTAATTAGGAAATACATAATGAAATAAATAAAAATAAAATAAAACATAGATAACATTGGTTTAATGCCCCACCCCCCCCTTTGAGTTGGACACCCAGTGAAACCAGGCTGACATCCTTATTTTAAAGAGAGAATCCTGAGGCCCAAAGGGATGCACTGACAAGGTCAATTTAGGTCATAAATGGCAAAGCCCAGATCTAAACCCATGGGATCTGACACCAAGTTCAGTAGTTTCCGCTGCACCTATAACTCCACAGGTTGACAAACAATGTAAGAAAAAGAAAACTGGGATATGGTATTGATGCTTTCAAAATAAAGGAAAGGTATTCAACGACAATGGCATTTATAAAACCACCAATGGTAAAAAATGGAGAAATTCTGCTTCTTCCCCCTAAAGCTGTGTTGGCATTTGATTCCAATTTCATCTCCATTTTAATTCACCTATTCAGTGATTCCCAGTACAGGAAAATGCACAGAAAACCATACTTGTCAAATTTCAGAATCTCTCCAGCTGAAATCAGACGACAAGCTATTTGAGAAGGTTTTAGCCATTTCGGCTCTGTGGGTTTGTAAGTGTTCTCTTCCCAGAATAGCAGGTTCTTTCCTCCAGAGGTGGTTTTCAGGCAAACAGATTTGCACTCCACAGTCGAAAGGATCCACTTGGGGACAAGCCCTTCTTTATGCCTTAGCTTCATTACCTTAGGCATTTAGCCTGACCGGTATTTGCTTTGCTTGGTTTTAAATATTTTTGAAACAGAAGTGGATTGAAAATATATGAAGAGTAGCTAGTAAGTGGTGCAGCTGGTTTTTTGCAAAATGAGCTATTTGTCAGGGAAAGACGTCCCAAGTACTAAGGGTTTTTCATCTATCAACAAAGTATAATTTTGATGTGATTATTAGGTGAATTTCCAGTTGTATGAATCAAACTACCCTGTTCTGGGTTGGGCCTGACTCCGGCTAGCCTTTTAGTAGTTAGGCTCAATACTGAAACAAAATAAGACACTTTTAAGTCATTCCACAGATAATAAAAGATTAACTTGTCCATGTTGTTATTGTTAAGTGGCTCTCCACCACCAAACCGCCCCTTACTTGGCCATATTAGGAGGCTATTCAGCAAGAAGATAGAATGAAGACACTGAGTTGATTCAGTTGAGTGATGCTCTCTTTCCTGAATTATCCAAAGGGGTCCTCCCCACAGAAGTTACCTGAAGCTTCTCTTAACTGCTCAGACAACAAAAAAGTAATGTAAACAGAACCTTTGGTTCCCTGAACCAACCGGACCCTAAGGATGGTCTCAATACCTTTTAAGGAAAAACTAGCCCAACTTGTGTGGAAGCAGGAGTTAGGATATTGCTCCTTCCACATTATATCCCCTTTCTTATTCAAGAAGCCTGATATAGGTAGCACCAGAGAAGAAAGAGGAAAAGTAAAACAACATAAACAAAACTTTTCATCACTCCGGGGAGCTGCTACAACAAGACCAAAAATCCCAGGTTTCACCAACTGCATCTTGTTGCCAGAAATCAAGCTACCTCCCAAGAATACCATTTAGTATTCCAAGCCCCACCTTGGAGAGAGTTGTAAATGACTACTAGGTGGTGTACTGTTGGCACTGCAGAGGGGCTTATCAGTTCTACATTAGAGTAAGCAATGAGCTATAGTATGTAGGCCATTTGCTACCATTCACTCTTCAGTCAGTGGTTAGCCACTGACATTGGGAACCAATACATTGGTCACTGCCATCTCTACTGGGGCCTACATCTCCATCCACTACTTCCTGGTCAGATTCTCTAGGGATCACATCAGCACTCACCGTCCCCCAAACACCACCACTAAGACCTATATCTGTGCCTGCTGCTCCCTGGCCAACACTGCTGCTAGGGCTTGTGCCACTGCCCATTCTGCCTCTGTGGCAGGGCAATACTATGATTTTCTGCCTATTTTGGGCATCAGAGAGTTGAAAAATTGTGTTTACCACTGATGAAGCTTAATGCCAACTCCCTATGGCAGGCCTGAATCCACACCACTGTGTAGAGCACTGCTAATGCTGCCCTCCTATGCTAGGGTCAGGTGCTGTGATCCAGAGTGTCACTAGCCCTGGCTGGTCTACCATAGTTGATGAGATCAGGAAGTGTCACAGATGGCCCAGGCAGCTCCATAAAATTCAAAATCATTATGCCCAAGTATGGGTACTCCTTCCAATTGGTGGCTCTTCTCTGCAATGGAGGAAATTCCTCCTGCTGCCAAATGGCCCCCAAAGAGAAACCTGGGAGCTCCTACATCTCTAGCTCACAAGGATGCCATTTAGACTAGAAATGTCCAGCTCAGGATCAGCCACTTATGCTCAAGGTACAAAGCAAAAAAAACCCAACAAAGCCAAAGACTCCTCTAGCAAAGAGTGGATGCTCTATTAGCCCAGTGCAATTAGTAACCACTTATGGTAGGCAGAGAGTATGTACCTGGAGCCTGAGATTTTCAGAGGCTCCTCACAGTAAGTCCTCTAAATGTGGGCTTGGGACCCCTGGGAGTTCCCAAAGACCTTTCAGGGGGTTCCAGGAGGCCAAAACTATCTTCAGAAATGCTAAAACATCTTAATTTTTAATATAGTAAATATTGATAGATCCCACATAAAAAAAAGCTCTCTTAGATGGTTCTCAATAATTTTTGAGTATAAAGGAATCCTGAGACCAAAAAGTTTGAAAAATAGTCTAGAGAGTTACAGAGGCAGCTAGGTAGCTCAGTGGACAGAGCTCTGGGCCTGGAGTCAGGAAGACCAGAGTTCAAATCCGACTTCAGTAGCTGTGTAACCCCGGGTAAGTATTTTAATCTCTGCTTGCCTCAAACCCCTAGAGAAAGAAATGGCAAACCACTCCTTGGATCTTTGCCAAGAAATCCCCATATGAGGTCACCAAGAGACAGACAAGACCAAAAGACTGAATGATAGAGTTACAGTTTGTAGGTGTTAGGGGAAAAAATTTAAATGACTTACCACTCTTGCCAGTCCTCAGCAAATTGAGTGGGGAACAAATGGCATATTTTTCTAAATTCCCAATTCCAGAAATGCCACTGGGCTGCTGGGGAAAATTAAGCATTGTCTTTTCAAGTCCTTCTCACAATTGTTGCACCAAAGAATCACAATAGTCTCCGAGGCAAAATTCTGTTTGGCTTCTCAAATGCCAAATTTTTGAAAAAGGAATGAAAAAAACTAAAACATTTCCTTTAGCACGCCTATTAAACAATCCTAAAATTCTAAGTACCTGCCTTTGTTTGCATTCTCTGACTTTTGAGATTCCTCACGCCACCTCTTAACCATATGGTCATATCCATATACAATTACAGGACTGAAGACTGCTTGTTCAGCTGGTCATTTCCAAAAAAGTCATTTAAAACTAAACATTTCTTTCCTCATTCACACAAATATGACTCCCTAGCTTGGAAGGGTCCTTCTTTCAGTGGACCTTCCCCAAGGCAACTACATAGTGATGACCATTAATAATAAAAAGCATGCAGTCCTAGCAAGGGGAGAGCACAACACATTATTCTGAATTTTTCCTTTTCTCATGACAGGAAAATCTCTTTCCATTCCTGAAAATTCAATCTTTCCAAGGCTGCTTTGAAGGTAAACTCTATTCTGAGGAAATCCCCAAGTAGAAGTTAGAGGCAGCTTAAATTACCAGGCTGGTCTGCCCAGGGACAACACAGCTGGTAAGTCTAAAAGATAGTTGACTACAATTATCTTTAAGATACATTATTAAGTACACAGAGCAGATTCACATAAGTCTCTGCTTACTGAAAGGCCACAGGCAGTTTGCTCTCCAGCCTCCCAGAATTGGGGGACACCTCAAAAGTAAGCAAATACCAACCCCAGAGACATCACCAAAAGTACCCCAGAAGCACAAGGGCCAAATCAGCTTTGCCTTCCTCTGTCCATCTTCCACTTCTGTGAGATCATTCTGTTCCCATATTGCATGCTATGAAAATCACTGTGGGCTGGGCGTGACTGAAACCATCCAATGGAAATTTAGGTTTGACATTGGAACAAAATGCAACACTTATAGGTTATTCAAGAGTTTTTAAAAATAAATTAACTTACCCCTAGAAAGAGAGTATATTCAGCAAGATATGCATTGAGGACAGCCTGAGGTGCCTAACTCACCCCTCACGTTCCAGCACACATCAGAAAACTCCTTGTGCTTCTGACTGCTTTGTACACAACCAGGGAGTGATGTCAAGAGCTTGAGTTTTTAGTGCCCTGAGCCAACCAAGTCTTAAGGATGGACTCAATACCTTTCAAGGAAAAATTAGACTAACTTGCATGGGGCCAAGGGTTAGGTTCCTCCTACATACCCTTAATGGGATACGAAACTAAACAAAGATGATGCCCATAGGCTATTATTTTGGAGAACAAAAAAAAATTTACCCTCAAACCATATTGGCCTTGGAGTTGTAGAAGAGTTATAATTGAAATGGCATGGAATAGAGGAAATACTGGTGAATTTGGAGTCGTAGGAAAAGGGTTTTGAAACTCAGCTCTGCCACTTACTCTGAATGGCCATGGGCAAGTCACCTAAATTCCTGGACACCAGTTTCCTCATCTAAAATTAGGGGGTTGTACAGGATAACCACTAAGGTCCCTTCCAGTTCTAAAACGATGAACCTATAATTTAGCCTTGTAGATATCCTGTAAATAGCAGCACTTTGTTCTCATTCTCCATGCACTAGGAAACCTTCCCCTTTCCATGTAGTTTGTTTCACGGGACCCATTACATTAAATAATGAAGCAATCTCATTTGTAAAAAGCAAATTTGAGGAAGGGAAATAAGCAAAGCATTTGTTGGCAATACTTCGTCAGAAAGGTAAATAATAAAGAGCTTCCTGCCGCAACTTTAGAAATGGTAGCTCACAGTCAGAAAATACTGTTTAGCTTTCTCATAATTACCCAGCTAGGACCTGGTTTTCCCAGAATGATACACTGAACAAATTGCCCATAATACATACAAACATTCTGAAAATGCTACAGATTTGGAACAGAAACACATTTGTGTCTCAGAGTGATGCCAACCAGTTCTATGCTGTTTTTGTTAAGCATAATTGCAGGTCCTCACAAAGAGCTTCCAGAATGGGGGAAAAATCACTTGGCATATTTCTTTGGGTCTTACAGCAGGTGCGTAATTTATTTGTTTGCCACTGAGAAACATTGTGTTTTGTTCCTGCTGGGTCTGAGGCTATGTGACTGGTCTTTTGGTTTCATTTTCTTAGATTGTGCAGCTCCTGCATAGTATTGGATTTAAGAAGGCCAAGTTGTTGGAAACTGGTACTACATTTGATCTTTTTCTGTGTCATTGTCAAACAGTGCCCATGGTGTCTCTTCACAGCAAAGTCATCCTTCCCACAGAGGTCAGTGTTATGTCCAACTCTCAAACAAGCAAAAGGCGAGGGTGAGCCTTGGAAAGCAAAAAAAAAAAAATGGATTTCAAAATGGGGCAGGTTCATAAACTTCTTCCAATATGGGAGGGAATTCAAGCTTTCTGAGCATTTCTTGATTCATGTATTATGAGCATTTCCACTATGAATATGCATTAGGTTACCTCTTTTGAACTTCCTTGAAACAAATTCTCATAAATAAACAAGGAATGCACCACACTAACTGACAGAGTCACTTAGACTAGATGTATTGTGCTAATGGAGTGAAAAGAATAAAAATTTTCAAGGGCTTCAACCCTCAATTTTAATAAATTTCATGGAAATCGGATCAAGCCCTAATTGCTAATTCATCTGAAATTATTAAAAAGAGATTTCAATTACATACTACCATTGAATTTTGATGTACCAAATTAAATTAGGACACTAGATTGTATCTTTTTCTTAAATCCAGACTTATTTAAAAACCTTTTTCTGTACATTCTAAAAAGGAACTTTGTGTTGGGTTATGTTGTAAAAAAAAAAAATTCCAGCATGAGTATGAAATAGTAGGTTAAATCTCTTACTGAAGATTTTTAATGACATTTCAGTGTTCCTCTTATAATTACTCTTCATCTAAGATATCCCATAATGATGTTGGACATTCTTGGTTCAGGCTCACTGGCTTGCTTCATTAGCATGTCATTCCCATTCCACATCATAAGATTTAATTGTAATGCCGGATATGCACAGCTCTCCACAGAAGTCTAATCAAAGTGGATTCACTTGTATTATTAATATCAAAAATCAGTCCACTTGCTATTTTTATAAATAAAAGAATCCAGATACATAAATCAGCTGTCATTTATTAGCATGTTACTGGCATATCTGCCAGACATATGAGCGGCCCTATCACAGTTCCTTAGGATTATTTTCATCAAGATTAAAACCCTTCTACATTAAATATACATACTAATTCCTCCATAAAGTAATCAGATTACAGAGCAGGTGACATTGTGTGCTGGAATTCAAATGATTTGCAGTAATGAGCTGGAAAGGTGTACTTGGAGTCAGACACAGAAAAAGGAAGAGGAGAGACAAGGAAAGGAGGAAGGCTTTGGTTTTAAATTCGGGTGTGTGCAGCTCTTGTTTTATTGTTTTTGTTAACTTCTACTTATTTTTTGATAAGTAAAAGGACTCAGACAAGCAACCATGATACTTAGCAGCCAATGATGTCAATCTTCAGTTTGTTTGACGGCTACTGGCTGCCAGATGATTAGCTGATCTTTGCCTGCTCTGTGCCCATGCTACCTAAAGTGATGGCAGGAAATGACTTGCTTTAGTCTTGTAGCCTTCATATGAATCTATATGGACATTGTTGCTGCGGTGTTTGAATATTTTCTATTCTCATGTTATCTTCTTTTCTTTTTTTCATTTCAGTCCTTACGGAAACTCAGTAGAGCACGGATAATACACCACTATATAGCAATGCTGCTGTCATATTTTTGACAATTACTCCAGAATACTACTTTGGAACTGAAGGAGAACAGTTTCTGAGTGGCTCCCAATATTATTATTATTTTTTTTTTATTTTACTGGTCGTCAGGAGACTATGGAGGTACATATTTGATGGTCAGTTAAGGACCTCTTCCTTTCACCTCAGTTTAGGAAGGCAAGCAAGAAACAGAAAGCAGTACTTCATTACCTCTTTCTTTCAAGAGGCTTTTTAAGTACAATCTGTTTTTTAAACAAGAACATCCAGGTTGACTTTCAGAGAATTTAATTCCCACCCTGCATTATCTTTTTAATCCTATCTGTAACTCTAGGAGGATCAATATTGCAGAATGCAGGGATAAGAACACTGGCTACTATATAATTTTTCCAATGTCATCTTCCAGCATTTGTTAAGAGATGACCCCCTCCTACCCCCAAGTCTGCAATTTTTTCAGTTTTGTGAATTATGTCACTAATATTGAATTTACATATATGTGAAGATACCAAAAAAAGTGATTTCCTCAATGCAGAATTGTTTCTAAAAGCCTCCACTGAAGCAGACTGCAATTTATTTATACCTTCAATCATGGTTCAATGGAAAGAGGGCTGGATTTGGAATTGGAAGACCTAGGTTCAAATTCTGATCCTGCCATCTGATTACCAGTATGACAATGGGCCAATCATTTTACTACTCTGGGGCCTCAGTTTTTTTCATCTGTAAAATAAACATGTTGGACCAGATGAATTTTAGTATCTCTTCCAGCTCTAAATTCATGATCCTGGTGTCTGCTTTAAACATACTAATGTTGTCACTTGCTAATTAATAAATGTCAGAGGCAGGATCTGAAGCCAGGTTTTTCTGATTTCAAGCCCAGGATTAGATTCTCTATGCTATGATGTATAGATTCATAAAATGAAAAAAAGAAACTTATATGTGCTGAAATAAAACATGTTTTCATTATATTAGTCACCTGCACTGGGTAAGTAAATTGATAAATATGCCTCAATACATGTTGCTGAAAGTCCTTTATTTTAATATGCATTATACATTAGGATCCATTTAAAATGGGACTGCTTTAAGATGCTGTGGATTTAAATAGTACTGCTATAAATGACTGGCCCTAAATATTTATCCAATTAAAATACTTAATGCATTGCTAACAAGAGTCAAATATACTAGTAGGTTGCTGCAGACTGCACTTTGGGCTTCAATTTATTATTCAATAAGAATGTATTTGACTGCGAGTTGATGACTCTTATTTCAGAAACTATACTCTGTAGATGGGCTGATCAAACTATGTACAGATCATTTGGAATAATTTCTCATCTAATTCCTTTAACTATTTAGAGGCAGTAGGTAGACCAACTCTTTATATAGCAAAAGATAAACATCAGCTCCAACTATACAAGGAAATAATAAGGCTTATGGTCAATATGCTGATTTAATAACCTTTCATATGTATATACATATATTTCATATATATATAACATATATATATGTATATATATATATATATATATATATATATATATTACACTTAACTACAGGCATCCTGAGTTTACTTTCTCTTATTTCAAGACCAGATTCAAGGATGACTCAGAGAAGGCAAAGGAAAAAAGTCCAGAGTACAGGTGTGAAATGAGGCATGCCCTGTCAGATATGGCCAATGTGTTAGCTTGTTTTGCTTGGCTGTGTATCTTTGTTACATGAGAAGGTTCTGTGGGAAGCCCATACTGGAAAGCATTAATGATGTAATAAAGAAAAAAAGAACCAATGAAATATTTGTTTAAAAAACGAAAAGCAAAAAAGAACAATGTCCAAATTGTATTTATTCAGGTACCTGGGAGAACCTTTTGTCATTGTAGAGTTTAAAAGGACATGCTTTGATATATCAATACATTAATACTTCAAAGATCAATGATTTAATCAGTGTGGGTATTCCCTTTACTGAAGGGGATCACACAGCCTGTCTACTAATTAGTAGATGGCCTTCAAGAGTTGCCATGAATGAAAAATTCATCATCCTGCAACTGACCTGGTGACAGGCAGCTCTCTGAACATACCCAGCCTCGTCTTCAGATACCAGATGTAAAGTGTGACACCCAGAGCCACATTCAAAAGTCTTTCGGACTTGGTAGAAACTTGTCAGATCTTGAGCTTTACTGGCCAAATAAACTTCTGACCTACAGAGGCATCTGGAGAAAGCCTTTAATGGAGGACTATTAGCCTGATCTAGTTTCCGTTGACAGGAACACAGAGTCAACAAAAATAGACTTCTGTATCTTGTTTGCCAAGGAATATAAAAACTTGGATAACTTGTTCTACCAAAAGCTAGTAAAAATCATTCCATTTCACTGCCACCATGTGAAGGAAAAGAAAAACTCCAGTTGTTTGCCTGGAGCTATAACTGGAGAATTAAAGACGGCATGCCATGAGACACAGTACAGGATAGTGGGAAAGCAGAGAAGCTGGGTTCAAATCCTGCCTCTGTCATTTATTACCTGAATGATTTTGGACAAGTAACGACTTCTCTGGCCCTCGATTTTACCTATAAAATGAGAGGGCCCACTAGATGACATCAAAGGTCCTTTCTAGTACTGAAATTATAATTCTACAGTGATGGAAAAGAGAGATATTGCTATTTTCCTCTTAAAATGTTAAAGGTATTCATGCTAGAGGCTAGATAAGAGACTGTGTACCTGACTCAAGACCTGAAAACTGTACGCCCTGGATGCTGTTAGCTTCTCTAGGCTTTGAGCTTTTATTGTGAACACGTGCCTTGATTGACTTACCACATGTACCTTGTTTGACTTACCTTGTACCTTGTTTGACATGTATCTTGACTGACTTACCACAAAATAAATTCATACATTCCATGAGGAGATATTTCTAATAGTATGAATATGTAATTATAAAAATTCACATTAAAAATATCCTTTATTGTGTCCCATTTTCTTTGTTGAACTCAGCACAGCTAAGTGCATTGCCCAACCTTGAACCTGATCCTGATTCATTTAACTTTAAGCTAAGACCTCTTTTATGTGTTCTTTTCCCATTAGAATGTGAGCTCCTTGAGAGTAAGTTAGATCTGGTTTTTTCTATATATGTGTCCCAATTTGTATATAGCAAGGGTTAAATAAATGCTTTTTTTTTTCTTTTATTCATTCATACTCAACTTCCACCAGCAGTACTTTCAATTTTCATATAATTTAAAGTCACTGGAATAGTATACTTTAAACAATAAGCTTCTTTCTAATAAGCACTGGAAAGATCTTTGACAGTAGTGTAAAGCTACACTCAGTTGACTAAAAAAAGGGATTTTTTTTGTTTTTTGCCAACAACTGCTAAATACCATTGGGTCATCTCCCACATTCACAAGGCATTTATTCATTTGGGTAATATTTCCCCCACTCAGGTAAGATGAGTAACATGCAACCCCATTCTGCAAATGTGAAAAATGGATGTTATGCAAAATAATGATAAAGGATTTGGGATGTCTAATATCAGCAAATCATTCACTGGTAGGAAGCCGGTAAATAACACAATACTACTGCACTGACAATATATTTTCAGTGTCCCCTGTATTTTTTTAAATGCCCATGCTATTATTCTTTGCAAAATCTGGGCACATGGTTTGTTTATTTGGAAAGTTCCATATTAATCTTCAGGGTTTCTGATGGTATTTTGCTCTTATAGAAACAGCTACTGTTATTGGTCTCATCCTTAGAACAAAAACAAGGAATGGAAGCAGCATGTGGAAGACAATAATGACATGCAGGAATCCAATATCTTATGAAGCCCTTCAATGATTATGTGCCATGGGGTAGCAGTAGCATATACTGTGCCTTCTGCTTCATATAGAACAAACCATTTTTTCTCTCAAAGATTTAATTGATTCTAAGATTCAGAGTTTGAATGATTAACCCCCAGCACTGCAGCAGAACCTTCTGTGTGTAACAATTCACCCCCCCACACACACACAACAATTGAAAATCAGACAATTTCTGGTATGTCTACAACAGATAAGGGCTGATGATCAGGATTAACTCAGTTTGGGAGATGTGGCACAGAGGTGTTTGTTTGGGTGAGAGGAATTACACCTCACAGACCCAGCGGAATACTTATCCAGCTTAACCAACTGCTCACCTGCTTTATGAATTGGAATTGGAAATCAGAAGCCTTAATAAGAGATGACATTTACATAGTGATTTAAGTTTTATAATGCACTTTACATGCATTATTTCTTTTGATCCCCTCAACAAGGACAAGTAGATGTTTACTGTTATGACCATTTTATAGATCAGGAAACTGAGGCTCCAAGAGGTTAAGTGATTTTTCCATGGTCAAACAGCCAGTAAGTCTCAAAGGCAAAATTCAAACCCAAGTTTCTCTCCTAACTCCAATCCAGTACCATATCCACTATTCCACACAGCATTCCATCAAAATTCCTCCGTTATGATGGCTTGGCTGTTTTATCCTTGAACCAAATTAGATTCTTTATGATCTAAGGAAATTAGATCCCAGAATGTTCTAGTAGACAATTAGTCTGAAGATAACAATAACAATAACTAGCATTTATCTAGCACTTCAAGGATTGCAAAACACTACTTGACAGAAGTTGGATCATTTAATCCTCACAATAACCCTAGAAAGCTGGTGCTATTATTATCCTCATTTTGCAAATGAAGAACCCGAAGCACAATAAAGTCACCCAGCTCTAGAGAGTCTGAGGCAGGATTCCAAATCGGATCTTCCTGAGTTGAAGTCCTGGGCTCTATCCACTATACCATCTAGCGGTCAGAGTCCCAGCAGAGACCTGATGTTTTAACACCGTTTTGATTAAATTTTCAACTATCATTTCTAATGTCATGATCCTAAATAAATCTTTTCATGGCATCAACCATCCCAGTTACTGTACACCAAGTAACAACAAGCCGTAGATTATCTGAATTGCAGCTTAAAGGAACATTCAGAATCTTATCCTAAGAAGGATGAAAGTCAAAAAAGTATCTGTGGCATACAAACCTCACAAGGCAGCCCTATACTGGCACAGCCATCAGAGTCAATCAATCCCAAATAGTTCCTCAATGAGCATATACCTCACCATTTGGAAGACTGCCATTGTCACATATTTGAGTGGTTGCCAAATCAATGAAGGAAAAGATTTATTCTCCTTGGTCCTAGAGGGCTGAGCAAGAAGCAGTGAATGACAAAAGTGGCAGAAAGGCAGATTGTGGTCTGGTGTAAGAAAAAACTTCCTAAAAATGAGAACAGTCCAAATACGATGTAGGCTACCTCAGGAGATAGTGATATTCCCCTTACTGGAGCTCTTTCAATCAAAAGCTTGATCACCACCACCCTTCCACCCCCCATTACCTTGTAGATGTCATTCTTGTTGGAATAGATGGCCTCTGAAGGCTCTTAACTCAAGTTTTGTTATCTGGTGAATACTTTAGGATAGCTAGGTGGCACAGTGGACAGAATGCCAGGCCTGGAGTCAAAAAGACTCATCTTCATGGGTTCAAGTATCTCAGACGCTTACTAGCCATGTGATCCTGGTCAAGTCAACTTAACCCTGTTCACCTCAGTTCCTCATCTGTAAAATGAGCTGGAGAAGGAAACCACTCCAGTATCTTTGCCAAGAATACCCCAAATGAGATCATGAAAAGTCAGACAGGACTGAAACAACTGAATTAAAACAATGAGTGCCTTTATTTCTCAGGAAATGACAGACTAGTAAATATATCATTCCTATTCCTGTCAAAAATTAATATGGAATTTTAGCTTCTCTAATATTCAACTTAATTTAAGTACTATTCATTGCATAATCCACCTAAGGCTTCTGACCTGTGAAAGCTTTGTGACATTCTACTCCAAGCTTTTTGTTCTTGTAATTACTAGAAAAGCAAGGTTTAGAAATGATGATGGTCTGAAATGATTCATTACCACCAATATATATCATATCACCCAACTGTGTTTGCAGTAATCTGGAGAACGTTATAAATAGTATTAAGTACTGATTACAATAATATAAATAAAACAACACTAAAATATAGTCAAAATCAGATTAAATACAATAACCAATCTTAGTCCTAAAGTTCATATGAAGAAATATACTTACTTTTCTCCTTTTGGTTATAAGATGAAAAGGAAAAGGAAGATGAAAAAATGTAAGGAATTGGAATCTAAGGGAGTATCCAGCAACTAGGGAATGGCTGAACAAATTATGTTATATAAATGACATAAATTTATGTTATATGAATAACAAATTATGTTATATAAATATAATGGAATACATTACATTGTAAAAATGATGAAAGGATTTTAAAGAATATTGGAAAGTATGAACTCATAAACAGAATGAAAAGAGCAGAACCAGCAAAACAATTTAATCACTGACAACATAAAGAAAAACAACTGAAAGATTTAAGAACTCCAGTCAAAGCAAGGACCAACCATTTCTTAAAATGACCTATAATGAAACATGTTACTTACCTCCTGACAGAGCAGTGATAGACTAAAAGTTAAAAGAAACCATTTTGGACATGGCCACTTTGTAGATTTGTTTTACTTACTATGATTATTTGTTACAAGGGTTTGGTGGGTTTTTTGTTTTTAATCGGAGGAGGGGAGAGACTTTGGAGAGTAGTGGAGACTACCAATAGTGATGCCCCCAAAAAGCTACTGAAATATTTTTAAATACACATTAGAGAACAGACGGAAATTCAAAAGGAAGTACAAACAAGGCAATTTTAAAATTAACATGTGGAGTTCATAATATACCTGTTTAAAAAAGCAAGCAGTATGAAATATAGACCTATGGTTCCATGCACTTTTTGTGTTCCATGTATATAGAAATGTTCATTTTTTGGTGTTTAAATCCAAAATAATTTTTTTAAAGATTGTGAAAGTCTTTAAATATCAAAAAGAAATCTATAATTTATTCATGAAGCAATGGGGAGCCACTGAAGTGCCTTAAGCAGGTGAGAGACACAGTCAGACCTGTACCTTAGGAATATCAATTTTTTAGCAGCGTGAAGGATAGATTGGAAAGGGGTGAGAATGAAGGCTGGGAGAAGTTATTGTAATAATCCAGTTAAGAGGTTATGCAGGCAAAAATAGGGTGGTTGCTGTGTTAGTAGGGGGAAAAAGAGGATGGATATGAGAGATGTTGTAGAAGTAAAATTGACAGATCTTGGCAACTAATTAAATATGGGAGATGAGGGACAGTGAAGAATAGAGGATGATTCCAGAGTTGGTTATCTTGGTGAATGGAAAAACAGTGATGGTCCTGACATAAAAGAAAGTCAGGAAGAGGAATGGATGGGCGGGGAGAGGGGGGAAGGGAGACAGGGGAAGACAAGAAGATAAAATGAATACCTTTTTTGAGTTTTAAGATGCCTATGGAACAACTGAGGGGAGAGATGTAACAGGAAGTTGGCTATGTGGGACACCAGCTAAGAAGAGAGGTAAAGGCTGGATAAGCAGATCTGCTAACCCTCTGACACAGCTGATCACTGAACCCAAGGAGATTGATGAGATTACCAAGTAACAGAAACTCATTTGCAAAATAAGAAAACTTTAGAAGAGAGGCAAAAATCACATGCTTGTCACATGCATGCCAGTAGAAGCCACACAAGCCCAAACGCCCTTCAAAGCTTACTGCATGTACCTTTCCAGTCATATTACTCTCTCTCTCACCTTCAGCCAAACTGCCTAGTCTCCACTCAACTGTCCATTGTGTTTGCTCATTAAGCTACTGAGACACTTTCAGTATAATGAGTACAGTTATCCCTTCCACATTTGGGGGGGTGGTGTTGAGGTGGGGTGGGGGGAGAAAAGAGATGTTAGGGGCATGGCACCACCATGATCTGGAAAATCCATGTAAAATTTTTTGCTGCTCCCTTTGTACCAGAGAAGGAGTCTGAATTTTTTCTTTTTCTTTAATGGGTTGTTTATAGTACCTTATTGTAAAATTTGGGTTAAGTATTTGGTAATAGGCTACATGTAGGTCAACATTAAGTAAAAATACCTTATGAAAACGAACTTTTTCTTTGTCATCTGCTGGTCTTCACGTGTCAACTGCAGATTCCACAAAACTCCCCAAAATTTCTCATTTGATTTCTTATGCCGACCTGCGATACATCGAAACTGTGATGGGGAAAGTTGTAATGTGAAAGGGATAACTGTAATTTAGTGATCCAGAATTCATTTATTCACTGATATTGACACGCCCTATTGACTGCTAGATGTTACAGATCTAGTCTTCTCTAGTATTTGGAAACATTCATTATTTTATCAGTTCATCAATAAGAATACTCCCTCCGGTGATGTTAAATCACAACCCCTCCATGACTAAATAGGTAGGATTATTCAAGAGTTTCTGTGAACCCTCCCCCCACACACAAAATAATAATAATTACCACGTGGACAACTTTTTGGTAATGACCTTCTCTAAAAACAAGTAGGCTTATCTTCAGAAGACAAATGCAGCATCTAGTACTGTATCAAGCTTGGGTGCCTTCTGTCCAAAATTACCTTGTATCTACTTCATATATATCTTATGTATGGCCTTATGAATACATTGTCTCCCTCCAGCTAAATTGTAACTCCTTATGGGAAGGGACTTAGTCACTTTTATCTTTGTATCCCAAGGGCCTATCACAGCACCTGGCGCATTTGTTGTTCAGCTGTTTGGTCCTGTCTGACTCTTCATGGATCGTTTCATACCAATACTGTCCATACTGGCAAAGATACTGGAGTGGTTTGCCATTTTCTTCTCCAGTGGGTTAAGGCAAAGAGAGGTTAAGTGACTTGCTCAGGGTCATGCCGCTAAGAGTCTGAGGCAGGATTTGAACTCAGGTCTTCCTGATGTCAGACCCAGTGCTCTAACCCACTGAGCCACCTAGTTGCCTCCACCTGGCATGTAGTAGGTACCTAACAAATTCTTGAATGATTGCTGGCATAACTTTGAGAACCAAAGGTCACCTCAGTGCAAAGGTAACACTTCAAAGTAGGATCTTCCTCAACTAATGATAGTCATTCAGTCATTTATACTCTGCTAGAATATTTTGGTTCATAACATGTCTTTATAAAGAAGCTGAAGCTTCTGAGCCTAAAATTCTGAGCCTAAAAGCCAAATTTTGCAAAGGAATCACCTTTTACTCTCTTATCCCATGATAAACTAGAAAGGTATATGTGTGTATGCGTGTGTATACACACACCTGTGTATATATATATATGTATATGCACACACACACACACATATATATATATATACCCACACATATGTGCATATACCCATACATGTCTACATCTGCCCAAGGCAGATACTATAAAATATACCTTTATACCCTTTTTTTTTTTAAAGAAAAATTCAGTTGCGGTCAGGAGAGACCTAAGACACAAGTCAACATTAGGAAGAGTCAAGAGATCTCAGAACACCAGTCCTCATGAGAAGAGAGGTAGAAACATTGCAAGATCACTACTAGAGGTCACTGCCAGGTAGGGAGAACAAGACAGTGAGCAGCTCAAATGCCTCCAGGGAGAGAAAGCAAATTATTCTTGCTAACTAGATCTTTGGCTCCCCTTTTCCTAGCTACAGGAGTATATATACTGTCATCATCCACTAAATTTTGGTGCCCTGAAGCAAAGCCATGCCCTGCCATACTTAACAGCTCTGTCTAGTAATGCCCTGATCATAAACTCTTGGGAGTTTTTAAACTTCCATGGGCTGTTTGGGACAATAACTAAATGTTTACCTATCAGTTAAATAGAGCTGACAAGAGGGATGGACATAAGCAATGTTACAAATGGAGTTTTATGGAAACAAGAAAATATACTACATTAAGTGACATCACTTCACTTTGTAGTATTTTAATTCCTATATGGGCAGTTAGAGCAACATCATACATGGTCTTTTCTGAGCCCCCAGTTTCAACAGTCCCACAGCCTAAACTAACCATCTTCATAATAAATTGCTTCATTCTCTATTAAGCATAGTGAAATCAAGTGAAAACCCTTCATGTAATCTTCTAGAACTAATAAATGGCATCACTGTGCTTCTCCTTTCTCCCCAGCACAGCACTCCTCTTGGGCTTTAAAAAACTGACATGCTATCCTTTCTGCAATATCTGCTGTTTCCCCTCAAAAGTTTTGTTTCAACATTGATATTCCCACAAAGTCCCACATTTTGTCTTTAAGACACAAAGGGTACAGCTGGTATAAATAACCTCACATAGATTTTTCTGGATCAATCTAAAAGAACTCTTCCAAACTGTTAAAGTGCTGACTTCTTTTATTTGTTCTTCAGACACCAATGGATGCATTATAAGATTACCTAAAAATAATTTTGTCTTTCTCATGCTCCCATTGACATCAGTGAAAGTTAATGTACATGCCCAGTGAGCACAAAAAGCAAGGGGAGGCCAAACGTATATTGACATTATCTGTATTTCTCAGGGTACTGGGCATTTGTGGAGCAGTCATACTCAGCTAATTATTTCTTTCTTCTCACAAGTCTTTTACTCTCTCACTCTGAACTGCTTGCTCAGCCCTTCATTACACAACCTGGGAGACTTTTATTATTCTAGCTTTGGAAGAACAAACATTTAAAGTGTTTGTGGGGTTGAGGAAACACCAACAAGGTTTTTGTTGTGTTTCGTTACCTCCTATAGATCTCTCTCTCTCTTCTTTAGTATTTTTATCCAACCATTAATGCTACAGGGTAGAAAGATGTCAGATATGTTCTTTGGGATTGTTTGACAAAGGAAGGACTTTTTGTAGATGAGTATTAAGAATAATATTCTGTTGATTTTTCAAAATAAACTTGTTAGATCTATGCTACCCTAAATATACTAGATTCCTATAGCAAAGGGGAAAGTCCCATGACACCAGGTTGTTGTAGAATTATTTAGATTTATCTTGCTCAGGGTTAATCTTCAACTAGGGGCTATAAAGAAAACTTGTTATTTTCATGCTTCTAGTGCATCTCTAATGGCAAAGGAGTTGGAAGCCCTGGGTTCAGATTCCACCTCCACTGCTTACTGTGCCAACTATGTCACTCAAGCTCCCTGGAACTCAGTATCTTCATCTGTAAAATGAGAAAATCAGACTAGAAAGAAGTCCTCTAAGGACCTTTCTATCTCTAGAAATAATATCTCCCTAACAAAGAGGTGCACAAAAGGAGAAGCAACAGAAAGAATGGCATCAAGGAAGTTGATAATCGGAAAAGGTGGGCTGGTCATGTGGTAAGAACACAAAATAATCCATGGACAGCCCACATGCTCCACTTGCATCCATGCAATGTCAGAAGACATAGTGGAAGGTTCCAAGTTTGTTGCGTGGACCCTCTAGGGAGGATTTATGGGAAAACACGAATAAAGTTGAACAAGATAAGAAATTAATGGCTTGTAATTTATATTATAGTAGGGAGGTGGTTGTTGTTCAGTTGTTTCAATCATATCCAACTCTTCACGACCCTGTTTGGGGTTTTCATGGCAAAGATAGTGCAGTGGTTTGCCATTTCCTTCTCAAGCTCATTTTACAGATGTGGCAGTTGAGGCAAACAGGGTTAAGTGACTTGCTCAGGGTCACACAGCTACTGTCTGAGACCAGATTTGAACTCAGGAAGATGACCTTCTGATTGGCACTCTATCCACTGTGCCACCTAGCTGCCCAGGGAATAGGGCAGTCCCACATCTATAATATCACAGTTCCATCAAAATTACATTTGCCTCAGCCTAAGTCTGCTTTCAGTCTAGGAAAATCAGTAGGAAAAAGACATCAGTCAAACCTGAATCTGTTAGGGCAGTTCTGAACTTTCCTTTTTGTTTTGACTAGCATTCATGATGACAAACTGGTCACTCTAAGAAGACACAACTTTAAAAATCCTAACATCCTCAGGGGCTGCAGAAAGTAACAGAAATTAACATTATTTTTTAAACCACAGCTTTCATTTGGATGGATTTTGTTGCGCAGTTAAATATGTTGTGAGCATCGAGTCATACACCATATTTACTAAGTCACCAAACATTGTGTGTATTCACCTTTGTGCAAAGTATAAACTGGGGCTGGCTGCCAGAAAGCCCATGAGATTAAACTGCTGGGTAAGGGGCCAGGACACTGGAAGAATTGGTGGGTACCGTGGTCAGTAATCCCCTTTAAAAATTGCAAAATACAGTCATTGAAACTCACCAATATGCCCACATTTCCATGCTGAAGTTTTCAGAGAGACTTTTTCCAAATGAGATATCTTTAATTTATTTTGAATTATGGAGATCTATAACTTCCATTCGAGGAAAACTCATGATGGAGTAATGAAATGACACCAGTGCTCAGCATGCCCAACATGCCCAGATAAAGAGCCCTCCAAAAGCAATAAAAAAAAAATTTCCCTCTTGGTTCTTTTTATCTTTTCTTTGTGTTAAGTCTATTTGATTTTGCTATCAGTGCAGCTTATGATGTTCTGAGTGCAGTGACAAATAATTCTGTGAATCTGTGCTCAATATCTAAAAGAGCTTTCAGAGTAACAGTAAAATATATTTTCTTTCTTTCCCCTTTTTTTAATTGTATAAAAGATATGCACAGGCTGTTCAGAATGACTAAAACTGATGTGTGCAATGAAAAATATCGTCAAGTGCTCAGCAGTCTGCTATTTGCCTTAAGCAATGGACAGTCCATAAAGGAAAAAAAAAGGATACCTTATGCCCACCAAACTTAGAAATCTCTGAGTGTTATCTCTGGGCAAAATAACACAACTAACTTACATCAACTGGGGCTACCCTAAGAATCTGGGGCTCCCATTTTCTCAACCAGACTGACCCGCCACTAGTTAAAACCAAACAAATTTAATGTCGATGTCATTTCAGGCAGGAAACCCCTACTGAAAACTCATTATCTTCAAATAGGATTACATTCCGTTAATATGAGAACATGCATATTACAATATCTCATAAAAATCAAAAGTTCCAATTTGCTCACTACATGTAAATCCAATTCAAAACATTTCCATAACATATATCTGCTGGATGTTACACTATTTGTGTGTCACTCCAGAATGGATTAACTCCATGACAGGCTAGTCTCAGTTTTTCTGCATTTGGTGTTTTTAAACAGTTTATATTTGTTATCATATCAAAGACAGGCTTGCAGTTTTCAAAAGGAAGAAGAGAACACAGCGCCCAAGGCTCTTCCAGCATTACATTTCTTATTCCATTTTATCTTTCTTGGTTTTGACTAATGTCAGTAACAGCTACTGGTAATAAACTGCTTGTTACAGCTTGCTGTTGCCTTGAAGCACTGGCTTTGATACATTGTCAGCCAATTGGAAGCATTTCCTGATTACATTTCCAAATTGCTTGTTTATTGATCGAAAGTTAATAAAGCAAAAGACAACTTTACGGCTTAAATTAAATGAAAGGTTCCTTTGATGTTCAAATTATCCAATCAACCAACATACAGCAAACTGTAAGCAATTGAAAGTTTTATCTGAAAAGAAAAATATTTGAGATAAATGGATCCTAGTACAGACATTGGAGCTAAGAGCTAATGAAAAATATGTGCAACTTAGCATACGGAGATCTCATTTATTTTTTAGTTAAAAGGAAATGGTCTTATCTGACGCACACAACTTCCTAAATCTGAAAACATGAGAGTTCAGGCTGGATAAGCCTGTCATTTGATCAACAAAACATCCATTTTTTGGAACCAACAAAATTCTATAACTTCATGCTTTCATTAAAGGATCAACATTCAGATTTGGTACTCTATTTGTCCTATCTTAATGATGTCCATCTTAAGTCTGACAATGAGGATGTATATGCTCAGTTCAACATAACAAAAATGATCTACCTGAAAATTTCAACAGTCACCAATATTTGTTCATCAAGGGTGAGAGTGCAACGTCATATAAAAACATGTAGAAATCGGAAGAAAGTAATGTCAAGATCAGAAAATACAAAAGCTTACTAAAATGATGGTAACAACAACTACTCACCTTTACGGTATACTCTCTTTCAATGGAGTCCTAATTTAATGCCTCCTGCAGGAGCACCCAGGGTTCTCAAATAGTATGCCAGCAGAACACAAGCTCTGATAGGTCCTAACAAGATGGAAGGGCTTTGAGAACAGGCCCAATGATGGACTATATCTCAATCATCAGAGGGCCAGCCAAGGCAAGGTCAGAGACTTACATCACCTAAAGGTGCTACAGGGTAGTCAATCAATCACAGAAACCCTGAAAGATTTCCTGTATACTAAGTTACAGCAGAGTCATGACCTGTATTAGCAGAACAAGTATAATGGCAAAATTCTAGAGCCTTAAAATATCAAAGCATTTATACTTTAGTCGCTTATGAAATTTTACAAAGTACTTTCCTAGAAACAAACCTGAATCTTTGCAGTAAGTTTTTCTGATAAATTTCTCATTCACAAGATAGAGAATATATGAGGGTGTGTGTGTGTATATGTACGTATGTATACACACACACGTTTGTGTGTGTATATGTACATACATATATATGGAACTGATTCAAATCCATAAGAATAAGAGTCATAAATGGACAAAGGCTATGAATGGGAAATTTTCTAAGGAAGAAATTCAACCTATCATTAGCCATAGGAGGAAAAATGCTTCAAATCACTTATAATTAGAGAAGTAACAGTCAAAGCAATTCTGAGATTCCACCCTCATACCTATCTCATTAACAAAGTTGATAAAAATTGAAAACAACAAACGTTGAAGAGACTATAGGAAAATAAGCACATTAATGTATTGTTGTGAAGCTGTGACTTAGTCTAAACATTCTGGAAAGACATTTGGAACTATACCCCAAAAGTTATTAATCTGTGCATACCCTTTGACTCAACAGCACTACTACTACATCATAGGCCAAAAGATATGTAATAAGAAGGTAAAAGGAACATAAATATTTATATCATCTCTTTTTTTGGTGGCAAAGAAACAGAAACTAAAAGAATGCCTACCAGCTGGGGAATAGCTGAGCACATTATGATCTATAAATGTAATGAAATACCATTATTTTGTAAAAAAAAAATTATAAAAGTTTGAAAGAAACCTGGGAAGCCTTGAATGAATTGATAAAGTAATCAGAAACAGGAGAACAATTTATAGAGTAACAATATAACTGAAAAGACAAACAAGTTTGAAAGACCTAAGAATTCTGATCAACCCAACGTCAAATCATGATTCTATAGGACCAGTGATGAAGCATGCTACCCACTTCCAGAAAGAAAGGTGACAGACTCAGGGTGAAGAGTGAGAAATACAGTTCCTGGATATGGAGAATGCGAGATTGTTTTGCTTGACAATGTGAATTAGTTACAAAGGTTTTGTTTTTCTTTTCCCAAAGAGGAAATGAGATGAAGAAAAATGTTTTTAACTGAAAAAAAAAATATGAAGTTAGAAAAAGAAATCCTGCAAGGTACATAGCATAAGAAATATTATCTCCATTCAGTAATGAAGAAACTGAAGATCTAGGCTCATTTACGGTAGAGGCTGTCTTGTTTTTGTCATTGTATAGGAAGCACTAGGAAAGTGCCTTGCACATAGTGAGCATTTAATAAGCATGCTTTGAACTGAAGTGATAGGAGAGATTATAAGGCCTTAAAATGATAGGATTTTTGCAAAACAGGTTAACGATCTAACCAACATAGGAAACTATTTGAGGGTATATACATATGTATAGATATAGACACACAATGTAAGAAATAAAGGATAGAGGTTGTAAAATGAAGGAAAAAGTAAAAAATTAGATTTTCTTCAGTATTGTTTCAGGGTGAAATGGTAGTAGATTCACAGTGAGAGTAAGAAACATCTTTCACAGGAGCTTTAAAATCCTAAAGATACATGCCAAATTCCTTAAGGACTCATCCATTTTTCTTCATTTTACCCCACCACAGCATTGCAAGGAGAACTAGGGCATAGCTTATTCTTTCAAAAGCCATGCAAACATTGTGCAATGATAAAGTATGATAGGCTTAGGTCTTCTCAGCAATATAATGATCCAAGACAATTCCAAAAGACTCATGATGGAAAGTGCTATCCACATCCAGAGAAAGAACTTTGGAGTCTGAATGGAGATCAAACCCTACTATTTTCTCTTTCTTTCTGTTGTTTTTCCCTTTTATTCTGTTTCTTCTTTCACAAGACTGTGGAACTATGTTTAACATGATCGCACATGTATAACCCACATCAGATCACTTGCCATCTTGGGGGGAGGGAAAGAAAGAAGGGAGAAAAATCTGGAACTCAAAATCTTATAAAAAAAGAATGTTGAAAACTATCTTTACCTGTAATTGGAAAAAATAAAATACTGTTTACATAATACATACATATATATAAGCAAGCCAGCCATGCAAGCTTTGGGTTCACCATTTCCTTTTGCCACCTTCCCCAAACTAGGGATTTAATGGTAATTCACGATGTTCATGGAGCAAACATATTTAAAGCACTATTCATTTGACCATGTAGAAAGAGTAGTAATGCATTTAAAAAAAAATAGATGTTATAGACATTTATCTAAAAAGCTGTGTTAATTCAAAGGAAAAATAAGAATAAGATTCTACTTAAAATAATTTAGCATTGCCAGTTATTAAAGAACAAATACTTTAATACAAGCATTAAGAATAAATCAGTGTGGTTTAACAACCTGCACTCACACTAATAAAGTTTCAGTCTTTTCCTAGAGATTAAGCTACAAATTAAAAAAACAAAAACACCAAAGTTAACAATCCTCAGAAAAATCAGAATGGAAAATGTCCAGTTCAAATTAGATATATCATTAATGTCTTTCTTCATTTCCGATCTCAACAGAACAGGTTCTGCTATCATTTGCCCTCACAGATGTGGAAGATGCTTAGATTTTAGTACGCTTTGGCAGTCCCTCCCCACTAGCCCCACAGCATGTAACCTTAGACACCTCATTTCAATCTGCTTTTTATCCTGTTTGTATCAAAACCCCACCAAAGTAATATCATGTTTTTGTCCAAATTCTTTTTCTCAAATTACCTCGAATGAAGCGGTTCATAGCCTTTTTGTGTACTAAGGGACCCCTTTGGAATTAGGGTGAACCCCATGGAGCCCAATCCCAGAATAATGCCTTTTTAAATACATAAACTAAAATATACAGGCTTGCAAGGGAAACCAATCATATTGAAATCGTTATCATGAATACACACACACACACATTTTTTACTTTTCAAAACAAGTTCACAGACTCCAGGTTAAAAATTCCTTCTAGCATCACATAATCTCTTCACCATCGAACACGTCGCTTTTAAAAGTCCATTCCTCAACAGTTTGACGACCTGGACACATTCTCCTTCCTCTACCCTGTACTTTTTTTCCCCCGCTGATATTAATAGCTAACATGTATATGACGCTAATTACGGTTTGCGAATCCTTTATATTTGTTTTAGTTCATTTGATTGATCTTCATTGCATCTCAGCAAAGTAGGCGTCACTATTATCCCCATTTTACAGACGAGGCAACTGAGGTTTCCCAAGGTCACACAGCTAAGTATTTGGGGTAGTATTAGAACCCAAGTCACTTCATTCTCTTTCTTACTTCTGCCAGTCAAGGAGTCAAACGGCACGTATTAAGCGTTCTGACTCTATATTTGTCTTTCTTACCTATATTTTGGGACAAGGCGTCCTCCTTTGCAGCATTTCCCTTCCTTTTAAGGCGGAGGTTTCTCTGAAGAATCTGAAGACAGGAGGAACTCGTGTATCTCTCCAGCTGGAAAAAAGTAACCTCCGACGCTTGCCCTTGCGCACTTGAGCCCTGGAGGGGAGGGGTGAAGTAAAGGGGAAGGGACCAAGGCTATGGGCGATGTAAGAGTAGTAAATAGATTAGTGAATTTGTGACTCTGCCTTCCTAATCCCTATTTGTATTTGGTCTTGGTGGTTGTTTGTGGAGGTTGTTGGAGACAACCTGTGATAGCTTTGATAGAGGAAAATCCCAATAAAGAAATTTCCATTCTATCACAGATCGGCCCCTCCTCAGCACTATATGGCTTTAGTCTGGAGAGATGACCCCTTTTATAGGCCAAACCCAAGAGTTCAGATGCACAATAGCCATTACTCAATCAGTCGTACCCATTGAAGGGTCGGTAAGTGCCCAGACCAAGGGCATACTTCTTACTTACCCCATCAAGATGTCATCAATCATCTCAATATTTAATGAGGAGTGTCTTTTTTTTTTAAGTTTTGTGCTTTGTTTTTACCTTACAGTTATAGATTTCTCCCACCTCATGAGAGGTCTCTTGTAATAATTATAATGATAGCTACAATAGTTAATATTTACATGAGGCTTACTGTATGGCAAGCACTGTGCTAAGCAGTTTATAAGCAATACCTCACTGGATTCTCACAACAACCCCAGGAGGTAGGTACTCTTGTTATTCCCGTTGTACAGATGGGGAAACTGAGGCACACAGGGTTAAGTGACTTGCCCAAGTGCGTGCAGCCATTGTCAGAGGCTGGATTTGAATTCAGATCTCCCTGATTCTAGGTCTAGGGTTCTATCCACAAAATAAGACATTTAAGTAAGACTAATAAGGCAGTGACCTCAAAGAAAAGTGCACCCAACATTTCATATTTGTAACACATCCCCTCTCTATTTTTTTAATAATTAACAGAAATATATTTTCTTTTCCTCTCAATCTCAAATTCTCTCATGGACTAATCAATCTCTACTGAAGAGAAGAGAGTCCCAGGCCCTTTCCGCCAAGGATTATATTTAGGGTAGGACTTACTTCACCAAAGTTTTAAAAGTAAGGACATTTAATTCAACAAGCATTAACTGACTACTCAATGATTGGTATTCTAGATACAAAAACAAAGGAATAATGGTCTATGCCCTGAAGGAACAGAGGAGACACTGTAGGTTCACAGATAAGAAAATACCACATAATAAAAGAAGTACTTAAAACCAGGTGGACTTTTCTCCAATCCAAAAGGCTTACTATAGGAGGTGGCATCTGAATTGAGTTTGAAGGAACCTAAGAATTGGTAGAGAGAGGTTGAAGAACTTTTTAGGAGGCAGTAGGTGGAATACCAACTTCGAGGAACAGTATGAGAAGAAAAAGAAGTAGAATGTTACTGATTAGCAAAATTATAGGTTGCAAAATAACAGTCTTTAGTAGAACACCGTATTTAAGCCTTAAATTAAAATTCTCAATCCAGCAACTGTTTTTTATGTCAAAATCTATATTAATTGTCTTAGTGCACAAGTCATTTTTAGTTAATTGAGTGCTAAATATTAATACTTTTTTTTTATAAAAAAGGAAATATCCCCTGTGGCCATTTAACTACCAAATGTTATTATTGTTAATAACTTCACAGTGGCAGGGTTGCAATTAAAGTAGACTTATAGGACTTTCTTCATAAAACTATATATTTTGTCTGTTGTCAGCGGTAAGTTACAATTATTCTGATATTTGGTATTATGTAGCCCATAATTTTCAGGAATACTGAAATAAAGTCCTATAATTTTCTGTTTTCAGCAGTGCATGTATCTAGCTGTAGAGGCACCCTAAAAGTACAAGCCTACCTCGCATAAAGCTATCCCCATCTTTGTTTTCTAACATCTTTAAAGCGTTATAACCAACTAGCCATAAGTGATGAATCCAGATTTTCTAGCTGAGCATCGCTTTCAAGGTAAAAAAGTTTTAATGAAACTTTGCAAAAACCAGTTGGCTCCCCCAGCTTGCTAGCCGCCTCCACCATTAAAAGGGAAAAGCCTTCCCCAACTCCCTGCATACAAAAGATTTTGCCCAAACTCCAAAGGAAGCTTAGTTTCTATCCCGGTTATGGAGGTCTGGCCTTTAATCTATCCCTTAGGATCATGGGTTCTTAATTTTTTTTGTATTCCTCATGGACTCTTCTGACAATCTAGTGAGGCCTATGGACCCCTTCTCATAATCCTGTTTTTACATGCATAAAATCAAATACCTAGTATTACAAAGGAAAGCAGTTAAATTGAAATACAGTTATCAAAAAAAAATTAAGTCATGGAACTCAGGTTAATAATCCTTGCTTTAAACTTAATGGGCCTGCTGTGTTTTCAGGTTACCAATTAAAGATAATTAAAAAGGAATGTCTGTACTTTGGGGGTGGGGGTGGGGTGGAGTTGCACCTTTCCTCAAAAGACCTCAAAACACTTGAAAAATATTTGCTATTGGGAGGATGTCTCTGAGAGCCTGATAGCACATAAAAGGGAGGAATCACTTCCTTATCTTTCCATTGCCCAAAGAACCACTGGAAATCAAGCGTTGGACCTAATAAAAATTAGACAGCAGGCCTAAAATAATTACAACTACCTAGCCTTTCTTTACTATTCAATTTCTCCTTGTTTGGTGTGAGGATAGGGGTTTGCTGCGACTACATCAAGATTGCTGCAAGGGAATAATTTCTGGTTAATACAGTAATGTTGTAAAAGAGAGGAAAGCTAGGAGAGGGACTAGGAGACTCCCATAAATATTAAGGAAGGGGGCATGGATGATCAATGGAGGTTTTGTGAATGGGATTTTTGGTTGGTTGAATTGTGAAAACCTGAGGCTAAGGTGGTAGGATAACCACTTGTCTGCCATAAATATTTCATAGGAATAAGAGGATTATTTGGACATTTTTGAAACTTTATTTTGTTGTGAATCAAAAATTGATTGTGATACATTTTATGTCTTAACTGAACTGTTTTCATAGTAACAATGCCAGGGTCATATCTCTTTCTCTGAAAATTAATCTTTTTTTATACCCTTCTATTTATGTCATTGATTTTATTTCTCAAAGTAGGCCATTTTAAAAGTTACCCTTCCCCCTATGTACCACTAACAAATTCCTGAATTGCCTTCATCATGCTGACGGAATGAAATAATTCCACATTCTGCATGGAATTCAGAACCTAAGAGTTGGAAGGGACCTCACAGGTTTTCTGATCCAACCTGTATTCAAATAGAAACCCAACCTAGTATGTGAAAGGTACTATACTAAGTGCTGAGAATGCTATCCCTGACTAGAAGTCCTATATCCTGTATTTGAATGCCCCTAGTGACTGAAAATTCATAGCTTTGTAAGGCAGCCTCATCCACTTTGGGACAGCTCTAATTGTAAGGAAAATTATTACTTTTATGGAGGTAAAATCTGCAGATGAATATTGCCTCTATACCTACCCTTCCTAGCTACCTCAATATAGGATACCATATTTCACCACATAATTGTTACAGATTTTATGCCAATTTTTTTTTTGCAAAAATGTGGGGTGCGACCATTATGTGAAGCTTTTTAGAAAATTGTGCCAGTATTACTTAAAAATAATTTATTACTAAACTGTCTTTGGTGTAAGATTAGGATGCATGGAATACTCATGAATATACATTAAAATTGGGAAGATGCCAGTCTCAACATATCATGTGACTTACTCTAGGCAGCTTTGCAGTCAGCACTCTTCATTGGGTTGAGTGACAGTACCTTTAGTATTGCAGCACTCTAAACAAACCACAAAAGTCGGCTCTCGGAAATGTACTGATAATGCCATTGTACTGAGAATTCTAGGCTAGAGGCTTAGCAATGCACAAGAAATAAATGCGTATTCTAACAAATGCCACTGGTGCCTACATTGCTGCTCTGTTTACCTTTTAAGCAGCATGACGAACAGAATTATACCATGTGATGATTATGGGATGAAAGGTTATAAACCAATTTTCAGACTGAAAAAACAGGGTGCAACGATTATGCAGCGTCAGTGATTATGCTGTGAAATACGGTAGTCTCCAGTACCCTGGTTACTTTCTGCTGGTTCTATACCAAATAATCAGTGTTCTCTTCTCTAGTCAGAATTATGCTTGGATCTTAAAAAGACTGCTTGGATATTCACAATAAGCCACATGGCTTCAGCATAAGCTTCCATAAGGAGAGTCAGTTTTCTACATGCAGGGCTTTTAAGGTTCTGTATACAAAATGCTTTCCTTGTTGTAAAATTGTTTGATAGTATGCATATGAGAATCCTTATTTACTTACTTATTTTGGTCTAGATCTGTGAATTCAATGGTGTAGGTAACTCCCAATATGGAAGTTTCTTTCACTAATGCAGATTTGGCAACCCATTTATAACTTATAACATTAGAGAGTTGCCTGTGACATGGTGAGGTTGTGATTTGTCCCTAGGCACACAGCTAGTATCTATCAGAGGGAGGTCTAACTCCAAGGTCAAGTCTCCAGACAAGCTGCCTCTCTATCTTACTTTACAGAAGGGTAAACTGTGGCTCAAGTTAATTCCATAGTAATCCATCTAGTAGCTGCCAGAGCCTAGATTTGAACAGATTCCTTCAGAGTAGTAATAATAGCAATAACATTGCAAGTTCCTGTAATACCATCTACATGTAACTTACAGTGGAAGATTATTAGTATAGTAGTACTCTAGAGTAGTTTTATATATATGTATGTATACACACACACACACACATATTTGCTTGATGAAAGCCTTAATAAATATGCAAACTTCATAACCAGATAAGGCAGCTGGTAGGGTGTGTGTGTATATATATATACACATACATACATGCATACATATATATATGTATATATATGCATATATGTATATATATACACACATATATAAAAACATGTAGGTATGTATATATGTATACATACACACACACACATATATTTGCTTGATAAAAACCTTAATAAATATGTTAACATTATAACCAGATAAGGCAGCTGGTAGGGTATATATATATAATATATATATACATACATATATAAATAAAAATATGTAAGTATGTATGCATACACACACACTCATATATATATGTGTGTGTGTATATATATATATATATATATATATATATATATATATATACTTGCTTGATGAAAACCTTAGTAAATATGTAAACTTCATAACCAGATAAGACAGCTGGTAAGGTGTATATATATATGCATACATATATATGTATATATATGCATATATATGTATATATACACACACATATATAAAAACATGTGTGTATGTATATATGTATACACACACACTCACACACATATATTTGCTTGATGAAAACCTTAATAAATATGTTAACATTATAACCAGATAAGGCAGCTGGTAGGGTATATATATATAATATATATACATACATATATAAATAAAAATATGTAAGTATGTATGCATGCACACACACTCATATATATATACTTGCTTGATGAAAACCTTAGTAAATATGTTAACATCATAACCAGGTAAGGCAGCTCAGTAGAGCACTGAGCTAAGAATGAGGAAGACCTAAGTTCAAATCTGGCCTCAAACGCTTACTAGTTACGTGACTCTGGGAAAATCACTTAACCGCTGATTACCTCAGTTTCCTCAACTGTAAAATGGGGATAATAAAAGCACCTACTTTGTGGGGTTGCTGTGAGGAACAAACAAAATAATATTTGTTAAAAGTGCTTAGCATGATGCCTAGCACACAGCAGGCACTATGTAAATGCTTATTGCCTTACCTGCCCCCTCCCCCATATAATATTGTATGACATACAGTTTGTAGACGATGTTGCTCAATGATTCTCTGAGTCCATCCAGACATAAAACATGGAAGCTAGGCTCACTTCGGGCATGTTTGCAGAAGGCCAGCATAGAGTCCAAATATAAAAAGAATTCTTTACCGTTTATTGATGGCAAGATTCTTTAAAAGCTCCTATTTGCTAATGATGTTGTTCTAATTGCTCTGATTCAGAATTCTCCCAACTTCCCTCAATACAATGCAGGACTGGGAAGAAACTGCTCCAACTATCTTCAACTGTCAAAACAAAATTGATGAAAAATGTATATTGTGCAGATTACACTGTACAGTTAGCCAGTGAGCTCACTGAACTAGTACACAGGAGGCCATTTCATTCTGTAATGGTTATATCATATTTGGTTGTTGTCCTTTGTTCTTGAAGAAGACCAAAATGACATCGCTATGCTTGAATTAAGTTGCAATGTGTGCGACTGTGGCTGATCAGACGAATGCAAGCTTGGAATGCTCTACCACAGGTCAGGCACAAACAGTCCGTGTGAACATTCGCGCATTTGTGCATCCTGTGTTTCCTCTGAGCTGTTTCAATTCCTCTTTGCTCATAGAGCCAAATGCCTTCTCTAATGTGGGCACAGCCATGCTAAGCGGTCCTGGGCCAATGTCTCCCATGTCACACAATCAATTCCAAAGTTCTCAAGAGAGACCTTGAGAGTGTCCTTGTAGCACTTCTTCTGACCACTATGTGAATGCCCTGTGTGAGTTCTCCATAAAATAGTCTCTTTGGCAAGCCTGTGTTTTGCATTTGAACAATGATGCCAGCCCATCGGAGTTGTACTCTCTGAAGCAGAGTTTGAATACTTGGCAGTTTAGCTCAAGTAAGGACCTCAGTGTCTGCTACCTTATCCTGCCAGGTGATATTCAGAATCTTCCTAAGATAATTCAAATGGAATTGATTCAGTTTCCTGGCACGGTGCTAGTAGACTGTCCAGGTTTCACAGGCATACAACGAGGTCAGCTGAATGGCTCTGTAGACCTTCAGTTTGGTAGTCAGTCTAATACCTCTCCTCTCCCATACTTCCCTTCACAGCCTCCCAAACACTAAGCTAGCTCTGGCAATGTATGTCTCAGCCTCACTATCATTGTGTACACCCTTTGAAAGTACATTGCCCAAGGAAGTGAACTTATCCATAGCATTCAAAACTTCGCCACTTGCTGTAACCGATGGTTCCATGTATGGGTGGTATGGTGGTAGCTGATGAAGCACCTGTGTTTTCTTAGTATTAATGGTTAGGCCAAAATTAGCACAAGTGTCATGGTATATGTATAGTGTATAGTATAATAAAATGCAAAGAGGAGTTCAAGCTGGAGTGTAAAAGGAAAATTGTTCAATATTTTTCAATACCCCAAGTTGTTCATTGTAGCAAAATACCTTTTAAAAAATCAATATTCTCCTGGCATTGCTATATGGCTTTATGATCTCAGGAAAATTAAATAACAAGTGTCCCAAAGGGCAGCTGTGGGATAAGACTGAAACATATTACTAATGATGGTTTTTGAGTAAGAAATGACATAAAAACCATCATCAATGACCTGTATTACCAGGAAAAGAAATGTGTTGGTGACAGAATCACAGAACTTGAGAGTTGGAAGGGATCTCAGTGGTCATCTAGTTCAAGTCTTCTTAAACTTTTTCCACTCCTGACCCCTTTTCTTTTTGGCAGTGTTCATTCGGGTTACATGGCCTGAGGGCATGTACAGTGCAAAGTGCACATGTTTTGTGTTCAGAGCCAAGGCTAAAGTGAAGTTGCTTGATGCAACATTGGCAAGCGCTGCCAGAAACACCTCCGGTTCATTACACATTTGATTTTTAATTAATTTTTGGTTGTTGCCCATTCAGAAACCTTTTAATATTGCCAAATTTTTCAAAACCCATCTCGACCTTTAGTGCTGATCCAACTAGAAAGGAGTCTCCGTTATTGGTTTCCAAAACCAATAAATGATCATCCAACCTCTGCTTGAAGACCTCCAAGGAGAATGAACCCACCTTCTCTCTAGAGTGCTGATTTTACTTCTTGACAGCTCTGTGAGAATTTTTTTCCTGCCATCATGCCAGAAATGAGCTCTTTGCAATATCTTTGTTAAACTGTGGTATCCAGCACTGAAAACAATATTCCAAATGAGTTCTGATAAAGACAGAGTGTCATGGTACCATCACATCCCTATTCTAAGAAGGTACACTTTTGTTAATGCAGTCATGTATTAGGAGTGAAGGATAACAGATGAACATCCTGGAAGCATGTATATACTATACATATACATACATACAAACATACATATATATATATATGTGTGTGTGTGTATATATATACACATATATATAAGCAGATAAAAAAATTAAAAGAACTGAAAGTTCCCACTACATTGGGTAAGTTCTCTGTGAAGGATTTATTGAAAGGCATGGGCGAGAATTACACAGGAATAGAAGATGTGGATAGGCTGAGATTAGCATCAGTAGAGGGAGTACCAGAACTAAAGTTTGATCCATCAAACTATCAATAAAGTAGTATCATGGTGTAGTGGAAAGATCACTCAGTTGAGGAAACAGAGGACCTAGGTTCAAATCTTAATCTCGCTACTTATTACCTGTATGTGACTTTTACCAAGTTACTTCATCACTGTGCCTTAATTTACTCACCTGCAGAATTAATTGTTTCAATTAGATGAACTATAAGGTTTCTTCCAACTCTAAGTCTGAAAATTCTATTTGATAGATAGCAGATCCTCCCTGATCAGCTAGGTGGTTATGGCAGATAGAGCAATGGGCCTGGAGTCAGGAAGACTCAGGTCTCTGAATTCAAATCCAGCCTCAGACATTTACTAGCTGTATGACCCTGGACAAGTCACTTATCCCCTTTTGCCTTTGTTTTCTCATCTGTAAAATGAGCTGATAAAAATAGCAAACCACTCCAATATCTTTGCCAAGAAAACCCCAAATGAGGTCATAAAGAGTTGGACACAACTGAAAAAATGACTGAACAACAACTGGTTCTGCAGTAGAATTCCATCCAGGGAAATTTAGTTATCAAGAAGGCCTCATTTTTAGGTAGTTTCACCTCTAAGAAAACTTCCTGGCATGGGCACTAAAAACAAATTTAATGGCATTGCAATACATCTCCCTGAAAGAACAATCACTGGTCCACCAGGGACTGTCACAGCACCTGGCAAACAGTAGGTATCTAATAAATGCTTACTAGATACCAAGCACTCTCTAAATTGAAAAGGATTAACAGATATGGAAATTTAGAGTCAGAGTGCAGTTCAGTCCTCTTTCCAATATATCATGTTGCTTCTCCCAGGTTTCCAGTATTAATGCTCTCTTTAAGCAAAACAGCACAAAAGGATCCCCAGAGCTCATATATGATGCAAATAGCTTTAGCCATATACAGAGACAACCCAGTTATGTTGAGATTTTTAAGGTTTTAGAGGCAGCAATTACATTCTTCTCAGTGTTCACCAAAGGGATGTTTTTAAACTAAAAATGTGTTGTGTCTATTCTGGGCAGGGAAGTGACATTGGACCTTTGCATGAATGGAGAACATGGTAACCAGAGGAATTGGCTTATCTTTCTCTTAGCACTTATTTCCAAACTGTCAACAGAATATCTTTACTCAAAGAGGTTTAGCATCACATATTAGATCACTGCCAACTGTCACCATCAATAGTGACTTGGGTTAGAGTAAAAACTCAGGCAAAGGTACAGATTTTTTATAAAAGGACGTCAAATACCAACATTTTTTCACTGGACTTCTGCTATTCTGACAATTTGTTGATGCTGGCAGAACAAAAGTCAAATCAGGCTTATTGAACAAGAAGTCCTTCATCTTTAATCAAATGAATGATAGCCTTGCTAACAAATGTGCTTTTGAATATCCCACTATTCCCTCCTTTATAAATGACAAACAAGTGGGTGGTAATAAGCTGGAGCATTACTGCTAGATGTATCAATGACTTCCCTACTTAATTAGAATTTTCCATTTCATCAAGATGTTCAAGTCTCTCTCCCTCTTATAGGGTATTGGCTGCTGGCCAGCATGCTAAGACCAAATTAGGATTCCCCTCTAATGATTTCTTCTATAATATCAAATACTATTCTTGTCTTTTGTTTTTGAGGGAAAAAAATGAAAAAAAGCATTCTTGAGCATCATAATCTTATCTATTGCTTTTCACAGAAAAGAAAGATAGGTGGAGAGAGGGAGAGAGAAAGAGAGACAGACAGAGAGAGAGAGAGAGAGAGAGAGAGAGAAAGAGAGAGAGAGAGAGAGAGAGAGAGAGAGAGAGAGAGAGAGAGAGAGAGAGAGAGAGAAAGAGAGAGAAGGAAGGAAAGAAGGAAGAAGAGAAGGAAAGAAAGGAAGAAAAAAGAGAAAGAAGGAAAGAAAGGAAAGAGAAAGAAAAAAGAAAAAGAAAGAAGGAAAGGAAGGAAGGAAGAAAGAAAGAAAGAAAGAAAGAGAGAGAGAGATAAAGAAAGAAGGAAAAAAAGAAAGCACATTGGCTTTCTGTCAAATCTTGCTGGGTAGCCCTTTCATTTAGGAGATCTCCTTAGAATACTATCTCCACTCCCTCCCCCCACAAGATCCCAAAAGTACCTTAGCCTAAAAGGACTATGGACAATCAGGGTACTTTATTTGTCAGTCCGGCGTGATTAACTTCCAATTACATAATAAGCTTCTCAAAGTGCATTCCCAGTACTTTGGAGACTTGGTCTAATTAAAAATAATTAGTTACGTGGCCATTCTAGTTTCCCTTAATGATATTTGGGAGGTGAAAATGCTTTTGCTATCTTTTTAGAAAACATCTAAGGTTTTACAATACACTTCAATGCTGTAAAGGATTCAGAACCTCATTGGTGTGGCACTGTTTGAAGTGATGAAGATCACAACCTCTCCCAACCCCTACACACACACAGGCGCACACACACACACACACACACACACACACACACACACACAGCCCAAGGTTCAAATCTTGTGTTAAAAGCTTACAAGTGGTATGACCCTTGTCATACCACTTAAACTCTTGTCTACCTCAGTTTTCTCAACTGTAAAATAATAGCACGTACCAAAAGCAGTTGTTGAGGGGATGAAATGAAAAAAAAAAAAGATATTTGCAAAGCACTTAGTACAGTTCCTGGCATTTCTCAAGTACTTAATAAATGCTTGTTCCTTTTCCTCCCTTAGGAGATGGCCTTTGTGAACTGCTGTGATCAAAACCCCCCCACCAAGGCAGCCCCTGGTGGCTGGTCTCCTGTTGGTGAGCTTTCACAAAGGCATATTCAACAAATATATCCCCAAATTTCAAGTACAGAATGAGTGCCCAAAACATAGCCCATAGCCCACTGTCAGACCTCTACTCAAAGCTCTTCCAGCTTGGTAGAACTAACCAGAGCTCAAATACATTGGCACAGCCTCTGAGAAGAAACCATGAGGAGATACTAGAGTAGGAACTTTGTAAAACTTTGTGATGGTTCAACAGAAAAAAATCACTAGGTTAAGAGTCAGATGAGTTGGATTTGAGTTGTAGCCCCGACGCTTTCTAGCAGTCTAACTGTGGAAAAGTCATTTCACTCTCTAAGACTCAATTTTTGTCATCTATAAAATGGGGAAGAGAGCACTGATAATTTTTGCACACTGGATTTAGTTGTGGGGTATCTCGGAAGTTACTAGATCCTAAGCTTTCAAAACAGCACTCCATTCAGTGAAGCTCTTAATTGTGGTTTGAGCAACAACTGTTAAACTGCTGGACACCCGTTCTAGGTAGATGGACACTCAGACATATCTGAAAAGCTTGACAAAATGGTAGAGTAAGCAAATGTTGTTTTGGGTGAATCTTTTCCTCCTATAGGTTTCCTCTGTTCCCTTTTAAGTCCCCGTACCTTTTTCACTGTCTACTGACAACCCCAGACCTTGAAGATCTCCTTCTGCATCATAGAATTAGAAGTGACCTCAGAATTCATTTGGGATAGTTTTTATATATCTGCAGATATGAGGTCATCTCTTCCTCTGCTTAAACCCATCCAGTAATGTGGAACTTAATTTTGGAGGTAGTCAACTGTTTATGTGTTTAGCATAATATTCCCTCAGGGTTTTGTTAGGTAACTGGCTAGCTAATCAGATGAGCAGCCAGGTGGATAGAGCACCAGGCCTGGCACCAGGAAGATTCATCTTCCTGAGTTCAAATCTGGCCTCAGACACTTACTAGCTATGTGACCCTATTTGCCTTAGTTTCTTCATCTGTAAAATGAGCTGGAGAAGGAAATGGCAAACCACTCTAATATTTTTGCCAAGAAAAACCCAAATGGAATCATGAAGAACTAGACACAATTGAAACAACTGAAGAGCAATAACAAAATCAATACTGGAGTGGCTATGGGAAAACAGACCCACAAATAACAATTGGGTAAGTTATGAATTGGTCCAATGTTCTAGAACTCAATTAGGAATTATGTGAGAGAAGTTACTAGACTGTCATACCCAGAAACCTCTGCACTGGGCATACAGATCAGTGAGGTCAAATAGAGAACAGTCCTACAGCCACCAAATGATTCAGAGCAGCACTTTTTGTGCTACTCAAAAAGTAGAAACAACGTGGGCACCTATTGACTAGGAAATAACTGTGCAAATTATGACATATGAATACGATATTATTCTGCTATAAAAAAACAATTCAGAGAAGCATGGGGAAAATAAATGAACTGATAATGAACTTAGCAGAGCAATGAAAATAAATACCAACTACAATAAAGTAAATGAAAAAACAATAAAAATCAAATGAAACACCGAATGTTATCGCAACAAACAGTCTGGCTTCCATTGATGAAATGAGGAAATGTACCTGTCCCTTTTGCTGAAAAGATGGAAGGCTATGGGTGTGCCATACTGTCAGATGCCTTCCTTATGTGAGTGGGGTCTTGCTTAAACTTGGTTTTACTAGGTCGTGGCAGAAGACAAGAAGAGGGGAGGTATATTTAGAATTTACTATACCATGAAATCGAAAGGCATCGAATGTTTTTAAGAGTCACAACAAAATAGGAAATAAAATGGCTTCCAAGAGAAAGAACAGACTTCCATTTCAACAGCAGCTATCAGCACCTTAATTCTAAGTAACAAGCCAAATCCTCCTCAAGTGCTGTGGCAACGTCTGGCAACTTTCCTAGAGTGGTTTTTGGAGTCCTTTGAAACACACCATGTAGGTAGCTGCCTGTTCAGCCTATGCTTAGGTGTTGTGTTCTTTCTCCGAAGCCAAATGTATATACTCAGGACACACAACAAGCCCACATTGTACTAAAATTTTCACTCCAGTAAATTACCCTAATAAGCAGACACACATCACTTAAACTTTCAGCTCCCTGCACTCTAATAACTGACATTTGCAGGGTCTAGATCATGATGGACGTTCCCAGCAGGGATGAATTCTGTCCTCCATAGCATGACTGTGCCAAGGACTATGAACTGCCTTGTATACTTTAATCTTTTTCCATGCCCTCCCCCTGCCCCAGAATCAGAATTGTTTTGCTTGCAAAACTAGCTTGCAAATGAATTTGCTTATTTCTGCCAGCTATGAAGATTTGCACTCATTTCTGTACTTGGAACTTTGGGGATATGCTTGTTGAATACACTTTTATAAAAGCCTATTACTTATTTTGTTTGCCTTTTTTGCTGTAAAATTTTTTCTACTGGTTGGTTTTGGTTGTTGTCCTTCATTCGTATGCTAACAGTCTATGCTATTATTTATTTTTTAACTTACCATTATTTATCTGGTCCAGTATGGTTGAGAACAATATGCTTCTTCAAGTTATCTAAAAGTATCAGGACCCATAATGATGTACTTTTAAAATAATCTCCCAACCCAAAAGGATTTTATTTCCTCTCTACCTCGCAACAAAAAGAGTATTTACTTGCAAATCCTAGCAGAACAGAATGAAAACAATATGGTGTATACTGTAGATGCAAGGACACTGGGCTAGACCTGGTTTCAGAATTCCTTTCAGGAAACCTATTCAAATGGACATTATAATAGGTGGCTGAGGTCCCTTCTGTTCCTAAGTTCTGTGATTCTATGGGATTCATGTTCTAATAACTGCCCTGCCACTAACTTGTTGCATGGTCAAACATTTTACTCCACTTCCCTGGATCTCAGTTTCCTCACCTCTGTAAAATGAAGGTGCTAGATTAGAGGATGTCTAAGGTCCTTTCTGAGTTCAAGAGTCTATGGGAACAGGAGAGAAAATAATACAAGCAACTCAAACTTGCACTGATGATTTTTTACATTTTTATAGTAATGTGGGACTACTTTAATTTAACTATGTATATAATATATGATATGCACATATTGTATATTAATATATCATAACATATAACATATTCATATAATATATACTATAATGTATATTATAATATAGAATATGATATATTCTATATTATTATATATAATATAATATATAAAATAATCTTTTTTATATTTATTTTCACATCTGTTCTACTTATGTGTAATATGTAGGTCCTATTTATAGCCCATACAGCAAATGAATGCATTGCAAAGCAATTAAATAGCATATACTCTACACACAAGTGTGGTATTTGTTCTGTCCTACTGTTTAATGAAAATATTTGTTTCAAATAAATCATTTTGCGAGCATTAAGAGACAAGTTACTAGGAAACCATCAATTGACACTCAGTGGACTATACCTAGCTATATACTAAGGCTACAGTACTTAAGTTTCTCTTTAGTCTGCATCAATAATATGGAAAAAAAGTCCGTCTTGACCCAGTTATACATTATAGCTAGAAAACACTTGTCTCAAGGAGACACAGATATATTCAAAGTATTTCTTGGACAAAGGCAATCATGAAGCAGTTTATTATGAAGTTTTTGCTATTAATTTATAAGTCCCTTGAGGGCAAGGAGTTTATTATTGTTCATCTTTGTATTGCCAGAGCCAAGTAGAATGCCTGGCACATGGGGAATATTTGTTGAATTAATTTTAAAAATTATATTGTAAGTCTGAATGATCCTGAGAGGCGATGTTGGCTAAAAGATAGAGGCTTAGCCTTGGTGACAAGACCTGGGTTTAATTCTTACCTTTGATATATACTAGCGATGTGACTGTGTACAAGTCGTGTAACCTCTTGCTAGACAATAGGTCAGCAAATCACAAATGAAGGGTTGATCTGCACTGACTGTAGAAGTTTCCACAGTGGAGTTCCCCTCATTGATGAAATCGTTGGTGTGAACCAAGAAAGAGTAGTGAAAGAAAGAGAGTAAAGGAGGAAGGGAGGGAAGGAAGGAAGGAGGAAGGAAGGAAGAAAGGAAGGAAGGAAGAAAGGAAGGAAGGAAGGAGAGAGGGAGAGAAGGAAGGAAGGAGAGAGGGAGAAGAGGGAGGGAGGGAGGGAAAGAGGGATAGAAGAGAAGGAGGGAAGGAAAGAGGGAAGAAGGGAGAAAAGGAGGGAAGGAAGGAAGGACGAAAGGAAGGTCCCTTCAAACCTGAAGATGGGCTTTCTCATTGTTTAGTTTTAAAACAATAATAAAACAACAGAACCAGAACATTGGAGCTCTAGATGGTGGCACTGCACAGTTATTTCTTCCCAGACATGAATTCTTACTCTGTGATAGGAAGAAGGAAGCATGGATTGGATAGTGGATGCTGGTATTCAGCCTTACAGTAACAGAGCTCTGTTCATTTAACATTAAAGAAAAAAACCCAGCTAATGTAGTCAGAAAAATACTTAATGTGTTTGTCATGGAAATATTTAAAACCTAAATGAGTATGGAACATCTGATCTACTTTAATCTTATAGACATTTTCTCTTGATGAAATGGTCCAAAGAGCTATTTTCCTACATGCCCAATTTGCCCAGAGTTTCACAGGACAAGAACAAATCAAATGCTAAGTTGCTTTTACATAGAACTATTGGATCAACCTGACCATTAATACAGCATTGATGGTAACAGATGGTATCTACATGGCTCTTTTAAAATTGGGGAAGCATTTGTAATACAAATTCTCATTTAAGCCTCCAAACAGCACTGTGAGGTGGGTACTTGTATCAGTGATTAAGGTGGGACTTTTTTTTTTTTTTACTATTTTCTCTTTTGGAGCACTTATTTAATCAAGTGCCCTTGAAGAGTCTGGCCTTTGTTTCTTTGATTAAATCAGGAGTCTTTGATAATCTCCTTGCCTCAAGGGAAAGCCTAGTTTACATGGATTTGAGTTGCATGTTTGTGATGATTTTAGGTCACGTGGGTTTGAGTCGCATTGTTTGACACCCTTTGACCCTGAACAGAATATATGAACTCAGAGGTTGACGTTTTACCTTGGGGCTCTCACTCACTGGAAGAGTGGCATGGGATTCTGGGCAAGCCATTGTAACTGCCTCCTGGTTTTGCTAACCCAGACCCATTGGTTCTTTGGTAACTATGAAATGTGATCTGGTCTGTTTATATTGTCTCTGTTTGTAATTTGTTTGTATTTGTTTTGAAGTTCAGGGTGCTGGCTTCTCCTCCTGAACTAAGTGAAATATATTTGTATGTTTAATTAAAGTGAGCTTGTTAACCCCTTAAAGTTGCTTTCCTTAGTAAAGCAGATCAAAAGAACCTGTGTTAGCAGCCCTCCATGTGCGGGTTGTCGGTTTTACACAGCCACAGTAGCTGCTAGCAGATTGTTGCTACAGTACTATAAGTATTGTTATCTCATTTTTAACAGATGAGGAAACCAAGTCATAGAGAGATTTAAAGGAATAGGGTTATATACTCCGGTCTTTTTTAGTCCAAATCCAGGACACTATGCCTATGTATGCCACATGGAACCTCTAGGTAAGCTATAGTAACCATAAACAAATTATAATACAATTTCAAGGGAAATAAGATCAGAAAGGCAAACTAAAATGAAAAAAACACACAAAGATTTTTGAAAAGTGATGAAAAGTACGTGCTTCTGTCAAGTTAATGTGCCCAGTTTCAAATGTAAGAAAAAGGAAGAGCCACACATTTCTGTCATACACTAAAATGTCACTCTAACATTGTTGGCTAAAGAACTGAATTCGGTGTTGTTTAGGTCTATCTTGGTCCTTATCTGTGGGAGTTTCACTAGTGAAGTACCACCAAAAGCCTCATTCTAAATTGGTCTTGTTAACATGAAGGTGGGGGGGGGGGACCAAATCAGTGGAAAAAACAATATTAATAATGATAGTGATGGTGTTCATACTCGTGTTTACGTAGCTCCTTTAGGTTTGCAAAGAACTTCATTTCATTTGATCTTCATAACTTTCTGAGGTAGGTGTATTTTTTTACCCTCCATTTTACAGATGAGAACAGTGTCTTGCTGAGTGTCACAAAGGAAGTGTCTGGCTGATGTAGAAATAGACCCCAGGTCTCCCTTCCTAGGGCAGCTAGGTGGCACCATAGTGAATAGAGCCTTGGGCTTGGAATCAGAAAGATTAATCTTCATGAGTTCAAATCTGCCTTCAGATACCTGAGCAAGTCACCTCACCCTGTTTGCCTTGGTTTCCTGTAAAATGAGCTGGCGAAGGAAATGGCAAACCACTCCAGTTTCTTTGCCAAGAAAACCCCAAATGGGATCATAGAGAGTTGAACATGATTGAAATGACTGAATAATAATCATAACAACTTCCTTATTAATTTCAAGTCCAACATCACATTGGCTACTCCAGTCTGCTTTTGGTGCATTTATCATTTTGTCCATTAGTTTCCATAATTTCGTTTAGTAGCAGCTGGGTAGAACAATGGTTAGAGTGCTGGAGATGGCAATCAGGAAGACCTGAGTTTGAATCCTGCCTCAGACACTTAGTAGTTTTGTCGGTGACTCCATAAGTCATCTCAGATCCCTCATCCATAAAAGTGGGATAATAATGGCACCTGCTTCATTGGTCTGAGAGATAATGAGGTAACACATTATATGAAGTATTTTACATACCTTAAAGCCTATATAATTCTAGTTATTGTTATTTTCAACAAAAGTTTGAAGACAAAATGAAATTATCTTTAGATGGTACGTTCATTTATGCATCATGTAAAAACATTGGTGAAATGTTTGCAGACTAACCCATCTCTCCAAATTAAAGATAAGCTAATGAAAGAGAAAATGTACATTTTTCTTTATATCTGTGAAATTGAGAGGCCAATTCAGATTAGCAGGAGAAAGCCATCCCTGGACACTCTGTCTCATTTATAACACTACCTTGGAGAGTAACGTGCTGATGCATATTTCTTGGATGTTGACTGTGGTTTCCACTCACCCTCCAGTGGGAGCAGGGGTTTAATTCTTTATTGGCAGTGTGTACTCTCCCACTTCTGTTGTCTCTGTTTACCTGTCTGTTTGCTTTAAGTCGACCTTATTTATAGTTTGAAGCTAGATTGCCCTGCTAGAGGTTCTGAAAATTGGAGGATGAATGGCTAATAAAATGTGCAGGTCATATGCTCTACAAATAAATCTTTCTGTATTTCAGTTTTTATAGCAACCCTATTTGGAGATTAATCTCTAATCGCCACCACCCCTTTAGTCAGCTCCCTGCACTTTCCTAGAGCTCTGTATATATTGGAACACACTAAAAAGAAAGTAGGAGTGAGATCCATTTCAGATTTAACTCTTTTGCTCTCAGTGTTACAAGGACTCTCAAGAAGAGTTAAATTTTAATCATTTAACTCCTCTAGCTATCTTCCATTAGAGAAAATAGCTTTCTCTCCCTTTATAAGAGATAGTGCTTATTATGTGATTATGGGGATATCACGCACTATGTAGGGGCCTCTATTTCCCTCTTTGTAAAATGATAACTTAGGACTAGATGTTCTTAAAGGCCCTTCCATCTTTAATATTCTGTGATTCTATGACTTGCAGAAAGGCTTGTATTTGCTTACTTTTTGGAGAACATGTCAGAGCTAGATTAAGCCCTAGGTGATGGCTCTCAGTGAATAAATACTTAGCAAATAATTGAGAGGCAGACATGTGAAACAATTATAGCCTTGGCTACTGGAATGGCCACGGAACACTTTAATGACTTTTCTTTGGGAAGGAGACTCAGCAAAATTCTAATTTCTTTACTAAATAATTAATGGTGTATTATTTCAGTAAATAAATTAGTGTTTACATAGTAAAGAATACAAATGTTTTGTGCATACATTCCTGACTCACTTCCTTAGTCCTTCTTGGCTGTTTCCCAAAGAATTATTTTTTAAAAAAAATTAATGATGAACATCAAAATATTTCTGTTTAGAACATCTTTTGAATGGTGGTTAAATCTATAAAATAATTCAATCGTTTATCCTTCTTATCTTGGGAATGTTTAATCAAGCTTGATATTTGCTTTAAATTAGCACTGTCAAATGTACATTTGTATAAAATCTCCCAAATCATGAAAGATTTATCATTTGAAATGTATTTGGATTATTCTCCAGTTAATCAGCTAGATAAGAAATTAGTAGTACTATAACTAGAACAATTAATTGGGTTGAAAATTATAATATATATTTTTCATAGTAGGTTTTGGCCATACAAGAAAAATTTCAAAAGCTTTGCTCTTTTTTGAAGCATTGACAGGATATTGGTATTCAGTAGTATGATGTGGAATGGTAGTGTACATTCTTGATTCCAAATCTACTTCTGCCACCATCTTTTTCCCCCATACTTGCATGTATAGCACAGTGGTTTTTACTACTCTCCATAGCTCTATACTAGCACCAGGGCCAAAAAGGCCAACAGATAAAGTTCAAGCAAAGCTTATGTGCCCCCTGTGGGATGGGGCTAAAATAGCTCCTCTGGGGGTAACCTCTGGCTGAAACACCTGGTGGCACTTTGAACTTGATCTCGGCCAGCTCCCCATTCTAGCTAGTACCACTATGGGAGCTGCCCTGGTTTAGTTCTTCTTCAGTAAATTCTATTTCCTCATCTGTGAGATCAAATTATAAACAATGACCTACCTTAGATAAGTGTTTAATTTAATTTGACGGAGGGGTAGTGGTGGCGGTACAAAAGAAATAGAAAACAAAGCCATTACTCTTGGGGAGCTTATAATCTGGTTTGGGAGATGAAAGTTATACATGAGATATAGTTAAATAAGTACATGGTAAATGACAATATGAATTATATGAACAGTAAGAAGTGTGGAAATTCAAAGAAGCAGGAATCAAGTGAGCTAGAGTGGTCAGAAGTATCTTCCTAGAAAAGGAGTGATTCAAGCTGAAAAGATGAGTAGATCTCGCATAAAGGGTGAAAAGAAGAACATTCAAGGTATAGATGGGTAATCGGATAAACTTGAGCTTGAAAATGGCATCTTCTCTGGACAGTGATAAAATTATCTTGGCCAGAGTTAAGGGGAGTAGTTGAAAGTGGAGTGGGATAGGTATAAAAGATTTAGAATCCTAGCACCCTCACTCTATTTAGGGAGGGCCATGTATTTGTGCCATAAATCTGTGCCTGGGAAATAATTCTTTCAAACCAAGCTTAAATCTATATGACCTACTTTGTTGCAGCCACCTGTATGAAAAATAATGAGGAACATATCAATTGATCTCACCAGGCAATCCATTGACCTCTGTGGAATTGGGTCTCTAGGTAAGTTTGGAAATATAATTATCCTATCCTATCCCTTCTATTTTTTTTCCTTTGGCTTTCTTTTGTCTTTCTTCCTTTTTCTTTTCTTCTTATCTTTTTTAGCTTCCATATGGCTTATTACCCCTTAGTGATCAAAACCTGGCAACTTTTTAACCTGGCAACCTTAAAAAAAAAGTAAAATACAGAACTGTCCTCAGTCCTGTGTAGTCCCTTTATTTTCCACGGTGATTTTACCATAGTGGCAGGAAATGAGATTAAGATTATGAAGGTTAATTGTTGCCTAGTTTTTAAGCCATCTATAAATAGTAATTTGTGTCAGAACTCTAAAATTGGCATCCTTATTTAGGGACCTTAGAAGTGAACAGTGTACTGAAGGATTTGAATCATATCAATCTTGATATAGAAATGAAACCAGAAGACAAAAGGCAGTTGGAATTAAATGGAAGTTTGGCTCATAGGTTCTCTTTGAGAAGTAAATATAGGAGTTGTAGAATTGTTTTATCTTGTGTACAAAGATGAGAAGAAATTTCATTTCATGGGACACAATCATTTTCTAATGTAGTGTTAGTAATGACAGGAGTTAGAGACTGGACTAGTGATTTCCTTAGAATAAGTAACTCCTGAATGCAAGAACTCTCTATCCACTGTTCCACCTAGCTTTCACTAAATGAAGGAACTTCCTCTACCAGTATTAGTTGGCTACTTTTCTGCAACTCATATTTTTGAGTTTAAGAGGTTCCATGGCCTTCGGTCTCATTAGGTTGGTTGAGGCATTGTTGGGGAAGTTGACAGTTACATATGTACTAGTGGTTGACAGTGTAAGTGTCAGAGTGCAAAGTTTGGGTGATTTTGGGGTTTGAGTGGAGTGAGAGTACAGAGCAAAGGAAAAAATGAAATGCTTAATTTGCAATCCCACAAACTCCTTTATGTTCTAATGATATTTAAGTATCAGATTTCTAACTCATAAAACCAGTTATAAATTAAGTTACAGAATACTGTTTAAAGTTTTTTTTTTTGTGAAATATGTGCTTGTGAGTATCCTATGATGTGAGTAGCATTCTTTTTGTGTGCAGGAATAAATTAATTATCTCATACCTGATTCTTATTGAATACATCTTTTACTTCTCCAATTTCTGGGGAAAACTTTATTCTTGCCATATGTAAATGACTCTTGGGGACAGTGGGGTGGGTTTTTAATAAACCAAAAACTTTGAAACAGGGAGCCTAACCCCTCTCATTAGAGGCCACATACACCCAGGAAAGACCAACTACATTCCTGGATCTAGAAGAGGGAGTAGAAATTATACCCCTTAGCCACTGTGATGATCCAGCAATGATTCTCCAAGTTTAGAAATTTTAAGTAGTCATAAGGGAACTCTCAAAGGAAAAAAAATCCAGGATGATATGGATTTACAATTGAATTCTATCAAACATTCCAAGAGTAATTAATTTCAATGTTACATAATTGATTGCAAAAGTAGAGAAAGAAGAGATCGTATCAAACTCCTTCTATGATAAAATATGGTCCTTATACCTAAACCAGGGAAAGCTAAAACAGAAAAAGAAAATTGTAAATCAATATTCTTAGTGAATGTAAATGAAAAAATATTGCATGGTGAATGAAATATTAGTAAAAAAGACTACATTTAAAAAAATTGTACAGTATAACCATGTTGGATTTATTCTAGGAATGCAGGATTAACTCAATAACAGGAAAATTTTATATACAATAGACCAAAAGAATAACAATGGACTATGCCTTAATATGGTAAATAAAATCTATTAAAACCAAGAACTGACAAACATAGAGAAATAATAGAGCCTTTTCCAGATAATATCATGGTAAAGCAAAGATGTCCATCATTACCACCATTTGATATAATTCTAGAAATGCCAGCTATATCAATAAGACAATAAAAGAAATTGGGAGAACAACAATAGGCAAAGAAGAAAATTATTAATCTTTGTAGATTGCATGAGAGCTTATTTAAGAACTTCTAAAGAATTTAGTGAAATTAATTTAAACAATAACCAGCAAAGTAGCAGAATGAAATAAATCTACAAAAATCATTGGTCTCTCTATATATTAATAGTCAAACTCAGCAGGAAGAAATAGAAAAAGAAATACTATTCAAAATAACAAAACAATGTACAAAATGTCTTAGATTCCAACTACCAATACATACAGGTATTATATGAATACAATTATAAAACACTTGTTATAGAAATAAAGACAGAACTAAATAATTATAGATATATCAACTGCTTATGGTGGGCCATGCCCATATAACAGCAATGACAATACTACCTCAAATATTCTCTATATCAAATCCCATACCAATCAAACCACCAAAAAAGTTACTTTATAGAACCAGGAAAATAATAATAAAATTCATCTGGAGGACCAAAATGTCAAGAATCTAAAGGGAAATAACGAAAAAAAAGTGAGAGGCTTAGCAGTACCAAACCTCAAGCTATACTTCAAAACAGTGGTTATCAAAACTATTTGTAACTGATTAATAGAAAAATTGATCAGCAGAAGAGATCCAACCAAAGTAATCAAACATAATAACATAGTGTTTGATAAGTCAAAGTATGCCAACATAAAGGATAAGGACTCAGAATTGTACAAAAAACTGCTGAGAAATCTGGAAGGTAGACCAGCAGTTTCTGTCACTTAAACACCAAATGGATACAAGTCCTAGTTATGAAGGATCATACCATAAATAAAGTTGCAGATAAAGGGATGGTTTTAACAACCACGGGTAGGGGAAGAATTCTTGACCAAACAAGGGATATAGAGGCAAAGACAATGTTAGAAACATTTGTTAAACACTTACTATGTGGAAGGCACTGGAGATATGAAACAAAAAGGAGATAATCCCTGCCCTCAGGCATCTTACATCCTAATGGAAAAAGACAACACACAAAAGGAGACTGTGATGGGGATGTTAGGAAATGAGGAAAAAGTGCCTAAGCAGGGACAAGGTATCAGAAAGTCAGAAGAAAAGCTTAGAGGTGAATTAAAATCCTGTCCCCAAGAAGAAGTCACCAAATGGGAGAAGGGAGTCAATATAGTAAAGAGATATTCCAGGGCAGAGGGATATTCTAGGTTGAGAAGGCCTTGTAAACAAAGGGAAGTTCCAGCATGAGATGGCCCCTGAAGAATGGTGGCAATGTCCAGAAAGTCAGAGGAAGAGCTGGAAAGAGGAAAGATAGCGATGAAAAGGAACATAGAAGATAAAATGGACAACTTTGATGACATTAAATTGAAAAAATTTCTGCATAAACCATAACAATGTAGTTAGAAAGAGAAGGAAAACAGTTACCTGGGGAAAAAATCTTTGCAGCGAATTTCTGTAATAAAGGTCTGATATGCAGGATATAAAGGACATTACACAAATAGATAAGAATTAAGAGCCATTCCTCAATACATAAATGGTCAAAAGGTGGTTTTCAAAATAGAAGCAAAATAGCAATCATATGGAAAAATCCTTTTAAATTGTAATTATAAAAGAAATGCAAATTGGAACAACTTCTGATGTTCCTGTTCATACCTGTTCAGATTGGGAAAGATGACAAAAAAGAAGATGACCATTGTTAGAGGGACACTTGGAAGACAGATTGGTAGAATTATGAAACGGTAAAAACCATACTGGAAAACAATTTGGAATCAGATCCAGAAAGTCACTAACAGCATATTCTTCAGCACAGTGATACCACTATTAAATGTGCTGTTGCTTAGTCAATTTCAGTTGTGTCCCCCTCTTTGTGACCACTTTTGGGATTTTCTTGGCAAAGATACTAGAGTAATTTGCCATTTCCTTCTCCATCTTATTTACAGATGAGGAAACTGAGTTAAACAACTCACCCAGTTAACTGACTCCTGACCTGGCACTCTATCCACTGCACCACATAGCTGCCCATAGGTAATATCCCAAAAAATTTAAAAAAGAGGGAAAGGATCCATATGTATAAAATGTTTATAGTAGCACTCGGAGTTGTAGCAAAATACTGGAAACAAAGTCAATACCCTTCAATAACTAAACAAATTATGGTATTTGAATGTAGTAGAATAATATCATGGCATAAAAAAATGAGGGGGCAGCTAGGTGGCACAGTGGATAAAGTACTGGGCTTAGAGTCAGGAAGACTTATCTTCCTGAATTCAAATCTGGCCACAGATGCTTACTAGCTGTGTGACTCTAGCAAGTCACTTTTCCCTGTTTGCCTCTGTTTCCTCATCTATAAAATGAGCTGGAGAAGGAAATGGCAAACCACTCCAGTGTCTTTGCAAAGAAAATTCCAAATGGCATCACAAAAAGTCAGACAACTGAAATGACTGAACAACATAAAAAAATGATAGAAGAGATGATTTCAAGCCAACCTTAGAAGAGTTGTATAAAATAATGAAGGGTGAAGGGAGCAGAACTAGGACAATCTGTATAATCTCTACAATGCTAAGTGAAAATAACTGTGAAAGACTTAAGAACTACAATTGATGTGATGATCTATTATAACTCCAGAAGACTAAGGATGAATCATCCTTCCCACACCTTAGCACAGAGGTGATGGACTAGAGGTGCAGAATGTGGCATACATTTTCAGATAAAGCCAATGTGTGAAGTTGTTTTGCAATACTATGCCTATTTGTTACTAGAGAGGACCTTTAGTTTTCTTTTTGATGTAAGAGAGTTGAGAGTAATGATAGTGATGCCAAAAAGGTAAGTGAAGAAATAAGAACATCAATAAATCATTTTTTAAAAAATCAAGAACAGAAGGAAGTTCAGAAGAGAACACAGACAAGCAGGGCAGTGTTGGAACTACTGTACATTTTAAATTAAATATTAAAAAAAGCAACTATTAAAAAAAACACTGAACCTAGTGGGAAAATATTGTGCAAAATAGAAGCTGGTTCACAGTTTCATATTTTAAAAGTCAGTTTCTCTAATATAAAGTGGTTATTACTAAAAAGAGGTCATTGAGAGAATATGAATGACTAACAACCCATATATGTACTTAAGAATTATGATCAATGCAATGACCTGTTACAACTCCAGAAAACTAATGATGAATCATGCTGGTTAACCATTGCATTGTGGATTTGTGTGTTTCATTACTCAAATGCAGTTAAGGAAAGGCAGTAGGGGTGAAATGTCAGGATGAGAGAGATTTAATAACTGTGATAGAAATTTTCCAGGGGAATATTATTTGGGAGATTGAGCCAAACAGAATATAATTATTGCTTCATATTTTATAACTTCCCAGAACAAGAGAGGAAAAACATGGATCTGGATTATCCTAGGAAAGTGAACTTAGTAGCTTGGTGGGAAGAAAGCTGGGTCACACTGGTATTAGAGGTGGTGCCCTGGGCATTCACTCCTCTCATTGTTTCTTTTCAGCAACCAGCTTAAAAGGAAAACTAAACCATGCCCGTGAGGAATTGAGTAAAAGGAAAGTCATACCTTAAGCGATGAGAGAAGAAAGAATGTTCTGTTCATATGAGCATGAAAGCCAGAAAGAGGGAGTAAATATTTCTCACCCAATAGCACCCACCCTACACAACTACCAGATGCAAAATGTGTAAAAATAGTTATGAGTTAGCTTTGGAGAGAAAGGCATTAGTAGCTATACAGAATAGAAAAGGTCTCAAGAAAGGGGGAATTTCATCTGAGTCTTGAATGAAACCAGAGATTCTAAGAGGCAGAAATGAGGAGGCAGTGCATTCCCAGAATAGGGGCAGAAAGTGGTACAAAGACAGATGATGAAGCATCTTATATTATTGACCAATAGAACTGGACCATAAAGTATACGCATAAAAGGCTGGAAAGGTAGGTAGGGACCAGTTTATGAAGAGCTTTGATGGGAATCCTTCTTGAAGGGAAAAACCCTTCTTGAGCAGAGGAGTGACATGGTCAGATCTGCACTCTAAAAAAAAAATCATATTGATGACTCTGGGGAGGTAAGACAAAAGTGGGCAGAGACTTGAGGCAAAATAAGAGGAGACTGTTACAATATTGTAGTCTAGAAAAGAGGTGGCAATTGTGAGTGAGAGAAAGGGATATATGTTAGAGACATGGTGGAGGTAGAAAAGACAAAATCTGGCAACAGACTGGATAGATAGACTCTTCCCCTGTTCAGAAGTTTTATCTTAATTCCTCAAAGCAAGTGAATGAGAGTAGCTGATGATAACACAGAGGTTGCCAACCAGGGTGACTGGAAAGATACTGATGAGCTAGACAGAAACAGGGAAGTTTAGTAAAGGAGTTAGTTTGGGAAAATTTTGAAACTAGATGAAGCAACAATAATTGTTGTAATGCTATACTCCTTTAAAAGGTTTGAGATTTCACCAGTATATGTGCCCTTTCCTTTAACACAGATCATGATAACCTCTTTGCACCTTCATTAGGTGCTTTGGCCAATAAATTTGGCACCTAGTATCCAACCTTCTGGTCATGAGCCTCTTGAATTTTGATTTGGATGGTCCTCAGATGGCAGCTATACATTCCATTAGCAGGTTTAGCCCTCCAGCCCTCCAAATGTTTTCCACCTTGTTAGAAACTCCGAGAGAGAATTTCCAGAACTTAAGTTCTATAAGCAAGGTTTCTGGTGGGGAGCAAGTTGGAGATCCAGTAGATGACTTGAAAGTAAGTAATAATGGCAGCTATCCTAGCATTTTCACGAATACTAGTTGTAAATTTTGTAGAATCAATCAATAAAATGGCAAGATATATAAGGTCATAGGCTAATTTTCATATTTTGTGATATTCCCTACAATCCCTACTATAGTCCAAAGTACTAATTTAATTGAAGAGTTGATGAGACCTACTTCATTACAGGTTTTCAAGCAAACAAGATAATTATTTATCAAGTATATAAGAATTGGGATTCCTTTTTTTTTGGCATTGGTTAGACTGGATCATCTAGACCATCTTCCTAATCTCCAATACTGTGATTTTATGGACTTGGGTTGGATTGTCACCATGTTTTGGTGACAATTTAAAATTACAAGTAGATTTCTATCCCAATAATAGATTATCATATTGTGTTTTCTTTTACTAAGTCAATTAGTCAACAAGCATTTATCAACATGCTCACTATGTGCTAGACACTGTGTTAAGCACCAGGAACACAATGAGTAGCAATTCGGGATAAGGCCTATTTGGTTATAAAGTTAACACTATACTCATCTCGATTATTGGGGGAAAATAGGATATAAACAGAGAGGAGGCATGGTGTCTTTCCTTTTGCATGTATGTTTGACAATTTGCTTACCCTCTCAGTTTTCTAGGCCACTTCTTAAGACTATAAATTGCAGAGCAGGTGCCCATCTGAATTGATTTAGTGCATTTTCTCACCAAGAGTTCCCCAAACCATTGAAATAACAGGTCAACTGAAAAAAAGATACAAATGACCACATTGGTACAGGGAATTTCTTCACCAAGTTCCCTTCATAGATGCAGTTTTTAAAAAAAAATGCATAGAAATGCACTCCTCACTAAAAACAAAAGAAAGCAAACAAACAAAAAACATGTGCTGGAGAGAACCATGTCAATAGAGGAAACTCAAATATATAGCTGGAAAATTGTAGAATCTTTCCCAGTTCAGAAGTTGTATCTTGATTCCCCAAAGCCAAGTCATAACAACCAACAGTTTTATATGACATGTTTTAGAAAAAAAAAAGAGAGAGAGGTTTCCCCTCTGAGGATCAACTCTGCAGTCAATAGCCATAGGCAGTCCTAGGTGCATAAATACTGAGCAGTGGTGAGGACAACAATGTTCCCCTTAATGAGTATTAGAAAGTTGTTGAAGAGAAAGGTTTGCTCTATGGGGAAATCCCACAATCCAAGTACCACCCTGAAAAACTGCTTAAAGAAGCCGGTTGTCAAATGTCTTAAGTAATACTGAGCCACTTATGTCTGGGTGATATGAAGTAATAATCATTAGTGAGAAACGTAAGACAAAGTTGATTCACATGACATGGGTCAACTAGATAACCCATGAGTTGTTCTGTTAACACTGTTGTCAGTGGCTCATGAGCAAGTTCTTATGGAGTTAGTGAAGATGCTGAATGGAAATTTAACAACCCTAAAGTGCTTCATACTATTGAAAAGTGGTGCCAATGCTCCTAGTTTGGAATCCAAGGTGCCTGGTTTATGTGTCATTCCAAGACTACACATCATGGCATATACCTAGTAATTGAGTATAAGCGCATAAGATCTTAGATCTAGAAGAAGTTCAGAGACCACCTAGGTCAATTTCCTCATTTTACAAATGAAGAAACTGAGGATCTTGCTTCAGTGGCAGGATGTAAATGCAGGTTATCTGATTCTAGAGACAGTACTCTCCACTGCTCCACACTTCCTTCTATATGATATGATTTCACCGGGCAGCCCAGCTTAAGTACCATTGTTTTGGCTTGGGAACATCGGGAGAGACTCAACCCATAATTCTAGGAATAGAGGAATCTCTGGGGCAGGTCTATGTGAGTAGGAGCCAAGTATGTGGCACATCATCATCTCAGGCTTGGTGAAATGGAAAAAAATAATAAATTTAGAGTTAAAAGATCTAAGTTCAAATCCTGATTCTGCCACTTAAAACCTATGTGACCTTGACCAAATCATTTAACTTCTCTGAACTTTCATTTCCTCATGTGCAAAATGAGGGGGTTGGTCGAGATCATCTGTTTCCTTCCTGCTCTAGAAGAATGATCCTTCCATCTTCTTAACTTCCTACCCTTCCCAAATTGCTAGGACTTCTAATTTATTCTGGGAGATGCTTGAATCCTTTTTAAAAATAAATAGTTCTATTACTTGTGTCTCATGATTTTTTCCCCCTACTTTAGTCCAGTATCTTATGCTCCTTATCTCCAGCCAACTGAGATACATGAATTATTTTAAACTTGGAAATGTTGGTACCCTAAAATCCCACTCTAAAGCATTTCACTGCAATATGGATTTGCTTTAAATCCTATACCCTTTGTAGTTCTCTCACTGTAATGAATAAAACTGAAACTATAAGCATTATCTTTATAGTCTGCCAGTCATAGAATAATGACATCTAATCCTGAAGACCATTTAGAAATACATGCAGTAGGTGCTTAATACTTCCATCTGGTGCATTGAACTGAAAAGCATTCTTCTCCTTTAGCTGCAATCTCTGACCATAACCAGTAGTCTCCACCGCCATTGCAACATCTTTCAGTGGGAGCAAGTATTGAGCCTTCTGTTATCTTCCCTTCTCAAATAGTTTTTGATCCCCTCCTTCTTTGTTACTATCCAGCATGTTAAACTCATAAAATATAGGTCTTCTGATTCACAGCTGGATGTGCTTAACCCGTCCTAGCAGGCTGTGCTTTGTGCTTTTAAATTATTTAGACCTGCCAGAGAAGTCGGAATCTGTTTCATCTTTGCCTTGTCTTCTATAATATTTTTTTATCTTACAGTGTTTCCATTAGTCATCATGGGCATGCTTATGGGCTAATATAGCCCTCTAAATCACCTTCTGGCATTGAGAATTCTGCCTTGGGGCTTCCAAAGCACTGGAAATTCTGCAGGGACCCCACTCCTCCAGGCCAGTTGAGTAGATTCCCTGGATCTTTAGAGAAACAAGAAACACACCCTGACAGTAATTCCCTCCTTTGAGCACACTGAAGTTGCATTCCCACAATTGAATGTTACATATAGAGTTTAGATTTATATTATTTAAAATACACACATACACATAACACCCCTCAAAATGCATTTCTTTCCACTGCCAGTTAAAAAGTTCTTCTCCATGTGAAAGTTGGTATTTGTCAAGTTAAAGATGACTTATATTTGTAGAAAACCTGTAAATAGAATGAAACACCTTTAAACAGTATATATCAGGGACTAATATTCATCTCATAGGTAAACTGTTCTAACTGACTTTTACAATGTGTAGCTACCAAGATGCTGGGGTCATTCTTTGACCTGGAATATAATCTGTATAATTATGAGCTGTGTGATAATAAGATTCCACTGTACCTCAAAATTAGAAATCAGAGTCCCATGCTCTATGTCTTAGTCAGATGCCATATTCACATTAAATTATGAATTGAAGTGTTTGAAATTTTATACACTATTCAGAATACCACTCTACCATAATTGGAATTGGAACAGTCCTTCCCACTGTGTGGCACATGATTGGCACCTTCCATATTTGTAATAATAAAAGTATGGTGGTTTAATCTAAAGTATCTAGTCCAAACCAAGAAGCATTTCTTATGTTCCTATTGTGGACAAATCATCACGTTAGACACCAGGGTTATAATGTATACAAAGACAAAATGAAAAATATTTCCTGCCCTCAAAGAGGGGTTCTACTTTACTGTAATGTGGGGGTACAAAATATAAGCAGATAATTATTTGAGGAAGAAGACAGCACAAGTAGGAGGAATAGAAAAGGCTTCTTGTAGGATAGGGATTCCTAATGTAGCCTCTATGAACTCGTGTATTTTTGAAAAAAATATTTTGATAACTGTTTCATTATAATTGGTTTCCTTTGTAACCCTATATGTTTTATTTTGTGCATTTTAAAAACCTTCTAAAAAGGGGTCCAGAATACCAAAAAGGTCCATGACACAAAACCTAGTTAAGGATCTCTTCTTCAGGTAGTGGCATAGTAGCTGAGCCTAGGGCCATGCTGGAGCCAGCTACTACTAGCTAGAGAGAGCTGATTTTTAAATTTTTCAGTGAGAGCATTTACAACTCAGAAATTGGCAAACACTATACAACAGGGCTTGTTTGGTTGTTCTGTTGATTTTCTAGACTTAAGAAAGTGATGGATAAAATGTTAAATTTAACAGATTAAACTTAAAATTGTGTCCTATATGTAGTATGTTCCCCTCCTCCCCCAACTACCACCTCAACCTGGTTGTTAAATATTTATCAGCACATCTATAGCTGCACCTTAAATGAAGCTAAGAGGTAGAGATGAAGAAGAAAAGCATTCTAGGAATAGGTGATATTTTCCTAAAATAAGTAAATGTGTATTATACTTCTCTACGAATTCTTAGAACAGAAGGAGAAAGCATAAAAATGGGCAGCTACATACTCAGCAGCATGCTTAATGTCAAGAATTCTCTCAGGAGGAAATGAGAATAGGTTTAGCTCCAGGAAAGAAGTTGGAGAGGCACCTCATAGATCACCAGAACTGGAAGAGACTTTAAAGACCATTTGGTCTCACTCCCACATTTTAGAGATAAGGAGAAAAAAAAAAGACAGAGAAGGAAGTGATTTGCTCCAAGTCAAACAAAGTAAATGTCAGAATCTGGATTAGAACCCAAGTCTTCTGACTCCTAATCTAGTGGTTTGGTTTGGGTTTTTTTTTTCCTAATAAACAGAGAGTTCAGTTAAAATACATTCCAAGGCAAAAAGAGGGGGAAAAATAAAAGGATGACTACAGTTACCACGTTTTTCACATTCCTTTTTTTTGTTACCTTTGTTTATAACCCAAAATACTTTAGAATAAAAAACAGATGGATAAAGGTAGGCAACAAATGGACCATGGCTTGGATTTCGACTTCAGTTGAAAAGGACCCTTACTTTTTCAATTTATCTTTTTGCTTGTTAAATGAGAGCAACATGCAGTTTCTGTACATTTCCTTTTATTTAGTACAAAAATAACCCTATTTCATTGCTGTCATGAATGAAAGACACTCTTGAAGTCTTTAAGGTCTCTGTAGCTAAAGCAATGTGGGGAGATAAAGAAGTGATTCTGATAATCTAGTCAAACCCAGGGTGTCCTTGGGTGTTTCTAAGTGATGGCCTCAAATCACCTTCCCCCTCCAGCTGTGGGTACCAAACTTCAATGGTCAAGCTAAGACTCCTTTGTCTGAAAGATTTACTGTGGCAAGATTTTGCACTAGTGGGGGAAAATCCTGTTCAATAATAACAAAAGGGGAAAAAAAATCCCTTGTGCATATGGGGTACATGCAATTATCAGGTGTAACTTGTTCAAAATTTTCCAATTTTCTTAGGAATTAAAAATTTTACATTTGATACCCAAATTTCAGCCCAAATTAAAAATATGAAATGGGTTCTGTGTGACCCTCTCCTTACCCCATCTTAGCCAACTTACTTGAGTTTTTTATAAGAGGAAGGAAGGAAGCAAGCAATTATATTAAACTCCTTGTTTTTCTTCAGTAGTGTCTGACTCTTTGTGACCCCATTTGGGGTTTTCTTGGCAAAGATACTGGAATGGTTTGCTATTTCCTTCTCCAGTTCATTTTACAGATGAGGAAACTATGGCAAACAAGGTTAAGTGACTTGCCCAGGGTCACACAGCTAGTAAGTGTCTAAGGCCAGATTTATTTTCAGGAAAATGAGTCTTCCTGACTCCAGCCCCAGCACTTTCTCCACTATCCACTATCCACCTATCTCCCCATATTAAGCTCTTACTGGTAATGAAAACAAAGGCACAAAAGACTGCCTTTGCCCTTCTGGAGCTTCCACTTTACTGGAGGAAGACTGGGGGGGGGGGGTGGCGATTTGGAGAAGAAAGTTCCCAGCAGGGATTTGATTGTGAAAGTGAGGAGAAACTGGCAAAGAATAGCTTCCTTAGTACTGAAATTTCCTGAAATTATCACTTAAATTGAGAGCCGGAAGGGGGGTTGTATAGTCCAACATCCTCATTCCACAAATGAAGAAACTGAGGCCCAGAAAAGTTATCAAAAATCACACCCATAATAAATGGAAAATCTGGGTTGAGCCCCAGTATTCTTATCCCAAAGCCACCACTATGGCCCCTATACCATACTCCCTTACTTAATTCTTGCTACTGTCTTTAGATAAAGGGTTTTTGTTTTTGGTTTCTCCTTTAAAACAAAGAAATTATCTTTTGGTAGCAACTACTTGTTCAGTGATTAATTCTTTTTACTTTGTCACAGAACTCTGAAGAAAGATACTTATCTAAGAGTAGAAATGCAGCCAGATTACCAAAATGAACAAACAAACAAACAAACCCAAAAACCCCAAACCAACTACTTTGAGAAGACAGTGGAATCAGATAGAATGGACAAGTGAGTTATGTCTTCGTAATGGAACCTGTATACACAAGTAACAAGTGGTCTTCCATAATTTGTCTACAGCCCCATGCTCCAATGATCTGCTGTAAAAGGCTATTTCTACACCCCCAAACCAGTTTGTTCGACATGACTAGCCTGATAGATTTATGTGTGAAGACACCAGTTAGGTGTTCTATGGCTGTGTTTCCTGTTTGATATTACTAGGCTCTTGGACACAGGCATGGATGTAGACTGTGTGCCAGGAATGGAACTTTCCCTCATAATATTTCCTGTGGGAGAGAGGGGGAGAGAAATAACACCTTTAATACAACCCAGCCCACAAACCAAATAAAAGTGTGCCAATTCTTTTACATTACTGAGTTTTTTTCTATCAGCCACAAAAGTATATACAGCAGAAGGGAGGACAAGTATTTGTCTTCTTGTTTGAAGATGCTGCTATTTATGTTAATTGCAATCAGCGTGTGGGTGGGTGGGACATGTTCACTTAGTGTGTGTATGTACACATCTAAAAAGATGAGTGCATGACTATTACATGTAGATCCAACTGTAATGCATAAGAACACTGTGGCATAGTTAATTCTCATTCCTTTTGAGAATGCGTAAAACAAATGATGCTGATGTCATAAGACGTTGCCTGAAATTATGACTTAAATTGAAGGTCATAGAGTCTAGAGATAATGAAACTGAAGCAAACAGAGGTTAAGTGACTTGTCCAAGGTCACACAGCTAAGTGTCTGATGTGGGAATTGAACACAGGTCTTCCTGACTCTAAGAGCAGTGCCCCTCTCCACACAAGTGCAGAGCACTGTGCATGGTGACAGGGGAAGAAACTAAATTGAGATAAGACATGGTCCGTGCCTTCACGTAGCTTAAAGTCTGCAGTAGTTCCATGATGTCTTTCTTCTTTTAAGTTCCTACAATTCTGTGATACCTTGGAGTTCTTCTTATCATAATGTATCATGGTTGTGTTGAAATCCTGCTCATCCAGTGCCCTTTTAATGAATATGACACACAGCTCTTTTTTTTAATGGGGGCTCCACCAACACTGAATAAACACAGGCAACATAACCACTCTCAGGCACTGGCACTGAGTGATTGAATGTAGACCATGTCCTGGAACCTAAAAAAACGTGTACTTGCAGTGGATGCTCTAAGACATGTTGAAGGGTTTGGTATTGGTCAACCAATGTGAGATGTAAGACGTAGAGAAAACTTTCTTTTCTCTTGAACTACAGAAGAGAGAGGGCCCTTCTCTCATGGCCCTTCCTTCTCTAAGAAAAAAACAACACTCGTGGGGTTAATGAAAGCACACTTCTCACTGGCATCATATGTCACCACTTTAGAGAGATGTATTTCACAAAAGGAATCAAGAGTCTGGTGACAGCGCTGCTGCCTCTCTTGGCAAGTTGTACTGCCTGGCTCTGTAGTATCAGTCACAGGCACGAGACAAGCGTGCCCTCGATATAACTGTACTTCCTTACAGTAGGAACGACTGTTCAGAAATACATAAAGCTTACAGTCATTGAATCGCGAAAAGTATGAAACACTAAGGAAATTCACAAAGTAAAAATTAATTACATTAACTATAGTGCTTCCATGCCTAAGTATATGAATAATACTTCCCTCCCTTAGCTAGTATAACCTTTTTTTTTTTACCACCAAGGGTACACTCTTTTATGAGACTATGCTTTATGCTAATGAACATTATGTTTCTGTCATTGGCTCACCTTCACTCTAGACCTTGTGCAACATGGACTTTCTGACTTTGAGTATAATATCATGCGTTTACCTTATTCCAGCTTTATAATTCCCAGAAAAGTTTAGCTCTTATGGGAAAAGCACTATAGAAACTCTAAGCTTCATTCTTGTTTGTCTTTTAAGTCCTCAGATAAATTGAGATAGAGAGAATCAAGGCAAGTATTGAAGTACTGTGTGTTAATATTGTTGAGTGTAGAATGACATGTTGAGACCAGAGAAACCTGGCAATTCTTATTGACCAACATCTTCCAATAATCCATTTCAGGGCATTCTTAGTAGTCATCACCAGTAGTCTTCCCAGCCATTTCCTTGAGTGTGATGAGGAATGATGGGGACATTTCCAGGGATGTTCCAGTACACAAATTCCCTAAACTCAATGAAGAGAAGTGCTGACCCATTTATTGGAAGAAAATCTAGTACCTGACAAATAATAAATAACTACTGAGAAGGTGATTTCTGGGTTAGGTAGCTGGTTACATCTTCTCTGGTCCTAGACTTGAATTTCTAACCTCTTATTGGATATTCCCACCTGGATATCTGACCAGCACTTAAATAGTCTCATCATATCCCAAACAACCATCATCTTCCCTGGAAAACTGCCCCTCTTCTCAATTTTCCTATTTCTGCTTATGGTACAATCGCCCTTTTAGACCCCCTGGGGAAAAGGAAGGAAAGGGAGCAAACATTTATTAAGTGTCTACAATGTGCTAGGCATTGTTCTATCAACAATTCTATTAACAAATGTTATCTCATTTGACCCTCGTGGCAACCTGCAAGGTAGATGTTATTTTTATTCCCATTTTATAGTTGGGTTGAGGTGTTTTTTGGAGGCAGTTGGGGTTCAGTGACATGCCCTGGGTCACATAGCTAGTCAGTGTCTGAGGCCGTATTTGAACTTGGGTCCTTCCAACTCCAGGTCCAGCTGCTCTATCCACTGTGCCACATAGCCTTCGTCCCCATTTTAATGTGGAGGAAACTGAAGCAGACAGTTAAATGACTTGCTGAGGGTCATGCATCTAGTAAGTGTCTGAGACCAGATTCAAACTCAGGCCTTCCTGCCTCCAGGCCCAGTGTTCTATTTACTCTACCACCTTGAATTGCAGAGTCATTTTTGTTCTTTCTTCTTCCTTTCCTACATATTTAAACCATTCAGATCTCCTGTTTATTCTACTATAAGCGGCAGATCTATACCTCCAGTACTGATCTCTCTTCTGAGTTCCAGACCTAGCTCTCAAACTGTCTACAGGACATATTTGCTTAGGACTATCAGGGTAAACAAAAAAGGATGCTAAAGACAAATGTTCGCCACTTCACTGTTTTGTATTATTTTGTCCCTGATTCCATGAATTACAAAATCACAGAATTTTAGAGCTGAAAGAGACCTCATCAGCCACCTTTACGCAAAGAAATCCCTACTAACACATAACAAATAAATGGTCATATAACCACTGTCTAAAGACCTCCAAGGAGGGAGAAATCTACCACCTTTACAGACAAGTTATCCAACTTTTGGACAGCTCTAATTTTAGGAATTTTTTCCTCACATCAAGACTAATAAATTAGTCTCTTTGCAACTTCTACCCATTAGTCATGGTTCTACCTTCTGGGGCCAAACAGAACAAATCTAATCTCTCTTCCAAATGATAGCCCTTGAAATACTTGAAAACAGCTATCATGTTTCTGCCTAGTCTTTTTTTTTTCCAGACTAAACACATACAATTCCTTCAACTGATCTTTCAACTGCCATTAGGTCATGAATTCAAGGCTCTTACCATCCTGGTTGCCCTCTTCTCTATACACATCTCCAGGTGAGATGTGCTGTAAGTTTGAGAACAAAGTGTTGCCACACTTTACTTCTGCTTGTCAGTTACTAATATCCTAGGCAATGTGCTCCCAGAAGGCTTTTTGTATTTCAATAGACTACAATCCACAGGATATTTGCATGAAGAAATTTTCCTAGGGGCAGGGCTGAATTGTGCCCATGTTCTCACTCACCATCTCTTTTGGACAACTGCAGGATGACAGGGTGAAAGGCCATGGAGCTGAGTTCTTCTTTGAGGTCTTTTCAGAAACAAATAGTTGTTATGCCCTCGTCCCTTTCAATAAGTTTTTTAAATATTTTAAAATATTTTCACAAGCATTTTTTTTATCACAAATCTTCCCATTGCCCTACAATGGAACAAAAAAAAATCTTCATGAAAACAAATATGGACTAGTTCTGTACTGTAGTCCAACAAAACAAATTCCCACATTAGTCATGTCCAATATACATGTTTCATTCTGGATTTTAAGTCCATTTCCTTTCTAAGTGGGTGGTGTGAGTGGCCATTATTAAGGCATTTGTACTTACCTATTTAAACATTTCCTAACCCAATCCAGGGACAGAATCTTTTAGAGCAGGGCTGTCCAACCCTAGGTTTTTACTGAAACAATAGACAACATATTTTGATTTGCCATTTTAGTGAGAGCTCTGTAGTAGCTCAGCTTCGTTTACTAAAGCATTTATGTAAATTTCTATGCTTGTAGGTGGGCCACGTAAATTGTACCATGGGCCGCATTTTGGACAGTCCTGTTTTAGAGAAAAGTCTTTTTGCATGGTATGATTCAAGGAACAGTCTTTGTTAAGCCTTCTTAGCTCAGGTGTGTCTCTTTATGGCCATGAAGGGTGTGCTGTTCCTTCTACTTCAAGTTTTTGCCCACCTGTCAGTCTAGGGTGCCAGTTATGTTCATTTTCCCATGTTAGTAGCTGCTTCCCTTGGTGGGGAGTTAAAGAGTAAAGGAAATGTCCTTTCCTGGCTTCACTCCTGCTCAGTTTAAGGACCAGATGCCTTTTGGGGGATTTAGTAACATGAGGCTTACAAAGATGCTGAGCTCCTAAACAAAAGGAAAAAAAAGGATCACTTTATGTTGCCCCATGTGCTGCCTAAATTTCTATCAGAAAGAAAAGACACGAAGATATATACATATATATATATTTATAAAAGATATATACACATACATGCGTGTATATATACAATATAGAAACACATCAGTGCATGTACATGTACACACATATGTATGCATGTATATGCACACAATACATATATTAATATATGTATACACATATACATATAGACATATATGCATGGGGATGAAGTTAAAACATTGGCTGAAATATTAGTATGACTTTTGGCATGCCTTGTGTTCCTGCCCTAATAACAGAAAGTTAATGATCTAAACCCCAGAAATATGTATTTGGGCCACACATCATGGAGATACTTGAGGCAGTTTTGATGGTAGAAGCATGGTTTTGATTTTTTTTTCCCTGTTAATTTCTGAATGACACATTTCGGAATTTCTTTCTCTCCCCTCCCCCCTTTTTTTCTTCACTATTAATTTTCTATTATCTAATGACTCTTTTGAAAGAGAGAAAGTGAATGATCTGTGGGGATATTTAGAAGGAGAGGATTTCAGGTGCCTCAGGCAATGTGGTAGGTCTAACAGCTAAGTCTGAACTACTTTGGGATTTGAACACTCTCGGAGCCAAATGGCACTGTCTCAGCTTCAGTCAGCGTACTGGAGCTGTGCAAATGGGCTCCTCCACATGCCTGTTTTCTCAGGTTGAGAACAATGCTGGCTTTCTCCATGCTAATTGCCCCTCTCTGATTTTCCCCGACATTTTCTTCACCCTATCTGCAGATCAGTCAAAGGCTGAGTTGTACCTTTTTTTTTATTATTAGTATTGGACTTTGGGAATATAGCCTACTGCAGTGTGCAAACATGAGTAAAGCAAATACACGACAACATGAATAAATTCATTTTAAGTAAACTACATTCTTATAATTACTTTATTGGATATGCAGGATGGTTTCCTCTCCTCAGGCAGCATGTACAGCCATTTTATTTATTATTGCTGATAATAATAGTATTAATATTCATAATAACAACATTTGTTGAAGACCTATGAGGTTGTAGCTCTGTAAAGAACAAAGGCAAAGGTCCTGCCTCATGGACTGCCTCCAATCTAACTCAGATGGACAAGGAGACACTAACATATAGAGAGAGTTTATAGAACACAAGAAGCTCCTGGATAGGAGTAAATGCATTGGCTTGTGAGGTGCAAATGCAAAGATACTCTTTGAAGGTTATCGTTGGAATTCCCAGGGCCAAAGCAGCTGGTCAATTCACTGTAGTCAAAAATCTATTCCATCCTATAAGGTCTGCCCTTTCACACCCATCAAAAATCATTTGAGTAAATTGACTAGATGTCTTCGGCATCATGTTCATTTCTAGAGTAAGTGAGGAGGTGAGAGAGAATGGGAGAAAACCTGGAGGGGTGGGGCAGGGGGGGATTGCAGGAAAAATGATTAAAGCATATGTAGATAGATTCTATATCAGGAGCTCCCTGACTTTTGGAGAAAAAGAACCATCACAAAATGTTATGGATCACCACATATGATAGTTGTACAATTATCAGTATCTGCTCGTTGAGAAAATATGTACCAAAAAGCTACCATGAATTTATTAGGGGCTGCAATAAAACTAGGGTGGTGATTCATTGATATACAGAATTCCTACCACTCTACCAATATTGATGCTTTCTCTGCAAATTGTAGTCTTTGCGAGGTGGCATAATCACTAAGAAATTAAACAATTTGTACAGGATCACACAGACAGCATGTGTTACAGGTAGGATTATGAACCTAAACTCTACCTCTCTGTCTGATTTTATGTCTATTCACTATGCCATACTGCTTGTCAATGAATTTAGTGGTTCTGTTAGATTAACATGTATTTTATTAATCGTGGAATCTGCATCTATGTGAAAATAGTATATATGTATATAGATTCATATATATATATATATGCAAGTCACTGTTTAGCCTAAGGAAGACTGGTTTATATGGACTGGTTTTTATGGACTCATATATGGATAAATGGAACTTTTGTAGTAAGCATCAACCTTCAAAGCTCCTCTCTACCCTCCTCCTTCCCCTATACACATATACACACTCTTTCCCAGTCCATGATCTGCATGTAGGGAATTAGTTTACACTAAATCAGTGTAAAAGTCAGCCCTTCAATAATGGGAACACTAATATACACCAAAGCTTCTGCTTTATCTCACTGATAAAGTCAGTCACGATGATTAGGAGAGAACCTAGAGTACCAGATACCACTGTTTCTGGGGTATTCTGTATGTCCTATGGAAGACCTAGACCTTTCTATCAAATGTGAGTTATGGTAAGCCAGTTAAATTCTGCCTAGGAAATTTCAGAGGCAGAAGAATGATTAAATACTGGGAAGAGTAGATAAAATGTTTTCTTTGCATAAAAAAAAGGCAGGGGAGGGGTAATGAACAAGGCAATAAGAGAGAAAAGAAAAAGTTGATAAGAATATCGAATGGGGGAGTAACCTGGCATTTTGGCAGAAATTTCATACGGAAGTGATAAATGGAAGAAATTGGGGAATGCTGTCAAATATATGTTGTTCCCTCTACGTTTTCCTCTCTCCTATCTGACTAATTTTCACTTTCTGTGACTGAATCATCTTTCAGCACCTTCTTTTTTCTCTAAGCACTGTTCTTTGCTGATCTCATCATGTCTATTGGTTCAGTTATCATCTGTATGCAGATGACTCCCAAGTATAAATATCTGCCTTAGTCACTTGAACTCCAATCCTGTCTCAACAAATTTCTGTTAGACTTCTCCTCATGGATGTCCCATTGGCACCTTAAACTCAACATGTCCAAAACCGAACTCTCCCCTTAAAGCCACCCTTCTTTCAAATTTGCCTACTTCTAGTGAGCACACTACCACCCTCTCAGTCACCCAAATTTAAAGTCATCATTGACTTTTCCCTCTCCACCTGCCTGCCCATCCCATAAAATCAATCAGTTGCCAATTCTACCACAATATCTCTCCTATCCTTTCCATTCTTTCAACTTACATAGTTGCCATTTTCATCATCTGCCACCTGGACTACTGTTAGAGTCACTCAATTTATTTCCCTCTCTCCAATCCCTCTTCTCTAGTCCTTCCCTCTTCACAGCTGGCAAAAGAATCTTATTGAGGGACAGGTCTGGCCTTGTTACTTCACTGCAGTGGGTGGCTCCCAATTGCCCATAGGATTAAATACCAATTCCTTGGTCTAGTATTTAACAACCTCTACAATCTGGCTTCACTTACCTTTCTAACTGTATTTCACATCATTCCCTTTCTTGTATTTCATGTTCCAGCTAAATTGGACTATTACTTGGTTTTTCCCAATTTGAAATACTATCTCTCACTTCTGATAATTTGTATAAGCCACTAAGAGCTTTCTGAATAACCCAGTCTCCTTTCAATTAATCAATTAACCAGTCAATCAATATGCACATATAAAGTGTCTTCCATATGCCGGATACTATATTAGATATTGGGTATTTGGAAACAAAAATGAAACATTTACTGCCCTCAAGGCTCTTATATTCTTTTCAGGAAGACAATATGTATCATATAATTACATGTAAAATGAATAAGTATTTTTGTTAGAGACACAACAGTATCTTGGACCAGGCAAGGCCTAATGTAGGAGGTAGAGTTTGAGCTGAGTTTTGAAGGAACCTTGAGATTCTAAAAGAAAGAAATGAGGTAGGAGTGCATGCCAGGTACAGCAGCAGCTTGTGCAAGTCACAGAGACAGGGGATGGAATTATATGAGTGACCAAAGCAAGAAGGTCAGTTTGGCTAGACTTGAAAGTGTATGAAGGTCAAAAACATGTAATAAACTTGGAAAGGTAGGCCAGAACTGTATTATGAAGGCTTTAAATGGCAGAGAGAAATGTGGATTTTATCCTAGAGGTAATATGGAGCTCCCAGGACTTCTTAAGCAGGGGTGCAGCATGGTAAAACCTGTGGATTTGGAAATATCACTTTGGTAACTGTGTGGAGCATGGATTGGAGAGGGAAGAGTCTAGAATCAGGCAGACCAATTAGAAGGCTATTAAAGTAGTTCAGGTGAGAGGAGAAAAGGGACTGAGGAGCAACGTGAATTAAGGTGATTGATGAAAGAGATATTTTGGGGACTAGAAATGACAAGATTTAGAGACTGGTTGGATATTGAATGTAAAAGGCAATAAGGAATTGAGGGACTTCCCAATGGTGTTGCTCTTGACGGAAATATAGAAATTCAGAAGATGGGCAGGTCTAAGGGGAAAGATAAGGAGATAAATGAGAGGCAGCATGGAACAATAGACAGACTATGGGATTTAGAGTGAGGGGGATCTGTGTTCAAGTTCTGCTTCAGGCACTAACTGTATAATCCAAAGTGAGTCACTTCACCACCTTGGGCCTCAGTTTTCTCATCTTTAGAATGAAGGGATCAGGACTGATGACTTCTGAGGCCCTTTTTATGATCCTATGATCTTAATTCTTCAGAAAACAATAGACCCCCCCCACAGTCCTCCTGAATCAAGAGACCACACCCCGTAGATTAGACCAAATTGGATTCATATCTTGTGAAATGGGGTAGGCATTTCCACAGACATTTTACCAAGTGTGGTCAGTGTTTTGTCAGATAACACTTTGAAAACGGACCCCATTAATGCCGTATGTTTTCAATTTGAACTTGTGCTAAATGGATGGCCTTAGATTTAATGTGGCATCTTAAGATCCACACTGAGGGCATTTCTATGTACCACCCTTCACTGTTTGGAGTTGTTATTCTTTCAAACTGCCATTCCCTTCTAATTAGCAATGATGAGAAGCTTTTTAGTGGTTCTATATTTGACTTCCTTAGTCACCTTTTACTTCCATCCACAAACTAGACAATGCATGGCCAAAAGGACAAAGAGAAATTCATATGCAGTTCATGCCCTACCTGAATGAGAATTTGTGATGGTGATGGAGCCTGCCTCCTTCTGAAGAGATTAAAAGCATTATTTTAGAGAGCTGTTTAATAAGACGTGAACATTCATATGTTGTCTTGCTAGCTTTTAATGGTAATTAAGGCTGTAAGTGAGCTAACAGCAAAGCTGCTTCATTGATAGGAGCCATTCAGAGACACCCTTCAAGCTGACAAGTTTGAGAAGAAACTGTCCAAAAAGCTCCTGGGCAAGAATCCCTGACATAATTACATAGCAAGCTCATAAATCAAACTTATCTTACATGATCATGTTCAGTGCAGTTTTGAAGGTTAAACATTTCAGTTGTTTAATTTGTTTCTGTTATTTTAAATCAGATTAAGTCCAGACTTTGGTTTAAGGATTAGCTATATTGCAAAATAAACGCACAGCATTCTTGGACCTGAATAAAAATAAAAATAAAATAAAATACCATTAGTGCTCAAAAGTGCTATGGAAAAATGTTTATTTTTTTTTTTAGCACATTTAGCAAAATGAATACACAACATTCTTGGACCTGAATAAAAATAAAAGTAAAATAAGAAACCATTAGTGCTCAAAACTGCTATGGAAAAATGTTTATTTCTTTTTTAGCACATTTACTCATAAACAAACAAATTTAACTACAGTATTTTACAATTTACTGCTCTTATGAGATAGAGATAAAAGAACACATGTTTCTACTCTATTCTCTTTAGGAGTTTAGGAATTGAATCCTAATAATTTTTAAACTTTAGAGTTTAGGAATTGAATCCTAATAATTTTTAAACTTTAGAGTTTAGGAATTGAATCTTAATAATTTTTAAACTGTAGTTTACCTCTCTTCTTTATAATGTCTTGCTCCAGGGACTCATCAGAGTACGCATGGGATTCTCAAAGGCTCTGCTAGAGGACTGTAAGATCTTTCAGGTTCTGCCATTCTGGAAAGCCTTCAAGTATGGCCCTGGCACTAGACTATGTCTGATTTCCAATAATCATTTTCATTAAAGGGAGGCAACGGAAAGCATGCTGAGCTTGGTTGGAGTGTCAAACTTTGTATCAATTTGAATGCTGTCTCTGCCATTTATTACCTGACTCTGGGCAAGTCACTTAATTTTTCTGGTCTTCACATTCAGCTAGCTAGGTGGCACCGTGGAAAGAACACTGGGCCTGGAGTCAGGAAGACTGGAGTTCAGACATTCACTAGCTGTGTCCCTGGCCAAATCACTTAACCTCTGTCTGCCTCAGTTTCCTCAACCAAAAAACGGGGAATAATAGTAGCACCTACCTCAGAGCTGTTGTGAGGATCAAATAACAGTAGTAAAGCACTTAGCACAGTGCCTAGCACATAGTAGGTGCTTTATAAATTTTCATTCTTTCTATGTTCCCTGATTTGTAAAATGAGGGCATTATCTTAGATCAGAGGTGTCACTATTCCCTAGTGCTACCGAAACCAGATTAAAATGTAATTGGGAAATACTTTAAAATATAAATAAAAACTCAATAATAAACAGGTAATATTATTTGGTTTTCTAAGAATATACAGTGCACAGAGATCCTTATGTGTGTGTGGTTTTAGTGGTTCCTGTTTCTATTTGAGTTTGATACCAGTGTCTTAGATGACCTCTAAAGTCTCTCCCACCTCTACATCTATGACAAACATGGAGTATCATCAGCAGTAGACTGGACAGTAGGTGGTGAATTCTTTAACCATGGCAACTCATCAGAAAAAAATAAAAAATGTATGGTCTGCTTTTGCAGTGAAAGTGCTAGAATAGAAGAAAAGGAGGCAGAAGGTACCAAGAATGACAGTTTTTAAACTATCTACAAATATTAACTTAACAGCTGGCAATCCAAATGTGAGACCTTTGTATAATGACCGATGAAGCAACATGCTACTGGAAGAACTAAATCATATTAATATAGAAATTCACACAATAAGTGAAAAGAGAAGATAGAAGGAAATTACAACTAAAGAGAGGGATTGCTGCTCAGAGAGATAAATAGAAGAGTTGGTATAATTTGTTTTGTGATGATTCTGAAGGAAACAAGAATGCCGTTATATCTTTTATTTTCCATTTCGGGGTTCACGATGAACATAAAGACAAGGGCTATTGTGAGAGAGAATGAGGCAGGCTGAGAAGTTCTAAAAGAAGTTAATAACATTTTACAAATTTAGTCAACATATGTTTTAATTCTTTGTAACTTTAATGCAAAAGTAGTCACAGGGAAGATGGTGAAAAATATGTTGGAAACTATGGTTCATGATTACAAAACAAAACAAGACCAAGGCATATAGATTAAACTCAAGTTTATATGTCATGAATATTTCCTTCAAGAAGATAAAGAGGCGTTGAACATAGCAAGTACAAAGCACCAAAAAAATTAAATTAATTATCATGAAAGGAAATAAATGATTACTGATGTAGTAGTAATTTCTAAACCAGTTGACTGTATCAGGCCATCTACTTGATAGAATAAATATCAAAATAAATAAAAAATTAGAAGAAAAAATACAAATGAGATTTGCCATACAATTAAAACAGTTTCAACTTTATCTATTTAAACAAGCTATTTATAACAACAACAAAAGAGAAAGAAAATAAATAAACAGATATTAAAGTGGACCATCATCATGTTTTACGAAAGTTTGATTGATATGAAAATCATCACACGCACAAAAAAGACAAAACAGACCCAAAACACCTCATTCAACAAACATTCATTCTTAGTGAATGGAGTGGGAAAGATAAAATAGTAAAGGGCAACATTGATTTAGAATATAAAGTTATTTTTAAACACTATAGATAAGGATGTGAAAGACTCTGAAGAGTGTTGTTTCATAAAACAGTGAAAAGAGGTAGATGGAAAGAGGAGTTCAGAGGCCTGGCATAAGAAACAACTGAGCTAGATGATCATAGGAGTGTTAATTTAAGATGATACTGGAAGGAGGACAACAAACATTTTTAAAAAGCAGAAAAGATCTGTCAAGAAAACTACAATAAATCATTGTCTTTTTGAATGACAGTGGAACATTTGTACTCTAACTCTACAGTCCTCAATGTGTTAAGAAACCAAAAATGGAAAAGATGACTGAATCAGATCAAGAATATATACAAGAGGTCCATACTGGAGATAACACAGTTTTGAAGGTATGAGTGATCAATTCTCAGGTTATATGAAAAACTCGAAAAAAAATCATAGACATTATTATCATCCCCTCCAAAATTGAATAAGACAAATCAAAAGCTACCAACATCTATCTTGCATGTACAAACTTTTTTATGAGAAAAATTTGCATAGGTTTTTTAAGGGAATCCTTAATGAAAAAAAATGTCAGGAGAAAGCAGGCTTACCCAAATGAGGTTTCAAAGCAAATCTTTATAGTCACACAATTGACTGAAAGATTCAGATAATAAAAGATCCTGTGGAATTTTTGTTTGGTGGCTATAAAATTTTTTGGTTTGGTAGAGAAAATACAGTCTTAATGACTCTCCTTTAGCAAGATGTCTTCCATACAAATGTTAAACACATCCAAAAGTCCTCCATAGCCAAAACAGAACAATTTTGTTCACTGAGCTTCCCTCTGTTACTGCTTCCTATATTATCTTTGTCTATTCCCCTTCTATAACAAATATTTCACCCTTTATTTAGTAATGTTTAATATGTACCGTGTTCCAAATTATATACACATGTACATGTTATATGTAATAATATACTTATATAATATATCACATATATATTAGAGAGAAGTTCTACATATAAACAGAAAATATAATAGAGATCATAGGAACAGATTCAAATATATGCAAATGATTAGTTTTCGATAAGCTTACAGAAAATAAAAACCAGACAGAAGATTCATAATTTAACAAATGTTGTTGGGAAAACTGGATAGCAGTATGGTGAGAAAAAAATCTAAATCCTTATCTCATACCATATGTTATAACAAATTCCAGTTGGATCAAAGAGTGAAATATAAAAAAGAACCATTAAAAAGTTTGAAGAAAATAGAGTAATATGTTTTCTCATTTATGAACTGGAGATAAATGTTTTCTACTGATAAAAATTAAAGAAATTATTGGAGGTAAGATAATTTTTTTATTACACAAAAATAGTCTTTACAATAAAGAAACAAGAGTTTAAAAAGTAATAGATGTGGAAAATATTTGTATTAGATATGTCTTCCTTCTTTCTAAAGCTCTTTCCTTGCCATCCCCTAGAGCATATAGTAGAGAGAGCTGGAACACTTTTCTGGTTGACTCAAGCAAACAACAACAACCCACCAAAATACTTCTATATGTTATACACAGATAACTTGAAAATTAATTTTTATTAAAACTAACAAGATAACTTCAGATTTTCTCCATTGCACATAGCATGGAAAATTGTTTTATGCAGATTATGTATGTCCATATCTAGATGGCTCTTTCTAGGAATGCAAACAATTATCAAAGCCTTTTTAAAGAATTCTAGATTGGATATTATACATTTGCTTTTAAAATTGTCAGCATTTGTAGCTTTAAAAAAACCTGTCCTTTCATGTTCCTCCATTGTTCAAAGGCAGCATTGTTTCTTGCCTGTTGAAGACCTTCTTTTCTGCAGCTACAAGTAGCATGGAGGTTCCTCATGGAGTCACTCCATAACCAATGAATACAGTTGGCAAGTGGCTACTGTCAGTAAATCATCTGGAATCAACCTTCAAAAAAAAAAAAGTAAAGAGATTATACCAGTGTCTGTTCTCCAAACAATGCTCCCTTGGCTATTAAAATATGCGCAAATTCTGCCTTATTTCTTATGTTTTCCATATTCAAATCCCTGAAATTTAAACTGCTCCCACCCACATTGTTTTCTTCTCATCATGGATAGAGGCTTATCAATGCTCCGTGCAGCATATAAAAAGGGAATAGATGCTTAATGCTTCCCCTGTGAATTCATCATTTCAGGAGCATGTCTTTTCCCTATGGGCCTATGTTCTCAAAACCTAAATCTTTGGCAGCATTAGTGAAAATGAATGAAAACCAATAAAAAAAGCTCTTCTACCTCTTAGAGGTATTTGAAACCTGTTCCACTCCCATGTTCTCCTACCATTTCTTTTTTACCTTCTCCTTTTATTCCAGAAAAAGAAGTCTACCAAAGTTTGCAGACATTTGCCTTGAAGGAGAACAGGAGATGAGGAAGAATGTTTTTGAAATCCTACCCATTGTTGAAGGCCTAACTCAAATGCCAGTTTCCGCACAACAACAACAACAATAAAATGCATTCATGTCATGTTTTAAAATTTGCAGAACACTTGTAGATGAGCACATGTGGGGATTAAGTCTCACTTTCAATTGCGTCATTTTTTTTTTAGGATAAATTACACAATCCCTTTCTTCACTGGGGCCAATCCCATGGGACATATGACATATGCATAAATGATATCACCAAAAAAAATCTCAAAAAAATTCACCCAAGTAGTAACAAAGTTCTAAGCAGGTTCCTAGGGGGTGAAGATCATTAACCACCATGCTATGCTCTGGGAATACAAAGAAAAAGCAAAAGACAGTCCCTGACCTCCAGGAACTCAAAATCTAATGGGACGACAATATTCAAACAACTATGTACAAACAAGCTATATCCTGGATAAACAGGGAATAATCAATAGAGATACAGCACTAGAATTAAGAGGGAAACTTCATGCAAAAGCTGGTATTTGAGCTAAGTCTTCAAAGATGGGAAAAATTTCAAAAAGTGTGGCAAGAGTATAGAGGGAGGAAAGACTTTCTCTAGAACAGTGCAAACAAAAGCACGGATATGGGAAGGCACAGAACACATATAGGAGGTGACAGATAATCTGGGTTAGCTGAGCAAAGATGTGTCCAAGAAGGGGAAGTTGTGTTGAGGAGGGCCTTGAATGTCAGGCCAAAGAGAAACGAACATTTTCAATTTTTGGAGATTAATCAAAAATTACTTATTAGAAATGACTAGAACTACGAATGGATTTTTCTAATGATTTTATTTTACAAAAGTCTCAGGAAATCAATCATGGAAGCTAGCTAGAATTAAAGTCTGACCAGTTTAGAGTGGTCAAAATTGCACTCATCTCATAACTAATCATTCAACATAGATAGGTTCTTTAAATTAATTTTTTTTGAAAGGACAGTTCCACTACCCAAAGTCCTATGTTTAATTCTCACATAAAAGATTTAAGATTGCACAAATTCTGATCATTATGAGAGAACTTGAGTAAATGAACTCTGAAATAAAGTTTGTTTATTTGTTGACAAACAGTTGACATATAACAAATGGATCCCCCAACTGGAAAACCCCTGGGCTTTCTAGTGACATATGACAATCACTAGTAAACTTTCTTCAGCAAGCTTTCTTTGATGATAAATTCAGTTATTCAATTTATTTATCAATTTATCAATAAATTCAATTATATATATATATATATATATATATTGAATTAGCTGTTTTAGTCACCTTAATAACCAGTAATGATGATGGCAGGCTCAGCTCAGAGGAAGAGATGGATATTGAACTCAAAGACCAGCCACCATTTCATGATTCAATTTAAAAGCCTCACAAAAACTTCAACTTATTTTCAACCTTGTCCTAAAATTCTTAAGACTGCTTCTCAGGCCAATCTCTGTTTCATGTCTTTGTCATAGCTGCCATCTCTATCATGCGTCACTCTAGGAGAGGTCATATTTATGATCTAACACATTATTTATACACACAGAACTAGTTTTGCTTTTAACCAATTGTATCCAAAATAAAAGATCTCCCAAACTTCAAGTTCATTTTTAACAATCATGCAATTAGCTTCTTTGCATGACAACAGATTTTTTCCTAACATAGATTCATTGTGCAGACATAACCTAAATATGAATAAACAAACATGCACAGATATAGCATGCACAAACTGAAGTTGGTTTTTTTTAACAGCGTGCATATTGTGTGTGTGTGTGTGTGTGTGTGTGTGTGTGTGTGTGTGTATCTCACAATATGGAATTAGGCCAGTGTTGGGCATTTTTACAGAAATTTTTTGTTACAGTCTCTTCTGGGGATGCTTGCTCAACACTGTTTCCATTGAAACAAAAAACATTTATTCTCCTCTACGAGGAGTTATGATCTAATTTTTCCCATGTCTGCTGACAGTTTCTTGCCTGAATCCTTGTGTGGTGATACCCATGCCACCACATGGTTCTAAATGCCTACTGATACAACAATCATTAAAATTAAATGAAATCTAACCTCTGTAAAGTTTGGAGACTGGTAACAAAAAACGTTCAGGGATGAGGACACCAGCTTTCCTGTACATCCTGTATTAGCTTTAGAAAATATCCAAAACTTCTCATTGATCACAGCCTGAGGCAAATGATTTAAAAAATAAGTAAAAGAAGTTGTGAAAGCTAAGCAAGCAATATCATAAAGGAAAAAAGTCCTAGTTGGAACTCTGGATATCATAGGCTGCTGTTGTTGAAAGTGTAGACCTTATTACAAAGATGAATGAAAAGCAGAAAATTCATATATGTTCTTCATTTCATAAAAACACAGCCAGCCAATCCTTCTATTTCTCCAGTGAAACCTTTAGTTTAACACAATGTATATTGGCCTCTGCTCCTAGTGCCAAGGGGATTGGGTTCAACCAAATAGCTTGGTATTTTAAATAGCTTGGATTTATTGTTCTTCCTAGCCCTTCTATTCATTTCATCTTGATTTGTTTGTTTCTCTTTGGCCTGAAATTCAAGGCTCTCCCCACCACAACTTCCCCTTCCTGGACACATCTATAGTAAGGACCAATTCCAATGGCTCATTTCTTGAAGTCCTCAAAGGCTATGACGGCAGAGGTTGAGCTTTGGTGGGTCATGACAAATTTCGATGGTTTTGAGTTCAGACCCTGTAGTGGATTGTCAGAGGCAAGTGTCAGCAAGGCTCATCCCCAGAAGTTTGGCTAACAGGTGATGACTTGTTTTTGGCAGCTGCAGTTTATGTAGAAAATTTTCTAAAGAGTAGATGGGTTGTTACTTTTGGAAGTATTGAACTGGGAAGTAGTTATAAATAAATATTTTAAAAATCAATTCATTCCAGGAATACTAGGCAATATAGAAATATAGCAGAGAGCTAGAAGGATTGCTACTTGTATGCTCTCAGCTACTCTGCCCCATTTAGCCTCTGGAACCTTCCTGATGATTCCTTCTATGGACTTCCATGGCCCCCACATGCAATCAAATAATCAACAAATATTTATTAAGCACTTACTATATACCAGGCATTGTAAGGACCCATTGTATACTAGGCACTAGGGATACAAAACAAAATGAAACAGTCTTTGCTCTAAAGTTTTTGTTGTATGGGTGGAGATAATATATGTATGGATATACAAAACAAATATATACAACCCAGAACTGGCTACAAGGATCTTACTAGATGGTATTTCTTTAACTCACAGTCTGAACACAGAATTTTTTCCAAGGGTCCATACATAACAGAGCTATAGCTAGCCATTTTGATGCCCTGGGCAAGTGACACTAAGCAGGTTATCAAATCAACTTTTAATTCATATGATGAAAATTATACAAGAAATAATCATGGCAAATTCAAGTGAGCAGGATGAGAGTCCCCAAGACACTGCCCCAAAGTCAGAAAAAAAATCTCTTAATTTGATTGTGGTGAGTAATATTCTCTCATTCATTCACTAAGTCAGTCTCTCTCTTTCTCTCTCTCTCTCTCTCTCTCTCTCTCCCTCTCTCCCTCCTTCTCTCCTTTTCTTTTCTTTTTTTCCTATCAAGAAATTGAAAAGGAAGGCTCTACGTAATCTCACTTCATCCTAACTTTTTCTAGCAGGAAGATTCTGCCTAGATCAGCAGTTCCTTACCTAGAATCCATGGACAAATTTCAAGGGGTCTGTGAACTTAGTTTAAAAAAATTGATAACTATTTCAATATAGTTCATATATTTTGTAATCCTATGTATTTACTTGATTCATTTAAAACATTATTCCAAGAAAGGGTCCAGAGGCTTCACCAGGCTGCCAAAGGGATCCATAATACAAAGAAGGTTAAGGTCCTCTGGACTATATGGTAGCCTCTATTAAGTGCAAAGGACTGATACTTATATTTCTTTGTCCCCTACAGAGCTCAGCATAGTGCAAAGGACTATGTGTAGGACTAGGAGGAACTCAATAAATGTTTAGTGATTGTTCATAAGGGCTGGTCAGAAAGAAGATCTCTTTTTGCATGTGGGTCAAGAAGACATTGGATTTATTGCTCTTTCTAGCCTTTCTATTCATTTCATCTTTTTAATTTTTTTTTTCCAGGAGAAGTCAATGAATACTTATGATTCAATAATCCCACTCAGGGCAGTGCTTTGCAAGCAATTAGTATGGATGCTGAAGAGCCAGCATAATCTTTTTAGTTTCAATCTTGTTATTGATGGATATAACCCTGTTCATTTAAATAATCTGAAATTTGGTTGTTAGTGTAGTTATTTCAATACCAGAAGAACTGAATAAAACAGAGAGGAAACACAGAAAGGTAAATTAGTGGATGATTTGTGGTGAAGGGAATAAAACCTACCTTTTTGGGGGGAAAGAACCAGTGAGGAGACATTATTTTATGTGCCTAGTTAACTTAGCAGCCCTTGGAAATTCTGAAACACATGGGATGCACACCATCAAATAGGGGATTTCTGAAATTACAGTTGTATGCTAATTACTCATTTTAGGCAGTGGTTTTTCTGAAGCAGTAAATGATCCTAGGCCCTTCTGTCTCACTGAGGAAAAAAAAAAAAGTTCCAAGTCGGGGACTGTTAGTCACCAGTGTAGGAACTGCCACTTTTCTAAAATCTGAATAGAAATGAATTCAATAAAGAGAGACATAATGACGGATTTATAAAAGTAACGTTCCTTCACATAATGGGTTTTCTATTCTAATGTTTCTTTACTGTAATCCTTTAAAATTATGCAAAAAATTTATTATTTAAGTGATAGTAAAGAATTCATTAAAAGATTAATAGTTCTGGTTTACCAATTCGCTTACTAGGTCACTTAATTATTTAGTTCATTAATTCTGTAAATGTCAGACTTACCATGAACTCTGATGATTTGCATAAGTAAGGTTATAGTTCTACTAGCAATCGCAGTCTAACAACTTCAAATAGGAACTTGGCATCATTTATATGTTTCAAATGAAATAAAATCTCTCTCTCTCTCTCTCTCTCTCTCTCTCTCTCTCTCTCTTTCTCTCCCTCCGTCCCTCCCTCCCTCCCTCTCTTTCTCCGTCTCTCTCTCCCTTCTCTCTCCTTTCTCTCATCCCTCTGCCTTACCAATGGAAATCCAACAACAGAGCAACTGTAACAATTTAATCTAGCTATTCAGTCCCCAACCTTATCCATTTAAAAGATCTGTGGTGGGTAGCTGAAATTAAAAAAAAATTTCCAAAGAATAGCAAGAAAATAGCAATGAGATGAAGCAATATGAAAGACTCTTCTTTTGAAAAAAAACCATGGGTTCCATTTAAAAAATTCTTATCATTGAAGGAACTATCAAGTCTTCTAAGGATGCATATTTTATTTTATTTATTAAAAATGGTTACTCTCTGGGATCGCTTCAAGAGAAGCAACATCTCATTATCATAAGGGTCCTAGAGCAGAGTTGGCAGTTCATATATAATGAATATCATTTACACCATGCTAATGCATTCACATCACTCACAGGCACTGTTTACATTTATTACTTGTGAGTCTATACAATATAAAATTGGCACATTATTAGATTTAACAGTGGAATTAGTGTAAATAGCCATCAGCTGTTATTTAATCTTCAATACTAGTCATCCGGACAATGCAGAGAGCAAGATGTACCTTTTATTTTTGTCCCCCTACATGCATTATTCCCCGTTTGTTTAGTAAGCCTGAAAGGAGAAAATCAGCTGTTGGTTGTATAAGGCAGGAATCATCAGTGAGGTAGTTTGAAGCCTCCGGGCTATGTAAGAGCCCATAAACTGCATTTAACTCTGCAAGTCAATCCTCTAGGCCATTGTTTATCATAGTTGTGGTTTGTTTTTTCCCCTTTCAGATATGCCTTTGGGAGAATTCTATTTGTTTGTAGGTTGGCTTCAAGATACCTCACTAGTGCCTCTTGTTTTCCCTATGGGATTATCTTCAATTTATATGCATCTTAACTTCTTATGCCTTATTGCCTTATTACGAAAGGCAAAAGAAGTGTGGATAGATGGTGACAAAAGAATGTTGACCCTGCAGTATATTTGATTCAATACCACGGTCAGTTATTAGTTACTCATTGTGTTCAAGGTGGTTCAGCAAATGACAACTATCCTTTCCCTTATGGCCCAGAGGTCTCAAATGATCTCACTTTTTTGTCCTTTTCTGTCCCTGGCTTTCACTTTGAATCTTGGGGCTCATCTTACCTTCTCTTCTTTGTCTGACCACTCCAGTGTATCCAGGTAACCTTGAGCCCTAGCCTCTGCTTTTGCTGATTCTCTGTAATTTGATTACTCTCTCCTGACTTGACTTGATGCATCTTCAGATTTTTCATCTCTTCTCTTCTCTACTCATGGTTCTGATGTCCAGTCATCCGGACTCCAACCCTGCCCCCCACCACCCCCACTGCTCCTATGCTGAGACAGTTCTCTCTGTCAAGAAAGTGGGCCAGCTCAGTTCTGACCAAATTTCCTGTTTGACTCAAGCATGGTGATAACATGATGAAAAGAAGCCAGAGTATATAAAAATGGAGAAATTAAAAATCAGGTTATTCAGAGGCAAAACTTACATTATACGCCACAGGAAGGAAAGAGATATGGCAGTGCATGGAGAATATTATAAAATTTTATTTTTTTGTTCAGGAACCATAGGCCTATGAGGGTTAGATGCAGACTAACAACATTCTGTAGAGTGACAGTTCGTAACATGCAGAGATAATAGCCATTTACAATACACAGCTCCCTTTTCCATTCTTGTTTTTGCTATACATAACTGTGAGAGAAGGAGAAATCATGGTAGAATGACGCAATGGGAAGCTGGAATATGTACATGCTATTCAGTGATAGAAGCCATGACCCAGTTATACTGCAAGTGACAACCACATACCATATGGGAGCTTGCCGGAAAGAACTTATCCATTAAGACTGCATGTTACAAAACAAAAGCATATGCACCAAAGTTCTGTGCTTTGACTATCTCATCTGTCAAATGGAAATGATTAAATCTGAAAATAAACCAAAGCATTTTAGAAACTGTTTCTAGTTTATTCCTTGAGAATTATTCTGGTCAAAATAAGAAAGGACAACATATAGTTAAAGTATTTCATCCTCCTTTTGGAAACTGCTAAAGATTTTTTAAAAAACGATATCGAACCTACTTCCAATGGCTTCCTCTTGGTCATATCCACAAATCCATTCTCTATTTTCCTTGGCTTTCCTGCTGATATCACTGCAGTTTCCCCATCCCTTAGATTTTCTTTTTTCTTTTTTCAGTTGGCTTCGGTCTGGAAACAATACCTCAAAGTGGCTATGAGATTTTTTCACTGACCTCAACTCAATTTCCTAGACATGCTTGCCAGTTTCTCTCCAATGCTACTTCCAAAGACAACTTATTTCCAATTTCACTCAGTGTTCTGACAGAGCTCTGTTCTAGCCCTAGTTTTTCTCTTTTTCCTGCATACCTGTTTCTTACATTGTCATATTTATCCAATGATCTTTAATGACTTCCTCTAACCACTCAGATAATCTGTAACCCTTGTGATAGATAGAGCCTCTATTCTGATACAAAGATCTCTGATATACTCCAGGGATTTCTACAGTTTTGGCTACTGTTTACTACCCTGACCTAGAGAATCTGAGAAATTCAGTATCTGATACTTAACCATGGTGTAGTCTTTAACTTTCCTCTATAAGCACGGAGGTTTGCAATGTTTAAAGAATTAATAAGCTTATTTATAGGGTAAGGAAAACAAGACATGTACCAGAGCCCCTGCCAGCATTCATCTCTTCTCACCCTCCTACCTAGAGACCTAGATAAACATCAGACGTTTACAAACATAGCCCATATGGCATCTGTTATCTTTATGCCTGTTCAGTGGTTCCTCAGCATATATGCTTCACTGTGGCCCTCTGTACTTCTGGTACTCTCTTTCATGGTTCCTTTGGCTGTATCCATTGACATTATACCCACAGTCCTCCAACATACGGCACTATTTACCTTTACCTTTATGTAAAGATCTGATCTGCTCCCAGGTCTACTTCCATAGTTCCCAGCTATAAAGATTCCAAGCCAACAACTTGGGACTCTTTGTGTCTCATTCTTTTAAAGTGCCCAACAAAGGATTCTTTGCTGATGTTCTCTGTTTCTCTTTATCTCTCTCTGTCTCTCTGTCTCTCTCTCTGTCTCTCTAGCTCAACAAATCTTACCTTTATGAACATGCCTAACTGTTAGGGCAACCATACTTCTAATCCTATGGGCCCTACTATTTTAGGACCTGGGCTACCCTCCCAGAGGACTCTGCATCTCATTTTCTTCCCCCAGGCTTCATGTTCCATAGATCCTGGGATTGGTGAGAAAAGTCAATTAATGTTTGACACTTTCCTGTGCTTTTTGGACTAGAGAAATAGTAGAGGTTAAGCAGATGAAGCTGAATGACTGAGTATACATCTTCTTCTTCCTCTGCAGAATTCACTGGAATGAGAGTATTAATTAGCTCTGTTCTCTTTGACTCCTCCTACCAGCCAAAAAGTTTTGAGGTCCTGAAAATTAGATCAGATGTAGCTCTTTTCACTAAAGTCCTAGTCTCTCGGAGGTTATGAAAGTACATGACCCAGTTTGTTACCGGTGGTACATTGTATAGTACTTTTTCAAATCTGAAGAAGTCCTAGAATACTTAAAGATCAAATCTGTACACTGTTCCCATCTTCCTTCCACAGGTAACTCAGAACCCATCATTGAAGAAATCTTGGAATTGCTTTTCCTAATTCCTGAGCAGGAGGACCACCTAATCCTATAGGATAACTTTAAAGAAATTGGGAGTGGCCTGAGTGGTATTTAGAGTGCGTTTTCCTAGAGGCATAGCAGAAATGGATGAAGGAAGAGAAACAAATGAATCCAAAAGTATAGGTCAATTTGGCTGTACATTTTGAAAGAGGTTGAGAATCTTGGTCTATAATACAATAGAAGTCAGTATAAGGCCATTCAGAGGACAGACAGGCATGGTTAGGATGTATAAAAACTTCAGCTCAATTCCACAGGCATCTACTATTACTATTAAGCATCTACCATATACTATGCTATGCACAGAAGAAGAGAGATTTGGGAGTGGCATGAGGAAGTAAAAGAGATAAAAACAATCCAAAAAAGAGCAAGTCACTAGGGCCTGGACTAAGGGTGTGGTCAAGTTGTGTTAGTGGGAAAAAGCAGTATATAACATGCAGAGTAATGAAGTGATGGAGCAAAAATGTTCCAGACAGAAGAGGAATATGGCAAGTATAACTGGACCTTACATTCCTACAGCATGTTACTAATTAGGAAATGCTTTCGTACACATGATGCCATTTTATCTTCCCAATAGCTTCAGAATGAATGACTGAATCAAATGAAAAAGTATTTATTAAGTACTTACCATGTGGTGAGCACTGGAATATAAGGTCAGAAAATAGCACCCCTTTTTTTAACAATGAAACAACTGAGAAATTAGGTGACTTGCCTAAGGTTTCATGATTTCTAACTGGCAATGTTAAGTCTCAGGGTCTTCTGACTCCTAATCCAGTGTTCTTTCTGTTATACTATATTGATTATTAAGGCAGGTAGGTAACACAGTGGATACAGTATAAGGTCTGGAGTCAGGAAGACTCACTTTCCTGAGTTCAAATCTGGCCTCAGACACTTACTAGCTATGTGACCCTGGGCAAGTCACTTAACCCCATTTGCCTCAGTTTCCTCATCTGTAAAATGAGCTAGAAAACAAAATGCCAAACCACTCCAGTATCTTTGCCTAGAAAACTCCCAGTGGAGTCACAAAGAGTTGGACATTACTGACAACTACTGAACAACAACAATAATACTGACTATACCGAGTCCCAGAAACTGCTAAAAGGCTGGAGATACGTCACAGGTATTTCTCTCCAGAGATCTCTGTTAGCATTTCTGGATGCCTATTAAACATCTTCATGTTTCTGTTTGGATGTCCCACTCATACCTCAAGGACAACATGTCTAAAATTGAACTTTTTATTTTCTCGTCATTTTCCTGAATTCATTATCTCTACCAATGGTACCACCATGGGTTACTGAGTTATCTTTGACCCCTCACTCTTCACATCAATTAAGTACCGAGTACCATTGATTCCACCTTCTCAATATCCTTTGTATGTGTCCTCTCTTCACCATTCACATCTCTATCATACAAACCCTTCTCATTTCTTTTTCCAGTCTATTGCAATGGCCTCCTGATAGATCTGATTCCAGGCATACTTAACTTTACATGCTCCACATTCTTACTAGACCTCATTAGTAATTCTCATAGGCAGCTTTGGTCTTGGAGTCAGACCCGAGTTCAAATTTGGTTTTAGACCCTTTTGAACTGTGTGATCCTGGGCAAGTCACTTATCCACTGTTTGCCTCAGTTTCCTCAATTGTAAAATGAGGATAATAATTGTACCTCCCTACCTTGCAGGGTTTTTGTGAGGATCAAGTGAGATAATATCTGTAAAATGGCTCAGCACAGTGCCTAGCACATGATAGGCACTGTGTAAATGCTTATTCCCTTCCCTTCTCATTACCTCTCAACTTGACTGTTACAGCATTGAAAGAAGCTGTCATTTTCCCATTATATTAATAACTAATTATTAAATTAGGATTCAGGTTTTTTCTTTCCATTTCCTCATTCAGGGACCAGCTCCTGTAGGTCATTCAGCCATTCTCCGAAGGACACTGCCAATAGATGAGATTGCCCAAATCCTCTAGGTACATGCTTTGTGATCTTGGGCAGCATACCACCCAACTAAAAGACCTTACAAATAGAATCCATTCTAGGCCAGTTTTTGCCCCAAGGAAATGAGCCCCTGTCCTTGGAACCCTGTATTAGAATTTAGAGTGACCCAGCTTATGAGAAGAAAACCAACCAGAGTGGTCTGAGTAGGGATGGATACCTTTGTCCAGATTGCTGGAGGCAGCTGAGTTTTATGATCAAAACACATTCTCAGCAGGAGTAGGTGAAGACTTTTTTGCTTATCTCCTCATCAATATGTCCATCCTGTCATTAATTGTTCACCACAGTTGATTTTTACCTGTCAGGGGTAAAAAATTTTCAAATGATACTTATGCATTCAAAGATCTCTGTAATTTTGTCTTTGGGTGTCCAGAGAGACCAATGATCATCAATTTATTAATTATTAGCTAGCCTAATTAATAAATTGATTATTAATTACCCAGAAACTCTGTCTCTCAGGATTTTCATTTGCAACAGTATCCTCTCTCATCTCACTCCCTCCAATATATCTTCAATCAATTCCATACCTCTTATAGCTTCTGAAAATATCTTCCAAACATACAGGTGTGATCATGTCATTCTTCTTTTACTTAGAAGTGTCTTGGATCTTATTGGTATGTGTGTGCTCTCTCATGAGCAAGGATGACAATCCATTTATATTCTCTCATTCTTTTGTCTAGGACATCCTGTAAGCATTCCAAATCCTGTATTCTAGGGGCCATCTTATAGGTCTCTTAATATTGGGAAGCTCTCATTGGATCATGGGCTGTCCATCAGTTATACCTTGTGGCGCAGCTCTGGCTTAACTCAGATTCATCAGGTTTAAGATTGGAATGAAATGAAATACTTGTAGACCCTTTAACAGTTAACAAAAAGGAGGTTTACATAGCCATGGTATGGAAAGGATCCTCCACAAAGATACAGCACTAACTCAGGCAGATGAAGCTCTCTCCCCACCCATATAAGTGTCTGGTCTGTAGGACAGGATGTGATGACTCGCACAGACATAGTACAATCTTATTCCTTACGATTGGCTTCTTTTATGCCCTTAGGCTATTAGGAAGCTGCATCAGTGTTGGAGCCTTTGTGCCCTAAGCCAGTAGTCTTGGAGACAGCTTCTTTGCATTTTCGATGGGAAAAAAATTTTGACCTGTATAGTGGAGACCCTAGTAGATTTTGCTCCCACCACACCTTGCTCCCACTACATAACCATCTCACTTAGTTTTCCAGTTATATACCTTTTTAATAATATACTTTACCTGATTTCTATACAATTCTTCATTGGTAATATGCTATTGTCTAATTGTGCCAATCATGTATCTTTCCATTACCCTTTGGGTAACTTGTAACTTTTAATATTTTTTAGGAAACTATGGAATTCCGTGACTCATATCCATAAATTATCATCTTCATGTCACAATTAGGCATCCAAGCCAATCTTCCTGAGGAAGTTAATTTTCATCATCTATCACATAGACCATAATCTCTGTAATCTAGATCTTCACAATCTGGTTCCCATATACCTTTTATCATATTATATCCATTTACACAAATTGTGTTCCTGCCAAACTGTCCTTGGCCCTCAGTGCCTTGGGCTTTTTCATCATGGAACATCCAAATCTTCCCACCCTAGAATATCCCTTTGCTAGGCCCACTCCATTCTCCAATTTTTGAGTCTCTCCTGGGACCTCTATTTTGTTGAAGAGCCCAGGTAAGCCAGTCTTCATTCCCCTTCTGATTTCCAGACTTCAAAATCATACCTCTGCTGGTGTGTCTTCCTGAACTTTCCTCAGCTCCTGTAGCCTCCTCACCCTGGAACATCACTTCATGGCCTTCATCTCTACCCACCCCCTAGAGCATTGTGAATGCTTAATAAATGCTTCTTTCTTTCTTTCTTCCTTCCTTTCTTCCTTCTTTCCTTCCCTTTCTTCCTTCCTTCCCTTTCTTCCTTCCTTCCTCCCCTTTCTTTCTTTCTTTCTTTCTTTCTTTCTTTCTTTCTTTCTTTCATTCTTTCCTTTTTCCCTTCCTCCTTTTCTGGCTTCTTCCATATTCCTCTATTTTATTTCTAATATCTGAGTCTTGGCTTAAGCCATTCTCAGTCTATAGGTCAACTCTATCACTTCCCTCCTCCTCCACACCCTCCAATACACACTCTCATCAAACTTTCATGTTCCTTCAAGGTCCTGCTCAATTGCCATTTGCTACATGAGCTTCACTGGTCTATCCTCTCTATCTCCACCCCAAGTCACAAAAGATTTTTTCCTCATTGTGAATTTGTCATAACTCTTTGTGTTATAGTTAACCGTATCTAAGTCTTAACTACCATTCTAAATTGTACACAGGCTCCTTGAAGGGAGCTTCCATGTTTGATGTCATCTCTATAACATCAGCAGCTGACACATGCTTTATACTTGATGGTTAATCTATGGTCCGGCCAAACTGGAATTCTCTGTTTTCTTCTTTATAGAGAGAGTACTCTGTCTCCCATTTCTGTACCTTTGTGTTGGCTATCCTCCATGTCTAGAATGGAATCTTTCTTCACCTCAGCTTCATCCAGTCATCCTTTCTGTCAAGATGCAGCTGAAGCACCACCTTCTACATGAAGCATTACCTGATCTTTCTGAATACTAGCTTATTCTCTCCCGGACTACCTTCTATTTAACTTGTTGTTCAGTCATTTCAGTCATGAAAGTTGACTGCAAGTCATGTCACCGTCTGCCTGATGTCATGGTCCTCTTCAAGAATGAAGGATAAACCATAACCTGTGAGTAGTCTGACCTGCCTGAATGGGGACCCAGATGGCCATTTCCAGTTGGGCGACTCACTTTTTCCTCTCCTCCTCTGCACTCCTCTCCTCCTCTGCACTCCTCTCCTCTCCTCTCCTTTCCTCTCCCATCCACTTACCTGAGGGCATTCTGCTAAGGGAAGGTAAATTTTGATGGCCAAAGGCTACCAATTTACTCTGGATCTCATGGTCCAAGCACCACTTAATGGTTATTTTTTGGGCTCCCCTGGTTCAGAGTGAATGCGAATAGCAACTGTTTCCCTTTAGGCCAGCAACCCTGAGGATCTTCCCCTTTTGATTTTTTTTTAACCAAAGGGGCCATCCCTTGACTCACTTCTTAAAGAGGCCTATTCACTGAACGGGCATTGCTTCACTCAAAGTGAGAACCTGAAAACACATTAGTTTAAAAGGGCCAACCAAGGTCTCCTACTGCATTCTGGGCCATCTCCAGTTATCCTGACCAATATCTGGCCCCTGAACTTAGATGACTCTGGTGGAGAAAATGAGGCTGGTGACTTTGCACAGCCTTCCTTCACTCAAATCAAAGTCAACTGCAAGTCATGGTCCTCTTCGAGAATAAAGGACAAACCACACAACAACATACAACCACAACCTCTTCATTGACCCCATTTGGGGTTTTCCTGGCAAAGATAGTGGAGTGGTTTGCCATTTCTTTCTCCAGCTCATTTTTCAGATGAGGAAACTGAGGCAAACAGGGTTAAATGACTTGCCTAGGGTCACACAGCTAGCATCTGAGGCCAGATTTGAAGTCAGGAAGAGTGTTCCTGAATCCAGTCCTGACACTTAATCCACTGTGCCACCTAGCTGCCACACTTTAACTACCTTGTTTTTATTTTGTATGTATATTATGTCTTCGTATGTATATTATGTCTTTGACGTGTTGCCTCCCCTGATAAGCTCATTGAAAGTAAGAATTATCAGTGGACCTGGGGGAACATTTCTGAAATCTCAGTGTGCTAGTGTGGAAGCTGAAGCTAGAAGATGTCCTGAGCTCAGTTCTGAGAAGTAGTGACTTACCGGGCTCAAGTGTACATACTAAGTTTGTCATCAATATAGTGAGACCCTGGGAGCAAGGGGCCACCAAATTATCTGAAGAGGCATGGACCAGCTCAGATAGGAAACTGAGTTGCTTCAAAGCTTCTGTGTTGGTCAGTAGTGGGATCAGGCCCCTAATGAGTGAGTAGCTCCTGTACTTCCAGCCTGGGAGAGATGAGGAGACCCAGTCAGGAAAAAAAAAAGAAGAAAGAAATTAGAGCTTATTTAATTTTTTAGTTTCTATATCCCTGGAGCTTAGCACAATTCCTGGCATATAGTAAGTGCTTAGAAAATGCTTGTTGATTTATTGATAGGTATTTAACAAATGCTTTTTAAATATTACTACAAATTAAATTCGAGGGCCTAAGGACCTAAATTCAACAACCTAGGATATAAGACAGGGATAAGGGGAAAATTTGAGCCTAACCTCCTGCTGTTTAGCCCTTTATACACAAACAGATTTTTGGAATCAAAGTACCTTGGGTTGAAGTGATCTATTTTAATTGGTGCTTACTAACAAGGGTTGCAGAATGGAAAAAAAATGCAAACATAGAAGTGTTTCTAAATGCTCAGTTTTTAATTATATAATTGAAGAATGTTGGTAAAGGAATGCTTAGTTGATACAGAAGTATGCAGTATATCGAACAAGTTTATTAAGTTGGTCATTAGTGAATTTTGAAAACATGAAGTTACTAAGCTTACCCTTAAGGAATACTCTGGCTGTATTTAAAATTTTCACCTCCTATCTATGGTCGTTACTCAAAGCTACTTGTGGCTCACCACCTATTTAACCACACAGCCATTCCAGTATATTTATACTGAGTTTAGCTGTATAAAAGTTATCTACAGGGAGACTCTGTCTCAGTCAGGGCTAAAAGGATATTAATGCTACTGGCCAAGAACATTCCTCAGCATTTACTGATCTTTGGATTATTAATCTGATGCTTGCTTACTAAAGGATAGCATTGAAAATAATTCTTTTTACCATCTGTACTTAATAGTAAGGTAATTAGTTGGATTAATGCACAGACTTCCTTAAGTTTCCCCCTTCATCCTGTTGCACCTCCCCAGTAAATGTTATATGTTTTATGTGAAAAGCCATAGATATCCATTTTGGTGGCCAGGCTGAGTGACACGAAATACCCAATCAATTCAGTCGGAGGGGGTGATGGTAGGCAGCGATCCAGAGACATCCTAATGCTTTTTCTGCTCAGAGAAGAAGGGTAGGATCCATATAGGAAAGCATTCATGTGGGCTACCCTTGATGGAGAAGGAAACAGCTATGAGGTAGATACTCTTTTTAACTAATTCTTGCTAAGGGTTAAGTTTTTTCCTATAGTATGCTACTGAAAGATCAGTACCTTCTGAATTCTAGCACCCAGGAAAAAGTGTGCTCATAGCTCCCTAGTTCCAGCTCATTTCATGTGTCAATACATCTAAAAGTCTACTCACTCCTCCCATCTTTCCTTAATATAAAGGAGATTCAAAGGAGGGAGTCCCCATGTGAATTGAAGACGTTGGGGTGTGTGTGTATTAGGGATTATCTAATGCCAGGCAAGGCTAGGCACCATCCACAGTGCCCAAGGATGCAGTAAGATGAAACCACCCCCCTCCCCCAGCTGCTCACAGGATCATTGTTTTTTTTTGTTGTTGTTGTTGTTAACTCTTTCTCTGGGTTCAAAAGCAATACTCAATAATTTCTAAGTTTATAGAAACTCTCAAATTGGCCTATTACATCCCTTTTGTACTAGGAATAGGGAAATCTCTCCCCTAATGGGCTGCTTTTCCTTCTCTCAGACTTGAACCATAAAACCGTAAGCTTAGACTAAAGAATCACTATTAATAGACATATGATTAGCAGTATCAGTGACACAGATGATGTAAGGAGACATGAAAACAAGGAATAGCAAGTAGTGACATGAATCAGATGACTAGAGTGTCTGATGTTTGAAAAAGGAGTAGGGCTTGAGCCTGGGAAGAAGAGAGCATCCCAGAAACAATCAGAGACGAGGGCTGAGCAATCAAGGGCAGAGCTCAGCAGCAGGACTAGGTGAAGGAATGTCAAGGTAGACAGAGGTGGGGATTAATGGTTCTGGAAGCTAACAGATAAGATGAAAAGGATAGTCTGGAGTATGGCTGACAAAGATCGAGTCTGAACCGGAGAGGAAGAAGCAGTAGATGAGAGAGAAGTCACAACTAGTGTCTGAGTTAAAAGCTAGATAAATGCAGAGAATCATTTACTGAAGTGTTCTGTGTTGCAATGCAAAGAGTGCTAGTTTTGTATTCAGAGGCTGTAGGTTCAAATCCTGGTTCTTCCATTTCTTACCTATATGACCTCAAGTTTTTCATCTATAAAATGGGAAGGTGGGACTGGACAACCTTTAACATCCCTTCTAGTTCTAAATCTATGATCCCTATTACATTTGTGGTTGCAGTAAAGGTTTGCCAAGTGTAACCTTTTAAATGTGCAACTGGGAGATTTCCTTAGCAGCTCTACCCTTCTGTCAAAGGGCCTGTTAGGGTGAATTTTATTCTCCATAGATTAATAGTGAGGGAAATACATTTTGACTTGGGTCAGGGTGATTGGTCTGATTTGAAATACTCTAAGAGTGGCTCTGTATCTGAGTATGGGGTTGCATCTGAACCCAGACGCAGTTTGAGCTTTTGTGCTAAGTGTGTGGATGTCAACTCAAGACTGTGATTGGAATGACCCACCCAGCTCCAGCAAGTTGCCAAGTCTTGGTTTAGGGTATTTTTGTTCTTTTCATGTCAACATCTACTTTGTGTTCAATGACATTTTATAGGCAAAGCAACTCATTGCTTAGATAAGATATTAGTTTCCAGTCTGTATCTTGGTGACATTTTTTTGGCTTAATGAGTCTTTCAGTGGCCCTTTTTTTCTTCTCCTTCCCGTAGGTTATCATATCCTATCTGCCACTCCTCCCCTTTGGGTGAAACACATCTAGGCCATTTATAATTTTTTGAATGAGGAAGAATGAGGATAAACTTCTTGAGGGGAGGAAATGTATTGTCCATAATCTAGTATAGAACCCATGGAAATTTAGAGCAGTACCTTGCTCCCAGTAGATGTACAAAGAATATTTGTTTATAATGATGATTGAAAAAGAAAAATCATGAGATATTAAAGTGATATTTTAACTTTAAAAGTATCTGAGAAAAATAAGGCATGGTCTAATTAGGTATATATACTCCCCCTAGATATCAGGGGACTGCGTTCTAGTCTCTGCTGCTGACTTCATAACTTCGTGCATCAGAAAACTTATCCATAAAATGGAGATGATGATATTTGTCTTATGTTTGATAGGACTTTTGTAAAGCACAAATGAGCTGTGACAAATCATATGAAGTTATTTCTTAAATTTACAAAGCATTAAACAAGTGGCAGAATGGAGACAGGGATGATGTGGGAGTCAGGAAAACCCATGTTCATATCTTGCCACCACATACCAGCTATTTGACCACAGGCAAGTGTCGCAGCAAGCACCCTAGCATGCCCAGGATGGCCTACTAGCACAGGTTCTTTAATCTGCTTTTCTAGGAAAGACTGCTCAAAAAGGGGTTAACAATCCTACTTTTAATTATATTCACTAGTTCAGGGGAAAAGTCAGCACCCTGAACGTAAGCGAAAATACAAGCAGAGAAATTAACATACAGACCAACAGACAGGGCTCTGACCGCCTGAATCAAAACAATATTGCTATATATTTTACATGTATCACTGGATCGAGAGAGCATTTACATCTGAGCAGCCAGGGAGGTCTGAACATATGGCTACTCAGAGTCTTGACCAGGAAACAACAACACCCTTTTCATAATCGAACCCCCAAAGCAAAACACACCAACTCGCAGTATATATACACTTCTCAGAGCCAGCAGGTGTAACAATCCTGTGACTCAGCACCTAATTAAAATTAGCAAAAGGTGTGAAAGCCTTCCTACAAGCAAGCCTCCTTACCCAATGGGCTCTGTGACTCAGGATGTGTCACAGCTGTGAGCTGGGCCAGAGTTTGAAGCAGGTTACACAGGCCTATTAATGGATGGGGAAGATCTTCATATTCCATTAACATTACAGCAAGTCATAACTTCCCAGTGTCCTTAAGGAGCTAACACTATAAATTACTAGAACTTAACTTGCAATATAAGCCTAGGATGGCAATCTCTGAGATAAAGGATACATACAGGCTAATGATTTTTCTAGCTTTTTTTTTTCTAAGAAGCTCAGAAACTACATTGAAAAAGCCCATTCTAGAATTTTACCAGGAAGGTATTTGAAGTGTGCTATCCTATACCTATTAGAAGCCAGCCTTTTCCTCCTTTCGAAAGTTGGATGATGTTTTATCAGTTTAATGGTATTTAACCTACTGTCTATGATTCCTCAAAGCTTACTAAGTGTTGCTGCAGTCACATTTAAAAATTATTTCAAGACATCGTTTCAATGTGATTCTCCTAGAACTGGAGCCTTGAATTAATTTAGTGTAGATAAGTGCCTTCTTGCAGCTATCCTGGGCCTCTATTCCTAATTAATGAAGTTTGTTCTACCCTTTTTAGTTTGAAGATGGATTTCCTTGGTGGAAAAAACAGAAACAAAATGGGGATTGAATAGTTCTGCTTTCTTTATCATCATCTATTAATATTAAATAATCTTTCTTAAGAAGTAGATCTATTCCTTATCTTTTTCTCATCCAAACTGTTAAAAACCTTTCTTATCATCTTCAAAATTTTTTGTAAATCTCTGATTATTTTGGTTTTTAATCTCCCTTACACCATTCCTAGAGTTTTATGCCACCTTTTGGTATTTGTCCCTCATCATATAACATCTTTTCCATTTATCATACCCTTTCAAAATTTGAGCCCATCAGAGAATTTCTTGTGTCTTTAAAATTTTCTTTAAAATTGGTCTTTAAAATTTTCTCTCTTTTTTCTTCTCACTGAAATTACTCATGATCATAGGGTAATTTTCTAGAAGCTTCATTCTCTTTTGAGTTGAGGCCCAAGAATATCACAAATGATGTATTCAACATTCAATAAACATTTACTAAGCACCAACTATATACAATAGTAATTTCTATATAATCAATAGACTTTTCACATTGAATACTAAATATTGTAGGTCCTGGAGGAGGTGACAACTGAGTTGAGATTTATAGGATTCAACAGGTGAAGATGGTGGAGGGCGGAGCGGTGGGCAGAGATCTTTCAAAGCCTAGGAATCAACGTGAGCAAAGGAATGGAGGTGGGAAAGTACAAGGCAGGATAGATAGTAACCTAGTTTTCCTGGAATTTAGTATATGTATGGGAATAATATAAGATGAGGCCAGAAAGGCAGTGTCATCTCAGAATATGGAAGACTTTAAATGCCAAGCAGAATAATCACACCTTTACTCAATAGGTAATAGGGAGCTACATGAAAATTTCAGGGGCAGCTAGGTGGTGCAGTGGATAGACTGCCAAGTCTAAAGTCAGGAAGACTCATCTTCCTGAGTTCAAATCCACAGACACTTACTAGCTGTGTGACCCTGGGCAAGTCACTTACCTCTGCTTGCCTCAGTTTCTTCATCTGTAAAATGAGTTGGAGAAGGAAACAGCAAATTGCTCTAGTATCTTTGCCAAGAAAACCCCAACTGGGGTAACAAAGAATTAGACATGACTGAGACAACAGAAAATTTGAAGTGTACTGACATTTGCTATGTATAAGGAATATTTGTCTGACAGTAGTGCAAAGGATGGATCAAAAGGGGGAAAGAGTGGAGCCAGGAAGAACATAGCATTTTCAAGTTGAAATATAAAGTGTTATTTTTTTTCTTGGTTCTGAAGTGTGGAGACGTGCAGGATAAAATTTCTGAGCAGTACAGGTTACATTCCTGTGCCCCACCCTGCTTCATTGTGGTAGCTGATTTAAAAAAAAATTCTGTCACCTGCTCATTGAATTCAGTTGGGTGACAGGGTAGGTGGAGCCTGTCACTTCTATGAAGGAGAATGGATTTCTTGGTCAGCTGATACTTCGCACTTTACCAACATGGTTAACTTTCTTGTTTATAAGGACGATTCAGGATAGGAACTGGGGGAAGTGATGTGCATGAATCGGGGTGGAATTAATTTTCTAGCTTGGTGTGAAGCACATCTGTGCCATTGGAAGTTCTATCTTTTGGATAAGATTTCCCAACTACTTGGGTCACTGGAGATTTCATGGTCTGTGCTCTTGTTGATGTCCTGTCTGGATTCTCCTATGTAATTATTTTTTGTTGACCTCTCTCTCCCTTGTAGCTTCATCCAGATATAATATTCTTCATTTTGGGTCCTAAATTGTTTTGTGGCATTTCTATGCATAGTTGAACAGTCAGTATGCTTTACTGTGGATTTGCATTTCAAGATATAACCTTTGAAAGGTGCAACCTTTGTGTCTATTTTCTATATGACTTGCACACTTAATAGTTCTAAAGTAAAACAAATGTGAAATACAATAAAGTGATGTGTAGTTAAAGACGTTATCAAGTCCACACTGGAAATCGTGTACTTCCCCGACGCATGTTGGGAGTGTGAGCTCTTAGCCCAGTCACACGTCTATAGGCAGAGCAGGAAAAGGGTACATTTGAGAAACTAGCTAATTTTTCTTAATGTTAAAATTGTAATTAATAGGGCACATTGTTTCCTTCATATTGGCTCATTGATTGATGACTCTGAGAATGTCTCAGCATAACAGGGCTTGGTCTTTGATGGAAATGATTAGTTCATTTGTCTATACAAGTTATTGCCTGATTAAGAAAAAACAAGCAAAACAATGCACTGGAACAGAAGGCCATGGGGGAGGACAGCTGAGCAACTGGGTACCCAAACAATGAAGTAGGGATTGTGTTTGTCTAAAGGGCTATAGGCTGGTTTTATGAGAGCAGGTTGTTCTCCTAGGTTTCTCATTTAGCCTGGAATAAATGAAGAATATTTGCCTCTTTGGAGCTTTCTTATTGCTCAACCTCAGCCTCTGATTGTACATTCCTTACTTTAGTCAGCCTTCCTTTATCTGGCACTCCTCTTTCCTACCCTATGCACCAATGCAAATTACCAAAAGGCACTGGAAAAAATCTTCTTGGCTGCTCCTTTGCCTCTTATTCTGTGGTGATTCTTCACATGCCACCTTCTTTTTTTTCCACATGGCACCTCCTCATAACCATTCCTTTCATCAACAGCATGTAATATTTCCAATCAAGAATGATTAGTGAGGTTCCTGGTCAAAGTTCTCTGCCAGCAGGAAGAATCAGCGCCCATCCTCTGATTACTTTTGGAATTGAGGCTCTTTTTCTATATTGATAAAGTATTCCCCAACCATAGAAATTTCACTTTTCCCCAGTCAAACCTGCATGTGGATCCTTAATCTGTCCTCAGGATGGGAGTTGGAAGAGTTCTGGTGGTGGATGGATTACTTCCATTATATATAAATATTGAAGTACCTGCTAATAGTAATGGAAATTTAAATAGCTCTTCAAAGATGACAAAGTACTTACAAACAATAATAACAGCAACGACTAGCACTTATATAGCACTTTCTATGTGCCAGGCACTGAGCAAAGCACTGTATAAATACCTCATTTGATCCTCTCAACAACCCTGGGAGGTAGGTGCTGGTATTACCTCCATTTTACAGATGAGGAAACTGAGGTGGAGAGAGGTGATGGAAGTTACCCAGGGTCACACAGCTAGTGAGTGTCACAGACCAGATTTGAACATTCTATCATCCGTGAGATAGGTACTAAAGATTTTCTTGTCTCTATTTTACCGAGAAAACAGGCTAAGAAAGTGAGGTATGTGCCTATAACCTCCTGTAAGGTAAGTGTCGATATCAGGATTTGAACCCAGGCCCCTTGATTCCAGGCCTAGCTCCCTATGCTCTAAGACACATTGCTGCTCTGAGCTACAAGGCACTTTGTTAAGTGTTGGAGGATATAAAGAACAGGAGATCTCAAGGAATCTAGTTGGGGCGAGATGACACGGCTATGAAAAGTTAGCTAAGAAATCATGCACTGGGAATCGGTAGATCTGAGTTCTAGTCTTGATTCTGTGTACAGTAGGTACATCACTTACGTTCCTAGAGCCTCAATTTCCTTACTTAAAATTATGTATGGTAAAAATAATAATAGTAGCTCACATTCATATAGTATTTCATATAATCTCAAGCTGACTGGGGACTCTGGCCCTGGGCCCATGAGAGTTTGCCTTGATTCAAGGAATCAGGGGCACCCCAGGACCCAGGAAAGAAGGCGACAGCCCCAGCACCAGATGATGCCCCAGTGTGGCTGGAAGCGCCGAGGTTCTGGAGATAGTGGTGAGAGAAGACAGAGAAAGAGGACGCAGACAAAGACAAAGATGATGACGAAGAAGAGGAGGAGGAGAAATGCTGTGTAACCAAGCCTGGTCCCCAAAAAGGGATGAGAAAATCTACCACCTTCTTTGCAGCAAGGGGAACTATGAGCATGAAATTTTGCCTGTACTATCAACATTTGTTGTGTCCATTTGTTTTTTTTTTAACTTTTTAAAAGTTTTGTTGTCATTGTTTTTGCAGGGCTTGGCAGTCTTGGGGGGAAGGCAATATTTAGAAACTGTAAAAACAAATTCTATCAATACTTTCTTTTTTAAAGTTCTCTCTTACAGTTTTAAAGCACCCATGTGACTTTATGAGTACTGATGGTAAGTACTAGAGGAGTCCAAATGAAGGAGAAATTACTGCAGTGGGCGCCCAAGGAAGACTTCTTGGAGGAAGTAGAAATTGACGCGTCCACTGAAAACCAGATTTCCAACTCTATTATTAGAAAAACGGAACTAGTTTTATGAAGAAACATGCAAATACTCTCAGTTACCGATAAATCCTTTCAATATCCTCGTGAAAAAGATCATAGGTTAAGAGCTACAAGGAACCTTATAGACCATCAAATTCAACTCCTTCAGTTTACAGATGAGGAAACTGAGGCAAGAGACATTGAGTTACTTGCCCAGGGTCACATCGCCAGTAAATATTTGAGGCAAGACTTGAACTCATCTTCTTCATTTCAAGTCTAGTTCTTTGTCCACTATGCCTTGCTGTCTCTTAAAGAACAACAACTGGGAGAGGAAAGCAGTCCTCAGAATCAAAGTGCTATTTATTCTATCAGTCTGAGGGGTCAGTCTTCACCTGGCTAAACTCATCTCTAGTCCCCTCTGAAGAAAACCTTTGAAGCTGTCCTATTCTGAGCAATTAAACTGCACCCCAGATTCAAAACATAAGGAAAGTGCAGAAGGAACAGTTGAAAACAACAAAGGGAATGAGCAAATGAGCACTATATTCTCTGCCTAGTCCTAGGTATATTTTTTGCACAGTGTTTCCATTTTGGACCTGACTGTTGTTTTGTATGGTATAGCACAGGGGATCAACGAAGGCACCTCCCCTCTCCAAAAGATAAAGAGATAAAAAGAAGAATGAATAGCAAAGGAGAAAAATGAGTTTTTAAATAGGTGAAAGAAAGACCACACTGGTGGAAAATGATAAACAACCCTGCACTGGCACCTTATGAAGTATGCTCTCCTAGTTTCCATTTAAGCCTGTTTACCCTGAGAAAGGAAGATAGAATTTGGCTGCGGCTTCAAATGTTCATACTCTAGAGTTCAAGCCACAAGTAAGTTCTCTCTCAAAGGACATTTACAGATGCCAATCTTTTTTGTTTTTTAATCTAATCTCAGCAAGTCTTTTTCAAACCAAGGAAAGCATGTGATCCCCATGGTGAGTGTGTGTGTGAAGAGCTATCAGGGGGATTTCTGGGATCTAAATGGGGTGGAAATGCAATTAATACACCACTACCTTTTTACTCAGTTTGTTTTCTTTAGTAGAAGGAGTCAGGAATCAAAAACAAGTGAAATCATTTTTCTTAAATCTTTCAAGAAGTTCACTTTGGGGCTGAGACCAATGATGAGCTCTGTAAGCCAAAAATGGCCTATTTTCACAAAGAGTTGAGTGATGGAAAGCAGACGGTGTCATGGAAAGTGTTATGTGAATACTCGAATGAAAAAAAATAATTGGCTGTGGATGGGCAGACATTGCTGAATCTTTCTTATAGCAACCTTGCCAAACTTCTTTCCTTTTGGAGGGTGATCATTTGAGCTCATTTGCCTAAATTCTGAATCCCAGGGCTCTTGTGATACCATTTGATAATCTTGAAAAGCTTCTCTCCTATTCTGAGGTCAGATTTGGGCACTGATTAACCTCAAAGCAAAGCTATGGATGACCTAAGCTTTCTAACTGTCAAAGTGCCTTTGATTGACAGAATTTTGTCCTCTGTAATCCTTTTCCTAATGTAAATTATGAATGCAGTGCATGGTTCCTTTACCACTAGCAAAATTTCTTGGTAAGATATGCTCTCAGGAAGGGCTATCTTCAACCTATAATTGCTAAAAATGACAACACCCACAAACAACAACAGCTATAAAATCTCATTGAGTTATACTTGTTATTAAGATGGAATGAAGTTAATATGGGTTTAAAGGAAGTATAAAGTAAAATAGTTATTCTTCTAAAAATAGGGATAACCATATTCTTTCTGGGTCAAGTTTGACTTTAGGATTTCATAACATGGCACCTTATTGTGCATTAGTCTTACTCGATCAGTCTTTGTTCATCCATTCAAAGTAATCCACTCCTCTTTAGAGATTTCTTCACTTCTTATCTTCTAGAATATTTAAAATAGAGATGAATTTGGGATGGGTGATTTTGTTAGTCATTTTCCTGATAAAGGTATTTGGATATAAGAAGATTCAGAGAAAATTTCAACTCAGCTAAATAAAGCTCCAACCAAATACTTGTTATCCTTAGTATTTGGAAAATATTTCAAATGTTGGCATTAATACAAAAATCACAGGGATGGAAATTTATGGGATTTATTACTTCTCAAAAAAAAAGTCCTGGGTCTATTATCATTTAAAATTCTGTGCACACAACTTAGGGAAAAGATCTGAGAAATATTCTTGGATAATATTCAATGTTCTAAGGGTCTTAACTGTAGTACATTTGTAATGTAATACCCCCATAATTATTTGACCTAATCAAATACCATTTAGTGGCTCTGATACTCTAAGATCCTTTATTGGTTTGCTTTGATGCCTTTTTGTCAAGTGATAACTAGTTGTTTTTTTCAGGGAACAACATAATAGAGATAAGACAAGAGAGAAGCTGAGTACAGTGATGACTATAACACCAAACTAGGGCATCTGGAGTTTTATACTCTAGTTCAAATTTTGCCACTAATTAGCTGTGTGACCCTAAGCAAGTCCTTAACCTCTCCGGACCTCCATTTCTACACTGGTAAAAATGGACTTTAAGGTACCCTCCAACTCTCAGATGCTATCATTCCATGCAAAGCTAGGATATAGATTTAACCCAATGCCAAAAACAAGTCTATTTTAGAGTGTTTCAGGTATACATCAATATTTGAGAAAAGGGAAGATGCTGCTAGGTTATAACATATTTGTGAAAACTGGAGTAAGCATGTTTTAAGCAAGGCTTCTCTTTAATTATTGTCTGAGTTTCACATAAAGTCTGCTTCATCAACTGGATAAATATTTGACTGCTGTTCAGTAAATTGCATTAGTTTACTTTAACTGTATGCTCAGCCTTATTCAGGCATCCTACATTAGGCAATGTAGTGTGTAATGCATCTCTGCAGGTGACCAGAGCTATTCTCTGTATGAGGTAAATTAAAACTCATATTTTAAAAATTAAACATTCTTGCACTTCATGATTTCAATATTTAATTATAACCTGTGTCAAGGCCTAATCTCTGACTGAGTCAGGCATGAAATTAATCAAAAAAAAAGGAGGCAAAAGCTTAGCAATTCTTCTGCACTGTAAAAATAATGTGATTTCTTGAGCAACACGGTGATTTTCATATCCATTTTACGAGGAAGACTCCAATGACAGGGGAGTTAGATGCTCTAAGTTACCACTATGGTTGAAAGATTGGCATGTCAGAAAATCAATGACATGGTATGATGGCTGTTACTTTGACAGAGATGCAAACCTCCCTTTTTCAATAAAAGGATAAACTGGAGATCACTGAACCTGTTGGGAGAGTTAAGAGAAGATAAAAGAAACTTAAATGTTGAAATAAGTTGAAAATATTGCCATTGTATATAAAAAAATCTACAAATACATTTCTTAACAAAGTCATAATTTTCTCTACTTAAATTTTAGTCCTTGTAGCAAAATTCTGAAGTGAATGAATGTGTATGAAGTTTGTTAATTTTTTAAAAATCAATTCAGATATGCATGAATTTTGAGAGACATGTGAAGCAAAACTTCTTCATGTCAGTTTTCACATGAAATTAGATCATTGTGCCTGAACTCTACTGTGTGTCATCAGGATTTTCTTTATGTGCATATATGGAGTAAAAAGGTGCCATGAAAAAGAGACCATAAGATGGTAAACTTTTAGTGGAAGGGAAAAAAAAGCTTCACCTAATTTTCCTGTATTTAAGGGGACATAAATGAACATACTACTTTGAATAAAAGGTAAAGCTATCATATTAACATACTTTAGGACTTTAGGACAGGATGATATTTAAAATAATGAGTATTACAGGCATTTTCTACAAGCAAAGAATAAATTTAATGGATTTAAAGTGCACATTAAGACAACAGTATTTAAATGTACATAGCTACATATATGTGTATCTGTCCATATGACTATATATATATATATGTGTATATATATATATATATATACACATATATATATACACACACACAAATATATACACATGAAATTTCAAGTTTTTGAAATTTGGCTCTGATTTGATAACAGTTCTAAGAAGACAGAACATTCTACACATTAAAAAATAATTAAACAACTTGTATTACAGCAAAGCCATGACTAGGATAGGACAATCAGGACTTTGTCAAAGGGCACCAAAATTTAGATTGCCTTACAGCCTTTCAGCAGCATAGAAACAGTTGACCTTAAAACCCAATTTGCACAAAGGATTAATTCAAATAGGAAGGTACCAGATGGTAAACCTTCCTTCTTTCCCTAGTGGAATGGTCTTACTGTTTCCTGGGATCTCTGTTCATAGGTGCCACTGACCTGGGTTCTGTCTCCCCTAACTCAACTTGAATTTGTTGTAGAAGGCTGACTTAAAGATGCTTTTCATGCTGTTTGACCTGGTGGTGTTTTTTTAAAAAAAATCGGTATTTTTAATCAAACATCTCTGTCATTTCCTAATGACTTTTTCATTATCCTTCTCCCCTCAAACCATCCTCTCTTCCTAACCTCCCTTTCACTACTGATGGTGTCAGTTACCCAGTCTCACAGCCTAGGTGTCATCTTGACTCCTCCATGTTCAATTCATGGTCAAGTCTTGTTTCTACCTTTGTAAGATCTCTTGCAAATGCCTGCCTGACCTGCTTCTCTCTTGACACTATAATGCCATCACTCTGGTGCAGGCCTTCATCTTCTCACAACTAGACTGTTGTAACAATAGCCTTCTGGCTGGCTTGCCAAGACCCTTTCTTCGACTCAGCTGTCAAACAGATCTTCCTAAAGCACAGCTGTAACCATGTTATCCAATATTCAGTAAATACCAATGGCTCTCTATGATCTCCAGAATCAAATATGAAAACTTCTGTTTAACTTTTATAGCCCTTCATAACCTGGACCCTTCCAACCTTTCTAGTCTTCTTGCACCTTACTCCCTTCCAAGTACTTAACAATATGATGATACTGGCTTCTTTGCTGTTCTTTACGTAAGATGCTTCATCTCCCAATTCCCGGCATTTTCACTGGCTGTCTCCCATGCTTGAAATTCTCCATGCTCATCTACATCTCTCGCCTTCCCTGGTTTCCCTCAAGTCTCAGCTGAAGACCCACTTTCTTCACAGAAGTCTTTCCCAGCGCTCTTTAGTCTTAGTGCCTTTCATCTGAAATTGTCCCCAAATCATCCTGTATAAATTATTGGTACATAGTTATTTGCATATTGTCTTCTCTATTAGACTGTGAGCTTGAGAGCTGGGATTGTTTTTGCCTGTCTTCGGTGTTTAAGCATAGTGCCTGATTCATATTAGGCCCTTAATAAATGCTTTTTGACTTGACTAAAGAGCCCGTGTCAACACTCTTGAAACAAAGAAATGCAGTTAAGCAAGAACAGTAATGATAACACATTGGCCATGTCTGACAATGAATGACCTACTCCACACCTAAAATTTACCACTTCTCTGCTGAGAGAAGAAAGGTCTGCTGTAATTCTGCTCCACTAGAACCAAGATTGCTTAGGATTTGTCATCCAACAAGCATTTGATCAGCATTATGCTTTCCTTGAAAATTTGATTCCTTTTTTCTGGTTATTGTGTTCTCATTTCTGTCTTTGCATCTATGGCACCTCATTTAATACTTGGCACACATCAGTCACTTAGTAAATGCTTGCTGAATTGAATTAAACTCAATTATAGATGGAATATATATAAAGGGCATGATGCCCAGCCCACTGACATGGGAACTATCATTCAAGGGTGTGGTATCTGATGTGGTCCCCACACCCTCTTCCTTCTCTCTCTTTCTCTCTGCCTCTCTCTCTGTGGGATGACTCACATATTCCAACCTGCACTAATGCAGGAAGCTCTGTTTTCTTTTTCGGGCAAGGGAGGGTGTCGAGAGAACAGAGGTGTGGACACAGCCATTTGGCTACCACAGCTGAAATGCAAACTTCTCCTCAGGGAGCAAGGGGGTAACCCTGTGTGTGTGTGTGTGTGTGTGTGTGTGTGTGTGTGTCCAACTGGAATGCTTCTGATTTACACAAAACAGTCACCACGACAACATTGACTTATGAACATGAAACAATTATCTAATGATAAAGCAAAATCAAGAATATTCATGATACTTTCTGAGTAGATGACAAAAGCAATAATGATTTAACATTTTCTGATTAAGAAGCAAGAACAGGAATAATTGAAAAATACCAGTCCACCCATAAACCTGGGTCACATTCTCCTGCCAATACACACAGGTTCCATAAGAAAAAATGGGTACACACAAAAATTTAGCAAGAAGGCACATAAGTAGGGAAACCCAAGTGCCCAGGGAACCCAACAATACCAAGGTTTGATGTTTTGGGTCTTTTTAGAGAACCGTATGCAACATACATAACTGGCTGGGACTAACTATTTCTCTTCTATCTGATCCCTTTCTGGTTGTTAATGGGTCTGCTGGTGGCCAAAGCTGCTTTTCTGCTACCCTTTGTTTGCTACTGAAGTAGTGACAAATTCTTTTAGCAGACAAGCCATCCTTAGCAGGTTATGAAGGTCTTATCCTCTTTCAGTGACAAGAATTTCACTTAAGCCAGGTCTGCTATGGGGTTCTAATGAGCTTCTACCTCTCCAGTAACAGGTCCACCTAGTCTTTCTCCAACCAGCTCTTCAAAGAGCAGAGGATTCTGCTTTGTCCAATCATCTCTCCACAAAGTCAAACACTGTCTCACAGAAAAACAGATTTGAAGCCTGTATTTCTTTCTCTCAAATTAGAGGGCAGTAGAAATAATCTCTGAGAGGTTTCTCTCTCTCTCTCTCTCTCTCTCTCTGTCTCTCTCTCTCTCTCTCTCTGTCTCTCTCTCTCTGTCTCTCTCTCTCTCTCTCTGTCTCTCTCTCTCTGTCTCTCTCTCTCTCTCGTCTCTCTCTCTCTCTCTCTCTCTGTCTTTCTGTCTCTCTCCTCTCTCTTTGTCTCTGTCTCTCTTTCTCTGTCTCTCTCTCCTCTCTCTCTCTCTCTCTCTCTCTCTCTCTCTCTCCTCTCTTTCTTTCTCTCTCTCTCTCTCTTCTTGCTGTAGATAACTCTAGAGAGCAGTAGGTTCAGACAGCTCTCCCCACAGCAAAGGGAGTCACCTCTTTTCCAATGAGCCACTCGGCTCTCAGCAGAGCAGTGCCTCTCTTCCAGTAAGCAAGGCTACTAGCAAAATAGCTGGAAAGCCTTCCTGTCAGCTCAGTTCCTGTTATCTTCTGTGTTCTGTCTTCTCTAAGCAGCTTTTCTCAGCTTCTCTTGTGCCTTTTGTCCCTTTTCTTCTTGTATTCAGCTTTTTCCTCTTCTCCTTTTCTATTCTTTTTGTACTTATAAGCCTCAAATCAGGGCTTTCTCCAACTGGGTAGGAAAAATGCTAATTATGGATATATATATATATGTATGTATGTATACGTATAACATATATATGTGTGTATGTGTATGTATACATACACACACAAACAAAATATGGCGACTAAAAGCTTATTCACTGAGGCAGCATTATGATGTAGTGTATTATTAACAAGATTCAGCTTCAACATGGTTCAAATCATGTCTCATGAAATATGGTTATCACTTTAGTTAGTACTTGGCACTTATCAGTCACTTACTAAGTTATTTTATAACTGCTGTAACAGTTTACCTAAATTATGGCCATTGGGCCAATTCCCAAGTGTCTTTGTGATAGGGTGTTATGCTATGGTTACAAACTAGATTTTAGTTTTTGGTATAAACAGATGAATGAGACTGTAAGAATCAAGAAATGCTTTGTTCAGAGTTGGAGGCAACAATCTTTTCAAAGATACAATGACAGGACATAGACTGCAGTATAGAAGGAACTCCAAATAGGCCAGTTTGCTTAGAACTTTGAGTGTATCAGAGAAGTAATATGCAAAAACACTGGAGGCACAATAGAGAAACATTATGAAGGACTTTAAATACAAGAGGGGTTTGTATTTTATCCTGGAGGCAATATGGAGCCACTGGAGCTTTTTGAGCAGGAACATAACATGGTCAGGTCTGGGCTTTAGGAATATCAGTTAGGCAGCTGTATGGGGAGTGGATCTGAAAGGGGAAGACTTGAGATTGAGAGAGCAATTAGGAAGCTGCTGCAATAGTACAGGCAAGAGACGATGAGGGCCTGATGTTGGCTCTATGACTGGAAAAAAAGAGATGGATGTGAGAGATATGGTGGTAAATGGGAGTTGGCAGCTGGTTGGCGGGGGGCGGGTAGGGAGGGTATTGGGAGAGGATAAATCGAGGATCACTGAGGTTTCAAATTTGGATAATAGGAATGATGGTGGTGCCTTTTATAGAATGGGGACATTAGGAAGAAGGGTAGATTTTGGGGGAAAACAATGCAGTAACTTTGGTGCCTCAGTTTCTTCAACTATAAAATGAGGGGATTGGCCAAGAAAACTCCATGGTCACTTCAAAATCTATGATCCTGTGAATCACTGAAAACCAAAATTTTCTCACCTCAAACAATAAATGAGTGTTAAAAAGTCAAAATCTATGATCCCATGAGTATTGGCAAGTTCTTTCACATAAAAATTGGCATTCTCTCTAAACTCTGTGAAGAAGTGGTGCACACTTACATATATTTGTGCACATTTGTATGTGTAGGTATTCCTGTGTTAGAACCCTTGTTCCGATCATCAGAATAGTCGATCCAAGCAAATTCTCATTGAACTCTGTAGCACTGAGTTAGTGCTATGGTTCCCAGATTCACAGACCACATGTACCTAAAAGGACTCTGATGCTGTGATGGCAAGTACATTGAACAAGAACTTTATCTCCACTAACTGACTCTAGGTCCGCTCCCAGTAGAAACACCTTAACCATAACCAATTCAATGATGACCCATCTACATACAAGGAAGACAAATTGTTCCAGATATTAGCCAAAATCACTTAGTCCAAAAATAAAGGATTTTTGCCATCAAGAAGTTATCAACAGCTTCAGACAAATGGATTACTTCAATTTTACCCAATCTAATTGAAAAAGCATTTCTTAAGTATTTACTATTTGAGCTACAAGGCACCATGTTAGGGGCCATGTTAGACACAAAGACAGTGACCCAACCCACTCCCAAACTAAGTCCTTATCTTCAAGGGTTACCAATAAATAAAAGAGAGAAGTATATAAATGGTCATTTGAGGAGAATGACCTCACCTGAATTGAGCCTTGAATGAAGCTGTAGAAGTAGGGATGGAGTGCATGTCTGGCATGAGGGGTAGTTTGTACATTTGTTCCCAAAATAACTTATTTGACATGGAGTCTTCTGTTGTACTATGTTGATCTTTCAGGTTAGCAGAATAAAATTATATTTTATATATGTATATATTTGTGTGTGCATATATAGATATGTATGTATATATAGATAAATTCATGATTTCACTGGAATGGGAGCATGGGATGAAAAAGTTCTCTCTCCCTATACAGATCAGCACCTGCTCTGCAACTTACAGTGTTTCTTGTCTCTAAGCTTCCCATTTTGCCACACTGCCTCTCCCAATTTTAATAACATATTTATACAGTGATTTCTTCAAGAACCTATGAGGTAGGAAGTATCATTAACACAGAATCATAGAGTTTCACAGTTAGAAAGGACTTTAGCAGCCATCTAGTCTAACTCATACCTGAAAATAAATAAATGTTGAATGAATGAATTTAGAAAAATTATTAAGTATTTAATATATGCCAGGCATTATGCCAAGCACTGGTGATACAAATATAGAAAGAGAGATAGTCCCTGCCCTCATCTGAATAAGGGGGAAAAGCTGTTATGGGAGTGGTGGCCAAGGAAAAAACTTTTAGTCTGGAAGTCACAAGAACAGTAAATTGATAAAGAGGGCAAATCAACAGATACACTTTTCTAGATGCAGCAATACTATTGATTTGATTAAAACTCAAAAATTTAAAAAATGAATGTTCAAAATTATTTTTAATGTAATTGGGAAAAATAAAATATTATTTAAAAAATAGTGCCCAGAGCAAGAAGGAAGGAAACAAGCCTTTATTAGACATCTACTATGTGCCAGGTATTGTGCTAAATTCTTTACAAATACAATCATTTAATCCTCCCAACAACTCCTGGAGGTAGGTGTAACAACAATGTTGCTAGCAGCTACTAGGAGATGAAAGACCAACAATAAGAGCCCACAGAAGGGCTGCTAGCACATGTCCTCTGATCTGCTTTTCTAAGGAAAGCAACTTTTTTTTTTTTTTTTTGCTTTTTGGCAGGGCAATCAGGGTTAAGTGACTTGCCCAAGGTCACACAGCTAGTACATGTGTCAAGTGTCTGAGGCCGGATTTGAACTCAGGTCCTCCTGACTCCAGGGCCGGTTCTCTACTCACTGCGCCACCTAGCTGCCCCTAAGGAAAGCAACTTTAAGAGATTAACAATCTTACTTTAATTAAACATATGTATACCATTCACTTAGTTCAGGGGGAAAAGGCAGCACCCTGAACTTCAGAGTAAATACAAACAGAAATTCCAAACAGATCAACAGACAAGCTTTTACCTGTCTGACCAAATCACAATACATACATGGTTACCAGAGAGAGCACCGACATCTGTGTATTTCAAAGCCGGGAAGGCTGCTTCAACAGCTACCCAGAGTCTCCTCATTAATACTCTTTCAATGAGTGTGTCTCCAAAACAAAATGCCAACCTCAGGTCTTATATACACATCTCAGGGCCCTTTGGCACTTGATTTACCTCAGTGCAGAGAAGCATTCAAACAAAAGACAAAAGGATCCCACTCTACCTGCCCCAGTCCCACCCTAATTACCATAACAGTAGGTGCTGTTGTTATCCCCACTTTACAGTTAAGGAAACTGAGACTGATAAAGGTTAAGTGAGTTGCCAAGGGTCACACAGCTCCTAAGTGTCTGAGGTCACATTTGAACTCAAGTCTTCTTGGCTCCAAATCTAGCACTCCATACATTGCATCACCTAGCTGCAAGACATGGAAAGCCCTTGGGGGTGAGCAGGAAGCAGGTGGCATTTGCTGGAGTCTGGGTCCAGCTAGGGACAATGGGCTAGTTTGCTTTCAATCACCAATCAAGACAGCAGAGCCTGGGGGTAGGATTGCTAAAGCAACAACAAGTTGTTACCCAACTTCTGCCTGAAGAATTCCAATGAAGGGGATGGGAATAATATTTATACACATATATATGTAGCACCTACTATGTGTCAGGCACTGCAGTAAAGGCTTTTTTTTTATTAAAACAAATATTATTTCATCGATCCTCACAAAGCCCTGCAAGGTAGGTGCACGTTTCCTCATTTTGCAACTGGAGAAATTGAGGCAGGCAGTGGTTACATGACTTGCTGAGGGTCATAGCTTGTATTTGTCTAAGGCAAGATTTGAACTGAGGCAATTCTGACTCCTGGCCAGCACTCTACCCAACCTTCAGCTAGTTCCAATGAGGAGGCACCTGCCAGCCTCTGTTTTACAAATGAAGACAATGAGTTTCTGAAATTTTAAATGACTTATGTCTGAGGCAGGATTGGGCCTGAGATCTCTGCTGACTCCAAGTTCCTGTCCACCACACCACCCTGGCCCTCCAGTTTTACTCTGTTGTACAGAATGTAATTTAGAAATCATTAAGTGGAAATGATTCCTCTTTTAGAGGAAGGAGTTTGTGGAAGAAAAGGAAGAAGAACACTAAAAGAAACAGCAAAACACTAATCAATGCAATGATAAAAGCACCTGAACTTTTCCCATGTTTTTATAACTTTCTTAAAAGATACAAAAGTTATTGCTCAGTGCATGCAACTGTTTTATGTTTCTGTATTAAATTAAATTTCTATATTAAAACTCAAGATTTTTCAAAATCCACAGGTGAGAGAAATCTGATCCACAGTGTTTTTCAGTATGCCGTGTTTTAGTGAGGTATGATTTAAAATAACTAAGACTATTTTAGGATCCCAGAACTCAGGAGGCTGTAAACTTCAGAAAAAAGTGTCAGGGTAGGTTTTTACAAAGAGAGTCACACTGTATATACATGGCTATGCATATTGTACATATACTGTAAGCTCCTCAAGAGCAAGGGACTAATTTCACTTTGGTCCTTGTATCCCTGGTTCCTAGCAGAGTAACTGGAACATCCGAGGATCTTAATAAATCTTAATCAACAATGCTTGTTGATTTATAGTGTTACCAGTTCAAATCAAAAAGCTCCAAATGAGAATCTTTGTGCTCTTTCAAAGACAACTTCCACTAGGCTGGGAATGGGGAACGGTTTTTTTTTTTTGTGATCCAAAGGAAACGTTGTGTCTCACACAATTTGGGGGCCCAGAAAAGTTTTACATTGTGTCACAGTATTCCTATATGTACTTGGTGGACTGGCTGGGCCAGATAGGAAAATAAGGTAGCCTTACTTCATATAATTCACAGGGAATCCCAATTTTGAATTGGAATGTACTGTATCAGTATTCTGAACATATTATTAGATGATTCTCATAGTTTCATTAATTCTGATTAAGCCCCATGTAGGCCCTCAGACCAATGATTTACTGTCCCTTGAAGATACTTGAATATTCATTAACTTGTGAGTTATGCAACTACTTATGAATCTTGGTAATCATTTATCTGTTATAAATCTCTCCTACCCCCACTGGAAAAGAGATATCCCCACAAACTGATGCCTTAATTTCTAACAAACCAACCATCCTTTCAAAGGCTTAGACTGATATTGTCTTTGCCTGTAAGATATCCAAACGAATCCATTTAGTCTATCCAGTCAAAAAAAAGTCAAAGCAATTTTTTTTGGCTGTGTTATAAACAAAATTCATGCTTATAGTGGAAAGGGCACATGACTTAGTATCAGGTGACCTGGGTGAAAATCTTGACTCTGCCATTTGCTAGCTGTGTGGTTAGTCATGGATACTTAGAGGTTAAACAAGTTTCCTCTTCTGTAAAATTGAAACAGGTAGAACTAAATAATTTTTAAAATCCCTTACAGCTCTAAAATTTTGTGAAAAAGTGAACTTGCTGAAGTTTTGGCATCACAGAGATGAAAACTTATAAAGGGAATTGGAAGATTGTTATGGGAAGGCTACAAGACCTCTCAGAGAAATTGTTTCTCTAAACATGCTCCATAGGACTTACAGATTTTCTCATCAATCTACCTCCAGACCAGGTGTCATCAATTAATTGCCAAACCTGAAATTGTTGATTTTCAGCAGCACCTGGGTAACTGCTACCATTATGGTTCTGTGACAAATTGCACAGGAGTTGAAGTTGGTCTTGGGCACCCTTTGATTCTAAGGATTTCTTCTCAGCTTCCCTATCCTAGGTAGCTATTCCCTTCTCCTCTGCATATCCAGAAGCCCTCGCAGCATCTCCTACTTGTCCTGCTGCTGGGTTTTTAAAAATGCCTAACGCAGCTCTCCCTATTCCCTTCCCAATCAAAATTCCCATGGTGACAATGATGAGAAATGTGATGTAATGGCCTGATTGAAATAATTCACTCTCAGGCGTGAATGGCTGATAAAAGTTAACTCCAAATAGGATATTTGTATTTTACAGGAAGATTCTCAAATGCATATTTAATACGTTTAATGCATAAGGATGATATTTTTATTAGGAACACTTTTTGGCTGCAATTGCCTGGCCACATGATCCCCAAATGGCACAAGAAGTGGGGTCACCAGCTTGTCACTCCACTTCTGAAAGGTTGTTGACCTTTGGATGACTCCTCAGAGAATGTGAAATCGATCCACAGGTGATATAGCGAGCTGCAAGGTAATTATTTAGATTTGAACGTCAATTCTAGAATTCCATTATCCCTTTTTAGGCACAGAAAAATGTGGAATAGATGTAACACCAGTTTGCTAAATAGCAGCTTGAATGCATTTTTCACCTAATCAGTAACATTCTTGAATTTTTGTGTAATTTTAAGTATTTGAAATACAGAGCATCCTATAAATCTTAGTGCAATTTTAAGCTATTATGGCTTGGCTGCTGTGATGTATAGCATGGTGTAGTGGAAGGAGCACTGGAATTTGGTATCATGAGATTTGACTTTACCTTTTATCAGTTCTGTGCCCCCTAGCAAGTCACTTATCCACTATGGGTTTCAGTTTTCTTGTAGTAAAGTGAAAATTTTTGACTAGATTGTTTTTTTTTAAACCTCTTCCAATTCTAAGAATGTCTTCTGATTCTATTGTCTCGTTTTTCTTTCTTTTTTTATGCATAATTGAGTTGTCTTTATTCCTACCAATGAAACTACACAAACCAGGACAAAATCCCCAACAGTTGTGGAACCTTTTCTAGCAGCTAGCTGAGCATGAGCGAGCCTCCTTGGAGGCCCCTGGTTTCAACTCCTCCTTATCTGTCTGTCTGTCCCTTCCCTAGGGTCCTGGAGTACCCAAAAGGAGAGAGTCAATACACTGGTTGTGCTGTGGAGCTTGCTCTGACCAGGCCTGACCCTCTATCATGCTCCCTGGACCAAGAATCATGGTTGTATTTATGTGAGCACTGGTGAGAAGAACATAGACATGCCCTTCATACTATGAATGGGGTGTGCCTCAGCCTAGGTACTTTATATGCAGAGAAACTTGAATAATATTTTCATAAACCACAGGAATTTATTATGTGTTTACGGTGTACTTGCCTGCTCTTCTCCTACGTATGCTTGTAGTCTTTGAGATGTTCACTCTGGTGACAGAGCAGGTAGTAGAAGGTAGGAGGGCTGCAGGTGACAGCTGCCAATAAGCTCCAGGGAAGGGATGCCAAAGGGTAAATGGGCAGAGGTGCAGGAGATTATTCCCATGATGGGAAAGCTCACCTGGAGTCCACTCTTTGTAATTAAGCTTATAGCCAGGAGACTTATACTCAGAACAGAAGTCTCTAGTCTCTGCTTCCTTCAGCCCAACCCCCTACTCAGAATTCACAGGCAATTAGGGTCCCCAGAGGAAGAGTCATCCTCTTGGAACCCATGTATTTGCAATTACAGGATATCAATCCCACTATTTCCCAAGTCTCCAAGCTGCCCAACTTGATGCTGAGGGTCCAATCACCTCCAGTTTCCCAAGAAGTAAGCATACACCAGGTGGTTTAGCAAATATATCTTGTATTATGATTTTTCTTGAGTAATATTTATATCATCCAAGTCGAGGGCTCAGTCAGAGCTGATCATGATATGTTATAGCAGTTGCCAATGGCCTCCCCACAACTCTACGAGCTGTGAATCAGAATCAGAGTCATATTATTAGAATCAGAGTCATATTATTATTGCCTTTCCCTTTGTCCACATTTTGGTTAGGTATAACCAGTTGTGAAGACATTTGGGTCTGCAGCAACTCTAGGCTGGATTTACCTTCTAGTCTTTCCTTGTTGGAATGATGGGAGACAGCTCCCATTAACAGGGGTGGGGGATTTGGCCGCCATCTTAGAAACCACTCCCTCCCTTCAGTGGTGCATCACTAGGGCTTTGCCTGTGTAGTCGACATTACCCTTAAGCAGGAGGGATCCCATAGCCATTCGAACTTTGTTCCATTCTGGACCTTTTTTTAAGATGGGCTTGACAGAGTGGGGAGTCCAACTCGTCAGGTACCGATTGAGTTGGGGTTTTTTCTTGGGAACAAATCCTTCAGGAAGCTTAGGCTTATGATTTGGTAGCAGATCTGACCAGAGAGCCATCTTCACACACTCCTCCACTTTCCAATGCTTTTCCAAGCATAGATCTGTGATTCTCTAGGGCAGCATTCCCCCTTTGGGCCAGACGAACTGACTCAGCAGAAGGACATCCACATAGTTACACTTCTATTTCAGATTCCAACAACAGATTGGGCACTGGCCAGAGGGATTAGGAGGATCTGGTGCCACCTTGGAAGTTCCTATGATTTGGCCTTTAATAGTAGTTGTCTTCCCTTCTTCGATCTCCACCACTTCTTGGAGACCCCAGGCCTGAGGGCCGAGCCCAACTGACTTGAGCCAGCCCCTCTAGGAAACCTCAGAATAGCCGCCCACATCCTAATCATCTCGTTTTTCTTTTAAGAGATAAAGGGATGTGGATCAATTCACAATTATTATGCCACCCTAATCGCTACTGCTGTGTTTGTTCCGTTGTGTCTGACTCTTTGTCAGATCACAAAGATCATATGAGCAGGTGAATTTGTACCAGGAATGTAGGGCTGGTGCAATTTTAAGAAAACTATCAGCATAATTGACCATATCAATAAGAAAACCAACATAAATCATACAATTATCTCAAGAGATGTAGGAAAAGGCTGTGGACAATATATAACACTCATTCCTAATAAAAACAATACAGAAAATAGGAATAAATGGAGCTTTCCTTAAAATGATCTCCATCTAAAACCATCGGCAAGCATTATCTGTAATGAGGATAAGCTAGACGCCTTCCCAGTAAGATCAGGAGCGAAGCAAGGATGCCCGTTATCACCACTGTTATTCAATATTGTACTAGAAGTTTTGGTTATAGCAATAAGAGAAGAAAAAGAAATTGGAGGAATTAGAATAGGTAACAAAGAAGCAAAATTATCACTAGATGCTATGAGGATATACTTACAGAATCCTAGCAGATCTACTAAAAAACTAGTTGAAATAATAACAACTTTAGCAAAGTCATGGGATATAGAATAAACCCATAGAAATCATCAGTATTTCTATATATTATCAACTAAGTCTAGCAGCAAGAGACAGAAAGAGAAATTCCATTTAATATAACTATAAACAGTATAAAATACTTGGGAGTGTACCTGCTGAGATAAACCCAGGAACTATACGAACACAAAATACAAAACACTTTTCACACTAATAAAGTCAAATCTAAACAACTGGAAAAATATTAATTGATGCTGGGCAAACCAAGCCAATATAATAAAAATGATAATTCTACCTAAATTACTTTACTTATTCAGTTCTATACTAATCAAACTACCCAAAATTATTTTATAGAGCTAGAAAAAATAATAAAATTCATCTGGAAGAACAAAAGGTCAAGAATATTAAGGGAATTAATTCTTTAAAAATGTGAAGGAAGACAACCTAACCACACTAGATCTCAAATTACCATAAAGTGCTAATCATTAGAACAATCTGGTCCTGGCTAAGAGATAGAGTGGTGGATCAGTGGGATATATTTGGTACACAATACCCAGTAGTAAATGACCATGGTAATCTAGTGCTTGATAAATGCAACAATCCCACCCGTTGGGACAAGAACTCATTATTTTAAAAAAACTGCTGAGAAAACTGGAATACAATTTGGCACAAACTAAATATAGACCAACATCTCATACCATATACAAAGATAAAGTCAAAATGGGTACATGATTTGGACATAAAGGGTAATACTAGGGGCAAATTAGGGGAGCATGGATAGTTTACCTGTTTGATCTATGGAGAAGGGAAGAATTTAGGACCAAACAAGGGCTAGAGAGAATTAAGAGATATAAAATGGATAATTTTGATTATGTAAAGTTAAAAAGTTTTTGTACAAATAAAGCCAATGCTGCCAAGACAAGAAGGAAAAAAGAATTACTAAAGGGAAATTTCTTACAACAAGTTTCTCTGATGAAGGCCTCATTTCTCATATATAGAGAACTGAGTCAAATTTATAAAAATGAGTCATTCCCCAATTGATAATGGTCAAAGGTTATGAATAGGCAGTTTTCAGATGGAGAAATCAAAGCTATATATAGTCATATTTAAAAATGTTCCAAGTAGCTATTAACTAGATAAATGCATATTAAAAAACTCTGACTAAAATGACAGAAAAGAAAAATGACAAATGTTGGAGGGGATATGGGAAAATTGGAACACTAATGCACTGTTGGTGTTGTGAACTGGTCCAACCATTCTGGAGAGCAATTTGGAACTACACACAAAGGGCTATAAAACTGTACATACCCCTTGACCCAGCAATAGCACTACTAAGTCCATATCCTAAAGAGATTTAAGGGGAAAAAAAGGAAAAGGACATATATGTACAAAAATATTTATAACAGCTCTTTTTGTGGTTGCAATGAATTGGAAATTGAGGAGATCCCATCAATTGGGGAATGGATGAAAAAGTTGTAATATATGATTGTGACAGAATATTATTGTTCTATAAGAAGTGATAACCAAAAATAGTTTCAGAAAAACCTGGGAAGACTTACATGAACTAATGCAAAGTGAAGTGAGCAGAATCAGGAGACCCTTGTCCACAGTAATAGCAATATTCTACAATGATCAACTGTAAGTGAGTTAGCTATTTTTAGCAATACAAAGATCTAATACAATCCTATGATGAAAAATGCTATCCACCTCCAGAGAAAGCACTGGTGAACTCTGAATCCAGATCAAAGGATACTTTTTTCATTTTTTTTCTATTTTCTTTCACAACATGACTAATATGGAAATATATTTTGTATGACTGCACATGTATAACCTATATCAAATTATATGCTGTCTTAAGTTCAGAGGAAGTATGGGGGGAAGAAGAGAATTTGGACCTCAAAAAGTTTTTTTTAAGTAAATGTTAAAAATTGTTTTTACCAGTAATTGGAAAAAACAAAGGATTTTAAAAAAGCAAATATTAATTCATTTGATCCTCACAACAATCATATTAGGTAAGGTGCTGTTAATTACTCCCATTTACAGTTGAGGAAACTAAGGCAGACAGAGTTTAAGTGACTTTCCAGGGTCACACAAATAGTAAGTGGACACATTTGAACTCCTGACTCCAGGCCCAGAGTTCTTTATTGAATCATCAACCTCCACCTAGTTCAACTTCTGATGAATAAGGAAAAGAAGTCTCATAGAAATAAAATGTCTTGGCCAGTATCACACAAATAGTAAGTAGCAGAGGAAGGATTTGAACTCAGATCCTCTAGAGTTAGATCTGAGGTTCTTTCCACTACATGACACTGCTTTTTTTTGGACACTTTGTCACTAAATTTCAGTGACTAAACAAAAGCAAAAAAGACCACCAAGAAGATACTCAGAAGCAATCCATGTTGGAAGTTAACACAAAATTTAAAGTAGTGAGGAATAGTTTTATGAGATCTTAGGGAAGAGAAGATACCAAAAGAAGGAATAAATTAAAATAGTATTTATCACCACTATCTCTCTCTCTCTCTCACTCTCTCTCTCAGTCTCTCTCACCCTATCTTTCTCTTTCTCTCTCCCTCTCTCTCTTTCTCTCTCTCTCCCTCTCTCTTTCTCTCTCTCTCTCTATCCATCTATCTATCTATCTATCTGTCTATCTATCTAGTAATAGTTGTAAAGTGTCTGGAATATAGCAGGTGCTTAACTAAATATTTACTCCCTTCCTTCCCTTTCCCTAGCCTAAAAGTCGTTTGAGAGGATATCAGTAATAATGAACCAGTATCATTACTTTCTCATGCTTGTAAAATCTTTATGAGAATGATCTATACATATACAAAGGGCATCCTTGATGAAAATATGATAATGGAACAGATAAGCTTTCACAAATGATTTTCTATGGCATCTTGCATCTTTGTAGTCACACAATTGACCCAAAGATGTAAAGAACATGATATCCCACTGTTTTGTTGTTGCTTACAAAAGACAACCAATTCTGTAGAGCAAAATACAGCCTTAAAAGCTCTTCTCCAGCAATAAGTCTAATGCATAAATGATTGCAAATTTTTCATATATATACAACTACAGAAACTCTATTCAAGGACATTCTGACTTAATAGTTTGATTTAATATCAAGCAAAGCATAAATCAGGGAAATATATACCTGCCCTTGGTGCTTTCTACTATTCTAGAGGACATCCAATATGGAGTTTAAGTGACACATACCCTTTGCTGGGCACGTAGCCTAAGCTGGAAACATAGTCTTTTCTGGTCTTGTGGTCACCACCAACTGCATCCCGAAGCAGCTTCATTGGGCATGTAGTTGCAGAGCTCCTGGCTTTAGCTGGAATATTGGTTCTTTCTCCTGAGAAGAGTGAGTTCTGTGATCCTTTTTTGTTTAAAGACCGTTGACCTCTTTAAAGTTCTTTTAGAAAGCAGTATCCCTTAACATGTTGGAGCCACTGGATGAGGAAGAGTCCTTCTTTGGGGAGAAAACAACCTGTACCTTACCAACTTTTTTTTGCCTCAGCATTCTGTCTGTTCCTTTAAAACAGCCTTTTCATTTTCAGAAGGATATTCTTCATAACAGGGCTACTTACAACTAGCCAGTGTCCTCAGGCTTAATCTTTTTTTTAATAGTATTTCAGAAATTCTAATATCAGTATTTTTGTCAATTGGGCTTGTATCATTGTCTGAGATCTCACACTGGCTCTGGGTAAAAATTCCTCATACCTACCTGTTTAATCTCTTGTGGCTAGACTATACCTAATTAACATCTTCTCTAGAGGCAGTCCTTCCAGCAAATTGCCAAAGGCTCTCAGGGCCAAGGGTTCCCCTGTTTCTCAGTTCCAAAGCCCCTTCCCTTTTCCCAGTCATATTAGTCGGCCTATGGTAGGCATAGAAACAAAACTAAGCAAGGCTGGCAAAGTCATTATCTTCTCCCTATTTAGGCACATTCCTGTCTTTACTATCTCCCTGGGGCCAGGAAAGCCTTTTTAGGCTTTTGTCACTAGTACAGAAAAAGAGGAAAAGTACTTTACAAAACAAATGCTTTAGTCCCATAGACACATATACACACCAAAGGTTCTGTCAAAACCATAGAGCATTACTTAAAATGGCTTCCCAGCAGTCCCATATTGACTGGTTATCCTTGGTGCTTCTGACTTGGCAGCAGCTGTCTTCTTCACTTCCTTCGTTAGAAGAGAAGTTGATCTGAGATGAACATTTCGTTTAGGAGCTTGGATTTAGTGAGATTCTCATTTCACACTTAGCTATAAACCTATTTAGGAGAGATTATTTTTCAACTTTATTTTTCAACCATGGGAAAGGTAGGTAGCACCGTGGATGGAATATCCAGCCTGGAGTAAGGAAGACTCATCTTTTTAAGTTTAAATCTGTCCTCAAATGCTTACTAGCTGTGTGACTCTGGGAAAGTCACTTAACCCTGTTTGCCTCAGTTTCCTCATCTATAAAATAAGCTGGAGAAGGAAATGGCAAGCCGCTCCAGTATCTCTGCCAAGAAAATCCCAAAGGAGGTCACAAAGAATTAGACATGGGTGTACAATAACTTGTCAACTTAAGAGGTTGGTCTATGCACAATTTTCAGTGGTAGTATAAGTTTTTAAGGGGCAGCTTCACAGCACAATGGATAGAGCACTAGACTTAGAATCAGGTAAACTCATCTTCCTGAGTTCAAATCTGGCCTCAGGGACTTACTAGCTGTGTGACCCTGGGCAAGTCACTTAACCATTTTCCACCTCAGTTCTTCATCTATAAAATGAGCTGGAGAAGGAAATGGCAAACCACTATGGTATCTTTGCCAAGAAAACTCCAAATGGGGTCATGAACAGTTAGACACAACTAAAATGACTGAACAACAAATAAGTTTAAAAAAAATTGAAAAGGATCTTCCTCATTGATCAGTATAAACTGCTGACAGAGGCATGTTATTTAAGCTATACCCTAAGGATGTATGGCTAATTATGCAATACGGACTAGAAAAGCCATATTAATTTGACCACAGTAAATGTTGTGGAGCATAAATTTTTAGTTCATTCAGATTTATTTAACACCATATGTTTATTGAAATTAGGGCTTCTGGGTCCAACTGTGCAACTCCATAATGCAAGGAGTCATCTTGGACTCTGAAGAAGGAATGTGCCCTAACAACTCTTAAGGGAAGAACTCAGCTGGGCCATTTCCTGGCCTTTATATTACTAAGGTTTTTTCACTAAAACGTGCTAATGAGGGGGTGGAAAAATAACATATGTGTTTTTCTTGGAAATACTGAAATACATTAGATGAATATATCAGAGTTTCTTTCAACACACCCAAAGAATATTCCTGGATATGATGATTTTTGAAAGTTGAGTGAAGTGGTTTGAAATAATTTGACCTTTTTGCTAACTCTGAGCAAATGAATAAACTGATAGAATTAATATGCCTAACAGAAAGGGTCATGGATTTAAATTCAATTTTATAAGAATGAGCTAAGTACAGAAAAGCTCATTACCAGGAGACTAGCTACTTGGAGAAACAAAGAAAAAAACACATGAAACAAAGAAAAATATAAAATGGCCTGCCCCACAGAGTTTCAAAATTCATGGGTTTTCCCTATGTAATGTAACTTCTGCCTCTATGATCTGTGATCCTTCAACCCCTTGTTTCAACTAGAAAAAAAACTATACTTCCCATTAGCCCCCTTACCAATGAAGGGCTACATTGGTCTCCTTTAAGAGTATCACACCAATTGCTCCTCGAAATCTGTTGTCACTAAATTTCATGAAACGAGCTTCCTTATCTATATGTATATCAGCATTTCCTAATTAAGAAAGGACCTTTGCAGTACTTTGTCACTCTGGTACAAATGGTTCCGTGGCATAGCCAATGAGTCTGGGGTCAGAAGGCCTGGGTTATTCAGCCTTTGCTGATTACTACATAGCCATGTGATTTGGAGCAAATCATTTCATTTTCCTGGGTCTCAGTTTTCTCTGTAAAATGAAATGGTTGGACTAGATGGCCTCTGAGGTCTCTTCTAGCTCTAGATTTATGATCAGATTATATTTTGTCTCTTGCCAATACTCAACAGAGCTTACCCATTGTATCTAAGCAGCTCCTGGCCCAGTGCCTGCTTTATAGTTCATCATTACTATTTATACTGAAATATGTTCTTGCTTATTGGCTTGTGTTTTTGAATAATTGACCTTGGGTTCTTGGCTTTTAATATTCTGCCTTGCAAATTCCATTAGTATGTCTGTATAGTTTAAATGCTGGCACATAATAAGTGCTTAATAAATATTTGTTGCATTGAATTGGTTCTCAATTAAGGAAAATAAGGGAAAATAAATTTGAATGAAGCCACAATATGCTATATCCTTGACTCTGAGCAGAAACTGGGACTATGGATACCTCTGCTTTCTCAAGGCAATCTAATAATTTAAATGTTATTTGATTGGGTTTATCTTGAAAATTCAATACCTCACCTTTCCCCTCCCTCTTCTTTATAGAGGTGGAGGATATGGGTTTGAAACACTGCATATAACAGACTTTTTCGATGTTTTGGTTAGTTTTGAAGAACTAGTTTGCTTCCCCCCTTAAAAAATACTTTGTTATAGCAGATAGCTCACTAAGGGACAGAAAGAGCATACTGGCAAATGTAAGTGATGTAAAAACAAAAGATACCAGTAAAAAAAGTACAAGAAAATGAAAAGAATTCAATGCCTACCATATGCAAGGGAATCACAGGATCATAGATGGCATTGGAAAGGACATTAGAGGTTATCTAATTCAACCCTCTAATTATGTGGATGAGAAACCTGAGGCCCAGAGAGGTTGATTGACTTGACCAAAGTCATACCACTATTAAGTGGAAGAGCCAGCATCCTCTCACTTGAAGTTCAATGCTCTTTTCATGACAACATAGAAGTGGAGTAAGATAAATTTAATTTGAAAACCAAGGGGCAAGCAATGCATTATAGTGGGAAAAGCCATTGACTTGGAGCTGTGCCTTATAGGGGTAGCTAGTTGGCACAGTGGATATAGAGTGCTTAGATATAGGAAGACTTGAATTTATATCCTACCTCATACATTTACTATATTGTGTGATCCTAGCAAATTAACTTAACCTTTGTCTGACTCAGTTTCCTCATCTGTAAAATGGAGATGATAATAGCACCTGTCTCATGGATTTGCAGTGACTTAAAGCATTACATAAATAGTAGTTATTATTCTGATTCTAAGATTTAATATGAGACCATGAGCAAGGCTCTTGAGTTTTATGAGCCCCATCTTCTTCCCTGGCAAAATAAAGATATTAGTTTCACTATTTAACTTATAACATTGATTGTTGGGAGGAAAAGCTCTATTTAAATGTCCTAGATTACTAGATTCTGCACATAGCAAGTGCTTAGTACATGTTTGTCAAATTGAATATTCAGTCCTGCCTGAACTTAAAAAAAAACACCTCTAACATAGAGATTTTGTTCTTGAGATGGATTCCTTTTTGATATATACGGGATTTCAAAGAGTAACAGAAAAATACACAGAGTAGAATGGATAGGGAACTGGTCTTGAAGCAAGGAAGGCCTTGGTTTAAGTCCTGCCCTTGACACACACTGGCTATGAGAAACTAGGCAAGTCACAAGTCTTCAGGGGCACCACCCTCCTCTTTCTGCATCTTTTCTTGCTCTGGAATAGTCCCTCCAATAATTCTTTCACCTTCCTGATGAATGAAAGTATCCAGTGTCCTCAAATTCTCTCTACAATCTACCACCCTCTCAGAATCTACTCTCACAGAAAGTATGGTAAAAACAGTTAACAGACTTGGAGTCAGGAAAATTGGGTTCAAAGCCTGGTTTTGCTGATTATTACTTGTTTGACCTTGAGTCACACAACTCAACTCTCAGTTTCTTAGGGCCTTAGTTTCTTCATCTCTAAAATAAAGGGGTTGGGTATACTGATCAATTGGGGAATAGATGAACGAATTATGCTATATAAATGTAATGGAAACTCTTGTGCCACAAGTAATGCCAAAAGAGACAGTTTCAGAGAAACCTGGGAAGACTTATATGAACTGATGTAGAGTGAAGTGAGTATAACCAGAAGAAAAATTTATATAATAAAATAACATCGTTAAAAAAAAAACTTAAGAACTCTGCTCAGTACAATGACCAATCATGATTCTAGAGGGTCTATGATAAAGAATATGACCTACCTCCTAACACAGGGGTAATGGGATTCAGGATGCAAAATGAGATTTTGTATTTTTGGACATGCATAATGTGGACTGTACATAAGACGTTAATTGTTGAATTACATAAGGCATTTCAATCAATGATTCATGTATCTAAACCCTAGGAATTTATTTCACTTACATATGCATATTTATTACAAGTATTTTGTCCTCTTGTTTTCTCTTAAATTGGGGAGAAGAGAAAATAAATAGTTGATAACTGGAAAATAAAATGAGAGAGTTGGAGTATGTGATCTCTATGGTCTCTCTCTACTTGACAAGAGAATTAAGAAAAAAGTAACCATAGCTTCATAAATCTAGAAATGACTCTAGAGGTCGAGTCCCACCCCTTCAATGTACACATATACTTAGAACGAGAGAGTCTAATTGATTTACCCAAGGTCATATGGCTTCTTAGTGTCAGAATAAAGTTTCAGCATAGGTCCTTTGAATCCAGAGCGTGTTTCTCAATATCAGAGACTTCATGGTATAGTGGATAAAAGGCAGATCTTGGAGTCAGAAGACCTGATTTCAAATCCTACTGACACAAGTCAGCTATTTGACACATGGAGAGTCACTTAATCCCTCAAGCCCCAAGACTACTCTCTAAGACTATAAATTACAGAAGTACATGTAAAGTACAGAAGTACAGAAGCTGTCCCTTCCTGCCCCTGTGATCTGGAAAATCCAAGTAAAAATTTTTGGCCTTCTCTTCCTACCAGGGAAGAAGTCTGAATTTTTTCTTTTTCTTTTATGGGATGTTTACATTACTGTAAATTTTGGCTTAAGAATTTGGTCAGAGACTCTGTGTAGTCTGCTGGCCTTGGCATGTGGTCTGTGGCTTCTGCAAAACTCCCTAAAAATTCCCATTTAATTTCTTACGCCAGCCCACAATATAGCAAAACCATGATGGGGAAAGCTGTGATATGGAAGAGATAACTGTATTAACCTTCACAAGTGTAGGGAGTTTTCCATACTGTTGAAATCACCTCTCTTGATTAAAAAAAAAACCTTAAAAACATTGTAAAAAAAATAGGGGCTGGCAGCATGTTGAGTAGAGGAGGTCAAAGGAGTAAGATGTACCATAAAAGCAATGAGGTATAAAGACAGAAAAGGTCTGGATCAAAAAGGGAAGTATAATAATCCCAACGTACTCTGCTCTTGTGAGACCATGTCTTGAGTGTTGTGTGGGCAGCCCAGTTTAAGAAGGACAGTAATGAGTAGAGGTGGGCAAGAAGAATGGTGAAAGGTCTTGAGTCCATAGCAAATGAAAATTGGTTGAAAGAACTTGGATGTTTAGCCTGGAGAAGAGAAGATTTGGGGGTGGGAGGGTGGGGGTGGGTCATTAAAGTTCTGTTCAAGTATTTGTAGGGCTGTCACATGGAGACGGGATTAGATTTGTTCTATTTGGCTTCTGTGATACTGTTATTTCGTTGTAAAACTTCTTTATAGAGAAAACTAGCACTCCTGGAGTGTAATCAGGCAAAGATAGCTTATGATTTAGTATGTGCTCCCAAGGCTTATGCTGAGTAAATTCTAGGCAGGCTTGGTATTGTCTAGTTTTCCCGACAGGAAGCTGTACCCCTGCCAGGTGAGCTCTATGTCAGCCCAGCAGTAGCTTGAACCAACCCGGGGAATAACCACTAGTGAAATTGAGTAAATCAGCTGAGCCAAAGGCTTTTGACAGCCAAATGGTTAACCCTTTCACAGGTGTTTTGGAAATGGAATAAATGAAGGCATTGTGATAATAAAGGGTTTTTTTTTTAACTTCTTATTTTTTGCCAGGGGACCAACAAGAGGGAGAAATGAGAGCAGATGGGAGGCTAGTAAGGGAGATGGATTTATGAAGTCACCATGAAAGTAGCACCATTGAACTCAATGATAAATCATGTTGAAAAAGAAGACCATATTTTAGGGATGAGCTTTATTTCCCTAAAGCGTACTTATAAAATCAGATTTTTGAAAAAGCAATATTCTCTCTATTTCTGAAAAAATGTAAATGTTAACATTTTTTGAGAGCTCTATTCCATGGTTTTAAAAATCAACATGAAGGATTTTAAGTTTGTTGATAATTTCTCCTACTAGCCTCACCTACTTTATCTGACTATTGTATTCAATTTTACTTGTGGAAAGTACTCACAAATTCTTCTGCTATATAGGCTACAAATGCCTGAAATTCATAGATGTTCCCAACCACTAATGCAGAAATGAAATATTTAACTACAAAGATATCTTGTATTTGGGGAGCTATTTGCTGACATATCTTTCTCTGATATTTGGAGACCATGCCAAGTGATCTGTGTGTAGGAATTCTAAGGCAATGCTCTTATAATATCTTTCTGAATATTTGGAAAGTATGTTAAGTGCTTCCTCCTCTGAAGTTTTTCAGATTTTTTTTTATCAAGTAAAAGCACATTGGGTGTCCTAATTTTCTGCAGGAACTTCACAGTTTGTCTAAACACATGCACACATATACAATGGGGCCATAAGGGCCTAGATTTTTGTAATAAAGTAGGAAAAAGATGAAGTGTATTAATTATGGTTATTAAATTTAACTTTTGTTAAAAGAAAGATTAATTATAACACTTGTATTGTAACAACAGTCTTTCATTACTTTGAACAAACATGAAACATTCACATTGGAACAACTGCATTTGGTTTAATATAAATTGTTATTAAAGAAAGTTAAATCAATATTTCATCATTAAAGTGAACTTCAGTTGTGTCTTGCTATAAGAAGGCCTAGCCTACAGAAGTACAAATGGACAAAACACAGATAAATTACAGGGAGAGAACTCATATTATCAATGAATTCTTCCCTATATTAAAGAGTTCCTTTAACTAACTAATCAGCTTCCCTAGTGATCTTAAGTGATGAAGTGGAAAGAACCACTTAGTAACTGAGTGATCTTAGGAAAGTCACTTAACCTCTTTGGGCCTTAGAGAATTTATTATTATAAATATCTGTTAAAGATCATTATCTAATTATCAGAAGCCACTGGGGGCAAAAAAACTTATTGAGCAAGTGTTAAAAACCACTGCCAACTAAAAGGTCAATATTCTCTGCATTTATAATGTAAATTAGTGAGGGAAATTTATTTTAAACAATTTTATTGTTTATTTTAAACAATTACTGTGTATTCAACAAATCTACCAATGCAAACAGGAATTGTTTCTGTTTTGGCCAGAAACCCTGAGGGTCTTACCTTACCAGTTTTTTTTTTCTGGGCTAGGTTAAAAAGGCCATTCTTTACCTCATTTTTTTTACCTGGCAGTCACTGAATGGACATTGCCTCAGTCAAAATGAGACCTGCTAGAGACCTTAGTTTTGAAAGGCCAAGGTCTTCCATCACATCTGGGGCCATCTCCAGCCTTCCTGATCTGCATCTGGCCACTGGACCCAGATGGCTCCAGAGAAGAAAGTGAGGCTGGTGACTCTGCACAACTCTCCCTCATTTAAATGCAATTCACTTGCATGTCATGGCATCACCTCCATGATGTCATGGTCCTCTTCGAGAACAAAGGACAAACAATAACAGGCATATCTAAACAATAAATTTAGTGTCATTCGGGAAGGGACTTTAGAAAATTATTTATTTCAATCTTCCTGTTTTAAAAATGAACATAAATTAAAGATTGCCCAAAGTCATTTGGCAGAGGTAGAACAGAAAACCAGGTCTTGTGATTTCCAATTCAACATTCTTTTTTTGAAACAGTGGGTCCATGTTGAACAGAGCTCTCAGAAAGAAGTCTGAAGAGTTGGGAAAAAATAATGGCAAAATTTAAAGCTTCAAACGTAAACTTGTCTCTCCCTTTCTTTAGTACTTTATCAGAAAAAAATGACTTTTTTTTCCTCCTTTCTTTTATCCTTAGAAAGATAATGTCACGTGACCTCTCTGGGACTCTCCTCATTTGTGAAATAAAGGGGTTGGATGAGATGGCCTCTAAGGTTCATTTAATCTCTAAATCAATGATCCCATGAATTCTGTACTCATGAATATGGCTATAGATCAGGGTTCTATTAATATTGTACTTGAATCTACTTATAAGCCTTGTGACCTAAGACAAGTCATTGTATCTCTCTGAGTCTCAGGGCCTTCATCTCTATTAAAGGAAAAATAATAATAATAATATCTTCTCTGTTTACCTCACAGGATTGCAAGGATCAGGTGACACAGTATATGGGGGAAAAGTATTTTGCAAATAGTCTAGTGTTATACAAATGTTATAACTGATGTATCAAGGTTTGGATGATGACATTACTAAAAGCCCATTTGGAAATAATACAGAGAGATTATTAAAAAAGAAAACTGAAACATCGCTAATGAAAAAGAAAATGTTTGAGGAAGCATTATGCTTATTACTTTATTATAGTAATTACTTATCAAATTAATTATTCTTATCAACATCTTCTAGTCATATTAGCCAGGTTGGATTATACATATCCCAAATCCAAAGCATAAAAAGAATAACCGACTTGGGGAAAAACTGAACTGGGACTCTGACAATAGAGGGGAGCAGACTGTTTCAAAATCTATGAGGCTAAAATTGAAGTACTCAGCTGAGCTCTCCCAACATTTGTCTCCAAATAACTTTAAAATAACACCTTGAATCAAATTCTAGGATAGCAGAGACAACAAAAGGTCAGAATGAGGCATTTTTTCCAGCCCAAAACAACTTATGAGGTTAGAGAGATCTGTGACACAAGGGTGGAGGCTGGCTCAGAGCCCACATGGATGAAACACCAATGGTGGGCCTAGGTGGTAGTGACAGAAGCAGCAGGAGCTTTGGGAGCACTCAAGCCAGAGACAGTAAGAGGACAGTAAGATAACTGGTTAGAAAAAGACTACAAGGAAGCCCTATCCTAGCCCTGGATGCAGGATCAAATGCTGTTTGGTAACTCTAGCACTGAGAACCACTTCTGGGTCCTAGTTCAAGGACAGAGAGGGGCACTTTTGGTCAAGAGGGGGCAGGATCCCTGAGGGGCAGTATCAGTTTTGGTCCCAAGAGATCGGGAACCCTGAGGATTAATATCACTCCTAGTCCGTAGGGATCAGAGGCCCTAAGGAGCAATATTGATTGTAATCCCAAGGGCTCAAGGGACCTTGCTGGGTAAGGAGCAGAGTACAGACTAAAAAAAGATGTGACCACCCCTCGCCCCAGATCACATTACTTGGAAACACTGAAAACTTTCAAACCCCTAGAACTAGCTCTGAAAACAACAGTGCACAAAAATATACAGTGCCCCTTGCTCTCAATGCTGGAAAAAGAGCCTAGCTGTAGCATAAAGGTCAAAATCAAGAAATAGAGTAGGAAAATGAGAAAACAACAAAAAAAGAACCTGACCATGTGTAGCCAGAATGGCCTTTGTTTTCTTTGAATGACTCAGCTTACCTCATTGAGCCTCTGGACACTGTGGCTTGCTCTTCCGGGGCAGGAGGCCCAAGGAGCATTCCAGGAAGCAGACAACTTCCTGTGTGATGAGTCATGAGGCTGGCTGAGGGGAGGTGTTAACGGCTATGCTAGGGGGAGGGGCCAAGTCAAGAACCAATCGGCCCTGGTCGTTCAGGCGGTGCTTGATGATGTCAAAAACTCTATAAGAGGGGAGAGGACAGCTTGAAGATCCTCTCTTTTCCTTTTCCGGTTGGAGCCAGCGACAGTTACAGCGACAGTTACAGCGACAGTTACAGCTACAGTTGGAGCCAGAGGCAGTTACAGAGGCAGTTACGACAGTTACGTCAGTTACAGCCACAGCCACAGACACAGCTGAAGCAGGAGCTGCCAGTAGCAGAGCTGACCTACGGGAGAAAGCTGAACAAAGACTTCAGGCCAGTGGGTAATCTTATTACCATAGAGGGGGAAACATGATTTTGCTTTACGCAATCATGCTTCTCTGTAGCCTCCTGGTTACTCTTTCAAGGCGTACTTATTGGGCCTGGAAGCTTTTGATCAATATATCAAAATGGGGTTGCTGGTTCATGGGTTGGTTACTGTGGAGCCTAAATAAATGTTTTGATTCTTCTGCCTTCTACTTTGAGAGTTTCTTATATCCGGCGATTCCGAACGTTTCAGACATGTTTATGATCCTATTTGAGATTATAAACTCGGCCCTCCTAATACATTTGGCGACGAAGTGGATGGGATCGCTAGGTATAAGATCTCTATTTAGAAGCAGAACAATTCCAGAGGAAGAGATGAATATCCCAGGATGGGAGGATCCATTTTATTCCTCCCTAGCAAAAGAATTGGCTAAAAAAGCTGGACCCTGTGAAAACTGGGAACCAAGGCTACGGAGAGGAGATCCTAGGGATTTGGAAAAGTGTTTACGAGAAGTTGGGATTCAGTCAGGGGCATCACTATCTAGGCAAAGCTGGATAGTGTTATCAGCCTACCGGCTAGTATACGAAAGATTGAGATTAAGTGAAAGACATGGGGGCACTCCTACCCCACAGGAAGAAGGGGAATCTCAGATAGCAGAAGACCAAACTGACTCAAATGAGAACTTTTCTATTAATGTGGCTAAGAGCAACAGGAGACCAAAAAAGCCCAGAGTGCATTTCAACCCAGCCCAGAAAGAGCCTGACTGCCTGCTTCGTCCTAGCCATGGTGGCAGAGGAAGTGAGTGGGGAGAGAATGAGACAATGTTAGGGGCTGAGGCACAAAACACTACTGGGGTTCAGGATGTGCCTCACACAGAGCATAGGAGATGGTTAAATGATCAGACAAGGGCTCGACCCATACAAAGGAGGAAGACAGAAACCCGAGGTGAAGATTCAGTTACAAGGGAAATTCAGGAAGATTTCTCACCGCAAGAGGTCACAGATATTTTGAGTAGATTCAGCCAAAGAATAGGAGAACCATTGATATCTTGGATGGTAAGACTCAGTGATCAAGGGGCCAGTGGAATATCAGTAGATAGGACAGACTGCATGAGATTCATAGGTATCAGCCATGATCCTCTAGTTCAACAAGCTTTTAGGGAACATCATCAGCAAGGAGATGGTGATAGCAGGACTACTCTGTTGGCATTAGCCGCTGTGGGATGCAATAAGAGATATGCTACTGATTCTATGTGGCCCACTGAGCACAGACCCTGGTATTCACTTAGAGATTGTATCATGAGACTAAAGGAGGAGGTAATGAAGACTGCCATTATGATAGGAACTGCAGACAAATATTACAATGATCCAATGGGACTGCCTCATAGGAATTTAATAATTAGGACAGCTCCCCCTGCTTATAAACAACTAATTTTGAATTTATTACTTGGAGAAGTAGGGAGCCGTCTTACAACAGTGATAAATAAGATTTTACAGTTACATGACTTAGGTGACTGGGGAAGGGATAGATCTCCTCGAGAGAGAAGGGTGAATAACCAGCAAACTTGGCGCCAAAGGAGAGTAACAAGGAAAGAAATGTTTACTGCTTTATTGAGAGCAGGGGTAGGTTTTGAAATGATAGATGGAATTCCAACCAATGAATTATACAGAATGTATAGAGGACTTGATAACACGAGAAATAGGGAAATAAGAACTGCTCCTGCAAGCCCACAAGCCACTCAGACTGAAGGTAACTTTGTGTGATTAACGGATGAAAACTTGTACATTTGGGGAAAGGCTGGGAGGACAATCTTAGTCTCTATCTAGGGTGGGATCCTCTTGGCTTCCTCATTATGTTCCTTTTGAAAAGAAACATTTCCCACCTGAGTTTGGCTCTGATGTTGGATCTTTGCATAACTGAAATCTCAACCAAACTTGAGATGATTTTATTTGAAGAATTATAGTCCATACTTGTCTATTCTTTTTGTCCTTTGTTTTGGCTAACCTTGTTGCTAGTTTTGTTTCCTTCAGGCTTAAGCACCCTGCACTTTCCGGTGACTGCCTAAGCATGTAGCATTCTTGGAATTCCTGCCAGCTCGTTAAAGAAATGACCTCTGGAATGGGACTTTTTGGGGGCAGGGCCATCTCTACATCCAATTTCAGCATGAAGAAGCTATGGAAAATGAGACCTTCACCCCTCACCCCAAGATTTTGAGCCCCAATCGTTCAAGGGGGGTGGAAATGATGATAGTGTTCTGTTTACTTATTTTGTGTTATCCTTGCTGTGTTGTTTTATTGTTATGATATTATTGATCCTATGTAATGGATACAAGGATTTAGGGGTGGACATTTGAATTATTAATAATTATTTTGGGGATGATTGATTGAAGAGATTATCTTGCTGGGACCTAGGGGTGGATCACATTTGAATCGTAAACCAATATTCAGGAATGTCACCAAATGATATGTTTTGCTTTATAATGAATGATATGTTTTAGTTTCCTTTGTAATTGGATCACAATGTATGTTCTAGGATACATGGCTGATTAGATTATGTATCCTATAACAAGGGGTGGAGTGTAGCCAGAATGGCCTTTGTTTTCTTTGAATGACTCAGCTTACCTCATTGAGCCTCTGGACACTGTGGCTTGCTCTTCCGGGGCAGGAGGCCCAAGGAGCATTCCAGGAAGCAGACAACTTCCTGTGTGATGAGTCATGGGGCTGGCTGAGGGGAGGTGTTAACGGCTATGCTAGGGGGAGGGGCCAAGTCAAGAACCAATCGGCCCTGGTCGTTCAGGCGGTGCTTGATGATGTCAAAAACTCTATAAGAGGGGAGAGGACAGCTTGAAGATCCTCTCTTTTCCTTTTCCGGTTGGAGCCAGCGACAGTTACAGCGACAGTTACAGCGACAGTTACAGCTACAGTTGGAGCCAGAGGCAGTTACAGAGGCAGTTACGACAGTTACGTCAGTTACAGCCACAGCCACAGACACAGCTGAAGCAGGAGCTGCCAGTAGCAGAGCTGACCTACGGGAGAAAGCTGAACAAAGACTTCAGGCCAGTGGGTAATCTTATTACCATAGAGGGGGAAACATGATTTTGCTTTACGCAATCATGCTTCTCTGTAGCCTCCTGGTTACTCTTTCAAGGCGTACTTATTGGGCCTGGAAGCTTTTGATCAATATATCAAAATGGGGTTGCTGGTTCATGGGTTGGTTACTGTGGAGCCTAAATAAATGTTTTGATTCTTCTGCCTTCTACTTTGAGAGTTTCTTATATCCGGCGATTCCGAACGTTTCAGACATGTTTATGATCCTATTTGAGATTATAAACTCGGCCCTCCTAATACACCATGAAAAGCTGCTATGGTGATGAACAATGAAACAAAGTCAAAAGAATGACAAAATAAAAGAAAATGTGAAATACCTAATCAGAAAAACTGACTTGAAAAATGGATTGAGAAGGGATAATTTAAGAACTATGGGACTACTTGAAAGCCATAGTAAACAAAAGAGCCTAAGCATCATATTTCAAGAAATTATGAAGGAAAACTGCCTTCCTGATATCCTATTACCAGAAGGTAAATTCTCTTTCACCATCCGAAAGAGATCTCAAAATGAAAACTGGCAGAAATATTGCACCCAAATTCCAGAGCTCCCAGCTCAGTAAGAAAATACTTCAAGCAACAAGAACGAAACTATTCAAATACCATGGCATCACAGTCAAGACAAGATTTAGCAGCTACCACATTAAAGGAACAGAGTGTTTGGACTATGATATTCTGGAAGGCAAAAGAGCTGGGATTACAACCAAGAAAAATCTACTCAGCAAAATTGAGAATAATCCTTTAAGGGGGAAAATTGATAGTTAATTTAATAGAGGACTTTCAAGTGTTCCTGATGATCACAGCTGAATTGGAAATTTGGCTTTCAAATACAAGACTCATGAGAAGCATAAAAAGATAAGCATGAAAGAGAAATCATGAGGGACTCAATAAGTTTAGACTGGTTGTCTTTCTATTTGGAAAGATGCTATATGTAACTTCTAAGAACTTTATTAGGGTAATTAGAAGAATTCTATTTAGAAAGAGGGCATCAGAGTGAGTTGATTATCTTGGCATGAGGCTAAAAAATGTATAGGTAGAAAAAAGGGATGCACTGGGAGAAGGGGGCAGGGAGAGGAAGAATGGGGAAAATTATCTTGCATAAAACATAAAACAGGTGCACAAGGAAGAACTTTTATAGTGGAAGGGAAAATGGTGGTGTTGGTGACAATGCTCAAACCTCACATCTAAATCAATTCAAAGAGGGAGGGTTGTGTGTGTGTGTGTGTGTGTGTGTGTGTGTGTGTGTGTACATTCAGTTGGTAATAGAAATTTATCTTACCCAACAGGGGAGCAGGAGGAGGGGAAGGGGGTAAGGAAAAGGTGAGGTAGTGGGAAAAAAAGAGGACAGAAAAAAGAAGGCTGTGGTCAGAAGCAAAATAGACTTTAGAGGAGAAAGAGGAGAAAGAGAGAAAGAGAGAAGGAAAAATAGAAGAAAAATAGAATGGAGGAAAATGCAAAGATAGTGAATATAACTGAAATGTGAATGGGGTTAACTCATTCAAAAAGGAAGTGGATAGTAGATTGGATTAGAAACCAGAATCCAACAATATATTGTTTATTAGAAACACACTTGAAAGAGAGAGACACGCGGAGAGTAAAATTAGGACCTGGAGAAGAACTTAACTATACTTTAGCTGGAATAGAAAAGGTAATCATGGTTTCAGATAAAGCAAAAGCAAATCAGGGAAATTACATCTTGCCAAAAGGAACCACAGACAATGAAGTAATATAAATACTAAACATATATTCACCAAATGATATAGCACTCAAATTCTTAAAAGAAAAGTTAAATAAATTATAAGAGGAAATAGACAATAAAACTGAATGGGAATACAGGGGAGTGTACCTTTTTTCTCAACTCAACAAAGTACCTTCACAAAAACTGACCATGTATTAGGGCATAAAAAGCTCACAACCAAATGCAGAAAAACAGAAGTATTATATGCAACCATTTCAGACTACAATGCAATGAAAATTACATCAATAAAGGGCTTTGGAGGCACAGATAAAAGTTAATTGGAATCTAAATAATCTATTCCTAAAGAATGAGTGGGACAAAGAACAAATCTGAGAAGCAATCGATAACTTCATTAAAGAAACTTATAACAATGATAGAACATTCCAAAATTTGTGGGATTCAGCCAAAGCAGTACTTATGGGAAACTCTATATTTCTAAACATGTAAATCAATAAAAGAGAGAAATAACATATCAATGAATTAGGCATAAAAGTAAAAATACTAGAAAAAGAACAAATTAAAATTCCCAATTAAACACTAAACTGGAAATCCTAAAAGTAAAAAATCAGAGGAGAAATTAATAAAATTGAAAGTAAAAAAGAATTTGAACTAACAAAAATAAGAACTGGCTTTATGAAAAAAAATCAAATAGATCAATCATTAATTAATTTGATTAAGAAAAAAGAAAACCAAATTACTAGTATCAAAAACAAAAAGTATGAATGCACCACCAATGAAAATGAAATTACAGCAATTATTAGAAGTTATTTTGCCTAATTATATGCCAGTAAAACTGACAATTCTAAGTGAGATGTATGAGTATTTACAAAAATATAAACTGCCCAGATTAACAGAAGTGGAAATAGAATACTTAAATAACTGTCTCAGAAAATAAATTATATAAACTATCAGTCTTCAGGACCAGATGGATTCAGAAGTGAATTCTACCAAACATTAAAGGAACAATTAATCCCAATACTATACAGACTATTTGAAAAAAAAATAAGTAAAAGGAGCTATACCAAAATCTTTTATGACACAAATATGGTTTTGATGCCTAAACCAGGGAGAGCAAAAACAGTGGAAGAAAACTATAGACCAACTTCCTTAATGAATATCAATACAAAAAATTTAAATAAAATACTAGTAAGGAAATTGCAGCAATATATCACAAAGACTATGATCAGGTGGCCTATGACCAGACTACTATGACCAGGTAGAATTTACACCAGAAATGCAGGGCTCATTCAATATTAGGAAAGCTATCAGCACAATTGACCACATCAATTACAAAACAACAAAATCATATGATTATCTCAGTAGCTGCAGAAAATGACTTTGACAGAATATAACATCTATTCCTATTAAAAACATTAAAAAGCAAAGGAATCAAAAGACTTTCTGAAAATAAGTAATATCTATCTCAAACTAAGAGGAAACATCCATAATAGGAATGAACTTGAAGCCTTCCCAATAAGATCAGGAGTTAAACGAGGATATATATTATAGTCACTGTTATTTACTATTGTACTAGAAATGTTAGTTATAGCAATAAGACAAGAAAAATAAATTGAAGTAATAAAAATAGGTAATGAGGGGAAAGACTATCATTCTTTGCAGATGATATGACTTTGTACTTAGAGAACCCTCAAAAATCAACTAAAAAACTAGTTAAAACAAGTAACAACTTTAGCAAAGTTAGGGGATACGAAATTAACTTACCCACAGAAATCATTAGCATACTACCAACAAAACCCAGCAGCAAAAGATAGAAATAGAAATTCCATTTAAAATCATTGCAGACAATATAGAATACTTGGGAGTCTACCTACCAAGACAAACCCAGGGATTATATCAACATAAGTATAAAACACTTTCCACACAAATAAGGACCGATCTAAACAATTAGAGAAATATTAATTGCTCATGAGTAGGCTAAGCTAATATAATAAAAATGACAATTCTACCTAAGTTAATTTACTTATTCAATGCTATACCAATCAAACTACCAAAGAATTATAAAGCTAGAAAAAATAACAAAATTCATCTGGAAGAACAAAAGGTCAAGTATATCAAGGGAATCAATGAAAAAATGTGAAGGAAGATAACTTAGGACTACTAGATTTCAAACTATATTACAAAGTAGTAATTGTCAAAATAGTCTGGTATTGGTTAAGAAAGTGTGGTGGATCAGTGGAATAAATTAGGTACATAATAGTAAGTGATTGTATTAATGTAGTATTTGATAAACCTAAAGATCCAAGATTTGGGGGTAAGAACTCATAATCTGATGAAATTTTCTGGGAAAACTAGAAAGCAGTTTGGCAGAAATTAGACGTAGACTAACATCTCACGCCATATATGAAGATAAGGTTAAAATGGATAGTTGATTTAAACATAAAGGTTGATATCACAAGTAAAATAGGGGAGCATGGAAAAATGAACCTGTTAGATCTATGGATAAGGGAAGAGTTTATGACCAAACAAGAAACAGAGTAGGTCATGGGAAGTAAAATGGATAATTCTAGTTACATGAAAGTATAAAGCTTTTGCACAAACAAAACTAATGCAGCAAAAATTAGAAGAAAAATAGGAAACTGGAGGGGGCACAAATTTACAGCATTTCTCTGATAAAGGCCTTGTTTTTCAAATATAAAGGGAACAGAGCCAAATTTATAAAAATAGGAGCCATTCTGACTATCTTGACAAATAGTCAAAGGATATGGACAGGCGGTTTTTAGAAGAATAAATCAAAGCTATCAAAAGTCAGATCAAAAAATGCTCTAAATCACTATGATTATAGAAATGCAAATTAAAACAACTTTGAGATACAGCTCACATCAATCATGACAAAATAAAGCCCAACAAAATGACAAATACTGGAGGGGATGTGGAAAATTGGGACACTGATTCACTGTTGTTGAAGTTGTGCACTAGTCCAACCGTTCTGGAGAACAATTCGGAACTACACCCAAGGGGCGACAAAGCTATGCATGCTCTCTTATTCCATTACTAGGTCTGTATTCCAAAGAGATACAAAAAAAGGGAAAAGGACCTATTTGCACAAAAATATATTTAACCACTCTTTTTGTGGTGGCAAAGAACTGGAAATAGAGGATATGTTCATCAATTGGGGAATAGCTGAACAAGTTGTCATATAAGATTGTGATGGAATACTACTGTGCTATAAGAAATGATGATCAAGATGGTTTCAGAAAAACCTGGGAAGACTTATATGAATTCATGCAAAGTGAAGCGACCAGAACTAGGAGAATATTATACACAGTAACAGCAATATTATAAGGATGATCTGTGAAAGACTTAGCTACTCTCCTCAAGACAATGATCCAGGACAATTACAAAGGACCAATGATAAAGAATGCTATCCACCTCTAGACTGGGAACTGATAAACTCTGATTGCAGATTGAAGGATACTTTTAAAACTTTTTTTATTTTTATTATTTTTCTCTGGTTTTTTTGCAACGTGGATAATATGGAAACAGTTGCTTGACTTCATATGTATGATCAATATCAGATGACTTGTCTTCTTGGGGGGGAGGGAAAGAGAATTTGGAAATCAAAATTTTAAAAAATAATCATTAAAAAATTTTCCATGTAACTGGGAAATATTTAACAAGATAAACAATTTTTTTTAAAAAAGTTAACTGCATTATACATGTTGTTTATAAACAATCCAGTAGTCAGGGATATTAAATAACACTCTTTCTAAGTACTTTTTCAACCTAATCTTTTTAGAATGTTAGTCAATTGTTTGATTAGGAACTTCTATCTTTACAAAATAGTCTAACATGACTTGAGAAATTTGAGATCATTTTAAGCTGAGTGGGTCAGAAAAGTTAATCATTCCCTAGAAGAAGTGGTACCAGAGTTGGGTCTTCTAGAAAGGTTTCAGGGACTGGACCTTTGATTTCATTAGCATAGGGAACAACCAGGAGAGAAAACTCCCTCTATATGCAGGTTAGCCCCTACATAAATCATTGAAAGATTGACAGAGGGGGAATTGAATCCATGTCTTCTGGTCTCCAAGGCTGGGTCTCTATCCATTACTCCATGATGCCTCTCTCAAGGCAGAAGGGGACTTCAAGAAGGATCTATATGCAAGATTTAAGATTATTGTTTTTTGAGACCAGGTATTCCCATCCTTCCAGGCAAGAAGTACAGCAGCCACTCACTGGTTTGATTCCACTCCTGGTTAATGCCAGTGTGTTCACCTGCTCTGTTTCCAACCTGGGCCAGTTCACTTCTCCCAGAGAAGGGATAGGAGGAAGATATTTCCTCTTACCTTCTTTGCAAAATGAGTATGTGCACATAGGGGGTGGGGGAAGGGGAGATGGATTGTGGTGCAGTGGTTATGGAATACTATGTATAACATCAAATTTTTTAGATGTGTTGGTTAATTTTGTTAACATTTTTTCTTCATCTTTTGTTATTTTGTCATTTTTGTCTTTGCAAAGGTTCAAAGGATGAATAAAATGAGAAACATAAGTGATTTAAAAGCAGATTTTAATAAACAAATTTTAATAAAAAATTGCTTTTTAAAAAATCCCATCACCTGATCTCCAGGCACTACAAATTCCATACTGGTTAGTAGGAGAGAGTACTGGAACCCTGTTTTCTCTTCTGCTCTGCTCTGTCTGATTTAAGTGTCTCTATACTATATTTTTAGTAAAACTATTCTTTCTTTACATCTATCAGGTCATTAGTGGAACCCTTTGTTTAAATTTCCATTAACGTTTTTGTTCTGTATTTGTAATGCCAATACCCTAAAGAAAAGTAGAAATGACAAATTTTTACAAAAGTGGTCCCTAAACTGAGACTGCAATAATGAGACAAAGCAAGACTTGCTTCAACCAGGGTCATATTTCAAAGGTGATGATCTGATTTGTGGGATGCCTTAGCATCCTAATAATTTCACCATTTATACCTGAAATTTTTCCATTAGTAAATAGTTCATTCCTTTGTGTTTCCTAACTTTTGCTCTAAAATGCAAGCATACCTGAGAGTGGTGGTTTTTTTTTTTGTTTTTCAGTTGTGTCTGACTCTTCATGACCCCATTTGGGGTTTTCTTGGCAAAGATAGTGCAGTGGCCTGCCATTTTCTTCCCCAGCTCATTTTCGAGAAGAGGAGCTGAGACAAACAGGGTTAAGTGACTCGTCCAGGGTCATATAGCCAATAAGCATCTGAGGCCACATTTGAACATAAGTCTTCCTGATTCTAGCCCTAGTACTCTATCCACTGACCTACCTAGCTGCCCAGAAGGAAGTAATATCAGATCTTTTTCCCTCCAGAAAAGGACTGACTGGGTCAGAAGTGTAGCCCTAGAAATGAATGAAGAGAAGAATCCTTGAAAAGGGGGAGAAAAATCACTAAGGGGGAGGAGGAAAAAAATCATATATAGAAGCTTTGCTACCTTACAATTCTGCCTAAAGGTAGATCTTGCCCCAATAAGATACTTAAAAAAACTTTTTTGACACAGTTTAACTTTATTTTTACTCATTTGAAACAACAATTTACAAAAATCCCAACTTCTTAACTATTCTGTTTCTACTGATATTTAAATATAAAATATTTCAAAGTAAAATAAATAGACACAAATAATACAGATGTAAAGATTAGGATCATTCGAGCATAATAACTTTTGCATAAAGTCAAGTTTAACAATGAGAATTATTGAATATAAAGGGTTTATTTTATAGGGTCTAGAGAGACTTGGCACTCTCTGGTCACTTTAGGATTGGTTCTTGTTTTGAGATAGCAAGAAAGGTGCTTCTGAGACCTACATGATAAGTGAGCAAGGATAGAATAAGGAATGACAAGAGCTCCCACAATCCAAGCTAAACAACAGCACTGTTGCACGAGACTCCAATCTCTCTAGCATCAGAGCCCTCCTCCAGAAATGGGAAAGCTGGTTTGCCACCTTACCAGCACCCTTGCCACTGTGGCCAAAACCAGTTTGATTAGTTTCTCTTTTTGTTTTCCTCAGGTTCATTAGCTAGGCTTCTGTGCATGCTCTCAGATTGGCTAATAGCTGGAACTGATTGACAGGTGTGACAAACTCAACTGGGGGCAGCTCTTTGTAAAGGGAATTGATTTCTCTGTAAACACAGCTGTCAGCCTTCAGGACCCTGCTTGTGTCTCCAGGCTCTACAATTTATTCTGACTTCAGGGGTGGGAAGGGGAAACTGCTTGTAGTGTTTCCTCTGTCTTGATGAATTCACCTCTGAAATGTCATCAAGCCCCGAAAAAAGCATTTCTATTACCATCATGTGTGAAGAAGAGTTATTAATCAAAATATTTGAGCTGGGTTTTGAGTAGCCATAGCATTATTTTGAGTTGTGGCTCAGAATTTAGAAAAGAACAATGCATCAGAGGGTCTTTAAAAATAAAAACAAATCTTAAGACAATAAAAAGAAAAAAATCACTTGGCCAATTCAACAAATAATTATTTTGAACCTACTACATGCACATTAGGTGGTTAAGTGGCAAACAAGTAGTCACATAACAGGCTTTATCCCTTTACACAACATCTTTATTTTTACAGGCTCACCGACTTCTAGCTAGAAGGGACCTTTAAACTCATCAAAATCTAATGTCTTCATTTTACAAATAAGGAAACTAACGCCCACAGAGATGAAGTGACTTGGACAAGGTCATGCACACAGTAAAAAAACACAGAAGCAGAAATCAAACTGAATTAGTTAGGCATCTTGGAAATGAGACTTATCAGAGAAATTTGTGGCAAAGAATTTTTCCCTTTCTAATCTTAGTTGCCTTTTTTTTTGCAAATATTTCTAAAATTTTATCTCCTGTGATCTCTATCCTTCCATCATTCACTCAACCCTAGCCATAGATCTGAGGTAATTTCTTCCTTGTTCCACTAACTTCTTTCTGATGTGGCCTTTAATTTCTAAGTCATGCATCCATTTAGAACTTATTTTGGTACAAGGCGTGAGGAGTTGGTATAAACCTAATTTCTGCCTTTCCAGTTTTCAGTTTTCCAAGTAGTTTTTGTCAAATAATGACTGTTTATCCAAATAGCTGTGGTCATAGGATTTACTGAACACTCAGCTATCAGTTTCATTTTCTTCGGTATGCTGTTTACCAAATCAGTTCCACTGATTAGTCTCCCTACTTTTTTAACCAGTACTAAATTGTTTTGATAATTATTGTTTTGTAGTATAATTTGAAATCTAGTGCTATTAAGTCACCTTCCTTCCTACTTTTAAAAAATTGTTGCCCTTGGCATACTTTATTTTTCCTCCAGATTAATTCCATTATATTTTTCTATAGCTTTATAAAATAATACATTTCTGGTTTTGTGTGGGGCCAAATAAGTATATTAGTTACCATACTGTAATTTTTATCATACTGAAATGGTTTACTCCTGAGCAATTAATGCTTTTCCTATTATTTAGGCCTGCCGCCGTTGCTGAATAAAGTATTTTGTAATTGTATTCATATAGTTCCTGTGTGTCTTAGGAGGTGGACTCTCAAGTATTTTATGCATTCTGTAGTTATTCCAAATGACATTTTTCTTTTTATTCTTGATGGACTTTGTTGGTAATACACAGTTATGTTAATGATTTATTTGGATTTATTTTATATCCTACAACTTTGTCAAAGTCATTTCAAATAATTTTTAGCTGACACTCTAGTGTTCTCTGAGTGAGCTATCATAATATTTGCAAAAAAATGAGTCATTCCATTGGTCATAATTCTTCTTTACAACTTGACTATTGTGTAAATAAGTTTAATGCGAAGGTATATATAGAATCTATATCAGACTACATGCCGTCTTGGAGGGGAGGGAAGGGAAGAAAATTTGAAACTCAAGACCATGTAGAACTGAGTGTTGTAAATTAAAAATAAAAAAGCCAATAAAAAAATAAATTAAAAAAAATTTAATCTGCCAAAAGGATAATTTTATTTTCTCCTTGCCTATGCTTATTCCTTCAATTTCTTTTTCTGGTCTTATCACTATTGCTAGCATTTCTATTGCTTTATAAAATAATGGTTATCACCCTTGCTTTTCTCCTATCATATTAAAGTAAAGAATTCTTCGAATTCCTTTTTTAAAACAGAAATAATTACTGTATTTTGTCAAAAGCTTTTTGGACATGTATTGATTTACTCATATGGTTTTTCTTGTTTTTATCATTATGATCAATTATGTAAATAGATTTCTAAAAATTAAAGCAGCTCTGCATTCCTGGTATAAATCCAACCTGGTTGTAGTATGTAATCTTTCTGATGTATTGCTGTAGCCTCAGCTAATAAGTTCTTTAAATTTCTGCATCAATATAAATTGCAGTCCCCATTAGAATGTAAACACTTCATATTTCTCTAGGGACAGGGGTAGGGAACCTTTGGCCTCCAAGCCACATGTGGCCCCTCTAAGTCTTGGAGTGGGGCCCTTTGACTGAATCCAAACTGCACAGAACAAATCCTCTTAATAAAAGGATTTGTTCCGTAAAATTTGGACTCAGTCAAAAGGCTTCACCTAAGGACCTAGAAGGCCACATGTGGCCTCGAGGCTGCAGGTTTTCCATCCCTGGTAGTCCTTTCTGATTGTTCACATACTTACTTTTTATGTTTCTCTTGATTTCAGTGTTTATGCAGCATTTCAAAGTTCCTACTCAACTTTTTATCAGGAATTTTTGGAAATCCTTTATTTCATTAAAAGGCAATTTTTAAAAGTAAGTTATTTTTGGTTTGGTTTCCGGCCTATATCTTTTAACCTTTTGCCATACTCTCTGCCCCTTTATAGTGGTAGATGCTAAATTGCATTTGATTCTGACTTTCTCCTTAGTTCTTAAAATCTTTCATTTTGGCTCCTTACAGTATTTTTCTTTGCCCTGGAAAATTCAGGATTTTGGACATTCCTGGGAGTTTTCTTTTCTTTTCTTTCTTTAAAGGAAATAACTGGTGGGTTCATTTTATTTCCACTGAGATCTCTTGAGCTAATATGTCTAGGCAGTTTTTTTCATGATTTCTTGAAATATGCCAACTAGGCTCTTTTTTTGGTTGTAGCTTTTAGGTAATGAAAAGATTCTTAAATGATTTCTCCTTGACCTGTTTTCTTGGCCTATAATTTTTGATAAAAGATCCCTTACACTTTCTTCTATGTTTTTTATCCTTTTACTTCATTTCATTATTTAGTATTATCTCATGGCATCATTAACTTTTGTTTGGGTCTATTTTAATTTTCAAGTTAAGGTTTTGCAGCTCTTGTCCTAATCTGTTAATTCTATTTATAATCATTTTCTCCATAGCTTTCATTTCTTTCCCAATTCTTTTCTCTAGTGCTCTAATATCATTTGTAAAAATATTTTTTCTTTAAAAACACCCCTCTTGCTTAATTTCTTCTAGGAATTATAATTTACCTTTTAGTGAAGCTGTGGTTTTTTGGTTGTTTTGAATCTTTGTTTATAGGTTTTGGGGAGTCCTCCTCTTCTGCTTTTCTGTCTTGGACATCACTGGCATTATAATAGCTCTTTTTGATGTAAGTCTTTTCTGTCTGTTTGCTCATTCTTCTAGCCTTGCTTCCTGAATTGGGACTTGGTGTTAGTGCCAGGATCAATACACTTCTGGAGTCTATGTCAGGGCCTTGTTTGGTTATGATTTGATTGCTTTTGATTCTGACGTTGCTTTCTCTGTATATTAAGTTCTGTGTTCTTTAAGGATCATAGGGATAGCTTTGGCCAGTGATCTTTACATTTTCAGCAGGACTTAAGAAGTCTGATGTAGTTGATTGCTGTCTTCATGGACTTCCTAAGCAATAGAGTCTTATTTGTGTCTAGGTAACAAAGTGTGTACTTGCACCTAGATATGCAGCAGAATTTCTGGCTCTAGTCCTTGGATCAGTTAGCTGGAAGAATCATTAGGGTTCAGAGCAAAAGAGTTTCTGGTTTAGACCAAAAGTATAAGCCCATGATCCAGTTCTTTATTTCAGAACAATGGTGCTAATCTGAGCCTGAGAGATCTTGCTCTGGGCCACTGCTGTTTCACAGTTCCAGTGCTGGTCACTGGTCTATAGGTCAAATTCATGATGTGGCACTGGAAAAATGCTGCATTTTTGTTCCTCCTTAGATTTCTCTATCATTATTTGGTCTGGTGCTCTTCTTAGGTCTTTGTAGTTTTGTGGGGAACTAGGATATGCTGTTTTTTCCTACACTTTCTATTCTGGTGTAACAACGTTACTTAGAAGTACTGTGGCTGGGTAAGACCAATAACACCAGCACACAGGAGGGCCGCAAGCACAGGATCTTTGATCTGTTTTTCTAAGAAAAGCAACTTTACGGGTTTAAAATCTCACTTTAATTAAACACAAATATATCATTCACTTAGTTCAGAGGGAAAAGTCAGCACCCTGAACTTCAGAGAGAACACAAACAAAAATTACAAGTAGAAATTATATAAACAGAGCAAATAACACAAATAAGCAGACATAGCTTCTAATTATCTGTCCATAGCAATACATACATACATAGTTACCAGAGAGAGAAGCATCAACATCTGGGTTTTCAAAGCTGGGACGGGGCTCCTTAATGGCTACCCAGAGTCTCATCTGGCAAAATTACAGAAATGCTCTTCCAATGAGTGAGCCCCAAGCAAAATGCTAACCCCCAAATATATATATACTTCTTCAGGATCAGAGGGTATCACAACCATGTGACTCAAACCCATGTGACCTAGGCCTTCTCATGACTTAAGCAGGTCATCAAAGATTCCAGATTCAATCAAAGATTCTTGATTGAAACAAAGGCAAACTCAAAGGCACTTGATTGCATCAGTGCTGAGAAGCACTCCAAAAGAAAAAACAGCAAAAAGTCCCATCCTGCTTGCCATTACAGCTGGTTTTCCTGTCATTTTTGTTTTTTAAAAAAGATATAAAACAACAACAACAACAACAAATCCAGGGTCATGTTCATGGTACAATGAGACACTGGCATAGCACTTCAGGAGGGGCCGATGAATATTAAAATCCTATATAGCTATAGAATATCAGAGCTGAAAATGTTGTTAAAGATCATCCAAGAAATCATTTACAGCTGAATAACGAATGTGTGAATGAATGAATGAATGAAAAAGCATTTAACGAACCCTACTATACACAAAGCACTATGCTAAGCTTTACCTTTCTTGTCTTCATATTCCCTACTTCTCCCTGTATTTATTTTTTGATTCAGTGGCACTGCTCTTCTTGCTGATCTTCCCACATAAAACTCCATCACTTGACACTGGACACTTTCACTGCCTATTCTCCATACCTGGTATGCTTTTCCTCCTCATCTCTGTCTCTTGCTTCTCCAGCTTTCTTCAAGTCTCACCTAAAGTCTTACCTCAACAAAAAAACCTTTTCAGTTCCTCCTTAATCTCAATGCCTTCCCTCTGAGATGATCTCCAATTTATCCTGTCTGTACCTTGTTTGTATGTATTTGTTTGCATGCTGTCTTCCCTATTTGACTGTGAATTCCTTGAGATTAAGGACTGTTTTGTTGTTCCATAACGCCCAGTACATAGTAGATATTTAATTAATGTTTCTTGACTTGACTTCTTAATGCTCTCAAGGAGTTTGCATTCTAATAGGGGGAGAAAACCCATATAGGAAGTTTCAACCGCAAGAGAGAGGGAAAAATCCATTGGTCCTTAAGGTATAGGGGCAAAGCAGATGGTAATGCATCTTGTTTAGTGTGATTTACATTTGAGATCTAGAGAAGTAAAGTGAAAGCCTGAAGGTGACATAGCGAGTTAGTGGAAGAAGGCGAATTAGACTCCAGGTCCTCTGACTCCTGGTTTAGGTTTCTTTCTGCTATACTCTGTCAGTCCTCCTACTTGTACCAAAGTAGTGAGACAATAAAATAAAGTTAGATACCAGGTAAAGATATATCAAATGAGTGGCTAGGGAAAGTTAATGAAATAATTTTATTTCATGAGGTAACTTTATTTACTTAAAGAGAATGGAAAGATTGAGACCTGAAATAAAAGAATAGAAGATGAAATCAGAATAAATTCTTAGAGTGGACCAATTGGATAACATGATGTTTCTATTCATGGTAGCATACAATCATAGCTCTAAGCTTGAGGAGACCTTTAAAGGCAATCAATTTCAACTTCTCATTTTACAGATGAGGAAAATGAGGACAAGAAAGTCTAAGAGGCTTGTATGTCTGCAATGGAATTTGTTTTCATCTTAAATTTAATTTTTTTCAGTCAATGAAAATCTGTTTTCTGTGCCTAAGTTTCCTTTTTTTTCTACCATAAAAAGAATTTCTGTAAATATTTTTGTACCTCCGGGTCCTTTCACTCTTTCTTTGATCTCTTTGTGGCATAGGCCTAGTAGTGGTATCACTGCATCAAATGGTAGGTACAGTTTGATAAATTTGGGAGCATAGTTCCAAACGGACTTACAAAATGGCCAGACCAAATCTCAAAGCCACCAACAGTGCACATTTTCCCATAGGCCCTCCAGAATTTGTCATTCTCTTTTTTTGTCAACTTTATCAATCTGAAGGGTGTGAACTAGAACCTCAGACTTGCTTTAATTCACATTTTTTCTAATTATTAATGATTTAGAGCATTTTTTTTTATCATGTGGCTATTAACAGGTTGGATTTCTTTCCCCCAAAACTGCCTGTTCATACCCTTTGACCATGTATAAACTGGGGATCAGCTCTTGTTCTTATAAATTTGAATCCGTTTTTTTTTAATATCTTGAACATAAAACCTCTGTCAAAGAAACTTGCTGCAATGATATTTTTCCTAGTTACTTGATTCTCTTCTCATTTTAGCTGCATTGGTTTTATTTGCAAAAAACCTTTTTAGTGTAATCAAAATTGTCCATTTTAATTTCTGTGATCCTCTATATTTTGGGTAGTCATGAACTCTTCTGCTTCTTTTTTCTCCTCTTTTAAAAGGCTTCAAAATCTGGATTCAGATACGGGTGTCTGTTATAGAAGAACTAGCCTAAGATCAGAGAAACTTATTACCAATATTCTGGCTGCTAACTAATGAATTGTTTGGTCATTGTAACTCATAAAGTAGTTTATCTTTAAATAATACTTTCATCTGATGAATATCGACATAGTACATCATCAATCCTGGTAATTTTCTCTCTCTCTCTCTCTCTCTCTCTCTCTCTGGACCTGTGATTTTACTGGTATAGGAAACTCCTTCAACAACTAATCTATATCATACTTTTAGAGTTGTCACAGAGCATGGAGAGGGTAAACGACTTGCCCAGGCTCTCATAGCCAGCATGTGTCAAAGGCAAGACTTAACCCCATGTCTTCCTGATTCCCAAGCCAATCTTTTGTCCATTGTGCCAGGCTTCCTGTCAGTAATTCCCTTGTGGGGTAAAGTGTACTTCTACCCTGTTTTTACCACTGAAAGTAGAAGGGTAGATCTAGCGAGTTCACTACAAACCAATTCTCAAGGGAAAGGGCAAAGTGCAACCCAGAAGCTTTCTCTTCTTGCGTTACACCTCATGGGAGGTTATGTTGTTGTGAGGAAAATCCTGTGTAAGTTGGAGTTATAATGAGTTCATTTGCTCTCTGTACTCTTCAAATATCTCTCTCAGGTTAATAGAAGGAAATAAGCTTTCAATAGGAACAGAAGACATTTATTTGTTATAATCTTAGTATGTTGTTCTTGTTTTTCAGATGTGTCTTATTTATGAACCCATTTGGAATGGTTTACCTAGATTTTTATAAAATCTGTATCTGAAGATCGTGAACCTAGAACCTTCCAAAGTTTTCAATGACAGAACCAAGGATTCCACACTCCATCTTTTGTTTTACTTCAGCTTAATATTTCAGCCCTAATAGTTTTTTGTTTCAGTCTTTGTCATGTAATTTATGTGCATCAACATCTACAGTGTACATGACATCTATGAAAGGATTAATTAGAAAAAGGCTTTGGAAACAGCTTAAAAACAGCATCATGCCCTCAGGGCATGAGCAGACAGTGATTTGGTTCAGAAATGGTAATATTCTTTAAGTGGGTTTCATTGGTTGATCATTCTAGCAAGCACAGATATCCTGCTGGAGAACATAGTGGTTTCTCTGGTTATGTCCCAGGTGGAAACAAGGTGGAACTATTTTAAGAAGAGAATTTCCTTTTGATTTCTTTGAAGGGAAGAAAATCATAAATGGCCTTTCCAAAGACTACACACCCACATTCTCTTGAATCTGAAGGTGACCCCTTTTTTATTTGCTGTGTTGGGTATGATCTGCTGGATAGTGACAAATCTGTGAGAACTTCTGGGATGGCTTCTATAGGCTTATAATTTAGTTCAAAATGAATTCATTTTCAAATTTTAGAAACTTCATTTATTTAATATATTTTTAAAGATCAAATGTTTATCATATGTAAGGAGGCACCAACGAATAGAAAGCTAGCATCACAGTCAGAAACACATAGGTTTCAAACTATGGCATGCAGAGTACACAGGATCATGGAGCTGGAAGGGACCCTATAGGTCACCTCATCTTCCATGTGAAGAAGCTGAACCCTACAAAGGTTAAGTGATTTGCCTAATGTTACACAAGCAGTAAGTAGCAGAGCAGCCCTGGGCAAGTATTTAACCTTTCAGTGCCTCAGGGAACCCTCTAATACAGTAAATTGTTGAGTGATTGCTGTTCAACACTGATAAAAGGAGCTTCTCACTGGGAGCTCCAGACATCAAGAAAGTACAGTCAAGTCAACAAGCATTTGATAAAAACCAACCTATCCTCCCCCACTTCCCTGCCTATGCCCCAAATGGGAATCATAGATTGAGAATGAAAGGTATATCTCAGATAACCAATGAGTCCAACATCCTTATTTTACAGACAAGGGAACTGAGGCTCAAGAAGGATAAGTGATTTGCCTAAGACCACTGAGGGAGTCTTGGGGTTGTCTGCCCAAAATGCTTTTCACCATACACACATATTCTTAGTGAAAATATAGAAACCAGACTACTATGCAGTACCAGGAGCAATTAATTTAAATATTCCCAACAATGAACTCTGATGAACCCAAAACTCTGAAAACTAATGGCCTCCCCATCATCCTGACCTCATTTCACATCCACCTGTACTGTTTACTGCAAGAGCCATTCATTCACTTAACTTGCTCAGCATACAAATCCCAAATGTTAAGTTATGGATATTTAAGAAAAGCACCAGGAGGGGATCTAGGATTTCTGTGTCAGCTGAGACAAAAGTATTTGACACATCATGTCAGACTGCATTGGCTGAGGTGTTGTACCCTGCCTAAAATAATGTGATGTGAAGGCAACAGTGAAATCTGGGGGGAAAGAAAGTATAATTTTACAAAACTACAATTAAAAAAAAAAGAATACCTAGGTGTCAAAATACTTCTCAAAACTTTCTCATATTCTGCCCTCCCCATGAAGATCGAGGCAGGTAATCAACTGAAAATAAATGTTATGTTACCCATTGTTTGTAGTGTATTGCAGGTAATCAGAACCTAGCAATTTGTATCCATCCCTGTTATGTACCACATAGCATTTGTATAATTCATTTCTTCATCCATATTTCATTCTTATTAATCATCATAAATAAGTAAGTTGCATCTTTTAATGACACACGGTTGAGGAAATTGACTATGTCAGAGTGTGACAGTGCTGCACAGTCATCATTAGGGGGATTTATTATTTTTGAAAAAAAGCAAGATAAAAGACTCGTCTCAGTAGGCAAAAGTGCAATTTAGGTTTTATTGTGCAAGAACCTCAAATGGAAACTGTTCTCTGGAAACTGTTTAACATACATGTAATTCAAACAACTGCCTTTACAGGGCCTTCAGTGCATTCATCCTACTACAACAAAGTTCTACGCCCATGTTATTCCTTTCAAACTTCATAGTTGGAGCACCACGTGAATACCTTTGCCATAGGAACTCACTGAGGCAGCAAACATTCAGCTTAGGATCTTTCCTCCAAATAACAGGCTTTTGGAGAAGGCTCCTGTTGCTCCCTTCAGAAGCAATTAATGGTTTTCAATACACCTGGAGCTTATTAATTCAGGAAGACGTCTTAAAGCTGCAGCTCACATTTCACTTTAGTCTGTTTAGAAACTAAATAAAAGAAGGATTTCAAGATGCTGGTGATCCTTATTCAGTATCTCCTCCACTCCCCCGCCCCCCTCCACCTCCACCCCTAGAAGACTTTTCTTGCTTCCTTTGGCAAAGAAATCAGAAACCCCAGCCAAAGTAGCTTCAGTATGCCATGTGAATATTTCATCTCACCCCAATTTAACTGTTTCAAATAGGAAAATATGAAATGGTCTTTAAAGAATAGCACACATTGCTTGGTAAGATGAAGTCTGGCTTCTGTGACATTCTCTTGGGAAGTAGAAGGTGTAAGAAGGCTGACATTCTTTTAAAGAGGCCTATATGATAGTTGATTTATTACATTACATGGTGGGGAGGTTCACTGCCAGCTCTTGTAATTTTTAAATTTAAGTAATAATGAACAGAAAGAATATCTCATAAGCACCTTCAGTGACTCTGAAATACTCTGAAAAATGCTACCGTACAATTTCTATGGCTTTTTCTCAATATAGGGCTTAATGGAGTTCATACCCTATAACCAGCACATATATACTACTTCCAGTCTCTCTCCTTCTCCAATCTATCTTGCATAGGGCTCCCAAAATAATCTTCTCAAAACAAAGGGGTGACCCTGTCACCCCATTGCTCAAGAATCTTTAATATCTCCTGTTGACCATAGAATTAAATGCAATCTCTTTAGCTTGGCATTAAAACCCTTCACAATCTGCCTTGATTCCATCTTTTCAGACTTTTGTCATATTCCTAGCCTTTGTCCACTCCACTTTCCAGGCAGATCGCCTGCTAAACATTCTCTGAACTTGGCATTCTATCTCCTAGCCTCCTCCCAGACCCTTGCTTTTACACAAGCCATCTCATATGTCTGGAATGTAGTCCCTTCTTACTTCCTCATAGAATCTCTAGCTTCTCACTAGATTCAATCCAGGTGTTACCTTCTCCAGGGTGCCTTTCCTGATAGCTTAGGTGTTATTCTCTCTCCTTCTTTAAACTATCTTGCATATACTTATTTGTTTACATGTTGTATTTCTATGGGATGTAAGCTCTTTGAGGGAAGGAATTTTTTTCATTTTTGATTTTGTATGCCCAGTGTCTAATACACTGTCTTGTATATAGTGGTTAAAAAAAGTAGTTGAACTGAACATGAAGGTGATCTGGATTTTTTTCCAAATATATTTTGTTTTTTATCGTATCAGGAAAAAGAATTCATCACTGACAAGCTCATTCACCCTGATGTTGGACTGGGTGAGAAGGCAAATTTTGAGACATTTGTTACTTTTCACTTTTTTCCTCATCCCTCTCTTTCTCCATGATTCCTCTATCTTCTCCGTTTCACTGTAAGCTGGTAGGTGGTATAGTTCACAGAACACCGGGCCTGAAGTGAGGAATTTCTGATTTCAAATCCAGCCTCAGATGCTCAGCTGTTACCCTAGGCAAGTCACTTAATCTGTCTACCTCAGTACTATATCTGGGAAAATGAAGATGATAATAGCACCTACCTCACAGGGTTATTGTGAAGATCCATTGAGATGATATTTGTAAAGCACTTAGCACAATGCCTGGCACATAGTAGCAATAGCTGAAGAAAAGCTTGTTTCCTTTCTATTTTTCTTCTCCGTATGTGCTTTTTACACATGTGGATGCACACATACATGTACATGAACACATAGTTCTGTGATAATTACAGAGAGGAAATGTCAGTAGGCATTCTGAAATAGTATTATTGTCCTAGCATGATTATTTGTATAGTTAGATGACTTAGATAATTTTGTCTAAGGATAATATGATTTCTATTTGGTATAAAAATACAAAAACTATAAAAGATGAAAAACAAATTATTGTTGGGGCAGTGTGGGCAGGCACACTAGTTTGCTGATTTTAGAAGTAAGTGTTGGTCCTGCCATTCTGGGAAAAAATGGGATCATGGGAGAAAAATTACTAAATTCTTTACACCCTTTGATCCAGCATTTACTCTTCAGTTTATACCCCAAGGAAGTTAATGAATAAAAGAGAAAACCCATATGTACCAAAGTATTAATATCAGCACAATTTGTAATAGCAAAAAAAACTGGAGAAAGAAATCTATGAGACCAATGATTAGAGAATGGCTCAACAAATTATAGTATGTTAATGTAATCAGGTGTTATTGCTCTGAAAGAAATGACAAATATGAACAATTCAGAGAGACAAGAAGACTTGTATGATGTGATGCAGAGTGAAGAAAACAGTAAAAAAAAACAATTTACACAGTGACTTCTGCAATATAAATGAAAACAATGCCAAAAGGCAACAAACCTCAGGTCAAATCCAATGGGCAATGCTGGTTCCAAATTATTAAAATTAAAGTACACATCCTTCCTTTCTGTTAAAAAATGGTAAACTAAAAAAAATGGGAAGTGACACACACTGCCAGTCACAATCAATCCAATAGGTGGTTTTGATTATTATTTTTTTTATGGGAAGGTATATGGTGAGGTGGTTTGCTGGAAAGTGACTGATATGTCAAAACAAAATGTACCAATAAAAACAGCCCAGGAGGAACTAACTAAAAGTTTCTGTGATAAACAAATGATAGGCCAGAAAAGTGGAACCTTTTCCTCATAATGTGATAAAGGTGCTAGCAAGGCTTTCAGAGGTCAGTGTTAATTCTATGTTCAGTCAATTCATTTCCACAAGCAATTATGAAGTGCCTCCTAAGTGCAAAGCATTTTGCTAGATGCTAGGGAGAAAAGACAAAAATTAAACCATTAGTCCTCAGTCACAAAGAGCTTCTATTCTGCATCTGGTTATCCATAGAAAAAGAAAAGTAAAAATCCATATTAGTTCCTTCAGAATATTTCGGACTTTTTATGCTAAATTATTTACTTAAAACACCCAAGCTCTTTGGAAGAAAATAGGCATTTTGCCTGAATTATTTAGATAAGTAAATAATTTCCTCTTTTTCCCCATTGCTCAGGTGAACCTGACTGTAAGGTATACTGTACAACCAAGTCAAATGGAAGAAATGTAGCAAATATCCAATTAATGGTGGAGGAAAAAAATTACTTCAGAGATCACAGAGTCTTAGAACTAGAATGAAACTTAGGGAACATCTAGTCCACCCTCTCATTTTACACATGAAGGAGCTGAGGGAATGACCTTTTTTCCTCTTTGAATTATAATTGTTGAACTTGCCTTACCCAGACAGCCAAGAAGAGAGGAACTGATTCTGGAATACTTAGCTTTCCTAAACAGTGAAAAGAATACCTTTTTCGAGGGGAAGAGAGGGTTGATTGAGAGGTTACTATTTCTAACTGGCCTAAACTATAGTAACTTCAAAAGGTTTAGTCTTCAAACTCTGTACTTACAATGGATTTCATACTCCATAATGAAAAAAAATGAGTATAGATGTTTGAAGATGTTAATATCAACAAAATTATAAGTATTTGAAAATCTCTTACAGGGTATGATGTATGAATGTGTCAGCATGTAATTATCTGGAGCTCTGCACCTTGAAATAGCATGAATGTGAGTGCCAGTGATTAGGCACCATTATACATACTGAACCTATTAAAAACATTTGATCTCAAAATGTATATAGCAATAAATACTTCTGATCTCAAAATGTATGCTAAAAGTAAATACATTTGATCTTAAAAGTATATTGGCATAAATATGCCTGATCTCAAATATATTCAAATAAATACAGTATTTCTCCCATTGTATATACTAAAATGAAAATGTGGAATGCTTTATAGATGATCACTCTGTGAATTTTTTTTTCTTTTGCTAAAATTAAATTCTCAAATGAATGATATTATAATTCACCTCTTAGTTAAAAATGGTAATGTTCCCATAACAGTAACTTCAAATATACAGGGTATACAAAAATTTTTACTACAGTTTTAAGCTCGGAGAAGCAACCTTAGTAATACTCTTGTTTAACCCTAATATTTTAGAAAGGAAGGTACAGAGATGGTTAAGAAGTACAACGACTCGCTCAAGATCTTGCCAATGATAAGTGGTTGAACAGGGATCCTGTGCCTCTTCCATTACACCAATTCAATTCCATAAAAGACGTGGATTAAGTGCCTACTATGTGCAAGGCATTCTACTAGGTGCCGGGGATACAGAGCTAAAAAGGACACCCTCCATGCCCTTGAGGAGCCTCTTGAAATGAACTAGCATCCCTTCAAACACTCCTTTTCAGGTTGGAGTTCAGACTCTGTCCAGAACTAATAGACTTGACTCTCTGGCAGCTGACAAGAAAGAAATTAGCCTCTGCAGTTAGAGATATAAGGGTCAAGAACAATACTCTAGAGGAGTGGGAGACAAGAGGAAAATAAACAAGCTATGGAGGGAAAGCACATCATTCTCATCCTTTAACCAAGCAGTCAATCAGTAGAGAAGGTGTCTATGTATCCAATGCAACAACCTTACCCCTGGCTCCCAACCCATACAGAACAGCTATATAGACTTCTCTTGTGAGCCACTTCTCTTCTGTGCAAACTAAATAGCCAACCAAAGGATCAAAGTTCAAAGAAAAGACATATGTTTGCTAGTGATCTATTGATCCAGGGGTACTCATCCTGTTATTCCAGGGTAAGCTTTGCAGTAGGCAAAAACTATCCCTGATATGAAGATAATAATAGCACCTGTCTTATGTGGATTGTTGTGAGGATCAAATGAGGTAATTTTTGCATAATGCTTTATAAATCTTAAGTGGTATGTAAATGCTGTTTATTACCATTATTATTGTTTATTGGGGGGGTTTTTGGGAGGGGGGAAATCAGAATCAGAGATAGTCATTTCTATTAGTATAGAATTTTTTTTTTCGAAGGGGGAAGGCAGGGCACTTGGGGTTAAGTGACTTGCCCAAAGTCACACAGCTGGTAAGTGTGTCGAGTGTCTGAGGCCAGATTTGAACTCAGGTCCTCCTGACTCCAGGACCGGTGCTCTACTCACTGCACCATCTAGCTGCCCCTATCATCATTATTGTTATTATTATTGTTGTCAGGCACATTGAGTTAGGTAGGCCTCATATTATGTTTTCTTCAGACCAGGGAATTGAAGGAGACCCCCAAACTTCAGTTGTTTTTAGATCTCCTCCTGCTTCTCCCTTGGTGTGAATTAAATAAAAATATAACTAGAATTTACAATAATTAGCATTTATACATTTGTCCAGTACTTTGCACACCTTAAGTAGCATGCAAATGCGATTTGTTTTCATTACCTTGGATATTATCATCATTATTATTATTACATATACTCTTGTTTTGCAGACATCATATTATAGTCTGTTTAAACTACGGAACTGAAGATTTCCCCAAACTGCAGTTGTTTTGGGTTTCCTTCTTGCTTTTCCCTTTGTGTGAGTTTAATAATTAATAATAGCTACTTTACAAACACTTCACAAATATTATCTCATTTTACCCTCACATCAACCCTGCAAGTTAGCTATTTTCATACCCTTTTACAGATGAGGAAACAGGCTGACAGTAGTTAAATGACTTGCCCAGGGTCACAGGGTGAGGCTGGATTTGAACTCTTCTTGACTCTAGGTACAGAACCTCTTTTGGATGCTGAATCTCTGTCCTTTGAGCCATTCCCAGGACACAAAGTATCATATGTGGATGTGTTCCCATACCCATTGAAGTCAGGTTCCCCGGCCCATCAATAGGTGTTTATCTGTGAGGAAGGGGGAAGAAGCCAAGGATAAGCTGGAACTTGATCAGTTGACTGTCAAACTGAAGAAGTTATAAATACATATATATACATATATACACATACATATACACATTTCATATACACACACACACACACACAGTCATATATATAGCCAATCACAAGCTGCTCTGGTGTACGCTTGGCTGATAGGTTTCTGTTCTGAGACTTCCCTTAGGACAACTTTCTATTCATCTTACTAAAGTACCTTTGCCATTTCCTGTGATGTGTGGGTCTAGGTACACATTGCCATTGTAAGCAGTTAATTAAATAAGGTGAGAAGCATTGGGAATACCTTCTCTACCTTCTCCTAAGATATCTTGCCTCCCCAGGTATTATATCTTCGGGTTATGCATAGGGATACTCTTTTTAAAATACAAATCCCAGGAGGACTCATGTATCGTGCCACTAAGACCATAGTATGAATTAGATGACCAGATCTCTTGCCTCTGAAAGGCAGGGATACCTCACAGGATCACAAAGACACAGATTTAGAGAAAGAAGAGAAAGAGGTCAAGGATTCTGACTCCCTCATTTTAGAGATGAGATTGGTTAAGTGACTTTTCCAGGGTCACAGAGCTACTAAGTATCAGAGGCAATATTTAAACTTAAGTCTTCCTGACTCCAGGCCTGGCACGCTATTCACTACCCCATCCTGCCTTGGTCAGTAGGAGACCATTGGCTCTCTTGTGAAGATAGGCTGAAAAGAGAGGTGGGGAACACCAAAGAAACTTTTGCCTGTTTCACAGTTCTTGGCTAAAGTCTTGCCCACCGGTGATAAGGTAATAAAATATCCATGGTATGGTAGGACCAACATGGAGTTGAAGAAGAAGGAGGTTAGGAAAATCTTTGATATGAAAAGCCTGTCATCTAACAATCAAGAATCTGTTATACATCATTTCAACTTTCATTTGAATACATGAATTCTATTAAATTCAGTAGCTAAGGAGAATTTAAGGGATAATAGAAAAGAAAGGAGCCAGCTTTGAACTTAGAGTTCTTGAAAAGAACAACGTATTTAAATTCATTTGAACAGTCCTAAGCACAGTAGTTTTATTTCTGTAATGTTTTCTATCAGGTATTCAAGGTATTGAAGCATAATCACTAAATGTAAAGAGTCAACTTATATTGGGACCATGGTTTCACTCCTATTGACCCCGGTTTCACTTCTCTTGACCAAATTCCATGGTATCCTTCTGGGTTTTTTCTCCCATTGGGTAAATATCAGATTACTATATCTGTTACGGCTACCATCCATTTCCACTATCCAAGAGATGTTCTACTAACCTCTTGTTAAAGTGTCAGGAGCTGATGGTATTGTCTGAAAAAAGAGCAGTGCCTTAAGTACTGTTTGGGAATGCCAATACTAACACATGAGAGCCGAATGTAGAGCTGCAATTGTATCCCAGTATAGAAAATCATGTGTGAACTTTAAAGAATAAATCACCGCTTTCTGTTGTTCAGGAAACCTGACAACCCTTATATTTCTTGTTGCTTGATTGCCAAGTCAACCAGTCTTGGCATCATCATTTACCATGTCTGAAATGTGACTAATGCAGCTACCTCAAATGGCAAAATCATGGGGTCAGTGAAATGTTCTTTGAGTATCAAGTGGATTATAAGTGGCTCTGAAATTTGATTTGATTTCAATACTGCCAGCCATACAGATATCAAACAGATGTGTCTAGGGCTTTATTTATCAAGGCACAGCTCCAAAAATGACCTTAATTTTAATAATAATATAACCTGTTCCATCTTTTAAGCATGCATTGGGTTAGCAACCTCAACAAGTCCCCTTTTCATCTCTGATAAGGTGCTTTGTCAAGATGGACTCACCACTGAGTGCATAATCACTTTAGTAGCTGGGTGTAAGTGTCAGACATCATGGGGAGGGACATGATGTCAATTGTTACTAGTTTAATGGCCACTTCTGCCTGCCCTAGGCATTCATCATCTCAGTAGCAGTAGCTCAGCAAATGGCCCAAGTTTTCTATTCCAGTCACTAGCTACAATAAACATATATCTCACAGAGATTTTATCAATGTCAGATTATAGATACAAAATTCCTCAGGCAGAAAATAATCTTTCAGGTGGTTGAGGGTTCCCCCTCCTCTTTTTTAGCATGTATATGAACAGGAGATGGAGACTTCTTTTTCATGATCCAACTGCAGAAGGTGTTATGTCTGTGTTTTAATACTAAAGTTGTTTCTCATATTTTTTTATATTTAAAGAATTAAACAAGCAGAAATGGAAACAGTGCTTCAGTAGTTATTTAGTTCCACCACTTTTTAGAACAATAAACCTGACTCAGTGAACAGAAACATAAACTAAGTCTCTGATCAATGAAAAAAAATCACACTATCTACTTCCTCTTTGCATATTTATATACTCATACTTCTCAACTTCCCCTTTCTACTTTGTTTCACTTTAGAACTGGGGTTCTGTTTTGAGGTATTTGGCCCTTGCTCTAACCTAAACCTCAGTTTCAGCCACCCAATAATGCAAACCCACTTCAAACTCTGGGGCCAAACTTATCCTTAGATTCACTGTTTCCTAATAACCAAGTTCCCCTTCCTTGTACCTCAGTTCATCAGCTCTTAGATTCCTTACTTGACATCCTAACTCTTCCAATTGATTAGATTTACTTCCTGAAATTCTACTCCCTATATGGTTGTTCTTCAACTTCTTCATGCCTCCATGGTATAGTTGAAAGAACACTGGTCTTTGAGTCAGAAGACCTGAGACTTCCTAGTTGGACTAATTATCAATTGTGTGACCTTGGGCATCACTTGACCTCCCTAGGTCTCAGTTGCTTCATCTATAAAAGGTAGAAGTTAAACTTCTTGGCCTCAGAGGTACCTTCCAATTCTTAAATTTATGATCTTCTGATTATGTGATCAGGAATCAAAAATTCTATGCTGTTTGTACCCCTATGCTATTGCCAGATCATCCTCTTCCTCTTTTTTTTAAATTTAATTTAAATTTATTTATTTAACATATTTGGTTTTCAGCATTGATTTTCACAACAGTTTGAATTACAAATTTTCTCCCCATTTCTACCCTCCCCCCCCACTCCAAGATGGCTTATATTCTGGTTGCCCTGTTACCCAGTCAGCCCTCCCCTTTATCACCCCCCTCCCCTCTCATCCCCTTTTCCCTTCCTTTCTTGTAGGGCAAGATAAATTTCTACGCCCCATTGCCTGTGTATCTTATTTTTTAGTTGCATGCAAAAATTTTTTTTGTTTTTGAACATCTGATTTTAAAACTTTGAGTTCCAAATTCTCTCCCCTCTTCCCTTCCCACCCACCTTCCCTAAGAAGTCGAGCAATTCAACCTAGGCCACACATGTATCATTATGTATAACCCTTCCACAATACTCATGTTGTGAAAGGCTAACTACATTTTGCTCCTTCCCAACCCATCCCGCTTTATTGAATTTTCTCCCTTGACCCTGTCCCCTTTCCAAAGTGTTTGTTTTGATTACCTCCACCCCCATCTGCCCTCCCCTCCATCATCCCCCCCCTTTTATTTTTTTTTATCTTCCTCCCTCTTCTTTCCTGTGGGGTAAGATACCCAACTGAGTATGTATGGTATTCCCTCCTCAGTCCAAATCTGATGAGAGCAAGGTTCACTCATTCCCCCCTCACCTGCCCTCTCCCCTCCTCCCACAGAACTGCTTCCTCTTGCCACCTTTATGCGAGATAATCCACCCCATTCTATCTCTCCCTATCTCCCTCTCTCAGTATGTTGCTCTCTCATCCCTTAATTTCATTTTATTTCTTTTAGATATCTTCCCTTCATCTTATCCTCTTCCTCTTAAACCTATTTTCTTGAATCTCCATTGACTTCTTACTACTCGGACTTCTAGCTATTACCATACTTAAAATGCTTGTGGATTGGATCCAGTTTGGGAATTTTTGCTAATGGTATTTACACTTCTGTTTCTTCTATTCATCAGTGGATATCCCATCTTGGGACCTATCCTCATTTTTACCACAAAATCCAGCTCCTCCTTGTTAGTGAGAGGGAGATCTAGTTATTGTCAAATTTGCTTATCTTCATCAATAGATTGCTGATTCTTTGAGAAGAGTAATTGTGTCTGATTTACCTTTGTTTCCCTCACATGCTTGACATTGTGATAGACCCTAATTTGCCTTTTTGCACATAAGTTGTGCTTTAGCCTTCATATTGAGGCTTCTCTTTCTGTTTACTATCCAACCACCTCTGATTCTTGAGAAATGTAACACAAAGAAAGAAAAAAATGTGCTCAATAAATGTTTGTTGAACAAATGAATGAATGAGCAAATTCTTCTTGCGGGACACTCTGTCATTTTTTATTCTTTTGCATATATTATAGGAAATTTGTAGAAATGAGCCTCCCTGCAAATCCTTAGATTAAAGCTACCCAAGTGTTCAAGAAAATATTCGTTTGAACCTTAAAAGATACTAATATTAAAAAGACAATAAAACAGATTTAATAATTTTAAAAATAAGTTAATAAAACATTTGTGAAAACAGTAAGTTTGAAAATAACTTTATTCTGTTAAAATTGCAGTTCTTTTAAATGACTGAAGGTTTTCAACTCACTAAAAGTATTTTAAAATCCCTAGATGGACTTTATTTTATAGTTAGATAGGACCAATCTTTTAACATGTGAGCTTCTTCCTACAGTCTTTCTCTCCTTTGAGGTACCTCTACTGCAAGGGTACACCTCTTTTCTTGAAACCAAAAGCCAAAAAACAAGGATCTTTCCTCTCCCAATCTCTTGACCATACTGATCATCATTCAGTTTTATGCAAATTGGCTTGGGCCTTGAGTTACATTCATAGATACATGCCTACACACATAGACACACACACAGGGATACATACATACATATTCAAGGTTTCTGTTGGGTTTAAATGGGTGTCTAACCTATTTAAAAATAACTTGTTTTATTGATTTGAGACTAACCTTGTTTTGGGTTTAATTTTATTTTTAAATCTGTAAGCACCTTCACATAAGAATATTCCAGAAAGTGTATCTCTGCCATAAGATCAAGAAAATTTGTTTCTGAATATTGCTTCACCCTGGAAGGAACTGGAATATATTTGAATTAAAGTACATAGTTTTAAAAATAAATTCTAAATTTTAAAAAATAAGTCACAGCTTAAATTTAATCTAAAAATAATTTAAATGTAATTCTACTCTAACATCCTGGATTTTATGAATCATAGGATCATAGATTTAGAGATGTAAAAGACTGTGGAGGTAATCTAGTCTGACTCCCTCATTTTATAGATGAGAAAAACTGAGGGCCAGAGAACATGCAGGTGGTGTAGTAGATAGAGGGCTGGGTCTGGAATCAGGAAGACCTGAATTCAAATCCTGCCTCAGATACTTACTAGCTGTATGTTCCTGGGCAAGTCACTTAACCTCTGTTTTCCTCAGTTTCCTCATCTATAAAACAGAGATGATAATATCACCCACTTCCAGGGTTGTTGTGAAGACCAAATGAAGTAATAATTCTAAAATATTTAGCACGGTGCCTGAAAAATAGTAAGGTCTATATAAATGTTAGCTATTATCAATTTTATTTATGCAAATATTATTCACCTAAGGCAATACAGATAGCAAATGGCAGAGCTAGGAATTGAACTGAAGTCTTCTGACTCCAAATGTAGCATTCCTTTCACTGTACAGACATTCCCCATTTCAAATATTCTGTCCTACAATCACCATGAATTGTAGAAATGAGCTAAAAATTCCAGTTTTTATGGTTACTGAATCAAATATTGTTTCAGGTGTAACTGATTTTTTTTGTTTTATTAATAATTTTTAATTTCATATCAGTCATTTCCCAGTTATGCCTCTATCTCATGAAACTACCCCTTATACAAAAGAAAAATAGTTAAGCAAGACACATAGAAACCACGACTTCATCTGGCAGTATATGCAACATCTTGTCCCCATCATTCCCCTTTCCAACTCTTCTATCAAGAGGAAGGAGTCATTTTTTTTCTTCAGGGAAAAGATTGGTTGTTGTAGTTAATCCGAATATGACTTTCTTTTAGACTTATTTTCATTTGTATCTTTGTAGTCTTTGAAATAGATGGTGCAACGGATAGTGCTCTGGGCCTGGAGTCAGACCAGAGTTCAAATATGACCACAGATACTTACTAGATGTATGACCCTGGGCAAGTCACTTAACCCCTACCTGCATAAAACTGGAGAAGGAAATGGCAAACCATTCCAGTATCTTTGCTAAGAAAACCCCATAGACAATTGGTCCACAAGGTCACAAAGAGTCAGACATTACTGAAATACTGAACAACAAGAAGTCTTCGCATACATTATTCTTGGTTTGTTTATTTTGCTTTGCATCAGTTTATATAAGTCTTCCAATATTTCCCTGAATTCCTAGATATTAATCACTTCTTATGGTGAAATGATATCTGATCATGTTTACATTCCACAATGTATTCAGTCATTTTCCACTTGAAGGACACCCAACCAAGTCATCATTTAAGATTGAAAGTCATTAAAAGCACAAAATCATCAGCTAAAGAGATATCATAATTATTCACAGAATCTTGCTCATTATAGTCTTGCTCATAGCACTGACAAATTACATAGCATGCATGTATATGGCACAGTGTGGATGGTTTAATGGTAGTAAAAAAGACTGAGAATACCTTTTGATGTTTGCATAAATATCAAGACTCCCACAATTATGCAGAGTTGAGGGATTAAAATCAGTAAAATAAAATTATTGGAGTAGATGCTCTAATGTCTGCTTCAAAACTGATAGCAGAACTATGTAAACTTTGTTGGCTTCTAAATGATACCGTAAAAGGGAAGTGTCAGTGTTTTGCATAATCCATATTACTGGACATAGTGTCTGTCTAGAGACTACTGTCTCTTCCTGCTAGAGTGACCAAGTATATTTTTAAAACTGAACTCAGCATTTTAAAAAATTAGACCTACTTTATTTAACCTTAGGTTCAAGAGCTAGAACGGGTCTTGAAGATCAATAGTTTAACTCACTCATCTTATAGACCAGGAAACTGAGGCCCAGTAATGTTACATGAGTTACATGAGTTGTCCAAGATCATACAGGCAGTAAGTGCACAAGCAGTCCATGCTAGGTCCTCTGACTGTTGCCAGTCCTTTTATACCACTATGCCCACTGCTTCTCTAATCTCCAAGTACTTTAATTTAAATATGTTACAGGGTCAAATAACTTGTATAGGAAAAGGAGGATAATCAGTAAAGACTTAATGGTATGCACTACCTTATGTGCTAGAGAAACAGATCCAAGTTCCTTATTCCTTGAACTTGGACAATTCTCTTCTCTATCTTCTCTCTTCACTCCTCTTTTTCCTTCCTTCCTTCCTTCTTTTCTTCCTCTCTTTTTTCTTTTCTTTTTTTGAGAGGGAAGATGATGGATTATACCTTAAGCAACCTTGACCACTTCATCTAGGCACTTCATAGCCAGGAGCTAAGTTTTGAGGCCTTCTGTTTCTTCCTGCAACAGGAAAAAAGTGAAGCCATGACTACTTTATTTGTGGTAGTAGCTTTGTGCTCTCTCTGTTTATGCTAGGGCTTTGGATCTGTTTCCCTGACTTAGGGCCAAGGGGTTAGGGTTCTAAGCTACCTGCATGTTTAGAATTTAACAATACTGTCATCACTGTCATGCATGAATAACTTAGTGGAGACAACAGTCACTCTTGATTGTTCCTTGTGTGTGACATAACCTTGTGTAAAAGAAGATTGGCTACCAGATCTCATAGGGAGGATCCTCCCCTGACAGTAGGCTATAAGAGCTATAGAATGATTTCACTTCTCTCTCTTTTGAGTGTATCTTGGGGCTTTGCTAGATCATGTAACAATGCAGGAAGACAATTTCTTTCACCTCCTGCCCCCAGAAGCAAAGGAGGTAATGAGCACATAGCAGTGAGAAAATAATGTTGCCTGAGTAATCTTGGGTTTGGACCTCAAGTATGTGGCTGCCTCATTTGTTTCCCCGAGCACAGGTCAATGAACGGTGATCCTGATAAACAGATGATTTCAACTCTGGTGGCTACCTCATGGATTCTGGAATTCATGTACTTCAGAGTCATGGCTGGCTGCCCATTGGAAAATGCTTCCTGCTCCTACAACTCCTTTTCTCAGAGGTTGAGATGACCGCTGACAGGATCATCCCGAACCTGAAGTGACTTAAGGGTCTCTTGCCTTGTTGGTCAGAAGATCTGAACTTTGAATTGGTGCTATAAGTCATTGTTTTTTATTAAGTAATTGTTAAGGCACTATTATGAGTTATTTATATTTTAAGCTTTTCTTTTATGGGGGAAATAGTTGTCTCTACCTGGTATTTGCCTTTTACATTAAGTATCTTTTCTTGAAGAAACCATGCTAATCCCTTTTGGGGTAACCCTATACAAGAAGTATATCTAAACTTTATTTTAGAGTTTAGGAGAGAAAGAAATGCTGTTCATAGCTCTTCCGGAAGCTTATGGTTTAGGAAAAGTCCAGCACAAAACCCCCAAGCAGACAGTCCTCCATTTCCTCCTTCTAGCTTCTACTTCCCTTTTCTCCACAAATAAGCTTCTAGTTTAGTGTTACTCACACCTACATGTAATGTGTGCACATATAACCCCAGCCTTACTGTTTCTCCTAATTTTTATATTTTACTATTTTCAACTGGGCATCCAACAGTCATGGGTAAAGAGTCAGTCCAAGATGGAGTCCAAAGAACCGGAATGAAGTCTAGTGTGAGAACACTTAATGTTTGTTGCAAGTATATATAAACCATTTACCCTCTATGAGGTTCAATTCCATCAGCTATGAAATGGAGTTGTTGTTGGGAAAGCACTTTGGGAACCTTAAAGTAAGTTTCATTATTTGTTCTAGTGACAATTTTACAAATGTGACGCTTGACTCACCTGATTGTGCAAATTGCAGTCCTAGTTAATTTAGGTCCCTAATTTATAATGGTGTCACTTCTAGAAAGATGGCTTCTATAGTAGAAAGGCTTTTGAACATTGAGCCAGAGGACTAGGTTTTAAATACTGTCTCTGCCATTTGCTATTTGTGTGACCCTATGAATGTCATTTAATTTCTCTGGGTCTCAGTTTCCTTATCTGAAAAATGAAGGGACTAGACTACATGACGTCTAAGATGCCTTCCAGCTCTAAATCTCTGATCTTCCTACCATGTGCCTATACCAAAAGAGGAGAAATGCAACATACCCTACTCTGCTAAAAACTAAAATACTGTTTTACCTAAACCCTAGTCTGTCTGTGATGGATTTATCCTTTTAATCCTGTCCCTTTACTTCATACTCCACTGTATTGCTAGGCCTATTTTGCATTTTTTATTAGTAATAATAATGTCTTACTCTGATTATTACTATTCCCATCCAACAAATGCAGACACTGACAGGGGGGTAGTAGAAGAAACTGGATATGGATTAACAAAACCTGAGTCTTAGACCTAGCTCTGCAATTTACTGGGCTGGGCTGACTTCTTGCTGGGCTGGGTCAAGCATTTTATTTCTCAGGGAGGGCTCCTTACCAAATTTGCCTGCTGAAGCTACCACTATACTCTATTACATATTCCAGTGGTTAGACCCCTGATGGTTCTTTAAATATTTCAAAAGTCATAACCTGCTCCGTTCCAGATCCAGATACTTTTCCACTTAAGATCAGGAAAGAATCAACACAAAAGACAAAAGAAACAGAGGGGCCATGCATTCACGGACACATAGTAGCCAGGTAGAAAATAAAGTCTAATGTTTTTCCAATTTTGCTGATCTTTCACTTCACTCAAAAGCTGCCAGGTACCAATGGAAGAGCTTGTCTGCTCAAATTTTCTCTCTGTATACTCAGTTCCAGCTCAGAAGCCAATGAAAAAGCTTTTCATCACTACAGAGTAAGTTGACAAAAACAGTCAGAGGATGCTTGGACATGCTCTGTTGGGGAAGAAAGAGCCCTTCCTTTATGTATAACCAGAAGCAGGTTTACCAAGTTTCCAGAAAGGTTGGAACCAGACATGGCATCTTGTCAAAGAATCCAAAGAACTGGACCATCATTGACCCCTCTGCTATTACAATTCTCTGGTCCTACACAGTTAAATTACTTTTGCTTAAGTTCATGTAGTATATACATGACAGAGCCAGGCCCTCTGATTCCAAGTCCAGTTTGCTTTCTACTAAATTATGTGGTAGAGCTTTTCCAATCCATTTCCTTCTCTCATTCTTTTGAATCCTTAATTTCTCTAAGGTGGCTCATTTGACTCTTTTTCTCACCCGTCTTCCATTGGCAGGCTTTGATGTTTTCCAGAAAGTAGGAGTAAGCAGGTTAGAATATGAGAGTTACTATGGATACAAGGAATGAACCTTAGAATTGGACGTGCTCATTAGTCTTTTGTTGAAAGACATCTGCTTTGTCTTGGGACTATATACAATTTCTTATTGTTACTGAAGGTTGGCCATTGAATGTCATTGGGAGCAGACCCTTGTAAAAGAACCTTCCTCTTCTGCTGGTTATAAGATCTGTAAAGAACTTTTCTCCATCCCCTTTTGAGCACATTCTTTGGGAGTTTGCCAGCTCTCCCATGGACTTCCTGGGAGAGGGAGCATTTCTCTCCCTTATTCTCTCTCCCCTCCAACACAGAGATAACAGGAATAACTCAGTTACTTAAAATATAATACTGCAGGTCTGGCGAGGTTCCTTCGGAATTTAAGCTAAATATTACATGTTTTCTAAACAATTACCTAAACATGAAACCATTTTTTTTCTGGCAGATCTTCTAAGTGTGGAGAGTTAATACTGCTGGGAGTGCTTGAAACCATCATATTATCCAAACTTCCCACATCCAGACTGAAAAATGCAATCCAATCAAATGCATTACTGAGTTTCTCTACTTTCAAAGTTGAATACCACAACAGTATAAAGATCCTCATTAAATATTTTTGAACTGCTTAGTCTACTTCCCACTGGGATTTCTCTCACATTGCTACCTTGGGTCCATATGTACAACTCACATATTTGACTCACTATTCTATCAAAAGCATATTTTTCTTATAATCAAATATTATACTGATGCAGATTGCAACAAAAATTTGTTCAGATTTAAAGTTCAGTTATAGTTGCTTACTTGAAGAGAAAAACATTTATTATTCACCTTTTTTTGGTCTAGCACTGGATTTGGAATCAGGGGACTTAGTTTAAATGTTGCAGCTGTCAATTACTACTTGTGTGACCTTGAAGATGTCATTTGGACTCAATATCCTCATTTTTAAAATGAAAAGATTAGACTAAATGGCCTTTAAAGTCTCATCTAGCTCTTCAATTGTTTTGCATTTTCCTTTTCCATTTTTTGATACTGAATGAGTGAAAAAACATTTATTAAGCTCTTATGTACAAGACATTGTGCTAAGTACTCCAGGCATAAATAGAAAAGCATAAACAGTCCTGATCTTAAGAAACTCATACCCTGAAGGGAAAACAACACATATAAGAGATTTCTGCTACAAGTCAAGTGGAAAGGCCTCATAGTTTGAGGGTACAGCAACAAAGCAGATAGTTACACATCTTTAATATCTTTTCCATTGATAAAATCATATTTCTTTCAAATGGTGTACCATTTGACAGTCAAATATTTTCTTTCCTGGGTCTTTAATAGCTGTGTTTGCTAAAGAAGTAAAGATTGCAGCTCCCAAAAAAGCAGTTGCCAGGCTGCATCTATACAGGCTTGCTTCCTGGGATTATGGCATTAGAAGACTGATCAGAAGATTTGCCTGGCTTGCTTGCACTATAAGCAACTTAGTTTTCTTCTCCTTTTCTTTTTATCAGACTAGCTAGTGAGTTATCAATTTTATGGATATTTTCTCCTGTTCTTAGCTGAAGTGGCTCATAACTTCATGATTAAAGATCTGATAGTTATTCCCTACCAAGGAGAGGTTTTCTAGTCATTGCACCTTAGAAAAGAAGGGCTGAGATAGCCAGCAGGAGACCCTGTGGTTATGACAACTAGAATTTAGTGCAAAAAAACTAAGCCAGTGTAAGATAAATCAGTTAATCTATCACTCAACGAGCATTTATTATCTACTCTGTGGCAGACACTGTATTAGGTGCTGGGGATGTGCATAAAATTGATATAGCTCCTAACCACGTGGATCTTATATTCAATTGATGGGATACAACATGTCTAAAGACTTGAGGAAGAACATTCCAGGTATAGGGGACAGCCTGTACAAAGGGAGAGAGGCAGGAAACGGAATGTTGTTGTTTGTCCGTTCTTAAAGAGGATCATGACATCAAGAAGATGCTGCTATGACATGCAAGTGAATTGGATTTAAGTGAGGGAGGGCTGAGCAAGGTCACCAGCCTCACTCTCCTCTGGAGCCATCTTGGTTCAGTGGCAAGATACAGATCAGGACGACTGGAGATGGCCCCCAGGAGATGGAACATATTTATACAGGGAGTAGCTAATAGGCCAGCTTGGCTGGTGAAAGAAAGTGACAATATGTGTTGCCTACCTCAAAAAGTTATCCTGAGGATCAAGGGAAATATTATGTGTAGTCCTTTAATACCCTGTCATATATGTGGGTCCCTAGAATAGTAATCTCATGTTTGAGGCACTGTGTCGGTCAGTACTCTTCCAAAACCAGAGCTCATAAGCTGTTCCTATTGAGTTTTGTGTCTTCTAACTGTTAAGGACAGAGTTAAGGGAAATGATATGTAATCATCCTGGAAAGCTAGACTGGAATGTGACTGGCTTTAAATATAAAAGAGAGGAGAGACTCTGTAGAGGCAGAGTGATACCCAGCAGAGAGCAGCATGATGACATCACCAGAGAACATCGATAGCTCTTCAGATCTAGAGGTATGAATTGCCCTGGTATATGTCCTCTCCACATTTTGGTCCTGGATGCATGGAGTACTGGTATTTACTAATTCTACTAATCACATGTGGTTCCTACATGAGTCCACATATAAATCTTTCACATTTATAGGTGCTCCACTAACTGTGTTCCCATGTATTATTTTATGTACCACTCTGGGGCCTCCTTGGAGCACTCTAGTGCAGAGTACTGAAATCTTCAGACTTCCCTGGAGCATCTCTAGTCCATGTGTGAAAGTTTCCAGCTTGTTTATCTGTGCTCTAGCTGGCTTTTATGGCAGAACCTCTTTCTCATTGCCCACAGGCTTCAGGATATCTTTTTTTGGACAGTTTTCAGTTGAATGAAGAAATTTACTATAGTTTCTCTTTGGATTTCTTTATTGTTTTTTAGGTTTTGTTTTTCAATCTTTTCTAGAGTACGTGAATGGGAGCTAGACTCCTCTGTCATCATTCATGAAGCAATATTAGTTGGAGGTCCTCACAACACTCATTTACCAATAAAAAATTCCCCCAGAGTGCCTACCTCCCCCTCCCAAAATTAAGCCATTATAACTGAGAGTTCATATAATTTTCTGTCCTTATATTTTAGATGCTTTGCCCAATAGGACAGAAGTAAGTTGTGGACTGATATGCATGACCATAAATTTAGAATTGGAAGAGACTTAAAAATAACTAGACCAACACTCATTTCAGAGATGAAGAAAGTTTAAATGACTTGTCCAAGGTCTCACTGATAATAAGTGGCAGAGCCAGGATTTTACTTAGATCCCCTTACTGCAAATCCAGCACTTCAGTGCACCACTCCACACATTAGAAAGAAAAATTACAGGTTTTGCCTTCAGTTAACTTGAAAAGGCAATCAACTGTCCCCTAACCTCCCTACTCCACCCCCAAGCTTTCTCTCAATATTCTAATTAGTCTGGTTTTGGACTATTTGTCTAGGGTATTATAGTGAAATAATAATACCTTACATCTGCATGACACTTCAAGCTCTTCAAAGCTCTTTTCTGCACCATCTCTGACTTAATTCCGATAAAAAAAAACCATAGAAAGTAAGCAGAATAGGTGTTATTTCTGCTTGTTTCTTTACATAGAGTGCTTGACTTAAAATTATATGAAAAAATCAGTTTCTACACAGTTTACTGATGAACTACAAACTCCCATTTAAAATTACTAAATTATTTTTAAAAATACTTTGTTTGGAGTAGTTTTCAGAAAAAAAATCCAAGCTTCTAATTTGAAAAAAAGAAAGGTAACTCTTTCCAAATAGTTATAGCCAAGGATATAATCAGAGGGGTGTGTCCCATCATTTCTAGAAGCCTGAGAAATATGATCCTAGCTTGGAAAGAAGATTCAGAAGGACAGATGGTGGGGAGTATGACCTGCATGTTGAACTAAAATTTATCTAGCACTTTAAGGTTTTCAAAGTTTTACATATATTATCTCATTTGAGACTCAAAATGAACTTGTGAGGCAGATGTTGTTATTATCTCCATCTTACAGATGAGGAAACTGAGTCTTAAGCAAGTTAATTGACTTGCCCAAGGTTACAGAGCTAATGAATGTATGGGGTGAGATTTAAAACCAGGCCTTCCTGATTCCATGTTCCATGCTTTATCCAAAATGCCAGTAATGAAGGTCTGTGAAGTGGAGATGAGATGTTTGCATATGAACTTCATTGGGCTGTGAACCTCAAGAATTCAGGTCAAGCTTATAAATTACTTAAAAAATACTAACTAGAAAATAGCCATTAAAAAAAATCTTTTCAAACACTTTCTTCATAAGAATTGATATTTATATACCACTTTAAAGTTTATAGAGCATCATGACAAATATTTTATTACCTGAAACTTCCAATAACTCTGTAAAGTATGCAAAGGTATCATTATTCCCATTTTATAGAAAAAGAAACTGAGACTCAGTGACATTAAATGACTTGCTTTTGATCACAAATGTAGTGAAGGTGAAAGGCAGGACTCCAAGTCTGGATCTAGATCCACCATGCATCACTAATTCTGTCTTCCCCCCACCCATCTCCAGCCCATTTTGAATGGTATCTATCCACCAGATAGCAGTAAGCACTGATCATCTACAAAAGTTCAATCCTTGTGTTGTGATTTGAGTATTCTATACATATCTAACTCTTAGTGTTGTAGCTTTTTGCAAGTTATTCTACCCTCATGGGGTTCTGCTGGACCAAATCAGGAGTATGCTGGAGCCAGGTCTAATTAGTTTGTCAAATCTTCAGTGCATTTACATCTCAGAAATCCCCAATCACTACAAATTATTGTTCTGTGGACTGTCTAGACTTAAGAAAATGTTAATAATGCAGATTAAATTTAAAAGAGTGTGTGTGGGCATATACTCCCTCTCACTCCCACTGCAGACCACTTATCAAATTTTTGCCAGCACACTCCTGTACTCCTCTATAAACACTGCTCAAGTTTAGAAGTAGAAGTAGAAGCAGTAGAAGGCTCAGGGAATGAAGTCACTACCAGACTGGGGGCCTGGTGACTTCAGGCCAATAATAATAATAATGATAATGATGATGATAATATTAATAACTGGCAATTATATAGTACTTTGAGATTTTCAAGGTGCTTTATATTCATTATCTCATTTGAGTCTTGTGATACTCCAGGACTAGATGGGAATAAGTGGAGAAAGGCATTTATTAAACATTTCTATGTTCTAGGTACTGTGTTAAGAGCTTTATAAATATTATCTATTTGGTCTCTTAAGCCTCTTCCCTCTAAATTGATTACCTAGTATAGATCCTTAATCTCACCAGTAGACTCTTATCTTAGATTTTAGGTAGATTTCTTTCATAGTTTGTATACTAGGCTTATGAGCTGATTTGCATGGCGGGATTACAGAGTATATTTTCAACAGATACTTTCAGAAGCATTTGGATAAACACATATTTTTGTGGAAATTGTCCATCACCTCTATAAACTCTAAAATTTTGCTCAATATACTTGAAAGAGCCTTAGAAATTTAATAACTTTTCTTTTACTGTCCCAACACTTCCCCTCCCTGTTTTAGACCAGGCTTAATGGACACTGTTCTGGTGCTTGAGGTTTATGATCAGAATAAGATGGCATACCTTTAGGTCCTCAACAGCTAAGAAAAGAGGTTTATCTAGCCACAGTATGGAAAATACACTCAGCAAGGACAACAGTGCTGGTTTGGTAGACACAACCCCTCTTGTCTCCATACTGAAATGTGTCTGGTCAGAGCACTTGGGGTGTGGTGACCTGTATGGTGGGGCCAAGTTAAAGGGCAAATTCCTTGTGTCCTGCCTTTTTATTTTCTAGTTGACCAGGAAGCTGTCTCAAACTTCAGCACCAGTGATATGCTACCAAATATTTAACACTCAGCTCTGGGGAGGAGGTGTGCTTGAAACACCTTGAAGTTTAATTCCCATTCTTAAATTTTCTAAATCTGGACAATCAACAAAACAATCAATGAAGTTCTGATGTGTATCATTTGCTGATTTCTAAGGTATGTATCTCATATGGAAAATATAACAATCAGCTCCTATGTGCCAATATTGCTAGCTCCAACACACCTCTATTTAACACCCTGGGCCAATCTAATTTCAGGCACAGCTTCCCTTGAGTAATTAGTATGCTCTTACATCCTAAATTTGGTTTGTTCAGCCAGAGCAATTCTTTGAATATCTTATAACACATATCCTGCTTTTGGTGAACCAAAGCTTGATTTTGCAGTTTTTTCCGTGGTAGTTCCCCAACCAGCTCCAATTCATGTTCCTAGACTCCTTTTTAGTCTTGAATATCCAGCCCAACTATTTCATCATTTTGTTCCACATCATCTATTAGTATATTTGTGGACAGCAGAATCCTTGTATTAAGGTACCTATTTACTATATAATATATGGAGGATCTATGGGAAATTCAGGGCAGGCTTTGAACAGAAAATGCGTGCTTGCAGGTAACTTTTTTTAAAAACAACTTCTCTTCATAGACTGTGAGAAAGTTTCCTGTATTAAAACTCATTAAACCATGGAACACTTTGTAAAGCAAGTGTGAAAAGGTCTTTCATTTTAGTCATGTGAAATAAGACTAGAGAAAGCATTAAAAATTATACCAGAAAAAAAAATAATCCTACTCTGGAAACTGGATTTATTATGTGTCCTGAAATGCTAAAAAGAATTCTATCAATAAAACATGGTTTGATGAAGGATTTAGGTGGAAACATTTTGTTCCTTTAAATAATATTTGTCTTTCTCAAAACATTTGTTGTAAATATTTCAAATAGTATCCTCCAACTCCCTACTTTTTCAACTGACCTCCAACAAAGCACCTTTAACTTGGACAGCAGGAAATACTGTATACTACACATGTTACCTCTAGAATTACAAAGGCTTCTCAGCTGGATTTCAGGATCCATTGTCAGACTTTAATCTCAGTTGCCAATGTTTTGTTTTTGTTTGTTTTTAATAACTAGAAAATTAATGAATGAAATGCTCCATAATGAACCTCATGAGAAACAGCTTCTTAGCTTTTTAAAAAAAAATAGAAATGATCTTCCAGGATCATGTACATAGGCTTCCCCTCTCACTCTGTGGGCCCCCTTTCCACCCAGCTACAACAAGAAATGAGAGGAGACGTTCTACTTCATAGTGAGGTAATATGCTCCAGGGCTGGAGTAAGAGAGCAGATGAAAACTTATGCCAGATAAGGTCAGAGGTCCCTGCCAGAACAAGACAGTTAAGACCAAGAACACCAACTGCCACTGGAACTTTGGTCTATTCCTGAGTGTCCCTGTATCCTTACTCCATTTCTCATGAGTCTCAGGTCCAGAGTTTCTTTCAAAGTTTTGTCTCTGTCACCTAAAGACCAGCCCTATGGGCGACATGAATCAATTCCTTTGCCCACTCAAAGGGGAGAGGTAGTAGAAAATGAAACAGATTCAAACAACTCCTAGAACTCCTGAAACAGGTTAAAAGCTGTGGGTAAATAGCCAATCTGGAGCAGCTAGGTGGCACAGTGGATAGAGTGCTGGGCCTGGAGTAAGGAAGGCTCATCTTCCTGAGTTCAAATCTGGCCTCAGACACTTACTAGCTGTGTGACCCTGGGCAAGTTACTTAACCCCTGTTTGCCTTAGTTTCCTCATCTGTAAAATGAGCTGGAAAATGAAATGGCAAACCACTTCAGTAGTTCTGCCAAGAAAAATCTAAATGGGGTCACAAAAAGCTGGACATGACTGAACAACAAAGAGCCTAATTTATAGCTGTTTTTACTATTTCCACTGTATATTAGTTGCGGATTATTCTTTTGATACTGATGCTACACTGAGTAAAACAACACATAGCAAATCTACTCTCTTATGTCATGGTCACAGGGACAGAGGTCATTGAAGCAAGGTAAGTTCCAGATAAGATGTAATTGGGTAAATACACAAATGCACACACCCCTTGACAGTAAGCTCGGCCAGGGAGAGAGAGAAGTAGAACAGAGGAACAAGGTTGCTTATTTTCTGAGAGCTATAGATAACTCAGTGCTTACTCTCTACTTCTAAACAGCCAAGGTTAAGTCAAGGTACCAACATAGCATTGGACACCCTAGTACCCAGATCCTCAGAGCTGATCCCAATTGGATAAATGGCTGTCAATGCCACCTGCTATTTAAATAAAGGCAAATATTTATTACCACAACCAGGTGACTTTTTTAGATAAAGCTAACTGGCCAGTGGGGCTTCAGTGTAAGACAGATTTCTGATATTACTCTAGGATGTTTTTCTACTTTTACAGCTAGGTCTTGATTAGTGCGACCAATGGATTCCCCCAAAGTTGTCTCATGAATTAGAATTCACACTATTTGAAATTATAATTATGTAAAATATTGTCATTAGTTCCAACACAGTGTAAATGTGCATGCAAATTTGAATTATACAACTACTTCAGGAGACGCCTTATTTGCACTAATCAGGACCTAGATGTACTCATATCCCATTGATTTCTACTTTTCTCCCTTTTACGTCTTAAGCCCTTTCTATTAACCTTTCTTCTAATAAGATAAAAGATGAAACAAGGTCGATTTTCAAAGCAGCTTATGTTCAATGGTACTACTTTATGTCAATTGGACAACTAAAAAATCCTAACTCTTCTCCCTGTCTCCCCATCCTCCTCCCTTCCCCATCCTTGCATCCTATGATCTAACTTTCTCATGCAATTGTCAAAATAACATTCTAATGCACAGGTCTTACCACGTCACCTCCTGTAACAACAATGCTACCTGCCGCTACTGTGGCTGTGTAAGACCAGCACACAGGAGAAGCATAGGTTCTTTGATCTGCTTTTCTAAGGAAAGAAACTTAAAGGGGCTTACAATCTCACTTTAATTAAACATACATATATCATTCACTTAGTTCAGGGGAAAAAGTCAGCACCCTGAACTTCAGAGAAAACACAAACAGAAATTGCAAGCAGAAATTATATAAACAGAGCAAATAACACAAATCAACAGACAGGCTTCTATCTGTCTGATCATAGCAATACATGCACAGTTACCAGAGAGAAAGAAGCCCCAACATCGGGTTTTTCAAAGGAGGGGGGAGGGCCTGAGCTCCTTAACAGAGTCTCCACACCAACACTCTTCCAATGAGTGAGCCCCAAGCAAAATGCTAAACTCAGAGTATATATATACCCTTTTTCACACCTCTTGAGGCTTTAAACCTCTCCTGATCTAAGTAGCAAAAGGGTGTGGGCCTTCTACAAACAAAAGCACTGATTGCCTTCGTGCTGAGAAGCACTCCAAAACAAAGACAACAAAACGTCCCCACCTTGCTTGCCATACATTTCCCCCACAAAAACTCTATGAGTGGTTTCCTATTGCTATAGTGCGACTGTCCCAAAAATCTTATTGCAATTTTAAACTGCCAGAGCTATGTAATCTTAATGTGACATTAAGATGTTTGGGACCCCTTGTATAGACTATTAAACTCTTTAGGTGTGTAAGGACTGTACAATTGTTTTCATTCTACCTACCTTTCCTGCTTAGTTTCATATTATTCCACGTCATCCAATCTAAATTTAAGCTAAATTGAACTGCTAGATGTTCTCCAAACCAGTTCCAGCACTCTCCCATTTCTGAGCATTAGTATAGGGTCTTGCTCATGTTGCTCATGTCTGAAACATACTTCCTGCAAATGTGTGGAAACCTTTCTCTTCCTTCAATGCCCATCTCGGTATCAGCTCCTTCAAGAAGTCATGCCCAAACACAGCGAGAAAGTCATCCCTTACCCATTTCCTTTCTCTAGCCCTCTTCTTTGCTCCAGGCATATTCTAAGTTCTAACATAATTATTTGTGTAATTGTCTTCTCTTCGTCGCTTACATTTTTAAGATCCTGGAGGATGAAAACTATCATTTTTCATCTATGTATATCGTCAGTGCCTCGCACATGCCCTACACATAGTAGGCATTTTAATAGTTTAGTGAATTGAAAGCTTATTTCCTTTAAGTGAGATAATTTTTTACCTTTTTTTTCAAAAAAGTAAAAATTATGGAAGGAAAAGCAAAATCTTTATTTTTATGTGGCCTAATATCCATTGTGAACATAGATTTTTCAATAACAGCTTTCATGGCCTTTGAACTTCACTGTTAGCCAATTTTTGTCTTCTTTATTTCCTTAGTAAGTCTGCACTGCTTTCACAGCAGTTTAATCAAAGTTTTACACAACTAGTTGTAAATATGTGAAAGTGTTTTGTTTCACGAAACAAGTGGGGTGTGGTGCTGGTATAAAGAAACACCATGGCTATGTCACTAAAAAGAAGTCAACATCTGGACAAATAATGTGATGTTAATATAGGCCCAGCATCCCCTATAAGTTCTAAAGTCATAGGCTTTTTTTTATAAGTCAGTTTTATCATTATCTTGCATGCTTATAGGACTCCACAGCACTTCCCAGGCATCTTCATTCATGTCACCAGGTATGTATCCTTCCCTCTAAAGTTCCTCAAATATGTTGTCTTTCCCCATCGGAATGTAAGCTATTTGAGAGAAGGGATTTTGCTAGGTTTAATTTGTGTCTTTAGAGTTTAGCACAGTTCCTGGTACATATTAAGTGCTTAATAAAAGCTTGCTCTATTTATCTATCTCTACCCCTCTCTCTCTCTCTCTCTCTCTCTCTCTCTCTCTTCTCTCTTCTCTCTCAACAGTCTTTATTACCTGGGATGATTTTCTGATGATGAGCTCTCTAAGCTAGCCAGGTGGGGCACAGGTTGGGACACATGCAATACAGGATATCCCAAGAGTCTAGTAAAATTTTTGGCTATTAAAAGCTTAAGACTGCACTAAGATTTTTGGGACCACCCTGTTTATCTTTGGGCCAGTACTTGAAGCCTTTCCAGCTTGGTAGAACTTGCCAGAGTTTGCCTTCCTCTCTCTTAGCCTTAAAGAATCCAGAACCTTCTCTACACCCCAATAATATATAAAGGCTGAGTACAACTTTAGTGGAGGCATCTAATAAATGAAATTTAATAGGGATGAATGTGAAATCCTACACTCATGTTTAAAACCTCAATTGCACAAGAGGTAACAAACAGTATTACATTTAAAAGTAGACATGGATGTTTTAGGTAACTGCAAGCCAATAAGAGCCAACTTGGAATGTGGTAGACAAAAAAAAACTAGTAAAAATTGTTTTTAAAGGGGTGGAATGTGTATGTGGTGGGGTGGGGGCAGTGAGTGTAGACTAGGGTTCTTACCATGGTGTCCATGGATAGATTTCAGGTGGTCTATGAACTTAATTGGGAAAATTTATATACATTCACACACATATTTTATACACACTTTTAAAACATATTGGTTTTCTTTGCAATCCTGTATTTGCTTTATGCATTTAAATATGTGATCCTGAGAAGGAATCCATAGGCTTCATTATACTGCTAAAGGGATCCATAACACAGTAGAATTAATGACCCCTGCTTTAGATCTATGATTACATCAGTATAGGGAAGTCTTAGTATGGGAGGTCCCTCCACTGATGCTTACTGTCATCTTGTCCATAATGCATTGCACTTGAGATGCTAAGCGCCTTGCCCATGGTCAGAGAGCTAGTGTGTATCAGAGGCAAGACCGGAACCCATGTTTTCCTGACTCCAAGATTGGTTCTCTATCCCCTATACCATGTAGCCTCTCTAGCATAAGATCAGACTATATTAATAAAAGTAGTCTCCCAAAACAGGAAGGGGAGGGTCCTACTGTACTGATCCGCAGTATTGTATTCAGGGATGATTGCCTCATTTGCAATCTTGAGCACATGTAAAGGTGACCAGATGACTGTCATAAAACAATGCAGTATAGAAACTATGGATATTTAGCCTGAAGAAGAGAAGGTGCAGAAGGCAACATGATTATTGTTTTTCAACTATCTGAAGGGTTGAAATGTGGATGGCAGATAGACTTATTCTACTTGGACCCAGAAGGAAGCATTAGGACAATAGATGAAATTTAAAGAGAGGCATAATAGGGGCTTCCTCATCTGAAGGTCATTATACAAATGAAGTAAGAGTTCCCGACAACAATAACAACCAAAACATAATCTTTTATAGTCAGAAGATCTGATTCAAGGACAGATTCCAGCAGTTTATATTTATAAGACGCTTAAATTCTCTTAGCCTTAGTTTCCTCATCTGTGAAATAGGGATAAATGTAATACCTATTTCACCTGGTTTTTGGGGAAAAGGCAATTTGTAAGCAACGAGGCACAATATAAATATGAGAAAAGGGAAAGTCAGGGCAGATCTTAGTTCAGCATAAGGACTACAGGCATTTTCCAGCAATTCTAAAACTAGAATGAGCTTTGGTTATTAGGTAATGAATTTCCCATCACTGGAGAGGAGGGATGAATGACTGTGCGTTGGTTGTAAAGGAAATTCTTGCCTTAGGTTAGGGATGTACTTCATGTCTCTAAAAGGTCCCTTCCAATTCTATGGTTCTGTGACTCTTTGACTTAACTGCAGGGAATGATTCATTTAATTTGTTTGTAGAACCTTATCAAAGCTGCATCTTGTTTTCTTCTGATGTTTACCAGCTGTGAAGGAGAGCTCACAAAGGTAGAGCCTCGCTCATTTATAACTATTTGTTGGTGAGCAGTGAACGCTAGGACCCTGTGAAATGCCCAGACTACTGTATGAATGTCATATGACCTCATAAATTACTTTAATTAAGTAATGACATATTTACATTTAAATCTTCAAATATGAAAGATAAAATGTTAAATTTTCAGTTATAGGAAACTTCAGTGTCCTTTTGAGAAGTGTGATAAAAATCAAAATTTAACAAATACTGTAAGTATGCGTTCATTCTGGGCTATGTGCCCCTTTTCCTGTTTAGTTTTTAGCTTACTCTGTTACATAACCATTGCCTTGCTTAAAGGTCAGCCAAGAGTAAAGTTATATCTTGCTGGAGGTGAGATGTAAACAGTGTCTGATCTTGCCCTGCCATTTTTCTTAAATCTTCTACAGAGCTGGGTTAGATTGTGCCAGTATTCATAAAAGAAGATTACATTTTAGAATCTGTATTGTATTATTCAATAAATATTTCAAGGTGTCTGCAAACATGGATTAATGGGTATTATATTTCAGGAAACAAGAAAGGTAGCAACCTGCAGAATTAAATAAAACACTCGTGTTAGATGCTCATATAAACTGTAACTTAAAATATAAGTGTAAACTTCCTTTTCCTTTTGTTTCATTTTCCTGTCTTTATAAACCAATAAAAAATAAAACTGAAAGAAACAAATTGGCTAGAGCCAACTACCACAGGCCTAAATATGACCTTCACACTGTAAAGCAAAGAAACAACTCCAAACCCCTCTTTTTGGTCAATAACATTGTTAGTCAATGGCTGTAATCTCAATGAAGTTAAAAGATCTGCATGAAAAGTGAAATTTCTAGTCAATTGTTAGGGTTTCATTGACAAACCAGCATACATGCATGACGATGCTAGTGGAAGGTATATTGGGGGTATATAGTAAAGGGACAGTGTTATTGTCTTAGAGTCAGAGATGAGTTATGTTCAAATTCTGTCGGGGGCTCAGTGGATAGAGCACTGGGCCTGGAGTCAGGAGGACCTGAGTTCAAATCCAGCTTCAGACACTTAGTAGCTGTGTGACGCTGGGCAAGTCACTTAACCCCATTTGCTTTAATTCACTGGAGAAGGAAATAGCAAACCACTCCAGTATCTTTGCCAAGAAAACCCCATGGATGGTTTTGGTATGCTATGGTCCCCTGCGTCACAAAGAGTCTGGCACAACTGAACAATTGAACAACTACCACCTATGAGACTGTGGACAAATTACAGCCTCTCTGGGTTCAGTTTACTTATCTACAAAATAAGGAAGTTGGATTAGATTACTTCCATCTCTCTTGGTAGAGTTAGGATTCTACACATGTGAAATGTCAGATAGAAGGAAAAAAATCTGACTGACCAATTATTTTACTATTTAATGGGATGTTTATGTGGTACATAGACATAATCGATAAGATTTTACTGGCATCAAACAGATTTTATGGTAAAATCCTGAAATGTGATTTGTGTTCTATTTACATAAGTACAATTACACACCAAAAGTAATTTTCTGTATATTCTAAGTAGAACAAAAGAGTACTTATAAGGTCATTAGTAACCTCAGAAACCATCTAGTCCAGGGGTGGGGAACCTGTAGCCTTGAGGCTACACGTGGCCCTCTAGGTTTTCAAGTTCAGCCCTTTGACTGAATCCAAACTTCACAGAACAAATCCTTATTTGTTCTTAATAACATCCCTTAATAAAGATCCCTCAATAAAAGGATTAGTTTATGAAGTCTGGATTCAGTCAAGGGCCATACTTGGGGACTAGAAGGCCACATGTGGCCTCGAGGCTGCAGGTTCCCCCACCCCAGACTAACTCCCTCATTTTTATATTTGAGTAAACTCAGGTTAAGAGAAGTTGTGTTTGATATTACTGAGGACACACAGTAATTATCTCTTTGGTATTTTATTAGTCATTCAACTTTTCTTAAATATCCACTGTGTGTATACTTATCACAAATAAATGATACAAATTAAAAAGAAAACAATTTAACATATTAAAAATAATTTTTAGGTAAAAGGGGAAACTAAACTTATTATTAAATGTATTTGAGTACTAATGAATGAAACACAGATTTTTGTGTAATTAAACATTCAACATTTGGGATATAGGAGAGAGTACAGTATAGTATGATGGCCTTCATTCCAAATAAAAACCAGTTTTATACAGACCAAGTTACTGAATCCAAAACCTAATACTTTTAAGATAGTTATAAATTTTAAATATAGTTTAAGTTTTAAAATAAACAAAATATCTGCCTTACTTTTCCTCCATGGGAAACACTGTAAAGATGAAAATCAGTTTGTAAATTGTGGGTGTCGTTTTATTACTAAGTATAACAAGGAAAAACTGGTTATGATTCATTTATTCCCAAATTTTAAAGATCTTCAAAATAATGAATTATTATCAGTCTCTTTAGAAATGGAAATCTTTCACACATTAGGGAGGGACAAAGAGGCCTTTCTCTTCTTTCATCCCTACACTCCTTCCTTCTTACCACCTCATTTTCTTCCTTATTAAATTATTTATGGTCTATAGCTCTTTAGCATGGAAACAGTGAATACAGCAGCCTGACTTGAGAGGTGAAGTGACATAACCTTCTTCATGGGTAGGCCACTGGAAAAGGCCAAGGTCTCCCACTGCATCCATGGCCATCTCCAGTCAACCTGATCTGTATCTCGCCACTGGCCCCAGATGGCTCTAGTGAGGCTAGCGACTTTGCACAACCCTCCCTCACTTAAATTCAATTCACTTGCATGTCATGGTATCACCTCCCTGATGTCACGGTCTTCTTTGAGAAGGAAGAACAAACAACAACAACAAATTCAAATAGAAATACGGGCCACTAAATCATATATAAGGATCTCTGTGGGAGCATATTTAGAAGACCACATATTAACATTATCTATATTTGGTTATATTTTTATTTATTTTGTTAAATATTTCCAATTACATTTTAATCTGGTCCTGCACAACTTGAACTCAGGGTGTTGCAGGACCATAATTTTTGATACCTCTGCTCTAGTCAACTCATAACATCATAAGTGGCTGACACGGTGCTGAACTGCATGTACACAAGTTACCTATTCCAATAAAATTACAAGAATAGTCCTTATCCTACAATCTTATATATCATTTGGAATTCTTTATTGTATCCTGGATATGTATTTCATGCAATTCAGGCATTGTGATAGGAATGAAAACCCAGCAGTTTCAAAATTATTTTTCTGAGCTAGACCACTGTTAGTTGGTCTTTAATTTGACTTAGCCCTAATATTTATAATATCCGGGCATAGATAGAAATATATAAACAAGGATCCTGCTCCCTGCCCCCCCCACCCCAATCACATTTATTCCACAGTATCTTATTTTCTGAACATTTAAGTCCCAGGATATCCAGCTAACTTTACTTTCAGATGTTTTTAGCATCTAAGATTTTTTGGTTTACACAACTTGTTTGCCTATTTTTAAGTTCCAAAAGGAAGAGGAGTTGCTATCTATTATTGTCATCTTTTTTACATAAATCATTACTATTTCACCTCCAAAAGATCTTTGAGTGACTATGAGTGGATTTTTGTTTTATTTTTCAACACTCAAACACGGTTACACATCATTTGAGAAATGATCTGAATAGCTCTGGGCAGGTATGGAGCAGGGGGTAACAGAAAACCACTAGTCCTTTGCTCATGGTTTGGGTTATACTATAATAAAAAGAGATTTATAATTATAAGATCCAAGTTCCAATCTCAAATCTTCCACATCCTACTTGGGTGCCCTTGGGTAAATCACTAACAGCAGCTTATATTTACATATGGCAGTTTGTTTTACAAAGTGTTTTTCTAATAGTCTCTCTGTGCATGAGTTTCCTCATCTCCAGAATGAGAATAATGCCTTTATTCTCTGCTTCACAGGACTGTTTTCAGGAGCAAGTGAGTGTATATGAGAGGCAAACATGTATTTTATAATACAACTATAAAATTCATATAAATATATTTTATATCATATCATAATGAAATATCATATTTTCATAATTTATAATCATTTTGAAGAAAGTAATTATTATGTATGAAATAAAACGATGGGCTGGTCATTTGGCAAGAGCAAGGGATAAAGGAAGATCAGCCTCCCCATCTTCACTGGTGTCCTCATGATGTCAGGAAATAGGAGGAAGGCCCTGACCACAGTGTTTGGGCCTCCTATGTTGGGTTGCTATGGACAAGTATTAAACAGGAGACTCGAGCATGGATCTGTTATTATGATCTGTATCACGCAAGGAATCTTCACACCAATGAGCATAGACCCATGAGAAGATTGGAGTATATCCTGAAATTACCTTAAAAAATTCCAAACAGTGCCACGAAAAGGGAATTATTCTTCTGGTTTTTTTTTTAATGCTTTTGTCTTTACCTTTTCAGGATGAAGCACAGGAAATCTGTTGGAAGAGAGGCTCTAATGCTGGCGCCATCTTAATTCAGGTTCTATGTTGGGACAAAACGAGGCCCTCCCAAGTTGTGCTGAACATTTTAAGAAGGCGGAGGTTTTCTTTGCCCTGACACAGTGAGGATATATGACAAGTATACAGTGACACGCATACAGTGACACTTAGCCTCCCTGGATGTGGCCCCCTCATCTGCATCAGGAAATCCTGTCTGGTGAGCCAATCATCATCACTTTGGCGACCCCCCCCATAGCCTCAGGCACCTGCCAAGGCTGAGAGGCCCAGAACGAATACAGGGAGCTGAGGCCTTTTACGCTCCCAGACCAGGAAGTTACGTCAGAGAAGCCTGGCCCAATGACGTTGTTCAGGAGGAGGAAGCTGCGTCTGTCAGTGAAGCCTGGCCATCTGGTGGGATGGGGGAGGGGTGAGCCAGGGAAGGCTGGGAGTCAGTGAAGGGGGACCTGGAAGCTGTGTTGCTAAATACACTTGGACCAATGGCAGAATCTAGTTAGACGTATTTTAAAGAAATTTTTATTATTAAGGAGGTGAATGTATTCAAATAAATTTTAATGTTACTTAGTAACTTTTTCACTGAACTCCATCCATTTCATAAAGCATAATCATAATAATAAATAATAATAGCATTTACATGGAGCTTACTATATGCCAGATCCTTTACAATGTTGCCTTGTTTGATCCTCACAACAGCTCTGGGTGGTAGATGCTATTATTATCCCGGTTTTATTATGGAGGAAACTGAGGCTGACAGCAGGTAAGTAACTTGTTCAGGATTACACAGCTAGTAAGGGTCCAGGCTGGATTTGAATTCAGGTCTTCCTGTCCCCAGACCCAGCATTCTATCTTCTGTGACATCTAGCTATCTAATTACCCATTAAAAAGCTACCTAATTTGTATTAAAAGAAAAATGAAAATGTTGCTTACTAGAAGTGGAATTTTCTGTTCTAAAAGTGAACAAGCTGGAAGGTTTAAATAATTGGAGTGATATTCTATATTACTGGAGGGTTCAGATTAATAAGCATAGTAAAATTAAAGCCATTAATACCAATTTCATTCATATATTTAATATAATGCCTTTATATTTTTGTTTTAAACAATACCAAGAGGTTTCTCCAAAGAACTGGATAAAATCATTGTTTAATTTATGTGGAAAAACAAGCAGGAAAGAATATGATAGGACATGATGGGAAAGAAAACGCAACCTGATAGAGCTAAACTTGAATTCCTAGATTTGAAAATGTTTCACAAAGTAATTATCAAAACTATCTTTTCATGGGCAAAAAGATAGAGAAATCAATGAAACAGAATAGAGATATCATGCACACAGCTAAATGCATATAAAAGGTTAGTGCTTAATAAACCTATAAAATGGGGAAATATAAGTCATTTAAATGTATTTGGAAAACAGTGAAATAGTAGGAAATGGATTTAAATCCACATCTTACACCATTTATTCTACTGAATTCCATCTTTAAGAACAAGAAAGCATACGTACCATAATAAATATGGAAGAAAATGAACTGCATGTGTTTTGATTTTGGGTTGGCAGATTTCTTTTTTCTATACAAATAGAAGGGATCATTAGGTACAAGCTGTGCTTGATTGCATTGAAATAAAAACGTACAACAAAAGCAATGTAGTAAATATAAAGAAAAATAACAGTTTGGGTAAAATATTTATAAAAAATAAAATATTTTAAAATGATATCTAAACTCTATGAAGAGTTTATTTATGAAAGTGTCTCCTATTCCTAAAGACATATGAACCATTTATAAAACAGGGAATATGAATTACTAAAGAAACTGAAGAAAATGCTCAAATTTCACTAATAATCAGAGATGTAAATTAAAACAACTTAGAGGTAGCTCCTTGCATTCACCAAAGTGACAAAAATAATTAAAGCAATGTAACCCAAAGTTGCTGAGGTTATGAAGAAATAGGTCTATTGAATCCTTGCTGATGGAATTGTAATATTGTAGAATTTTTTTTGAAATGTAATTTGACAGTATATAGTAATTACAAAAGTAAGTGACTCCTTTAAGTCAATAATTCTCTTATTGGGAATAAACCCTAAGCATATTAAGAGAGAGACAGAGGCAGAAAGACAGAGAGACACAGAGAGATGGAGAGAGAGAGACAGAGACACAGAGAGACAGAGAACCCTGAGCATATTACGAGACAGAGACAGAGACAGAGAGACCTATATGTTCAAAGATTTATATGGCACTATTTCTTGTAAATTTTTAAAAAGCCACCTCAATGTCCTACATTAGGTTATATAAATTGTGTTCCACTAATATAATGGCTTATGATAACAATTAATATTTACAACTGTGAAGAATGTAAAGAAATCCAGAAGGACTTTTTAGAAGTAGCAGCAAGCAGAAGAAGTAGAAGAAGGAGGAGGAGAAGGAAAAGAAGGAGGAGAAGAAAGAGAAGCAGAAGAAGGAGGAGGAGGAGGAGGAGGAGGAGGAGGAGGAGGAGGAGAAGAAGAAGAAGAAGAAGAAGAAGAAGAAGAAGAAGAAGAAGAAGAAGAAGAAGAAGAAGAAGATTCCTTTGCACTGGCTGAAATCCATGCTTGGAATACATACCTTTCTCAACTCTCACTTGGAATCCCTGGGTTCCTTTTAGACTCATTTCAGGCACCACTTTCTATATAAAGGTTTTTCTGATCTTTTCAGGGATGCTACTAGCTCTCTCTCCCAAACTACCTTGTATTCATTACGTATATATTCCATATATTCTTATGTATATAGGTGGTGATGATGATGATAAAGCATTTAAGTGCTTACTATAGTGATTCTCAATTTGTGGTCCAAGGGCCCTTAGAAGTCCCTGAGACTCAAGAGATCCATGAAAACAAAACCATTTTCAAAATAATACTAAAATGTCATTGGCCTATCGAAATACTCCTCTCTTTACCAACTATATGTCTGTGTCAGGCCAGATTTTCTTCATGTTTCAACTGAAACAATATATTGCAAAAGATGGAATTCAGAAGCTGATGCAAGAATCCATCTGTCTTATTAAACCAGACATTAAAGATATTTGGAAAAATATGTAAAACAATTCTACTTTTCTCACTAATTTTTTTTTATTTTGGAAAACAATTATTTTTCTTAAAAACATGCTATATTAATGCATAATGGGTTTGTTATTATTTTAAAATGAACTAATAGATATTTTTAAAGATACCAGTTTTAATTTATAAGATAGTAAATATTAACAGATGTAATCCACTTGAACAAAAGCTTTTTAAGGTCCTCAAATTTTAAGTGTAAAGTGACCCTGAGACCAAAAATTTCAAGAACTGGTGGCTTACTACGTGATAGCATCGTGCTAAGATCTATATATACCCAAGCAAAAAGGTGCTTGTTCTCAAGTTGCTTACATTCGAATTGAGGATGATAAACCATGAAAAGTAGCCAGAAACAAGGATGGAACAGTGCCCAGGGGCATAGTTTGAAAATTGTTGAGGAGTGGAGTGGAGGTGTGGTTCTAGGCAAGATTGTGCAGAAGTTCATCTTTCAGAAACTAGAATCCCAGAACCCAGGGTTCTGAAGGGATAGACATGAGAATAATGGCTGGAATATAGGTAGCCAGACATGGTAAAGGCTGGAAAGTTTTCTACGCATTGTCTTATCTCCTACGTTAGAATGTAAGCTCCATGAGGGAAAAAACTATCTTTGTATTCTTAGTGATTAATCCTGTGTCTGACATGGAGTAAGCACTTATTTAGTGTTCTGTTGATTAATGGTTTAAAGAACCAACTATGGCTATACAAAAGGAATGGAGTAAGTGGGAATGAAATGCGCTAACCTCATTTGAGAGTTAGAGGAAGTATCTGGAGTTAGAGGAAGTTGTTATGACATTTTTTAGCTTGAAGTGTTTATCTTAGTGACTAGTTGCAAGACATATTGAATTGGTTTTTATTGACATTAAGTTATTAAGTTTATAATAAGTAGTTTTATTTAAGTCAAAAGACTGAAATGATCTGGCCAGAAAATAGGAACCTAGTTGGCTTTGAAACAAGGCTGTGGGACAAGTCCAATAAAGCTGGAAGTCATCCAGTCATATTGAAGCAAATGAAGAAGTCGCCGCCTCTGACGATCATAACTATAAAACAAAATATTTGTGGTTATATAGAATGGCACCAAAGTTAGACTTTTGAAAAATTTCATTATAAATTTGCTGAATTTTCACAATACCCTGTTGGGAGCGGCGATTTGAGTGGGTATGCTGCCATACTTTAAGGAAAACTCCTCCAGAGAAAGAGCACGGGTTCCTCCACTTTACCAGTCATCACTAAGAACAATGCAATGATTAATTCCACTACCTGGAGCCAAAAGACCCAGAGGAGCTGTGGCCAGAATTATCATTCCCAGCTGAGTAAGACATTATTTCTGGAAGCTATGATTCTGGCTCTATTTAATAGACAAAGACCCTGCTTTCAGTGTTATTGAAGACTGTTGAGATGCTGTATGGCTTGTCTACTATGTTTAGGCAGCTTTACAAATCTTGAATATTCATACATGGGTGTACTCATTTCTTAATAGCTTTGCCTGATAGAGAGGTAACTCTTCGTGTTAAATCTTAACATGCATTGTTTGTTCCTCAGCTGTCTTTGTATTTGTATTTGTTCCTGAGCTGTATTTTAACTATTTAAAAAATAAGAAAAATAAAGAAACTCAACTTATAACCCAAAGGAACTTTTCCAGTCACTGAAGTGAAATGAGAGATATGGTCTGTTAAAAAAGAAATAGAGAAGGGAATCTCTCCATTTAAGAGTTTACAGCATTTGAATTGGGAGGATTCCAGTGTTTTGTTTTGTTTAAGCTACAGTAACTACATTATAATTGTAGTGCACACCTCTTATTTGTGTTAAGAGATACTGAGTTTGGTGGATAGCTAGAGCTCAAGAGTTCTGAGCTGCAATGGCCTAAGCTGATTGGGTTTCTACACTAAACAAGATGCCAGGAGAATGAGTCCTAGGAGTGAGGTGGCACCAGAAAGCTATCTAAGGAATGGCAAAACCACCCAGGTTGAGAATGGAGCTTTAACACGCTAATCAGTACTGGGCATCTGGCCTGTGAGTAGGCACTTGCATTTCCAGCTTGGGTGCTAGGGAGATCCTGTCTCCAAAAAATAAACAAATAACAAAAAGTCAACTGCCCACATTGGATGGGAACATTGGTAGAGTCAGAAAATTTGAGGCCCACGAAAAAATCCACAAAAGCAATGAATGGCCCTTCCCTTTTCTCCATTCTAAATTAGGATAAAGATATCCTGAATATATCTCCAGAATCTTCTTTAAAGCTACCTATAATTCAAGAGTTTGATATCACCAGTAGTTTCGTGCCTAAATATTCTGCCAATCAGAATTCAACATCACTCCTCTTAATATCCTGAGAATAAAAGAATCTCTTGCTCTGAGCTACAATTTAGTATTTTTCAAGAGCTACTCTCTTGGCCACTTCCTATTTCCTTAGCTTTTTCTGCTGATTAGGGTTAAGGTTACCTCAGAGAAGCATATTATGTTCTTTCAGAGTAACCATTTCTTGGTTCTACTATTTTCTTCTAGTTCTAGAAAAGGGGTAAGAAAAGAGAAGGATGTAGAGGAAAGAAGATAATTTTCTTTTTGAACCTTCATGGGCTTACTTGCGATTGGAATTTTAGATATAGTAAGATATATGTGGATGTTTGAATGATAATTTATCCTGATGGAGAAGGCTGACTAACTAGGGCACTAGGATTGGAGTCAAGGAGACTCGAATTCAAATACAGCCTGACATTAGCTTTGTGACCCTCTGCATGTCTTTTAACTTCTACCTGCCTCAGTTTTCTTATCTCTAAAACAGAGATAATAATAGCACCTACCTTCCAGAATTACTGAGAGGATCAGATGAGATAATATTGGTAAAGCAATTTGTAAAACATAAATTACTAAAAATATTAGATGGTGATGATGGTGATGATGATGATGGTTACTGTCACATACCATTGTACAAGTATTCCAGTACTATAAAGTGATCTATGATCTCACCAATGTGCATATTCCTATCACAACCTTTCCTGTGTATACAGGGCAGCTTCCAACCATGTGACCCTGCAAGTTCAGCACAAAGGATCCATCCAACTTGCTGAGAATCTTGACATTGGATGGCTGTTATTGAAACGTAAGAACTGTCTACTAGTTACTGAAGAATTATGAAAATGAAACATATGTGGTCAAAGGAAGTAGAAGGTTGGATAATTACTGGATGACTGTATAGACAACAAATAAATCAGGCCCTCTTCAAATTCTCAACCACCCACAAATAGCACAAAACAACAGAAGTCCTTCACCTTTGACTTTTTAAATGTGACATGTGAAAAGTTATATTACAAAATAAAACTTTTTTCAAGTGTGACCAAATTCCTATGATTTTGACAAAGTGAGAGCCATACCAGAAATGACCATATTTGTTCTTGAACAATGGTCTTTCTTTCTATTGTGGCTTAGACTGGAGCAGATTGGGAATGAGTCAGTGCCAGGAGAGGCATTTGCTGAATATGGTGTTAATGAGAACAAGCTACAGCCTCTGGCTATTGGGTGGGGAAAATGTAGTTGCTATTGAGAATGTTACAGTCCCAATTCCTACAACTCCCTTGGATGTTCTCTATGATACTGAGCAACCTAAGCATTTTATATGAACTTTTATTTATGCATCATTTATATATTATAAGCTGTTCATTCAACAAACATTTATTAAGGCTAGATGTTGGTGATTCAAAGACAAAAACAGAAATATCCATGTTGTCAAGGAACCTACGAGGTGGATACGGGACAAATATGAAGTAATAGGGAAGAGAAGGCACTAACAACTGGGGAAATAAAAAAAGCTTCATGCAGGAGGCAGCTAGGTGGAACAGTGGATTGAGTGTTGAGCCTGAAGTCAGGAAGACTCATGTTCATGAGTTCAAATCAGGTACTTACTAGCTGTGGTACCCTGGGCAAGTCACTTAACCCTGTTTGCCTCAGTTTCCTCATCTACAAATGAGCTGGAGAAATGGCAAACCATTCCAGTATCTTGGCCAAGAAAACCCCAAATAAGGTCGTGAAGAGTTGGACGCAACTGAAACTCCTGAACAATAAAGGAAGTAACATGAGCTGAGTCTTGAAGGCAGTTCTAAGGGAAGTGAAGAGAGACATCATTCAAGGCATGTGGGACAGACTGTTGAGAGGCACAAGAAAGAGGAGGTCAGATATTTTCTGCAAGAAAGAATTAGTAGTTCCAATTTAACTGGAATATGGAGCTCATGAGTGGGATTAATATATAATTAACCCAGAAAGCCATATTGGATCCAGATTGTAAAGGGCTTTCCATACCAACATAGCAGTTTGCATTTTATCAAAAACAGAATAGGGAGACATTGAAGCTTCTTCAGCAGGGTAGTGGCATGGCCATCCTTGTGCTTTAGGTATATTCTTCTGGCAGTTGTGTTGGGGATGGGTTGTAGAATGCAAAGACTGGATGGAGGTAGTCCAATTAGTAGGATAGAGACTGTGAGGGTAGAAATAGAGGACCTAGGACAAATTCCACCCATGTCCTCCGGCAAGTTCAGCACAGGAGGTCCACCCAACTTGCTGAGACTCCTGACATTTTATGGCTATCATTAGAGTATAAAGACTGTCCACTAGTCATTGGAGATATATGAAAATCAAGCCTGTGTGGTCAAAGGAAGTAGAAGGTTAGATAATTGCTGAATGACTGTCTAAACCTTTGGAAATGTGGAGAAAGAAACAACAAGATTCTGGTTAGAAATCCAATGGGCAGAACTGGCAACTGATTAAATGTAAGAGGTGAGAAAGTGTAAAGAATTGAGGCAAGCTCATATTTCTTCGATGCTTTAGAGTTTAAAAGTGCTTTTCTAACAACAACCCTGTCAGGTAGGTAATGTAGGTGTTATTGTCACCATTTTAAAGATAAGAGAAACTGAGGTGAAGTGATTGAAGTGAATTGCCTAAAGTCATTCACAGGAGCATACTAGAACCAATTTCTACTGGCTTGTGAGAGTCAATGGTTCAATTTTCAGCATGAGCATTCAAACCTCAGAAATCAACAAATGCTACAAATTGGAACTTGATTTATTTATTTTTTGTTGTTGTTCATTTTCTGGATGTAAGAAAGTGATAGAGAAAACAGATGCAATGGATAGAGCACTGGGCCTGGAGTCAGGAAGATCTGAGTTCAAATCCTGCCTCAGACATTTCCTAGATATGGGACCCTGGGCAAGTCATTTAACCTGTTGGCCTAAGTTTCCTCATCTCTAAAATGGGGAGAATGATAGCCCCCACCCCTCAGGGTCGTTATGAGGATCAAATGAGGTAATAAGTGTAAGGCCCTTAGCATGGTAACTGGTACTTAGTAAGTGGATATAATAAATGTTAGCTATTATAATTATCATTAATGGAGAGTAAACTTTAAAGTGTGTCATATACATATTTTTTTCAGAGAGCCAGTTGCTAAACATTTTCATGCACTTTATTGGAAACAGATAGTTAGTGCCAAAACCAATGTTCAAATCCAAATTAACAATCAATTCCAAACTTTTCACTGCTCTTGCTACCTGGCAGGGCAAAAAGATTGGACATAGAGACCATTTAGGAAGCTATTACAACTGTCCAGGAAGTAAGATGCTTCTGTGTGATAGCAGGCAGATATGAGAGTTCTTGCAGAGGCAGAACCCATAAGGCTTGACGACTGACTGCATATGGGTGGGTCAGTGAGAGAGGATGACTCCTGAGGTTGTGGATCTGTGTGACTGGAAGAATGGTGGTAAACTTGACAGAACAAGGAAGTAGGAGGAAGGGTGGGTTTACTGGAAAGATAATGAACAAAGTTTTGGACATTATGAGTTTGAGAAGCCTGCCAATAGACTTAATATTGTGCTAGGCTGTAGGTGATACAAAACAATTATGTAAAGGCAGACAACATGTAGTCTCTGTCCTTGAGATGCTTGTATTCTAAATGATTTTTATTTATTCCCAACCCAAATTTGGGTTATTTCTGTTGCATTTTTTTTACTATTCTTTTCAAGAATGATAATTCTATTTGCCAGAATTCATTAATTCAACAGACATTTACTAAGGGCCCTCTATATGTGGAGCACCATCGTAGACATTATAGGAAATGTAAAGTTAAGGTAAGCCCTCATGAAGTTTATGGTTAGTGAATTGGTTGCTGTTGGCAATGAGGAATAGTAGAAAGAGTAGTAGTTCTAGGCTTAGAGAATGTAGTTCAAATTTTACTTCTGATGCTTAGTGTGGCCAAGTCACTCACCCCCTCACAGCCTCAGTTTCTTCAATTGTAAAAGAAGAGAGTTGGACTGGATGGTCTTGAAGGTCCCTTACAGGTCTAGATCTATTATTCTCATTTTTTGTTTATGTTTTACTTTTCTAATTTGAAATAAAAATTATGCAAATCCAGATAAACAGTATTTAGAAGATCCAGTATGGCATTTGCATCACTGTGGCATAAGGGATACAGAACTTGCCTTTAAGTCAAGAAGGCCTGGGTTCATAATCCTACTCTGACAGTTGAATCATGGGTAAATCATCTCTCAATGCCCCGATAACTCTGTAAGACCATAATAAATTACAAGGCAGTTGTAGATCTGAACGTCTGCATAGCGGAGGGAGTTTCAACCGTAAGGGTTGAAATCACTGAAGAAAACACAGATCCAGACCAAAAAACATATATAGTGTTTAACTTTCTACCAGAGTTGCATGCATTAGTTCCCTAAGATCATACAACTAGTTAGGGATAAAGTTGGAATGAGAATTACGGTCTCCCAGCTTGCACTTGGTCCAGTGTTGTTCCTATTATACCATGACCGCATTGCCTTAGTCTTTAAAAAAATTTTTTTTCATCTTTACTATTCAATTTTATTATTGGCATGTGTATTATTGCTCTGGTAATTCTAACAGAATCAGATATATGAAGATTTGACTAAATGACGCTCAATGAAATTGCACTTAGATACAGCAGTTTTAAAGGATTTCCAATGAGCAGCTTGTTAAAAATATGAATACAATAAATTAGTAGGACCCACATGGTAACAGTAGTTGTTTGAGAAAGTGAAAGCATTGAAACATTCCTGACTTATTCCTTCATTTTACATTCAATTAAATGATTCCCTAGATTGTCAGCCCGTTACTGATGCCCTAATGAAAGTAATCTGGTTACTGGATTGACCTGGGTCCCAGCAAAATGCAACTAAGAAGACTTATTTCACTTTGGGTGTTGTGACAGCTTCATTTTACACTCGGTACAATATTCTATTTACTTATGGAGTTATAGACAGGTGACATTTTACATTCTGTATTAATCACATGAGTTTACTACTCAACAGTGACTACTATCTCTGAAGCAATAGTATCTCAAGTGGGAAATGACTTCAGAACACTGCACACACATGGAGCCTTCACACTCCAGCGATGTCTAAGCCACCATACTCATTCATGTTAATAATGCCTCTTTGAATGCAGAAATCTGACTGTTTCCTTTTGTACTATGTTGAAATTTCATTTCAGAGGAGCAACAAGACATAACAAGCTTTGTAGTTGAAGAGAATTATTTCATTTCTTTACTTCTTCAAGTCACTCAGACTTTGGCCCATGGCCTTATAACACCACAGGGGTGTTTAAAATCATCCAGAAATGCATGTTCTTTCTTGCTTCCAACTGCCCAGCAATGCCAGTTGTACACTACAGAATTCTAGCAGATTCCTCAGAAAGCTAAAGATGTTGGGTACTGTGGGATCTCGTAGAGAGGTATTTTCCTGGGGATTTTTTAAACCAAAGAATCATACCTGTAGTTGCCAACTACTTGATAACTATGAGAACCATTTATTAGTGAAACAGATGGAATTTCAATTTTATTTCCAAATTAGTGAACTTAGTAATTAGCAAAAGGTTATCAGAACTTTCACATATTTAAAAGAGCTTTTTAAAAGTTAGAGTAATGAAAATAAACACCCCCCAAAGTAATAGAGCATCTCACCAGAATTCCCTAATTCTAACTACTTGTTGCCATTTTAGATGCTAAAAGGCAAGACCTAGATCAAAACAAAAAGTAGTTGACAATGTAGCACTAGGTCTATGCAAATGAATGTTTCCCACTAATTGTATTTGGAGAAATTTGAAAAAGAGGCCTTAACAAATGGCAAAACTTTAAGGAATTTAAGTGAACAGTACCTGAGTATCATAACTACTTTTTATAAAGATTTTACTATGCATTCAATATGATGAACTCATAATATGCAAATCTATTCTCCAGTTAATACACATTCATTACATACATGGATAATAGTTCCAGAGGAGCTCTTCTAAATATGATCTGAATACATATTAAGAATGATCTGTACTGTGTAACTGGATTCATTGTATATTAGGAGTCCAAAATGCAGAATGTATTAGTTGGCTAAAATTCATTCACAAAATATACCAAAGTAATTTAAAAAAAGAAACATTATTGTGTAACTTCCAAACACATATTAAGAGACAAAAAATCAGAGTAAACATCTATGAGTCCATTAGTGGACTAGTTGAATATATAGTGAAGAATGTTTTGCTCTAGTACACTATTTATTCTGTGGATATAAGAGATAATTTGGATATGAAGATGTATGTGCTATTTTGAAGATATGAAATATTAGAAAGATAATCACATATGGAATATATTAGTCTAAATAAAGGATAAAGAAATACATGCTTATATTTTTGCCTATTCTCAAACCTCAGTGATCTTAGACCATAATGTGCTAATGCTAGTGCCAAACAGCCTCACCGAGATATTGTTATGTTATAAAACTATATATTTGTCCTATGTTGAAGTTCAGTAGGGACAGCTAGGTGGCACAGTGGATAGAGCACTGGACTTGGAATCAGGAAGACTCATCTTCATGAGTTCAAATCTGGTCTCAGACACCTACTAGCAGTGTGATCCTGGGCAAGTCATTTAACCCTGTTGGTCCCAGTTCCTCATCTATAGAATGAACTGGAGAAGGAAATGACAAACCACTCCAGTGCAAGAAAAACCCAAAATAGAGTCACAAAGAGTCAAATACAACTGAGAATGACTGAACAACGATGACAACAAAATCCCTCGGAATATGCCTATGGGGCACTTTCTCTGCAACTTATGGTCTTAGAGAGGGATCTAGAGCCCTGAGGGTGAAACGAATTGTCTGGCATTACAGAACTAGCATATTCTAGGGGCCAGACTTGAAACTAGGTTGCCCTGATTCTGAGGGTGGCTGTCTAACCAGTACTCCACACTGCCTCTAAAACTACAGATCTCAATAGAAAAATTCGAGCTTTTGCATCAGGATAAGATAAACTCAAGCTCTAAGAACCTATAGTTTATCAATATTTCGATATCCTGATGGGTAAGCAAATTTTTTGTTGTTGTTTAGTTGTTTTCAATGCTTCATTCATGACCCCTTTTGGGGTTTTCTTGGTATTGGAATAGTTTGCCATTTCCTTCTCCAGCTCATTTTACAGATGAGGAAACTGAGGCAAACAATGTTAAGTGACTTGCCCAGAGTCACACAGCTAGTAAGTATCTGAGGCCAGATTTGAACTAATGAAAATGGGTCTTCCTGACTTCAGGCCTGGTGCTCTATTCACTGTGCCACCTAACTGCCCCTAAAGACCCATTTTTAAACATATCATTATTTTCCATTGATGTTATATAGCTTCAGGTCTTAGCTCATTACAACGTCTGAAGAAGGGAAGATAGTTGAGGATCCCTTCAAAGGGCAAGGGAGAGACTTTTGGTGAGTATGAGCAAGTAGCAACACATTAAAAACAAAGGATTATGAGGAAGTGTTATATAAAGGAAAATGGGCTGGGTTGGTGGTTAAAAAAAAGAAAATCAATGGATAGCCCATGTGTATCCTTGAGCTTTTGGAGAACTTGAGGAAGCATCCTAGCAGATTGGATAGGCTATTGTGGTAAACTTATGGCCATGGAGAAGAGTCATATAGAATGGAAAGGTATGAATGACTTGTGATCTTGTAGATTATTGGATGAAATCTTATCCATTTGAGTTTCTGAGTCTCATTAGTGGGAAAAGCTCTCCAGACATAGAGAAATGTATTTCTGTAAATGAAAATTTTATGGAATCTTAGAGCTTGAGGTAATCTTGTTCAACCTGTTCATTTTCTAGATGATGAAATAGAAAGCCAGATAGATGGGTTATGACTTGTCCAAGGTTGCACAGAAATTCACTAGCAGATCAGGAAGGAGAATCTAGATTTTATGAATGGCTGTCCAGTGATTTTTTCCCCCCACTATAGCCCTCCATGCTACTTTTAGAATTCGCGAATATCTTTTACATGGTGAATACTACTATACTTATGAACTTGATTGGCAGTAAATACAAAAATTGTTTTTTTCCTTTAATATCCTAGTGATTCTATGTGTGTGAGAGTGCGTGTTTATATGTATGTATATATGTATATGTGTGTGTATTTCTATATATAATATATGTATACATATATAAATGCACTAGGAAATCAAGCCCATAAATATAGCTGCAGTCACCTTAGAAGAGATAGCAAGCTTATAAATAGATCATTAATTAAAACTTAATGAAATCATAGCATTATTTGCTAATAATAGCACCTGCCTCCAGAGTTGCTGTGAGAATAAATGAAATATTTGTAAAGTTCTTTGTAAACCCAAGGCAAGTATATGGTATAATGAACAAGAGCATCAGACTTGGGATCAGGAAAATATGACTTCAATTTCTGCCTCGGACACTAGGTGTATGACCCTTTGTGGGCAAATCACTTAATCTCTCCAAGGTTTGGTTTTCTCATTTATAAAATAGGAGTAGTAATAGCACCTACCTCCCAGGATTGTTGTGAGTATCACATGAAATAAAAATTGTAAAGCACTTAGTACGGTGCCTAGAAGATAGTAATCACGATGTAAATGTTAGCTCCTACTGTTACATGTGTATAGTGCTTTGCAAATCTTACAACACTATATAAATGCTAGCTGTTACTAATATGACAATAGTAACGATTGGACACAGATTAAGCATAGCTCCAGAAGACAAATTGAATGCATGCTCACTGAGGAAAGGAATTTATGAGCTTTAAGAAGAATATCAAGTGAGGATTAAAGACAAACAAATGTTGCTCATCCAATGTGCTAAATCAGGAGCTATCACCACAGAGAGTTAATTAGGTAAGTGAACAATATAATTCAGGCCAGGAGAAGTACGAACCCCAGCAGCTGTCTGTCTCACAAGTATTGAGTTAAGGCAGAGTTAGCTAGGTAGAGCTAACTCAATCTAGAGCACTTAGCCCATCTGGTTGTTGTTATTTTTGTCGTTCAGTTGTTTTAGTCATTGTCCTCCTCTTCCTGACTCATATTGGGGTTTTCTTGGCAAAGGTCCTGGAGCGATTTGCCATTTCCTTCTCCAGCTCATTTTACAGATAAAGAACTAAAGCAAATAGGATTAAGTGACTTGCCCAGGGTCACACAGCTAGTAAGTATCTGAGGCCAGATTTGAACTCAGGAAGATGAGTCTTGCGGATTCCAAATTATCTACTACACCACCTAGCTGCCCCAGGACATCTGGACTGCCTTTGTATAAGGACCTTTCTCTTCTCCACCTCTAAAGTAACTGGCTAATTGTCTTAATCGTCTATCTTTTTACCTGTATGGTTTAAATACAAATTTCCTTCTCAAAAATTTTGTAGCAGATCTGACTTTTAAAAAAAGATTTCTTCATGAAATATTGTTATTTGTCAAACTAATAAAAGATTTGCCTAGGTTTACCAGAATTCAGTGTAATAAAAAAGAACATATCCTATCCAGCATGGGTAAAATGTAAGCAGAAGTGAGCTGTTCCTGGTGCTGGGATTGACTAAAAAAATTGGAAATATTAGAGACATGTTTATTTTCTGATTTCCAAGTTCCGTGTTCAGATATACAATACTTTTATTTGTCTAGTGATTAAATAAAAAAACAACTAGGAAAAGAAAAGATAATATAGTACTATCCCATTTTCTGTATTATAAAAAAATAAAACTCCATCTTAGAATGCTCACAGATATGCATAGCTCCTTCATACTTATCCAGATTCTCTGCAGGTTGGAAGCTAGGTTGTCATAAACCTACAGAGGGAAATTTGAAGGTTTATGGGAGTAGAGGAATTCATTTCCTAGCCCCACAGGCACTGAAGAGCAAGTCAGATTATAGCAGGGATAATCAGGCATTTGCCCCTTGGCCTGCATAAAAATACTGTGTTTATTGGATTTTGATAAGTAAAGGGATAGCAGAGATCGGCAGATCTGGAAGGTGTGTCTGGTGGGCTGGTACTACGGGGATTTGCCAAGGTTGAAATTTTGCTAACTTTCCATTTTATTCACTTCTACAGCCGGAATGGATGTTATAGTACCCTGTGGAGCTAGAAAGAGGATAGAGGACTAAATGACACTTGTGAACCTCACAAGGTGTTGGAGTTGCAAAGTGTAAAGTACTATTTTATGGAAAATCACATTTCCTAGCATTCAGTAGAGTTGGGATCTTTTGTTTAATAATATTGGAGAATTAACATGATAGTGTGGAGAAAGTATTACATAATCTGTAAAAATATCTTTATAGAGTTGGTAGTTGTATGCATGTAATATAAATATTGACTGACAGTGGAACAAAGTAATCCCCTAAGGTTATAAAAGTTATTAAATTTGCATTACAATTTGTAAAGTTGAATACTAAAGGGAATATGGTCTAAATAAGTTAATTATTTTAACTCAACTCACTTAGTTGACTGGCATGTCTGCAGAAATATGAATTACAAGTCAAATTTTTTTGTGCATGTTGTAACACAGTAGTTTGCATGATTTAGTATATGATCTAATCCATTTTTAAATTGATTGTCTTTGCAAATGATTACCTCCTGCCTAGAAATTTCCATGAGAAAACAGCCAAAGCCACCAAAAAAGAACAATCTAATAATAAGCTTGCTTTTTAGAAAGTTTCTTTTTTCTTAATTTATTTACTATACCTCTTAAATGATAAGTATACACATAAATATGTCAAGGGAAAGTCAAATGGTTTGGATATATTTTTAACTTGTACTATGGAATCAAATGTCTTTTATCTAGTGTTTTGAAATTTCTATCCAATCTACTTTGAGCCTCTACTGAATACAATAAACCATAGACAGGCAGAAAGGAAAACACTTCTGCTGAAATTCTAATTAATTAAACTTCATTATCATCCACAAATATGAAAGTAAGATTCATATAAGTAGATAGGCTATCACCGTTGAGGAGTTTTCACCAACTACAAGAATGGCGTAAAGTCACCAGGGATTTAGGAATGAATTTTCTTCATTTCATCTCATTTGGAGTATGCAGCTTTTTTTATGTATCTATTGCCTGGGGCCGAAGTGCACAAGGGAGACATATGGAAAAAAGGGAGAGCCATTAAAACCTCCTAACCACACTTCAAAGTGCCAATTGTTTTTCTAGGATATTTCAGCTTTCTCTTGGGTTAAGAGTTGGGATTCTCTGATTAATCAAGCATCCCCACCTCATCCCCTTAAGCCCCACCCATTTTCTTTTATGAATGGGGGGAGGAGGCCTTGGTTTCTTGATTTAGAAACTATTGACTCTTGGGAAGGCATGGCTTCCACAGAAGTGAAATGAGAGAGTGATCGATGTCCCTTATGCTGAAATAAAAATCTGAATCTATAATTTGGGATGTTTCACAATGCTCAGTAGCCTCTTTTGTGAGATGGTTATGCTCACTTTGGGAATAGCACTCAATTAAAAAAACACTATTTTGAAAAATGGATTCTGGGAAAATTTCAGCTTGAGATTGCTTTCTCTAAAGGGTCTATTTGGTCAAAAGATGCTGTTAAGTTCTTGCTTTTTAAATTTTTTTTAGAAGTTTCAGTAACAAGAATGTTGAGCTATCACCATCATAGCTAGACATTTTGTAAAAACAAGATTCTGGTGGAAATAATAGAACCCAAATGAAAAACACATATGTAGTTCCAGAAATAGCAAGCTCTTATGCTGTTTTGTGTCTTTAACGATTTGATTCTATGTCATCTAACTTTAGACTAAGGCAAAAATTTGGGTAAGAAATTCATTCAGTAATGGCTCATATTTCTGTAACTCTTGGTAGGCAAGAAATATTTTGCATTCATGATTTAATTTGATGCACATTGCAACACAGAGAAGGCATAGTATAAATAATAATAGATGAGAAATTTGGCAGATGAGAAATCTGAGATTAAAAGAAGTTGTGATATTCCCAAAATGACATAGATAATATATGGGGAAGCTGGGATTTGAACTCATATCTTCTGATTCTAAGGAGTCTGATGCTCCTGCCAGTGAACGATGCTGTTTTTGTAAATCTTAGGTGACTATAAGGCAGCCAATGAATCTTAAACAAATCAAAGACTCCTGTAACACAGGAACAATATTCCTCTAGTTTGGCATAGACAAGTTTAAAGAGATGGGGGTTGTGAATGAATAAATTGTGGTTCAAAGTATGTTTGCCTGGAAAAAGAAATTTGACAAAAGGGACAAATTCCTATAAGGGCTCATTGGATCATAAATTTAGAGTGGATAGGACCCTAAAAGCCAAGGAGATACAGAAACTAAAGTACAGAGAGGGTTAATTGACAGCTTATTTTAAGGCAGGATTTGAAGTCAGGCCTTTTCAACTCCAATTCCTGCGTTCTGTCCACTATATCACCTCACAGCAACGTAAAATGCTAGAATTGGAAGTGACCTTAAAGATCATCTAATCCAATACTATCTTGTTTTATAAACATGGCATTTGAGACACACAGCAGTTAATAACCATAGGAAAAGATCAGAGATCTCAGTTATAGGAAGAGCCAGAAATCAGGAGACCAATCTTCCAATTCAGAATGCTGAGCCATAGTAGTTTGCCACCTGGAACTCCTAAGTTTTACTTTGAAAGATGGAGCACACTTGGATTAGACCCTTTTGCTGTGTTCTACAGAGCATGTACAGATAATTCCTGCCTGGTTCCATCCAATGTGTTGTACTTTGGAAGCCTGTTTCTGGCCATGAGTGATTCAGGGGTTGGCACTATTTCAATGATAAAAAAAAAATCATCTAATTGGATTCAAAATCAGAACTGATGACTCAGGAGGTACTAAGCCAGGATTGAATATAAATAGAAAAAATGTGACCTTCCCATCTCTCACATTGTTCTTTGGAAGCTTTGAGTGAGGAAGACTGCTTTGAGTTATGAGGTGGATGGCTACCCCATCTCCCACCTGGCTACTATGTGTCTGTGAACACATAACACTTCTGGTTTTTCTTTGTATTTCCTCTTTCCTGATTTGAAGTAAATAAGTATTACAAGATAGGAGTACTCACATAACCATATGAATTTCAGATCTACTGAGGTCCCCTCAAAGGCGCTAATGGTAACCAGAGTCAGTAAGTAGCAGAGTCCACCATAAGCTGGTACTAAAGTCACTAGCTACTGCGGGAGTCATGAGGAGACCCAGAAGTAACCCTGAGGTGGACTTACCTAGGCAATGACCTCGTAGGCATTGCAAGGTCTGGAGAAATTCCAAGGTGGCCGCTGAGCAGCCTAGTACAAGGCAGAAATTAAACAATTAATGTTACGGTTTCTTCAATGTACTCAGCCTTAAGCATGGTGATTTCCCTCTTCTGAATAGACAGTTTATACTGGAGTAAGTTTACTAGGTGATCAAATTTTTTCCCCATAAACAAAAAACAATTTTCTTCTTTCCTTTCCACCCCTAGCCTAGTAGGGGAAACAAAGGAAAAAGAAAACCTTCAAAACAAACTTGCATAGTTAAGAAAAATAAATTGCTGCATTGGCCACATTAACAACATATTTGGAAAAAAAAATTTAAAAAAAACATATTTGGTTCATTCTGTGCCCTGAGTCCATCATGCATCCCTAGAATCATGGTTAGTCACTGGGTTTCTCGAGTTTCTAAGTCTTTCAAAGCTATCTATTTTTACAATGCTGTTGTTAGTGTGTAAAATGTTCTCCTTGATTTTATACCACTCTGCATCAGTTCATAAATGTCTTCCCAGGTTTCAGGGGAACTTGTTGTTCAGTTGTGGCAGATTCATCATGATCCCATGGGTTATATCCTCCCCTATCTCTCAAATCTGTCCAAGTTCATGTTCATTGTCTCTATGACACTATCTATCCATCTCATCCTCTGCCATCCCTTTCTCCTTTTGCCTTCAATCTTTCCCAACATCACAGTATTTGCCTACAAGTCGCATCTTTTCATTATATAGCCAAAGTATTTAAGCTTCATCTTTGTATTTAACCTTCCAGTGAACAATCTGAATTAATTTCTTTAAGAATTGATTGATTTGACCTCCTTGCTGTCCAAAGGACTCTCAAAAGTCTTCTTCAGTTCTATAATTTGAAAATATCTATTCCATAGCCCTCAGCTTTCCTTATAGTCCACCTCTCACAGCCACACACTGCTACTGGAAAAACTATAGCTTTGACTACATGGACTTTTGTCAGCAAGGTGATGTCTCTGTGTTTTAGTAGCTTTCCTTCCAAGGGGCAAGCACCTTTTCATTTCACAACTGTAGTCATTGTCTGCAGTGATCTTTGAGCCAAAGAATATAAAATCTGAAACTGCTTCTATTTCTTCTCCCTCTATTTATCAGGAAGCAATGGGACCCATTGCCAAGTTCTTAGTTTTTTTTTTATGTTAAATTTCAAGCCAGCTTTTTATACCCTCCTCTTTCACCCTTATCAAGAGGCTTCTTAATTCTTCTTCATTTTCCGCCATGAAAAGAATATCATCTGAATATCGCAGCAACCTTAATTCTGGCTTTTGATTCATCCAGCCTGACATTTTGCATGATGTAATCTGCGCATAAGAAATAAATAGAGATTATACAACCTATACTCCTTTTCCAATCTTAAACCAATCAGTTTTTCCATGTTCAGTTCTAACTATTGCTTCTTCGCCCACATATAGGTTCCTCAGGAGACAAGCAAGATGATCTGGCACTCCCATCTTTCTGAAGACTTACCATATTTTGTTGTGATTCACACAGTCACCAGAACTGCCCCTTTCATTATTTCTTAAGGAACAATAGTATTCCATTGAATTCAAATACCATGATTTGTTCAGCCATTCTCCAAATGATGGGCACCCTCTTAGTTTCTAGTTCTTTGCTACTATAAGAATAGCTGTAATAAATGTTTGTACTTATGAATTGTTTTCTCCTTTCTTTGAGTTACAGTGATTTCATTGCCATAGAAAACTCCCTATACCATTGCAAGTTATTAACTTTACTGCAATTTATAATCTTAGAAAATTTCCTAATGTACTAAGAGGTTAAGTGTCTTAACTAAGGTTACACAGTCAGTATGTGTCAGAGGTTAGATAATTGAACCTAGGTCTTCCTAACTTTAAGGCCAGCTCTCTATCCTCTATATCACACTGCCTCTTAGTACAGTAAATTTTCTCTTTTATTCACTTGTGATTCAGAAAACACAACATTGAGTGGGATGCCACATCTTGGTCTTATATGTTGATTGGATAGGTGACTACCTATTTGGAATGACATTCAAAAGATGAAAAAAAAAAAGATCCCTTCAAAATATCTTCCTTAAGTTAGGAGGGAATTGCCATAAAAGCTCCTCTTCGTTTTATCACACTTACTGATATTGTATCAATTATAAGTTTAATTGAGATATTGATCATTCCATTTTTAAAGACAAATACTCATGAGAAAGTTAAGAAAGGTGTTAGCCAGATCTTTCTATGAATTATTAGTTTAATCAGATACTTTCCATCAACCACTTGGAGAAATCAGGGCATAAGGCCATGGTCCAGGTTTTGGGTAATCAGAAAGAAGTCTGAAGGCTTCAGATACCTGGGAAACAGGGACATCAGGAGGTGGGAAAAAGGAAGAATAAAGGGGGAAATGATAAAGGGAAGTTAGAAGGGTGCCAAAGGCAAACTTCACCTACTTTAAGATTTTGCCCAGGGCCAGCCTAGTATGTGTTATATGTTAACTATAGCCTTAGTTGTGTTGAATTTCTGACATGGCTTTTATTCCCTAATGCAAAATTTGGAGAAAAATGGAGATGAGTTAAAAATGTTATTTTTAAAAAGATCAGACTAAAATGAGCTTCTGTGTAACTTATCTGTCAAAAAGAGTTGAGGGTTCATGCTCAGTGAGAATTATCTTCTTTATTAATTGTTTTGACTATGTCATTTCCTGGCTCAAAACTCTGTAATGATTCCCAATCGACTCTTTAGCAAATTTACATTTTGAGCCATCTGTTTCAAGGCCTTCTACTAATTGGCCCTCCTTACCACCTAACCTCTTGGCATACCCTCTTTGTCTTCATCGAGCAAACCTGCTTATTGCCAAATGCATATGGCATTCTTGCTTCCATTTCTAAGATTTCCCTTGGCATTCATTTTTGTAATGCCATCTTCTCTGCCATGCCACGTATTACCCCTCTGTCTAAGCACTATCAAGAAAGAACAAAGTGATTCCAAGAGGAAGAGCCATTGGAAGAACCTGAATGAGCTGAAACAGGATATACTTATTGGAAGCTAATTAATGCATTAAGTTAAGTCAGGGTAATTTAATAAAAATGGACATGCCCTAAGAGCTTCTGGTTAACCAAATACCAGAGTACCCAGTTAGAGGTCATATATAGTAATAAGAGGCAGTATGGATAGTGGTTAGGGAACTGACTTCACTGTCAGGAAGTTCTAGGTTCAAGTTCTATTTGTGACGCATAGTGGCTGTGACATCCTGATGAGTCACTGAAACTTTCATTGTATCTAGGAAACTCTTTAAAGCTATAAAATGTAGATAAGTTGTTGATCTGAACAGGTAGATGAAGCTTCCTACTGTATGCTTCCTATGCTCATAAAGTCATGAGTGGACCAGAACAATGACAACAATAATAATAATAATATTTTAACACCAATAATAACATTGACTTTTAACACCAATAATAACAGTGATATGTTTGATACAAATTTCAGTAAATTAGGAGACTTGACTCTCCATCAGTCCTCCTGGGTTCTTCTAGGCTTTATTCTGCTCTTGACTAGCTATGTGCCTGGGATCCAATGATACCATGTAGCTGAGTAAGTTATGCCATAGGCTACTATATGGCCTTTTGGAAAGAAGGAAGGAAGAAAAGGCGGAAGGAGGGAAAGAAAGAAGGAAGCAAGAAAGAAGGAAGGCAACAAGCATTTACTAAGTGGCTAAGCACCGTGCCAAGTGCTTTACAAATTTTACGTCATTTGATCCTCACAACAACCTTGGGAGGGAGATGTTCTTATTATCCCTATTTTATCACCAAGCAAACTGAAGCAGACAAAGGTTAAGTTACTTGTCCAGAGTCACATGGCTTGTTTGAGGCTAGATTTGAACTCAGGTCTTTCTGACTCTAGGCCCAGTGCTCTATGTTCTACCAGATAAGGACTTTGTGAGACAAATGCCTGTTCTCCAATGCTTTGTGCTGCTTTGCTGAGTCTCTGTCTTGATCATTGCTCCAACATCATTATCATGACTCCTCCATAGTCCTCTGTATTCATTAACACTGGCAAGAAATCTGGTTTGCACCATCTGACTCCGAGATTTAAGAAAGTGAAAGACAGCTTATGTTCATAGGGAAATAACCTAGTTATAGTTTATTGATGTCAAAACAAAGGGACACAAAAATAGAAAGTATTGAAGACATGGGCCAGCTTGTGATATAATTACATGGATGTTTATTTTACCCCTGATTTTGATGCTCATAAGTTAGTACAATTCCTTTGATGCTCAGTGGATACATCTATGGATACATCAGGCACTGTGGACATTTTTGGTCTATGTGTTCTTATCCCTCTTTCCTCTGGGGGAAAAGGAAGATCTGACAAGATCCTGGAGCACCTTCAAGGCCTTCTAGGAATCAGATGATCTATTCCAGGAACAGATAGAGTCACTCACTGGCCCCACCTTCCAGGCAGCACAAGGAGTCATCCAGATTCTCCACCTGACAGGTGGCAGAACTTTCAGGGTTTCTGGCTGAATGAAAACCTTTTCTGGAATTCTACCTCTAAGAACTCCCTATAGTCCAAGGTAGCCTTGATCATATGTCACCTGATGAGACAAGTTCCTCACTGGCCTACCACCTCTCATGTTGGGAGCAGCTATGTGACACAGTAGATGGAGTGTTGGGCTTGGAGTCAGTCAGTCCTGAGTTCAAATCTAACATCAGATATATACTAGCTGTGTAACCTTGGGAAAGTTACTTAACCTCTTTTATTCTTAGTATCCTCATCTATAAAGTAATAGCACCTACCTCCTAGAGTTTTGTGAGGATTAAATGAGATAATATTTGTAAAGTGATTACTTAGCACAATGCCTGGCACGTAGTAAGGGCTACATAAACATTAGCTATTATTAATGTAGGAAGCTGCCCCTTTTTAGGATTTCAAGTCAATTCAACCTAACAAGCATCTATTAAAGGACTGCAATGTGCACAGCACCAAGAATACAAAAACAAAGAAAAAGATTCAGTCCTTACCATCAAGGAACTTACATTTTACTAAGGGAAAATATAATAGATAAACAAATAACTACAATACAGATGGAACATGAGAGTAGGAAAATTTATACTCAGGCACAGTATTTTAGGAGAATTGGAGGAGGATGAGGAAATTCCTCAGATGGGAGAATAAGGGAGAGTATCAGCTTGAAGGTGACACCTGGTCAAAGCATGGAAGAAAGAGGATTTCAACCAGCAGAGATAAGGAGGTAATTTATTCCAAGCAGAGGAATATATAGCCTACATAGGCATAGAGGATGACAGAATGGGTTTGGGGAACAGATTGTAGTTCAGTTTGGCTGGAATGTAAAATTTGAAGGAGAATAAAGTGAAAAAAGACCAAAAAGTAAGTTGAAGCAACTTCTATTTTGCCCTTTAAAGGCAACAGGGAGCCATTGAAATATTTTAAGCAGAGAATTAACATATGTGGTCAAGCCTATGAATTAGGAAAATTACTTCAATAACTATATAAAGGATGAAACCAATGAAAAAGTACAGTAATAAGTACTGGAGATATAAAAAATATTAGAGAGTCTCCAGTTCTCAAGAAACTCACATTCAAATAGGAGAAGACAACACATACAGGAAGTTTTAGTTGCCAGTCAGATGGAAAGACCCAGTGATCCCAGCAACAAAGTATATATCATCTCTATAACAAAACTATAATATTTAGTTATTTGACAGTGCCAAGAATCTTGATGACAAGCACTTTCTTTTCTGGGGCTTCAGCTGGTGCTGCTGAGGAGGCAGGATGCAAAGAAGGTTGCCAAGTTTCTCCCCACAAGGGTTGCTTCCTTTGATGACAGTTGAGAGAGGGTGGGGCTGGCTGGGAGGCAGGGCCAGCTGTATTGAGGCATTTCTATTCTCAGGAGTCTTGGGCTTACTTGCCCATCGCTGACAGCTAGTTAGTGGTTGGTGTTGGTGCTGGCTGAGTGTTTGTCCCCTACTCCACTAGGATTGCCCCTCTCAGGGATGGCTGTGAGGTCAAGTTGGAAGCTGTTCATGCAGTATGGAGAAACTGCAATTCCTGGGGCTCCTAGGCTCCTAATTCCGAAGGGAAGTAGTGGTTTGATGTGTAGCAGTGGTTTGATTCACCTGGCACCCTTGTTTAATAGAAAAAGTGAGAACCTATGAAAGAGGAGGTCAGTTAAGATTATGTTACAGTAGACTGGGTGAGAGGTAGTGAGGGTCTGAACTAGGGTTTTGGACATGTAAAACGAAAAGGAGGGGAAGGATTTACAAAATAGTATGGAGTCAGCAACTGTGGGCAAATGTGGGCAAAGAGAAGAGTCAAAGATTACCCTAAGGTTTCAAACCTGGGTGTTTGGAAGGATAAAGTTGGCATTAACCAGGAACAGAGAGTGGGAAGGAGAGGTTTAGAGGAAGGAATAATGAGATTCAGTTTTGTACATGTTGAATGAGGTGTCAGCGAGATATTCAGAAGAAGTCCAGAAGGCAACTAGAAAAACAGAATTGGGAATCAAGGGAGAGATTGGGGTTGGATATAGAATTGGGAGCTATTTGTATAGAAATTATAATTGAACTCATGGGAGTAGATAAAATCACCAAGGGAGGTAATATGGAAAGGTTCTTTCAGAAACCATGAGAATGAATAGGAGGGAGAAAGAGAAATAAGATTATGTTTGGAGTATACTACATTCTACCCACTGTGAACATGAAAAAATAGATGACAAATTTGGGAAAGAGATGAAAAAGTGACTCAGAGGCATGACCTAGTGACACTGAAAGATTTCCACTCTCCAGATGACTCTTGGGGCTCTTTGTTAAAAGTAAAGAAAAAAACTGATAAATTCTTGCATGAGTTTAATAAAAAGTTTGTTCTTCAAAAGGTGAGCAAGTACTTCAAAAGATGGGAAACTGCACCTTCAAAGATGTAGAGAGTTGCTATCCTGGATCTGATTTTGACTAAAAAGGAAGGATTCATTGCTAATCTAGAATAAGACCTCTTGGAAAGAAACACTTCATCTTAGAATTCTTGATAGAAAATGAAAGGAAAGCTGGTCATGGCCTAATTCACACTTGAGATTTTGGAAGAACAAATTTCAAAGAGTTCAGAAAAAAGGAGAGGTAAAATCTTATGGCCTAAAATTCTAAAGTGGTAGCAACACAAAAAGGATGGGAAATTCTCAAAAATCAAATTCTGACGACTGGAAAAAGAAACCCTCAACAATTCTGATGAGGAAGAAAAAAGGGAAGCTTTCTAAAGAAGTAGATATTGATACATAGGTCATTAGCCCTCAGATTTTGTATGGAAGATCAACAGTGTAACCAACAATAGTATTGGAAAGTAGTATTCAGCTGAATCAATTATATTCACAAGGAATATCCTTTTTCTGCTTTGAATGTCCTTCTTATGCTATGGTAACCCAAGTAAGCCTTCTTTTTAAAAATTGATTAACTTATTTATTTTTAGTTTTCAATATTCACTTTCATGATATTTTAAGTTCTAATTTTTACCCTTTCTTCTCCTCCCCCTTCCCAAGACAGCATGCAATCTGATATAGGCTATGTGTGTGCAATTATATAAAACATATTTCCACATTAGTCATGTTGTGAAAGAAGAATCAGAACAAAAGGGGAAAACATGAGAAAAGAAAAAAAAAGAGAAAATAGCATGCTTCGATCTGCACTCAGACTCAGTTCTCTCTCTGAATGTGGATAGAATTTTCCATCATGATTCTTTTGGAATTATCTTAAATCATTGCATTGCTGAGAAGAGCCAAGTCCATCAAAGTTTGTCATTACACAATATTGCTCTTATTGTGTGCAATGTTCTCCTGGTTCTGCTCATTTCACTCAGCATCAGTTCATTTAAGTCTTTCCAGGTTTTTCTGAAGTCTGCCTGCTCATCACGTCTCATGGAACAATAGTATTCCATTGCATTCATATAGCTCAACTTGTTTAGACATTCCCCAATTGATGGGCATCCCCTCAATTTCCAATTCTTGGCCACCACAAAAAGAGCTGCTATAAATATTTTTGTACCTGTGGGTCCTTTTCCCCATTTTTATGATCTTTTTGGATACAGACCTAGTAGTGGTATTGCTGGATCAAAAGCTATGCACAATTTTATAGCCCTTAGTTTCAAATTGTTCTCCAAAATAGTTGGATCAGTTCACAACTCCACTAACAATGCATTAGTGTCCCAATTTTCCCACATCTTCTCCACCATTTATAATTTTCCCATTTGTATCATGTTAGCTAATCTGATAGGTGTGATATAGGTACCTCAGAGTTGTTTTAATTTGCATTTCTATAATCAATGGTGACTTAGAGCATTTTTTCATATGACTATAGATAGCTTTAATTTCTTCATCTGAAAATTGTTCATATCCTTTGTCCTTTTATCAATTGGGGAATGACTCTTATTCTTATAAATTTGACTCAGTTCTCCATATGTTTTAGAAATAAGCTTTTATCAGAGACACTGGTAAGCTTTGTTTTACTTAAGAGGTTAGTTAGATGGGCCTGTTGTGTCTCATTTTATTCCCATCTCAGATCGAAGGCAACATATCATCCAGGTCAACTCTGGCCTACTGTGTGTGTGTGTGTGTGTGTGTGTGTGTGTATGTGTGTGTGTGTATGTGTGTGTGTGGGGAGAAAGAGGTTATACAGGTTACCCACATAATTGCCTGTTGTATTCTGGACAATAAGCATTCCTCATCCACTTATGTGGTTAGACCAAGGCCTTTTGACTGGTTATGGATCCTGCCTAGGAAGATGTGCAATCTGTCTTGGGACTTGATGCAAACATAGCCCAATAATTTAAAAACCAGGCACATTTGAAGGGCCTCGCTTCACATAGAGAATTAATCATTTAACTTGGACTGGTTACACTAAATGATGATGAAGAAAAACTTAGGTGTTTTGTGACTAAGATAAAATTTAATAGGGATAGATATCCTGTCCAAAACTTTGGTTAAAAAACCCAACTCTACAAGGATATGATGGGGAAAGCATGACTAAACAAGAGGTGATCTGAAATATACCTTGGTACTTGACATGGAAGCCGGATAATTTTGCATGACTCACAGCATTCATAGATCTTGTGCTGGAAGGGCCCTCAGAAGACATTTAGTCCAATTCTCTCATTTTTCAATATGAAGAAACTGAGGCATAGGAAGGTTAAGTGATTTGGCCAAGATCTTATAGGCAATAAACATCAGAAGTGAGTTTTAGACTCAGGTCTTCTGATTCCAGAAGCTGAATTGATAGAGGCAAAGTGTCCAAAGCAAGGCAGACAGTAGTCCCATTGTACTCAGCCCTTAGAATTCATCTGGAAAGTTGTATTTAGTTCAGCAGCAGATTTTTGTACAGACTTTGACAGGCTAAAGAAGAGTAAGTAGGAATGAAAACTGGTAGGAAGAAATGGAGTTTTTTTTTTAACTTGGAGAACTCATGTTGGAGGGAGGGGAATGAACATTTTTGCTCGCTTCAGAGTTGGACTTTTATGTACATGAGGCACTAGACTTTTTTGTTGTTTGTTTAATTTTTTCAGAGGGCAGAGACTGAAGCAAAAGAAACAAAGATTTCAAGATTTCAGCTTGAGGTGAGGAAAATTCTGACAATCAGAGCCGTACAAAAAGTGAAATGGGTTGTGTTATGAGGGAGTAAATAAATCTGTTGGGTGGTGTGGCATAATCCATTTACTCTGTGGGACTGACTCAGAGCATTGCCTGGAGTCACATCCATCTTTAGGTCCAGAGACAGAATTTCGTTTCTAACAGAGAATTTAGGGAGATTTTTTTTAGCACAATTGAGGCAGTGGAATGTTGTTGAAGCACCATTTCCAGGTGCATAGTCTCATTGACCAGGACCAAGACCTGCACATGTTTGTAGGTATGGCCAGGGAGGAAGCCAGTAGAAAAAAAGGGGCTGAAAATGAGGGAGAAGGTATGACAGATGAATGGATAAATGAACTAATGAAACAGTATTAAGTGCTATGGACTATGCTAAGTGTGTGGGATACAAAAAGGAAAAGCAAAACAGTCCCTGCCCTCAAGGAGCTTATATTCTAATAAGGAAAGAGAAGACCTACATGGTAGCCTTAAAATATGCAGGGATCTTTCATCCAGAAAATATGCAGGGATGGTAGTATTGACCTTTCAAGGTATATAATGGCTTCTTCAGGATATGGGAAGATGACAAAAGAAAGATTGCCTTTTGATGGAGGGTTCTATGTATCTACATGACATAGAAAATATCCTGTAGTTGAGAGCTTCCATATATGAATATATGAAACAATTCCTTAGGTTTGTGAGTTGTTGCCACCTTTTTCATCCTTAGATTTTCTGCTTTTTATAGTACTTCAATCTTACTTAGTATAATAGCCGAAGATATTCTGCTAGACCGCAAAACCAGGAGGGAGATTCAATGATCTCAAAAGCCAATTTACCTTGACTCCCACCTTGACCTACCATAGCCTACAAAAAATCATTCACTTTTTTGAATACACCAAGTTCCTTGTGGCTCTCATCGCATAGACTACACTACCCTCCTCCACTCCACAATCTGTTTGTATTACTTCTGCAAGTTGACCACAGTAAATATGAGAGAAGAGATTATTCCCAGTAAAGGTTGTATTTAAGGTATGTGAGCACCATCCTGAGGGAAGATGACATCTCAGTATCAGTCACCATGACCGTTGACAGCAGATGTCATATCATGTCAGTTTGAAAATCTGGGGACGGAAGAAGCAGGAAGACTGTGACCTTATGGAAATCCAGCAGACATATGGTAATTCCTAGCATTTCCCTTTTACTCCTAAGTCAGAATATCAGTCTTGGTTAGGGACCTGCCTCTATTCAGGGGTGGCAAAGTCATTTCTGGTGGTGGTAGACATCTTGGCTGAGATGGCTCATTTTCTCTGTTCTCCTGAACCTCCTAGTCCTAAGAAGGCTGGCTACTTACTCCTGAAAATAATTTTCTAGCTGCACAGTCTCCCATTTCATGTTGTCTCTGATTGTTACACCTAGTTTATCTGTCATCTCTAGACTCAGCTTACTCTGTGGTTTTCCATGTAAAGATTCTTCTTTCTATGACATATACCCCAGTACAAGAGGGAACATAGCCTAGATATTTGAACAATATCTAAAGTGTTATACTTCTCAACATCAAGATGAGTCGATCACTGCACACTGCTGAATTCTGTTTCAATGACACTATTCACCCATTCACCTAAAGTGCCTTTTTATAAAAACTAAGATATTTAGCCATGTCCCTCCTTGTACTGTACCATACATCATAGTCTTCCATAATCTGGGGGAATTTGAGGCTGACTTGTAAGGCACACTACATGCAGACAAAACAATTTGTAAGTCAGAAATTAACTTCCATCATAACTCTGGATAAGCTTTAGGTGTAAGTGATCTGTTCTGGTTGCCTTTTCTAATCTATATGTCTATTGTCCAGGGGCTCTTCACCTTTTTTGTGTCATGGAACCCTTTGGCAGTCTGGTGGAGCCTATGGACCTCTTCTCAGAATAATGGTGTTTGTTTGTTTTGGTGAGGCAGTCAGGGCATGTGACTTGCCCAGGGTTACATAGCTAGTAAATGTCAAGTGTCTGAGGCCAGATTTGAGCTCAGGTTCTCCTGACTACCAGGCTGGTGCTTTGTCCACTGAGCCACCTAACTGCCTCAGAATAATGTTTTTAAATGCAAAAAAAAATACACAGGATTGCAAAGGAATTAATAATGTTAAAATGCAGTTATTAAAATATATTTAAAAACCCCAAGTTCACGTACTCAAGGTTAAGAACTCCTGCTTTAGTCTAGACCATTCCCCATCACATAGGTGGTAGGGTACATGGCCTACTGGCCAGAAATGTCCCTACCCTGTCATTACACAATGCCCTTGTACTCTAATAATTAGACCTTATTGTTATTTACTTAGATATTTCAGTGAATCTGTGACTGATCCATATAGGTACACCCTTTGGTATGATCACAACTTATCTGTATCTTCTCATCTTGTCCATGTCCTCTCACAAATTCTTCCCAGGGTTCATCCAGTGTGCTGAGGCCTTCCTCTAGCTCTCTTGATATTTTGTGGGTATCAATAAGGCAAGAAGGCTTTCTACTAATCATCTTTCACTCTTACTATGTGACCAAACTATCTCATTTTGGGGGTCATACAGCTTTCTGACAATATACTTTAAATCACTTCTCCTGTGGCATCTTTCATAGGTAATATGTTTTAGCCTTCATGTCTGCTCGTCCTTTGGGTGACCTTCAAATTAAATTCTGCGGAAGCTTAGGTGTTCCATGACCCACAAGGTACACGCCATCAGTGGAAGACTATTGCTGTTCAAAAATGAGCCTCGGTTTCAGGAAGATGTTTGAGATCGTTAAGCTATAGCACAGTTTTCCCAAGGCAGTGGGCTCATTTTCCTGTTCCTTAACCATTAGGGGCCAGCTCACCATCCATTCCACAGTTTGCTTAGCTAAGCCAGGTTAGAGTTGCCACAGTTATATGTTACAGCTCCTCCTCTTGAGTCTTTCTTCTAGCTTGGTATTGACTTTGACCTTTAACATGTTGATTTTCTGACTGCATACAGATAGCTGATTTTAAAATGACTTCTTTCAGTAATCAGTCATATCCTTTCTGTTAAAATATAATCAATTTCTTTTTTTTTTGGTCAGTGTTCAACATGCGTAGTATGTTCAAACTATCTTTTCATAGGGAGTGTTTGTGATAGAAATACATATATACACACATACATATATATGTATATATATGTACACACACCCACCCACACATATATACATATATATGTATATGTACATACACCTTTGGTTTACCTAATGCCTTAGTGTTGAAATCTGTTTTCTAATGAAAGAGAAGAGTTCCCCTCCCCACCTCAGTTGCCAATCACATACAGCACAGAATGGATCTCAAGGTGTTAATGAGCTATTAAATTAACCAAATAAGATTGACCTATGGTTTGATCTCTTTATGAAGTAGGAACAAATCTTTGATTGGACCAAACAATCTCAGTGATTGGCTGAGGGATTGACCAAAGGGATTGACTATGCCTCTGGGGGCTTTTAAACAGATTATTCCTGGATGAATTTCAATAGTTCCAGTTCAAGAGACTTTGCAGGCTTGGAACTGCCAGTTAAAGAGAAACCCTGTGGGGAGGAGGAAGAGAATTTCTTCCATCCCATTCTCCACATTGGAAATGTAGCTTTGAAGAGAGCCACTGGACCAGGAGATACTACATCCAGCAGGGAGGAGAGACACACACTCTGACAGACACACATACTGAGAGATTGTTACCGGAGGGAGAAGGAGTTTCATGGAGTATGATCCCTGACATTCGAGAGTCAGGCTATGGAAAGGAGCTAACCCTGGGGACCCAACATGAAAACTCTACAATGAAAGAGGGTATTTCTAGGCTTTATAGAATTAGAAGTTTGAGTTGCTTTTGCTAGACATGCATCCTACACTTGTGTCTCATTAACATAATATGCTAAATTTGAGCCTATTCTTCCTATGGATGCTATACATATTTATGGAAAGATGTATCCCAGTATTTTGGAGAGAATGTTTTATAGCTATAATTTTTACTATGCTACCTTAGCAAATGCCTTTACAAGGGGCTGATGATCTATTGGCTGATTATTTATGAGAAGCACACTGGAAGGGGCTCATTATTTATAGTGTTAGGGGTACAGACACACCCATAGAGTCACCCTTAGAATCTGGGGTGGTAGCTGCCTTCTGGGAACCCAATCTGGGAGCACTTGTGGAAATTAGGGGAATATTCCTTAGGGGGTGCTACATTAACCTTTCCATAAAATTACAAAATTATAGAATCTCAATTTGCAGTGAAGAAACTGAAGTCCAGGAAGGTTACATGACTTGCCCAAGGTCACAAAGATAGTAAGCATCAGAAGGGGAATTTGTAAGGAGATACAAGATGGCTTTATTCATTCCACAAATATTGGCTTATCACCTACTATATGCATTGTATTATGATATACATAGATCTATTTGAAAATCAATTAACAGGTATAAATTAAGCACCATGCACTTCAGCAGAACACAGTTAATTTGCAACCTTTTGGGGAAGGCAAGATTTATATTCATATTACAATTAGGGAAAAATAAAAGTCCACATAGAGTGCTAACCTGAGTATAATGTAAGGAAAGCAGGAGTTGTACCCCAGATTGCCTTGGTCAAGTGGCCAGTTGTATAGTGGAAGAGTCAAATTCACCCAGCAACTGACTTTAAAAAACTTATTAGGGAAACTAGTTATTTTTAGGGACTTTTAATGATGATTACAAAAAGTTGAGATATGGAACAGCTGAATAAGTATCAATTCTGAGTAATTCTTTTAGGAAAGAAATGAGCGAGGCACCAGTAGTGACACATTAACTTCATTTACATTTACTTTCAAGTTTGATAACCTATAATTATGATTTTTCCCCTTTTGACTGAGTCAAAGTCTGACTATTTTAGTTTTTAAAAAGTTAATTTTTTATTTTAATATTGATAGGACGTTACTAAACATCACATGGGACATTATTAAAGACTTCATAAAGAGTTTTACCATTGTTATTCACTTTAGGTCATCAAACTAAAGTACAAAGTGTGTAATTTATAACAGATTTTTAACATCCTTACACAACATTTCTACACTTAACACATGGGATGTCTGTCCGGCTGATGCATTTCGTCCTTCCTGAGAATAGCCATTTGAGATCTGGGCCAGGGCATCTGTCCCAAGTTTAGTAGTTCAAGTTTGCTTGTCCAAACCGCTTCCTGTTGTCTCAAGCCAACTAGTTCTACCTGATTCCAGAGGTTTCTCTTTACCAAGGCCAGGAGTTGGACACCCGACCAGATTTCAGTTTTCCCCTTTCTGTTGCTGAGTTTTAATTTCCCTCAGGGCATTCTCATGATTGCAACTTCGCCTGGGGCAGAATTGGAAAGTGGAGGAAAACTATATTAGGAGGGCGTGTGTGTGTGTTGGGGGTGCGGTGCACGGCATAAGCTTCTCATCCTCTTTTCCAGAGGCCCATTAGTAGGGTGAAGTCTGGGCTCTAAACTCCTGGCTAGAGGACTGCGCAGCCTTCTGGCCTCCTGACCCAGACACAGACCAGGGGGTGGGGAGGAGGAGCGAGGCGGGCAGCAGGACCCCGGGCTGCGCCTCCCTTCGGTCTCAGTGGCTGTGGCCACCCGCCAAGAGTTAGATGCTTTCATGATCCGGAAATGATGAAAAAAGAAAGAAAGAAAGAAAAGTGTTTCTGAAGTGTGGTAGGAGGGGAAGGGAGGGGAGGAAGAGAGAAGGGGAGGTACAGGGCGAAAGGTCCTCGGCGGTGGGTGCTTCGGGGCGCGGGGAAGGGGCGGGGTGCGCAGAGCCAGCGCAGCAGAGTCCAGGCTGAGACATAGTCCCGGGAGCAGCAGCAGCGGCGACAGCAGCAGCGGCAGCGGCGGCCAAAGCCAAGGCCAAGGCCAGGGCCACGGCCGCGGGACCGGAGATGCTGCGGCTCCCGGAGGCTCGCTAACTTTCCACTATAGGAGAGTCTGGGGGAACAAGGAAGAGCGCGCCGGCCTCGCAGACAGGGATGCCGAGGTACGTAAGTGAAGTTTCTTAGCTCGGTGGAGTTGGTTCGTTGGTTCCCCACCGCCCCGTCGGAGGAGGGGCTTTCATGTCTCGCCCCGCCCCCCGTGCCCCCCTTCACTCTGCTCGCTCCTCCTCCTTCTTCTCCCAAACTCAGACTCTGAGCCCCCTCTCCTCCCTCCCGCCCCCTTCCCCAGCACCCACACATCCAACCCTTCTGAGCTCTTCCCTCCCCACCCCCAGGACTAGCAGAAACTTTGGCGGTCGAGTGTCTGTGTACTAGTTTGCTTGCTTCTTCTCTTTTTTAAATCAAAACTTCCCGAGGGGTGGGGCTTGGGGAGGGGAGCAGGGGGAGGAAATATTCCTGGTGGGTGGTGTGCTTTTCTTTTAAAATGTTATTCCCCCCCCCCCCTCCCCTGCCAGCTGCAGTAAGTTTCCCGAATGCAACACATAAAAGTTCTTTCATTTGTTTGTTCCTTCAGGGTCGTCTGTTAGTTGTGTTAGAGGGGTGTAAGCTTTGTATTTCTTGGTGAGAGGACTGGCAGATGTCCCAAGTGGGAGAACCTCTTCCTCCTGGGCCTGAAGGGCCAAAGCATGGAGCTGAGTCTGAAAGCAACTTTTTGATCTCACTCCCTGGGGGTAAGTTGCTTGCTTTAAAGTTTCTTTATAATTGTTGCTTTTTAAAAAAAAAATGGGCTGATACATTTAGGATTTGTTTGGTGTGTGTGGACCAGTTCTAACCTCTGTAGCACTGACCTTTCCATGTATAGAACTTAAAATTGTTACCAAGAAGAGTATCAGCTGCTAGGACCTCCATTCCTCTTTCCCCATGCTGGGGAGAAACAGAATTGATGAACTTCATTTTGAGGGCAAATGCATTTCAACTCAGGACCTAAGACTCACAGGATCATAGATGTCAAGCTGGAAGAGTTGCCAGAGGCCATCTAGTCCAGCTCCCTCTTTTTACAGTTGGGAAAACTGTGTTTGGAAGCAGTACTCAGAAATGCCTTTCAAATTCCTCTATCCTCAGCAGATTTTAGAGTGCTGTAGGTCTGTGAACATGTCTGTGCACCAAGTTTGATCTGTTTGTTCTGGAGGCTGCCTTGAAACCAATTTCCTAATTCTGGTTCCTGTGACCCATTCCTTTGAAATGACCCATGCATACATTTTCACTTAGTCGTTTGTTTTGATATATAGGTGCCTTAAAAGGAAGACTTCATAAAAATGAATTAACTCTCTTGTCCTGTACTGTTTGTCAAAGCAGACAGTTTTGCACTTGGCTAACTTCCAAAGCAGCCTAATAAATAAGTTAGACAATAGCTTCCTTGTATTGAAGATAACACCCCTTTTTTTCCTTTGTTGTCCATAACATGGACTGTGCTTTCTGATACTTTTTTTTAAATCCCACTGAGAATTCTGGTTCAGACCTCTGATAATGGATATCAAAGTCAAATACTTTTTAGAGTTAAGAAACCTAATCTAGAACCTTGACTTTAAGTTATAGCTGAACAGTTTTTTGTTTTTTTTAAATAACAATACTCTAGGCTTCTGGGAAGGTTTTTTTTAAGAACAAAGAAGGAAACGAGAGAGGAGAAGTAAATCAAAGCCTGAGCAGATGAAACCAGAAAATACCCATGGTTAAAGAAAAATGTTCTGCCATGGAGGGCTGTAAAATTGAATTATAGTTATCATTATTTTTCTGTTCTAAAAAGTGGACTCATAATTTCTTAACAGAGAAAATAAAAATGAATTAGCTACAAAAAAGTATCACACAGAGAGAACTGGAATGATAAACAGGTGTTTTTCCAGAACCCATCTCTGTTCTACACATATTATTGTAAACAGAATAATTTTCTTGTCATTAGGCATGACCTTTATATTCATTTCAACTAATCAACATGCTGTTTATACGCAGACAGGAGGCATTCATCACCCTAAACAATGTTTGTGTCATAAAACCAATTTGGAACTTTTGAAAAACTGTTATTTTAAAAAATTGCCTTCTAGATTATTAATCCTTATTTTAATAGTGTGTTCTTATTTTTATTTTTTAATTATCCTCACAGTAAGCTGCTATAAGGGCTTGGAATGACAAGTTTCTTCACCTGTAGAGTGGGTCATTGTGAGTGTCATATGATGAGACCCTAAGGATCAATGCAGTACTTATTATATGACGTTTGAGAGTAAGCTATTTAAAGCTCATTTATTTAGTGTCTGAACTTGATTTTGATTTTAATTGAAAATAAACTTATTTCAATTGGATTTCTAGGTTGAGGTAGAGAATATCTGTATAGAGGATTTTCTTCTACTTTGCTTTTCATGACCTCTTATAGCCTTTCCCTAGGCCAATCCTCTAAAGTATAGATTGATGAATTTGTGATAGGAAGTAGCTGAAGTTAACTGAAGCTTTATTTAAAAACCCCATGCAAATATAATCTTAGAAATAATAATAGCTTATAATTATATAGCACTTTAAAAATGTGCAAAGTGCTTTAAGTGTATTATCTTGTTTGGTCCTTAAAAACCCTGCAAATTAGGTGTTATTTTTGTCCTCATTCTTCAGATGAAGAATTGAGGCTGAAACAGATCAAGTGACTTGCCCTGTATTACATAGTCAATGTATGAGGCTGGATTTGCACTCATGTCTTCCTGACCTGAAGTCCAGTGTTCTCTCTGCTAAAATACTACATAGTGGCTTTATTAAATATTTGTAAATACAAGGCACACCTGAAATGTTTTATGTAACTCAGAAGTTATGTCAGCATAAAGAAAAATCATTTAGACCAAGTCTATACTTTGCAAAAGGCGAAATCTGTATTTAGATAGTCACAAAATCTCTTTCCATATTTTAACATTGTGCAGCATAATACTACTTGTTGGTTGTTGAGTCATTTCAGTCCTGCCAGTGCCTGACTCTAAGTGACCCCACTGGGAGTTTTCTTGGTAAAGACACTAGAGTGGTTTGCCATTTCCTTCTCCAACTCATTTTAGAGATAAGGAGTTGCAAAGGGTTAAGTGACTTGCCCAGGGTCACACAACTAGTAATTGTCGGAGGCTGGATTTGAACTCATAAAGATGAATTTTCCTGATTCTGAGCCCAGTGTTCTGTCCATTGCGGCCCCTCACTGCCCTAACAATACTACCTGACCTACATCTAAGTTTCATAACTGAACATTTCTATGAAGAGGTCATTGGAGAATTTGAAGAGGCAGTGAAAACTTTGAGCTGGGAGAAACTAGAAAGACTTCCTGGAGTAGGTGGTGTTTAAATGGAACGCTAATCATCCTATTGAATTCTCTTTTTATTTCTCCTAGTCTCTTTCCTGAGCTCTATCCTCTTATCACCAACTTGTGCTGGATTTCTCCACCGGATGTCTCATGGGTGTCTCAAACTCAAGTCCCATTCTTTCCCCCTAAACCTACTCCTCCTTCCCACTTGACCCACTGCCATCTGTTCAGTAACCCAGGTTTTCAGTCTTGGTGCCAGTGTTTCCTCTCCTTTGCCCCCATATCAGCTGCCCAGTGTTGTGAATCCTGCCTTCACAGCTCTTATATCCATTTCCTGCTCTCCATTCACCATAGTCACTGCCATAGTTGAGACCTCCATTACCTCAAGCCCAGACAGTTTCAGTAGCCCTCCGTTGGTATTTCTGTTTCAAATCTTTCCCTTCTATAATCCATCTTCCACACAGCTGCCAAAGTAATTTCCTAAAGCAAAAGTCTGACCAAGTCACTTCTTGCTTAAAAATCTTCAGTGGCTCCCAATTTCCTCTACAATAAAATCCAGTCTCAACTGGCATTTAAACCCTTTACAATTTGGTTCCAGTTTGCCTTTCCAAACTTATTTTTCATTATCCCCCTTAATGCATTATAGTCTACTTGGATGTTGGCTGAACCTAACATGGCACCTCTAGCTTCCACGCCTCTGCAAGGACTGTCCTAACATGCCTGAAATGTCTACCTTTCTCACTTCTGCCTTTTAGAATTCTGATGTTGCATCAAGGCTTAGTTTATATGTCTCCTTCCACTAAAACCTTTCCTAAACTGCTTATTTATTAGTACTCACTTCCACCTCAAATTATCTTATATTCATTTCTCTATTTCCATATTTTAGCCTTCATTAGAATGTAAGTTCCTTGAAGACTGTTTTTCATGTATGCCTTTGTGAGCCTAGTACCTAGCACAAAGTCTCACAGGTAATAGGTGCTTAATATTTGCTTGTCAAATTAAATTGAATCAACATGAAGAAAGAGAAGAATTCAGAAAGGGGAGCTGAAGACTAAAATCATTCTGTATAGGGGATATGAATCCCTGTACAAATTCATGAAGGCAAGAGGCCTCACATCAATTTTGGAAAACTTAATGGAAGTAATATGTAATGAGGCTTTATTTTTAATAGGCAGTTGGGGGTTAAGTGACTTGCCCAGCGTCACACACAGCTAATAAGGGTCTGAGGTTGTATTTGAACTCAGATTCTTCTGACTCCAGTCCCTGTGCTCTCTCTACTGTGCCACCTAGCTGCCCCCATAATGTGGCTTTAAATGTAGTTTGGAGACAGTTTATGGAGGACCTAGGCTAGAAGTTTAAATTTTATCCTGGGGTCAAGTGGGAGCTACAGAAGATTTTTTAGTCAGATAGTGACATAGGTTGGTGCACTAGGAAGATTATTTTGGCAGTTGTGTGAAGGAAGGATGGGTTTGGGTTAGAGGGAGAAGCCTGGAGGCAAGGAGACCAATTAAGAGGCAGATTCTAGCAATCCTAGTAAATAGGGAGGAAGGCCTGAAGTAGGGTGGTGGCATTGTCAATACACAGAAAGGGATGGATGAAAGAGATGTAGAATCTAGAATACTTCCCAATGGATCAGATGTTGGGGAGGAGGGAGGCAAGACCCAAAGGTGACTCTAGGTTTTGATCTTAGGTGACTGGAAAAATGGTGGCACTATGATATCTAGAGGTGGTTCTTTTATATTTGGAGAAAACTTGAAAAGAACTTATGTTTGCACAAAAACAAGAACATGTTCTATTCAGGGGCCACTCTAATAATCTTTATGTTTTTGATTAAAATATTTTTGAATTAAACATGTTATCAGGGAAAAAGTAAACATACAGGTGATTTGATGTTAGTTTGTGATGAATCTGTGCTTATGAAAACCACTTAGTCAAGTGCCTTCATTTATAAAGCAGAATGAGTCTAGGAAATAAACTTAAGGTTTCTCTTAATAGCTAAAATGGCTGATTTACATTTCTATAGGGCTTTAAATTTTACAAAGTATTTTCCTCAAAGCAACTGGGGGTAATTATTATCATCCCCATTTCACAGATGAGCAAACTAGAGCCCAGGGATGTTAATGTCTTGCCTGTGGTTATAGAGGCTTAGTGCTGGAATTTTAAACCAGGTCTCCTGAGTCCAAATCCATTGTGCTTTCTACCATTCCACATTGAAACCCAGGGAGGTCAAGAGATTTTCCCAAGGTCCCAGAGCTAGTTAGTATACTATGAAAAGGTAATAGGAATAGAATTTTCAAGTCATCCTATGTGTTTACTGGGATAAATGTGGAGAAACAGGAAATCAGTATTGTAACTTTTTAGTACTATTGTGTTAAGGATAATATCATCTGAATATTTGTAAGCCAGTCAAACTTATTCATGAGTTGTTTTTTTTTTCCCTGATGCTTTTGCCAAGCCTTTAATATGTGGACTCTAAGTACTGAAATACATGATAATGTGATAATGTATGATTTAATGCATTCTTCTCTCTTGGGAGGATCCTCTGAGACTATTAGGCGGACTTTTCATAGCAGGATGCAAAATGCCAATGAAGTTAATTAAAAATAATCTGAAATAGAAGCTAGGGAGCAGGTTTTCAAGTTGGAATTACATAGAAAAAGCTTTATTTTAGATGTGTCCAAGACTTTTAAATACCTAATGAGACTTCCTAGGAGAGAATGGCTCTGATCACTATATACATACATTTATATATCTATATCCGATCATAATATATATGCATAGATATGCATACATATATGTGTAGACATACATACATTCATCCTTCTGATTTCTATAGCATCATTTCTTTATAGAAGTCAAAGACTTGTACAGAATTAGTTTTGGTCTTTATGAAGGAATAGTAAATCTAATATGTTGCAAAAGAGATCAGTAACTTCCTTTCCTATTGCTTCTGACTTCAGAGCCCAAATCAATCTGCTAAGGACAATAAACACAGCAAATTAAGCCCTTCATTTGAAAAATTGGGTTGTATTCCAAAGGTTTGTTGTGATTTGTCATTGGGATTTTAGGATTAATTTTCCCATAGAAACATTTAGATCTAAAAATTCTGTTTTGGAGAGAGATTCTAAGAGTTTCTAGAGAAATCACTATGTCATATGAAATAGAAACACATGTGGACTTCAAGATCTAGACTTAACTAGCCTTGTGAAAATAAACATGATAATTAACCTCTCCAAGACTCAGTTTCCTCATTTATTAACTGGTTATAATAATACTTGCATTCTTTATCTTGTATATAGTTCCCCCCCAAACTACCTGGGATTTAACTACTTTGTATATATTTGGATTTATCAACTTTCTATTTATGTGGTATATACTTATGTATGTTTCCTTAGTTAATAGGCAAGAGCCTTCAAAGTGAGGCTTTTTTCATTTCTTTGTACTTGTATTTCTAGTGCCTGACACAGTGCTTGATACAGAGTAGGTGCTTAAAAAGTACTTTTCATTGACAGGGAAATTTTAAGGAAAGTTCTTTGTTAAACTATAAAGCACTTAAATTAAATGTGAACTGTAATTTGTTTGTAAAAGACCATCCTAAAATATACTATATATTTTGATATAAAATTAATATTACAATAATTTTCAGTGCTAGTAATTAAATAAAATTAAACAGAAAAATAATTACTAATTTAAAAACCTTATCTGGAATGCTAGCACTTGAGTAAAAGTTTAATAAGAAGAGAAAACAAATTTAATTAAAGAAAAAAAGCTTTCCTTCTTCCTGTTCTACATTATTTATTTTGGCCTATATTTGTAATTTATTGGTTTGGTGAACTCCTGTTGTGGAAGATCCTTGTCACCTTTTGTGCATCTTATAATATTAGAGAGTTGTTTGGGACATTAAGAGGTCAAGTGACTTGCTGAGACCCCCTATGTATCAGACTTGAATTCAGGTTTTTCTGGTTCTGAGCCACTGTCTCTCTCTGTCCCCAGATAGATATATTTATTTATATCTATCTATCGATCTATCTCTTTTTGTCTATTTGTCTATCTTTGTGTGACTGTGTCTATCTTTTTTTCTATATGTCTCTTTTTGTCTGTATGTCTGTCTATTTATCTATCCCTGTCTATCTATCTGTCTGTCTGTCTATCTATTATCTATCTCTTTGTCCTCAGCGATTTCAAGAACTACTATAACGGATGCCACTCTTTCATTTTCATGCCTCATTTTAAGACTATTGACTTCATTTTTATTTGATATTTGTATGCTCAGCCAGTGCTAGGTTGATTTTTGGATCACAAACTGAATATGAAATCACTGAATTTCTAGAGTCAGGGACTTCAGAGGTCACCGAATTCATCAGTAACCCCTGATCATCAAGCTTCTGTGTGCAGATATCTAGTGATGTCTAACTTCCCTACCTTCTGAGGCCACTCATTCAACTTTTGGGGCTGCTCAAATTATCAGAAAGCTTTACCTTAAATTGAGCTTTAGTCAAGTTGTTAAAATTAATTGTGACTTCCAGAGCCAACCATAAAGAGTGTAATCCATCTTCTAGCTGATAGCCCTTCAAAAGACCTCGGACAGTTATCATGTCAGTGTTAAATCCATCACTTAGATTCAGTGAACATTTATTTGGTGCCTACAGTGTTTAGACCACTGTGCTGGCTCTGGGCAAGTTACTTAAACCTGTTTGACTCAGTTTCCTCATCTGTTAAATGAGCTGGAGAAGGAAATGGCAAACCACTCCAGTATCTTTACCAAGAAAACCCCAAATGGGGTCATGAAGAGTTGAACACAACTGAAAAAGACTGAACAACAGCAGCTGGATATACAAAAACAAAATGATCTGTGCCTTTGAGGAGATTATATTTCACTTTTTTTCCTCACTCAGTCTCTTCTTTTTTTCTGGCTAAACTTCCCCAGTTCCTTTTTACATTCCATGTGAGTCATGGGCCATAGTCCTTCATTATCCTGCTCATATTTCTCTGGGTATTGTCCAATTTTTCAATGGGAAGAAGAAAGGGGAAAAAGCACTTAAATATTGCCTACTATGTGCTAGGCACTGTGGTAAGCACTTTTCCATTTGATCCTCATGCAATCTAGTGAGGTGGGTGTGATTATTATCCTATCTTGCAGTTGAGGTAACTGAAGCAGCTAGAGGTTAAATAACACATCTAGTAAATGTCTGAGGCCAGATTTGAATGCAGGTCTTCCTAAGTCCAGACTCAGTTTTCTATCCACTGTGCCACCAGCTGCCTCAATGATAGTAACTCATTTATATTTATTTATAGTTCACAAAGCAACTGCCTGGTGAGGCAGGTAGTACAAGTGTTACTCTGGTTGCTGTTGAGTTGTTTCAGTTATGTTCAACTCTTCATGACCCCCTGATTTTATCTACAAAGATATCATAAAAAGCTTTGTCAAATACCTCGTCCAAGTACAGTATACTGTATCTTTTGTATTTCATGAATTTATCATGCTTGTGCTTTACAATGCTTCAATGATCTGTGATTTCATCAGTGTGGTGATGAAATCCCTTTCTACATTCGACATATACACCCTCTACTGATGTTGATTACAAATCTAATATGATATAGTAAATGATTTTCTTTTTACAGTTTCTATGGACAAAATATTTGTCACGCTGCAAACATCTTAATGATAAGCTTTTTTGAAGCCAGCTTTGCTAATCTCCATAGATAACAGACATGCATCCATTCCGGGATCTGCATTTGAAGCCTTTCCAATTTAGTACTACCTGCTAGAACTTTGACAACCTAAGGCCATTATGTTAGGACTTTAGTGAAGGAATTAATCACTTGTCTGGTAACCCTGTTAACAAAAAAGGAAATACTGTTGGTCTGGCAGAGTTGTTCTTGATAAACTCATGCTGACTCTTGGTTATCACCATTTCCTTTATAAGTGTTCAAAAATCAGCTCTTTACATTTCTGGAATCTTAAAATCCCAAAATTATCTAAAGGTTTAAAATTCTAGAATTTTTTCAAGAATTAAAGTTTTACCTGCTTGCAATTCGAACATTTTCTTGTTGTCATGCCCCTTTTGTTGGAAGTTGGGACATTTTCTCATCTCTAACTTCTTGGTACTTTTCCCATTCTCTATGACTTTTTTAGAGACTGCTTATAGCAACTTAGCAATAACAGCTGCTTTTTTTTTTTTTAAATACTCAGGTGCAGTAAATTCATATATGAAGATTTGAACTAATTAAGAGAAGCTAAGCACTCTCTTACTGTTTTCTCCCATTTATTGGCTTTCAATTTCCCATTATTTATTTTTCTTCTGTTCTTCCCAATCCATAGATTATTCCTCCTCATAGAGAAAAACAGGAGAAAAGTAAGAGTTCCTTCTCTCTGTTATCTATTATCCTTGAGCAGCATTACATGTTATGAAGAAAAGAACAACAGGATTTCTGGTGAGAGGACCTGGATTCAGATTCTAATTATGTGGCTATGTGACCTTGGGCAAGTCACATATCTTGGACATTGGTCCAAAAACTGGGCATTGGAAGTAGATGACCATTTTGTTGTCTTTTTGACTTCATCTCCAGCACCATATCATTCTGTATTTTGGTACAAGTGTTCTCTGTTCTTGTAACACTATGTTACACTTTTTTTGCATGCTCTGTTAATGTGCCCATCTCTCCATTTGCTATACATGTGTTATTCAAATCTAAATTGGCTAATGAATTTATCTACATCATTCTCTTTAGCTCTTGGCATTTAATAGGTGTTTAATAAATAGTTATTGACTGACTAGATAAATATGCTTTTTCTTCCTCGTTCAAATTCTGTGTTGGTGGGATTTTTTCTTTAAAGTATGCTATCCCTCTAGGGCTGACTTCATTGGTAGAATTACTGGTCATGGGATCCTACCTATCTCTTTTTTCAATTCTTTGAAACCTTTTCTCCTGAAACCTGTGATGTACATCAGGTTGTACCTATCTTTTCTTGTTCTTTCATGAACAATAAGAAGTAGGAGAGGTTTTTTTCCTGATATAACTAGATAGAAATTACATGTAAGGAGGAATAAAAAGGATGTGTCTATACCAGTTCAATTTGAAGAATACCTATTCAGTGTCTATTTTGTGCAAGGCACTGTAGTTTGGATACAAAGATTAAAAATTAGTTCATCTCTTACTTCAAGGGACTTTTAGTATATTAGGTGGAATTCAGCATGTTCACAAGTAAGTGTGATATTAGAGAGAACATGCCAAGGACAAAGAAGAGATAGGAAAAAGAAAGTTTTAGGCAAAATCACTTTCAATTTTGGGGGATAAGAGAAGGCTTTGTGGAGGGTTTGGACCTTTAAGAAGTCCATCTACAGGTGGATATGGAGGAGTGAAGCCGAGAGTGTTTCAAGTAAGAGAGGCAGCATGAGCCAAAACATAGAGAAGAAGAGATAGCCTACGGTAGAATTGACTGAGTTTTGCCTGATGAAAAGTAGAAGTAAAAGGGGGCAATGTTGTTGCTTTGTGTTCTTGATGGAGAAGAAAGGGAGAGGAAGAGGAAGAAAACTTAGGTCAGATAGGTTTCAGCAAGTGACACGACCGGGCCACTGTGGCTCGTCCACAATGAAGACACCAAATAGGGATGAGGGGAACAAGGTAAGGAATTAGGGAGTAAAGGCCCCATTACTGGGGTAATGGTTAGCTATTAGTCAAGGGGGAAAGGTCTTGGCATGGATGGGGCAATGCCAGCCTGTCTACACCTTGCCAACTATATTTATGGGACTAACAGAAAGTAGGTGTTTTTGACAGGAGACTGCATGAATAATCTTTAAATTTGAGTTTGTAAGCATTTTGTCTCTGCTGTGGCTTCAAAACTGTGTTTACTTTCATTATCAGTGCCTTATTCCTTGGTCCTGAAAATGTGCTCAGTCATAGCTTGATATTCCCGAACAGCAAAGATCTTGTCTGAATGACTTGTTTGAATGAAGTTCCCTACCTTGCACATGATGGATTTTAATATATATGATACCCTGATATCAGCAACATAAAAGCCCCAGAAGAAGGACTTGGAGGCATTTGGGTAGATAATAAAACAAGAATTTATTAAGCCCCTTTTGTATACCAAGGAATGTGCTAGGTTGTTGGTGATTCAGAGACGAGTGAGTCTTTTCCTTGGCATAGAGTAGTGGGGAAAAAACATTGATTTTAGAGAAAGAGGACCTTATGTTCTATTAGAGAAGATGTACAGCATACGCAAAATAAATACAAGGGTTTTTTGGGGGTGGGGTATAAAGCACTAGTAATTAGGTTGACTCAGAAGAGACTTCATGTAAAAGGTGGTGCTTGAGCTGAACTTTGAAGGAAACTAGGGGCTTTGAATGAAAGCAGGGTGAGCAATCTGGGGCTTGGAGAAAAGTTAGCACAAAGGCCTTGAGATGGGAGATTAAATGTGGTTTAAGGCATAGCAAGAGCAGTATGACTAGACTGTAGTCTATAGACTATCTATGAAAGGGAACAATAAATAAGTTTGGAAAGGTAGGTTGCAGCCAGGTTGTAAAGGGCTTTACCATGCCAACTCACTGAAGGAGTTTATAATTGCTTCTAGGGAATAGGCAGCTATTGGAGCTTGTTGAGTAGGGGTGTTAGCTTGATCAGACTGGTGCTTTACAAAAATCACTTTGGCAGCTTTGTGGAGAAGTGGAGAGACAGAGAGAGAGAGAGAGAGAGAGAGAGAGAGAGAGAGAGAGAGAGAGAGAGAGAGACAGAGAGACAGAGACACACAGAGACAGATACAGACAGAGACAGAGAGAGAAAATTGGAGGCTTGGCTTTATGGGAGAACCTGGCTAAGAATCCTTCAGGAGGAGAAGGTGTGTCCAAGTTTTAGTCTGCATGGAAGGAGATAAATACCCCACATCTATGAGAGCCCAGAGCCAAGGAAGTATTGCTAGGGAAAGAGACTGGACCAATGATTTCATTTGGATAGAGAAATCCAAAGTGAGGAGACTCATTTTATACCAGTATTGACAGTGGTTATATTAATATGATCATTAGGGAGTCTGTAGAAATCTTGCATGAGTTGGCATTTTCCCCATTTTCTTTAACCTCATTTCCTGGGTCTAGATAAAGTGATTTCATTTCAAAAAGGGTTCAGCCACAATGTGCAAGTGAGTCAGCTAGCATTGTGGTTTTGAAGTATAGATTCTGGAAAAATCGAAGCAAAATACATTGGCAGAATCAGAAAGTTATGCCTTTCACCCTTGACAAATTTCTTGAAATAAAAAATGTGGAAAATGTACAACAAATCCATCTTTCTGGGACCGTGTAAGCATAGTACTTCTGGGAGGCAGTAGATTGATTACATGATTTCTAAATTTCTCTTCTGATTTTCTGGTTTGAGATTAGACTAAGTTATGAGTAGTTTCACTTCAGTATTATATTGATGCAGATTAAAGCTGTTGCTTCCTGTTCTCTTAATCATCACTCTTTACATTTAAGCATATTTATATTTTGAATGACTTTTTTAGGGAAGGCAGTGAATGCAATTTAACAAAGTTACTCAGATTTTAAACATTCCCTTTTTTTTAATCAACATATATATCCTTAAGCAGGAAAGTATTTGATTTTTACCTTTTAGAAACAGATTTGTTTTAGACATATTAATGCCATTTTCCAACATGTAATAGGATCTATTGGGAAGATATTTATTTTAATTTGTACTCAACTTTTGGGCTTCTAGATGTATTCTCACTTCTGTTTTCATATTCACACCCACATGTTCCTAACAAGATGATTCATGTGCATGTGCCTTTACTCCTGTCCTTTTAGAAGTTTCAAGTTTGACTACTAATCGGAAGTTAGTATTTGCATATCTGAATCATTTTTCATTATTGGAATGTCAAAAGGGAAAATCAAATCAGCAAATATTTATCAAGCACCTCTTGGGTGCAAAGCACCATGCTAGGCACCCTGGAGAATTCAGAAAAAATATGATTGACTTGCTTTCTTTCTTTCAGTATAGTTGGAAGCGTCCCTCCAACAAACAAAGAATAAAGACAATAAAGACAAAGAGTTGATACTACAAGATTTAAATGAATTTATGAAAACAGTAGAAGAGATGTCACAATGTAATATGCAATCAATCAACCGCAGAATGAATGATACAGTCATTGATCACATATTGACCTGGGGTGTCAGAGAAGGAAAAAATCATTTCAAGCTAGGAGTGGTCTGTCCTTATCTACTTAGGTCAGCAGACTGTGATGCTGCTTTGGGGTTATAGAGTCTCCAGGTTGCTGATTTAGCATGTAGAGGTAAGCACTAGAGAAAGGACCTGATAAGGTAGCTGTGGAAAAGTAGCTTGGGGTCACATTATGGAGAGCCTTGAATTCCAGTTTAAGATGAATTTATAATCTGTTCAGCTGAGAGGATTAAAGACTTTTGAGCAGGACAGTGACACAATCAAAATCACATTTTAGGAATGATTTTTGTCTGTCGAATGCATGTAGTATGCATGATGTATGTGAGACTGGAGGCAGGAGAGTATGGGATGCAGTTACAGTAACTCAATGGTGAGGAGGCAGTATCATACAATAAAAGAGATTGCTAATTAGAAGACCTAAGTATTTATGCCAGTTGCCATTTTTAAGTTGTGTGATCTTAGTAAAGTCACTTAATTTCTCTGATCCTTAGTTTCATCCTTGAAGTACTTTTTAGTGATAACATTCTGAGATTTTAGATGATGACAATAGCTAACATTTATAAAGCACTTTAAAGTTAGGAAAGCACTTTTGATTCTCACAACAACCCGTGAAGTAGGGACTGTTTTCCCCGTTTTATAGATGAAGAAACTCAAGACTATGAGAGGTTATGTGACTTGTCCAAGGTCATACAGCTGGTTTCTGGGGCAGAATTTGAACTCAGGTCTTCTTCACTCCAAGCTGAGCTTTCCATTCATTGTGCCACTTAGCTGTCTAATGGGAGGAAGAAACAGAGCAGTATACAGAAAGCAGTGTATATATACACATACATGCATATACATACATACACATAATACATACTTAAACCTACATATATATACATATACATACATACCTACACATAGACATATACCTAGACATATATGTGTTATTGTGTGTGTGTGTGTATGTAAAAACAAACATTGACTTTTGGAAACACAGGGCCTGGATTGAGTTCTAGCTCTGCTACCTTGATAGCTTTATGTATGACCTTTGAAAAATCATCTGGCCTCTTTGATCCTCCATGTGCTCATCTGTAACATCACTGTCTCTATTATGTGCCATATAGAGTTCTGAGAAAAGTGCCTGTGTAAGCCACAAGGCTCTACATAAACATAGCAGCAGCTATTATTGAATTAGGGTGGTGGCCTGTGGGAATAGGAAGGAAAGGGTAAATATGAGAGGGGAAAAAGGATAGTAAAAACTTTCCTACTTGTTTAAGAATTTTTCCAATAAAACAGAGTAGGACAGGAACAGAGCAAGGTTCTAGAACCTGTAAAGGGTGGGAACATTCCCTGGGGATGTCCCAAAAGGCTCCATATTCCTACAGTTAACTCTGTTTATTCTACCTTATGAGGAGGGTTCCAGGTGAAACAGTCATTGCTAAGGGGTACAGTGGCAACGCTGTGAGATTTGGAATCAGAGAGCTCGTATTCAAAGTCCAAACCTGCTGTTTACTACATGTGTGATCTTGAGCAAGTCAAAAATCCCCTTGCTCTCAGTTTCTTATGTAAAATGAAGTATTCCCTCTGTGATTACCCTCCACTTCCACTCTCTATGTCTAGCAGTTTATCAGTCTATCTCTTTCTCATCTCTCTCTGTTTATCTCGTAAGTTCACTTTATATCTTATATATCCTTGCATGCTATACTCCCCATTAGAATGTAATTTCTCTGAAGAGAATGGAGTACAAACTGTTTGTTTTCCTTTTCTATTATCCTTAGCATTTAGTACAGTGCTGGCATGTAGTAAGGCCTTAACAAATGCTTGTTGACTGGCTGTTGTGACTGACTGTTGCCTGGGGTGACTGAACTTGACAACTTAAGGTCTCTTACCACTCTAAATGTAAGATCCTATTGTTTATGAGTAAATTCTTTTAAATTACATTTTGTGGATATGTGTTATAACAGTTCTTTAAAAAAAATTGTGATAAATTTTGCCTTAACACATCTAAAGATGCCCAGTGTATCCCTTGCAATGAAAAAAACCTTGGAAGCAGTTAAATAAAACTGTTCAAAGAGTGATTATAATTCATAGTACATGCAACCTTAGACTTTAATGAGATCCAGCCATTTTTGAAAACAGTTTGGAGTTATGGAAGAAAAGTTACAGAATTATAGGTTCTCTTTGACCTAGCAGCTATCTCTTTTTGGGGGTTTATATATCAAGGTGTTTACTGAGAACAAGGGAGACTTATCCGTGTGGAGAGATTTATAGCAATATTATTTTTTAATACTAAACAATTTAAAAAGAAACTGCCTAATGATTGAGGAATGATTAAGCAAATGTCTACTATATACAGCTGATGGAATGTTACTGTTTTGTAAAGAAAGGTATAGGTAGGGATGGAAACTACACCTGTTATGTCACGAATCTAGAGAACTCTCAGATGAGGAAATTCTTGTAGTACAGGTAGGTACTTTTTTTGCATTTACAATCTTAGAGAGTTGCCTAGAGTGCTAAGAGGTCAGGTGACTTGTCTAGTGTCACCCAGCCAATACATAGTCAGAGGCAAAAGTAATTTTAAGAATTCAAAGGAAGAGGAGACTTATATGAAGCGATACAGAGTTAACAAAGCAGGACAGAAAGAACTAGATGCAAATGTTGCAACTGTATCAATGAATACATCTTTAAACAGCAATCGATACTCATAAAATAATGGTTTTGTTACAGTATTTTTTGTCCTTTGCTTTTTCTATGTAGTAACGATGTCATCAATGTGAATATTGATATAAACATCTTCTTCCGAGATTTTCTTATCTATTCTCTTTCACTTGCCAGCTACATAGTTTTGATACTAACTTAAAATTTGGTAACGTCAAGTATCCTTCCTTTCTCCTTTTTTTTCATCGTTTGACTCAATCAACAGGCTTTTATTGTGTGCTAGGCTCTGGGGATACAAATACAAAAAAAAAGTAAACAACCTCTATTCTTAAGAAGGTTACATTTCATTGGAGGAGACAGCATGCACATACATACATACATACATACAAACATACACACATATATAGTACCAAGCAAACACATATAAAATAAATACTAAATTAGATCGTTTCATACATGGTGATTAAATATAAACTAGTTAGGCAGTACAGTATTGATTGGTGGGGAGGGAGAAGGATCAAGAAAAGTTTTATGCAGAGGATGATGTTTGAGTGACTTGAAGAGTGTGTCAAGCATTAGAGAAGGCCAGTGGAAAGGCAGGGAGGGAGGTGTGTTGTGGGGGAATGAAGTTCATTGTGTGAAGAAAAGAGGATAATTTGTGTGGACCAAGGATTGTGGGAAGAGAAGTAAGATATAACGAGTAGGAACATTAGATTTAGCAATTAAGCTATTGATAACTTTGGAGAGAACAGTTTCATTTGAATGATGAAGCTGAAAGCCATAAGGTTTATAAGAGAGTGAAAGTAGAGGAAGTGAAGGCACCCTTTGTGGATGGCTTTCTGAAGGTATTAGATAGCCACAAAAGGAAGAAGAGATAGGCCTGGAGGTGGTTTACCAAGTGAGGGTTTAAAGATGGAGAAGATATGGACATGTTTTTCAGCGGCACAGAAGCAACCAGTAGACAAGAAACTGAAGCTTAGTAAAAGAATAGGGTTTGGGGGGATCTGCTGGAGGAGATGAAATAGAATGGAGTCACTTGTTCATGTAGAGTCTTTTACCATGACAAGAAAGGCCACTTCTTCATGTGAGACAGTGGTGAAAGAGGAGATAGTGGGGAAAGGCATCTGAGTGACATGAGATGAGGTGGAGGGGAGAAAAAGGACGAAGAGGAATGATCTCAATTTTTTCAGTGAATTTAGAAAGAATGGGGAGAGTAGGTTCTATGGGAGGCTTAAGAAGGGATAGAAATGTTTTGAATGGCCACTGTAGTGAGTGGGAGACTAAATTGATAAGGGAGATGTAAAAAGATTGCCTTGCAGCAGTGAGGGCCTAGTTAAGATTATGTAACATGCAATTGTAGTGGACCCAGTCAGCAGGGTTTTGTAACATCCTTCAACTCTATTTGCCAGCATGTGAATAAGAGGCAAGCTGGCAAATGGTGGGAGTGTTATGAGTTTGTGACTTGGTAAGGCATGATGGTTAATAGCATAAGGGGCAAGGGACTCTGATATAGAATTTAGTGTTGAGCTAATTAACTGAAGGCTTGATATAGGGAAGGCCATTGCAGGTGTGATGCCCTGGGGAAGAACTTAAGTATGAAGGGAAGGATCGGTGGTATTCTCAGTGTAAGAGTTGGGGATATGACAAATGAATAAATGATAAGATTTTTACCATGAACTGTTTTGCAGATAGTTTTAAAAAATTGACAGTACAACCCTGTACCTTGGTCCAGCGTTACTTTTAAAATCTTTGTAGTTTCTTGTTCTTGTTTTTATCTATAAATTAATCTCTCATGTTTATATAGCACTTTGCAGGATGCTTTCACAGATAGAGACTGGACCGGAATTAATCCCCCTCTGGCCAAATCCCAACTTAGCCACTTATTAGTTTTGTGATACTGGTCAAGTAATTTTCTCTCTCCATGCTTCAGTTTCTTCATCTGCAAAATGGTCAGACTCCATGGCTTCTAAGGTCCTCTCCTTCTCTGCATCTATGATCTATGACTTCCTCTCCTTGTGATGTGGGCAGGGCTCATTATCATTATCTTACAGGTGAAGAAGTTGAAGCTGAGAAAAATTAAGTGACTTGATCGTGCAAGTAGAGCTATTTATTGGTAGAACCAGGATTAATAGTAATAACAACAATAATATTAATAGCTAGCATGTGTATAGGCCTACTATGTATGTGCCAGGCATTTTGCCAAGTGCTCTATAAATATTATCTCATTCGATCCTCACAACAACCCCAGGAGGTAAGTGCTATTATCATCCCCATCTTATAGTTGAGGAAACTGGGATTGTGATTTGCCTCAGGTCACTCAGCTAAAGTTAAGGCTGGATTTGAACTCAGGTCTGTCTATCTCCAGGCCTAGCACTCTATCTACTATGCCACCTAGTTGCCTAAACTGGAATCCAGATTTTCTGTCAGTGTTTTAACCTCTACACCACACTGTTTCTTTCAACTTGTCTGTTAATAGAATTATATATGTGCTTCTTTTCCTCTTCTCTTAAGCTTTCTTTGACATGTTGGCAGAAAAAACATACCTTTATATTAATTAGATGATTAGATAATATTCTATGATTATTCAGAATACTGTGACACTTGGTGATGAGTAGTATTGCTCTATTTCAACATTCAGGGTGCTCTCAATTTAAAAAAAATAATTGTATAGCATTATGTTCCAATTACATTATATGAGGAGAAGAGCTTAGGAAGTCTATCACATCCATTTCATTGATATTGACATTCTCCTTAAGGGAAAAATTACAATACTGAAGAATAAAGCAACTAGAGGGATATATAAAAAAATGCTAGAAAAGCACAAAATGTCTGATGACATGTTTCCATATGGATTATCTGTCTGGGGAGTAAATCTTTCAGAGTCACAATACACAGGTTGTCCCTAAAGTCTTGGTGCAGTACCGTAATAAGACTATTGGGACACCCCATATTTAAGGTAGGAATGCTATTTTGGAATATGTCTTTGTGTATGTTGTAGATTCAGCCCTGCCAAAATATTTGACAATTCCAAATTGCCACTATTAATATACATGGTTTTATAAGCAGTGAAAATCTGGAAATAGAGACTAGTTTCATAGTTGTCTTAATACCCAGAACCTGATTGGTTAACTGAAATGTGCCACCAGACTGTCTGGTTCTGTGGCTGTACATCTTGTTGATTACAATTGTGTCAATTATGTTCGTTCTATAAAATTAAGCTTCATAAGATTCTCAACGATTGGAATTGAGTCTATTACCTTCACTGTGGTGTTTAAAATAGTGCTATGTACCTCATAAGTGTTTTATTGAAATGAATATTGAAGGAGATGTGTATCATATAAAATGATAGATATTAGCAAATCATGGAACAGTTAATCGACACAGATTATCCAGTTCATAGAAGTGGAGAGTCAGGGAAATTCAAATCATAGTATTTAGTCAGTTCCTACCGTTTATCTAATACTGGACTTAGGGTGGAAGCATTATGTTCTAGTGAAAAAACAAAACAAAAACAGTATGCTGGAGCTTGGGAGGAGCAGCTTCCTAGTCTAGCCCTACTAGATAGACATCCTGAAACCTTGGGGTTTACAACTGGATGTCTCTGAGGCTTAGTTTCAATCTCTGTAAAATGGAGATAATACTGCCTGCCCCTCCTAACTCTCTTGGGGAGGGGTTGGAAGATCAAGTAAAATGATGTATGAAAGTCCTTCAAAAACTATGAAATATTATTTTTGTTTTTATTGAGTTACTTTTCAGTCATGTCCGACTCCTCATCATTCCAGTTTGGGTTTTCTTGGCAAAGATACTGGAGTGGTTTGCCATTTCCTTCTCTGGCTTATTTTACAGATGAAGAAACTGAGGCAAACAGGGTTAAATGACTTGGCCAGGGTCACACAACTAGTAAGTGTCTGAGGACAGATTTGAATTCAGGAAAAAGGGTCTTCCTGACTCCAGCCTGGTACTCTATCCACTGTGCCACCTAGCTGCCCCACTGAATATTAGCATATAAAAGAAATATGAAACTTTGCTCCTTTGTACTGTTTTGGTAGCGCCTGCATCTTCACAGAGACAAACTCTCAGAACTGGAAGGCACAGGAGAAGTCACCTAGTCTGTCCTATACCTGTACCTCTAGAAGTTCCTCCAACCAAGTGGTCATCCAGCCTAGATGAAGGCTCAAAATGTGGCACTCAGACCTGAGCACACACAACTCCCACTGTGATATGGTCAGATTAGGTACAGTAGGACTCTCAGTTGTTCTTTTTGGACACCACAATTCCATTACTGTAACCTAAGATTAAATTAGTTTTTTTTTAACTGTTATGTGACACTGTTGACTCTTTGACGTTAGAGTCCATTAAAACCTACAGATCTGTTATCTAACTATGTCTCTCTGATCCTGCTCTTGTGCAGTTTATTTTTTAAATCCAGATGTAAAACTTTACATTTATCCTTCTTAAATTTCATTTTCCTTTTCTTTTCCCTCTCTCTTCTCCCTTCCTTTTTTCTTTACAATAAATGATGAGCACTCAGTCTTGAAGATAGATACAAAGGTCCTATTGATGAACTCACAGATTCTCTAATTATTGGTTAAAATTTATGTACAATAGTAGTATTTTTGCTTTTGTCTCTTCGGTAAAATAGCTTATTGTCGTTTGGAAGAAAGAAGATTCTAAAACTACCATTAAAAAAGATAAATTCTATATCACCGTAAAGATCATTCTAGATTGTGTGTAATACTATTGAATAAATGTAAAGCTGAAAAGTGCTATAAGCATTCACCAAATTTATATTTGTTACTATTTAAAAATATTTTATGGTTCTTTCATAATAATAATAGAACTGAAGGTCCTCTTTTCTTATATACCCAACTCCTCTTAGTTCCATGTGGTATCTCTCCATTGTCATGTGTTGAATCATAAGAAATACAAAACAGACTTTTGGCAGAACTCCTCAATCTTTCTGAAATTACCACAGAGTGAGTTGCTCACGAGATACACATCCACATAGGTGGAAAATCTAAATATTCCAGTTAATTCGGTTGGTTTTGTTTTATTTGAAACATTTTGATTTTGAAGAGGGACTTATCTTAGCAAAGCTGGAATCACAACACTAAGTTAATATCTAAGGAGTGTTTAAACGGGTACATTATGCAAACATTATGCAAAATACAGAATTTTGTGAAGAAGTTTTAGAGGTAATAACCCCTAATGCTACTCGGAAACAATACTTAGAAAAGATAGTCTCTTCCTCCTCCCTAAAATAGTAGGACTTCTAAGAATAGGGACCAGGATTAGAGCTGTGATTTCTCTAGGAGAGGAAACTCCCTTTATCAATGTAGGTTGGCACCTTTTCTTCCACTTATAGTCTTGGTTACCTAGAGTACTGGTAGCTTGGGGTCTCACAGACAGTGTGTCAGAGGTGGGACTCTACTGTGTCATGCTGCCTCTCATAATATCTTTAAGCATCTAGAAAACCTGTAAGTTGAATTTATTCTCATCATTGGCAACATTGTGAAATGGAAGTCAGAAAATCTGGGTTCAAGTTTTGACTCTGCTGTTTAATACCTGTGTAGCCTTGGGAAAAAAAACTTAAGCTCTCTGAACCTCACTTAAGATTAGAGGGGTTAGAGTAAATGATCTCTGTGGTCCCTCTTACATCTAAACTGATGATCCTTGAAGTGAAAGAAACATTATCAATCAAAAGCATATATTAACTTCCTATTGTGTGTTAGTCTCCGGTGATACAAATGCATTAAATGAAACCTAAACAAGAAAATATGGTGGCAAAAAGTAAACTTAGTTTTTTTTTTCTATTTAGAAAAATGTGACCAAGACAATACAGAGAGAGATATCACACCACCCACCAATAGTCTATTTATGCATGGAGAGAATCAAGACCAGTCCATCTGGGGAAATCGTTCAGATGGCGATCTCATCAGAAGTAAGTAAATTGGAATGCTTTAGTTTTACTTTGCTGGCAAGATAAAAATAAGAATTATTGACTCAGTTAAATGTGTCACGTGTAATTGTGTTGTTGTTATTTCTTGAAATCTCTCAACAGTGTTATTTCCTGAAATGGTTCCTATCCTTGATTAAAAATACAGGCCAGAAACAAATATATATGCAAGGCCAATTCCCACCCTTCCCACAGTAATGGAGCCAGTGAGTTCACAATCCAGCATGGGATAGCCAGCCAAAGGTTACTGGAAGATTTTGGGGAGAATCCCAGCCTTTGCATAAATGGAAAGATTATTTGGCAGCCCTCCCTGTTCCCAGAATTTTAAACCCTTTTAGGTGTGTAGTTAGGGGTGAAAGGTATGGAAGGATTATGTTAAAGAGCTCTCATACTGTGATTCTACCCTAGTTCTTCTAAATAGGATTTCATGTAAATCATAAATCTAGAAATGGAAAGGAATCTCAGAACCCATTTAAATCCAGTACATTTAACAGATGAGTAAACTGAGGTACTGGAAGGATAAGTAGCTTCTCCAGAGTATCAATGACTTCCAGACTTTGAGACTTGATATGCTATCATCTTGGGTGTCTCACCACCTCTTAAAAGTCCTATGTAGTTTGTACAGCAGAACCTCAATATAACATTGTCTTCAACGTGGGAAACACCTTAAAATAAACAAGCAAACCTTATATCACCGTCATTTTAGTCCATTAGTAACTAAGCCAGAACATACTGGGTTATCCTTGATAACAAATAGCATAATTTTAGAGTACTTATTTTAAAACTCAAATGAATTAAGCTAATTTTCTCTAGGAGGTCTTTGAGAGAATTTTAAGTTACTTCATGAGATAATTAGAAACATTCTGGAGTGTTACAGTCTAGGAGTGAGAATCACTACTGTTTATGACCTTAGTCTGGAGCTTAAATTTCAGAATTGAAAAGCAAACAGATTTTCCTTGGCTACCACACTGACGGATTTGTGGCTGCAGTGGTGGCCAACTGATTTTCTAGGGAAAGGGGGGAGGTGTTTGACAGTAATACTGACTGCATAAGACAATGCATTGGGAGTACCAACAGGGTTTTCTCTGATCCACACCTGAGAAGCAAACTACTTAGATCTCTTAAAACTCCAAGAAAGGAATTAATATCAGTATGTTTTGTGTTTTGATTTGCTAAATTAAAGTGAATCATAAGTAATAGATTTTTCACTTACTTGATTAGTTTCATTTACTCTACAGCTCCATACAGTTTCTGTGATAGTCAAGGTCTAAGTAGTGTATATTTGACTTTTCTAGTTGTGTGCAGTGGTAAAAAATGAAACTTATTTAGTTCTGAAGGCTGTAACTGTAATAATAATCAATTTTCATTTCTATGTTGTGTTTTTGTTGTTTTGGTCCAAATCTAGAATTTAGTCCAGGATTATAAAAATAGTAATTCTCAGTCTCTGATTGTATCACTCTAGAATGTTTCTAATTATCTCTTGAGTTATATCTTAAAGTTCTCTTATTGGTGTGGGGAACTCCTAGCGTAAAAACTCCTACCACCTGCCGCATATCAGCAACTCCTCTGCAGTTTTATAATTTGTGAGACATGCCTGGGGCATGCCAAGTTTAACTCATAGAGCCATAGATTTAAAACTAAAGTTAGAGACCATACCATTCCCATCCCACCATTTTACAGATGAGGAGACTGAGTCACAGAGGTCAGCTGACTTGCCCTTGGTCACACAGCTAGCATGTGTCAGAGGCAGGACTTGAACTCAGAGGCTTCTTGACTCCACGTCTTTTCCTCCATCCATTATGTTTTGCTGCCTCTTGTTAAATCACCATGCTCTCTAAAATTGTCTATATCCAATGGAATGTAAAAGTTCTATAGTATTTTGTTCCACCTGTTTCTGCTAATTCAAGACAGTAGAACAACTAGGATTAGATTTTATTGCTTATGTCACTTGACCAGAGTTGAATAGTAACAATTTAAAAGTGTCTTATCTTGCAGGTTTCTATTTAGACAACAAGCAGATTTGAACTCGGTAATCTTTTTAGTTGACCCAAATGTCAGGCACTTTTGAATCCAAGAAGTCATAAATACTAATTTGTTGTTCAGTCATTTCAGTTATGTCCAACTCTATCATGACCCCATTTAGGGATTTCTTGGCAAAGATACTGAAGTGGTTTGCCATTTCTTTCTCCAGCTCATTTTATAGATGAGGAAACTGAGGTTAAGTGACTTGCCCAGGGTCACACAGCTAGTAAGTATCTGAGGCCAGATTTGAACTCAGCAAGATGAGTCTTCCTGACTCCAGGCCTGAGCTCTATCTACTGTGCCACCTAGCTTCCCTCCTGTACTAATTTAGTTTAGTCCAATGATATGCTCTTGAAAGATAGTAGAATGATATATACTAAGAAAAATGATTCCTTTGCTGACAAATAGATACCACAAATGTATTTTGCCCTTGATTTTCTGTAATTCTGCCCATTCATGACTGCCTGAAGTAAAAACAGGAAGTACTGAAATGGTTGAGCTAGCTGGAAATTTGCCGAGGATGAAGGTCAACTACTGGGATTAATATAGATTCCTGTTTGTGGGTAACATTTTTTAGTGGCAGGACTGACTTAGGCCAGTACCATCTTAGCTTAGGTTCAATACTGGGATGAAATAAGCACTCATATGTCATTGAACAAATAACAGAAGTTTAGAATATGAAGTATATTCAGCAAGAATACAGTAGCACTTGGCTGCAGTAGATGTGTCCTCCTTCATTTCCATCTTGGAAATGTGTTTGGTCAACAGGGCTGGGTGTGGTGATTTGGGAGGTCTTGGGACATCCACCAAATCTGAAGGGTACATACCCACATAATATATTTGGGCAAACTTTTTATGGCCTTTTAGTCTTGTGCTTTGAGAGAGTGAATTTCTAAGTAGTGGTAGGTTGAGCCTTTGGTGGAAAGTTCAATGGAATAGATTCCAAGATTCCTTCCAACTCATAGGAGTCTATGATTCTATGAATAATAGCTACCACATTGCCCCATAAAAATGTCCCTTATTGCCACAGTTAGAGAAGGCCTACTCCACCGGAAGGCCAGGAGCTTTGTGGAAATTTTGAGCTTCTGAAGTCTTCTTCTTCATTCCTGATTAGATTCTTACTTGGTTTATTCTCTAGGTCTTGCCACTTATTGTAGAGTCAAGGGGTTATTACTGTCTTCATTTCTCTGGCTAGGAAACTCAGGCATCTAGAGCCATTTTTGTTAATTCGCTGGAGAATTAGGCATAGTATTCATTACATTGTGCCTTATTTCTCCTCTAGGATGCCATATAACTTTTACTAACTTATTTTTTAAACAGAGACAGTTTACCTTTAAAGCAGCTTAAATGTACATGCTTATTTTCACTACAACTACAGGGTCTTTTCAATTTCTCGGTTTTAGCTCCAGAGAAGGGTAGAGCAAAGAAACTGGGACAAAGAGACCTAAGGAATTTTGGAGGAGATCAGATGAAAGAACTACAAAATTGTACCAATGGTGGAGGGAGGAATTTAGTCTTTGGAAAACTCTATTTACGTTGAGTACTTTGACATTACAGCATGGTAGATTTTCTCACTGTCTGCAATCCATGTCCCTACTTTCTTTTCCAAAAGCTCACTAACATTAAAACTTTGCATGTGTGCTCTCAGTTGCAAAAATAAAATAAGATAAAAACTTACATTACCTAAATTCAGGGAGATAACTGCTGTTTTTGGTGAAACACAAAATCTATGTCATTGAGTAGGACTGAATTGCAGTGGATTATTTTGTATGTGTTTAAATTAGCTTCAAAATGTGTATTGTTGCAAGCTGTTTGCTAGGAAATTTCATGATACACTTGAAAGAGAACTGGCTTTGGAGAAGATCTGCCCCAGCCCCTTCACTGTCAGTGTAACCTAGGTTTAGGTCACTTAATCTTTTACAGATAAGTTTCCTTATCTGTAAAATGAGGGGGTTTTATTAGAAATATGAGACTTAGTCTATATAGGGCACTTAGTTCCAAGTATAAATCAATGATTTTATGATCTTGTGAAATCATATTCACTTGAGGAAAAATTCTAAATTTCTAATTTCCTACAACAGTAGGAAATAAAGATTAATTAGTTCAAAGAAGTTGATTTAAATTTGCAGCTAAATTCTCAGTAAACTTTAAACAAATGATCAGGGCAGAATGCTGTAGTTAGAAGATTTTTGGAGTTGCAAGATGCTCACAGTTCAAGGCTGATAATTTAGCTGTGTGACCAAGGGCAAGTCATTTGACTTAAACGTACAGTAGGACAAGTCCTTCCTATTTCATAGAGACATAATGAGTGGAAAGTGCTTTGTCAGCATTATGTGTTATATAAATATAAGTTATTGTTACATAAAACTTTTTTTCTCTTTTGAGTAGATCAGAACTGTCCAAAATGCAGCCCATGGGTGCATGTGGTGGGATTTATGTAGCCTGCCTACAAGCATGGAAATTTACATGAATGCTTTAGTAAATGAAGTTGAGCTACTGCAGAACTCTCACTAAAATGGCAAATCAAAATATATTGTCTATTGTTTCAATAAAAACCTAAGGTTGGACAGCCCTGAAGCATTTAGAACGTTTGCCTTGTTTCCTAGTGATAGTCACTGTTAGGAATGTATAGATAGATTTACAATTCCCATCTCTTAGATGGCTCTTGGGAAAACGAGAGCTGAGTAACAACAGAAATTATCCTCAATTTATTCTGTCTGTATCTTGTGTGTATGTATTTTTTTGCATGCTGTCTCTACCCCATTAGACTTGTGAGCTTCTTAAGATCATGAATTACTTCTTTCTTTGTATCCCCTGAACTCAGTACAATGCTTGGCACATAGTAGATGCTTAATTGGATGTTGACACTGACTAGCAACATGAAGGGAGCTGTCACCAGTGAGTTACAATTGCCCTCTCTGAATTGCAAGGTGGGGCAGCTGACAAATATTTAAAAAAAAACCCAACTCTCTTTCTTACAATTATCATAAACCAACTGTTTTTCCTTTTATTGGTCCTGACATTGTTGTATATATGTTCAATTTCCACAATGGTAGCTTATGGTAAAATCATCATTTTTAAAATAAATTCTCAAACCAGAGTATTTTTACAAATTTGGTATTACCGGTTGGTTTTCCTTTTTTCTTACTCCATGAAACTAGTATGTATCTTTTGCCCAACAATTCGAAAGAAATGGTTGCTTAAACTTGACTTTCCTCCTTTTGGCCTTCAGCATCCGGATCTGCTGGCTGTCCCTGAACAACATAACATCTCTCTCAACGGAGCAGTCAGGGAGCATGTGTTTCCCTCTCCCTTCTAGCATCTAGCACATTGTAAGGACCCAATAAATCTTTTACAACAATAATAGACCCTGGAAAGAGGGCTTTGGCTTTGGCTCACTGCTGCTCCAGGAGAGGAGGAGGGAGCAGGGAGTAACATCTGTGGTGAGTCAGGATAGAGTTGGCTCTAGTTTACGGGAGCCTTGTGGTAGCTCCCTGAGTAGAGGAGACGAGGCGGACAGCTGGCTCTCACAGAATTGGTTCTAGTGCTCCCGCCACGGTGCTGGATGGTGGGGCCATCAGAAAAAAGAAACAGGCAAAAGTGTGGGAACATTTTCAAATGAACTACCCACTCTATTTTCCTTGCTTCCATGGAATCAGTTCAGACAGCTGCAGAGCCAGGAGTTCTTTCCCACTGGTTGACAGAACTTTCTCCTCTTTCCTTTGAGGGGTGGGTAGCTGGGGTTGGCAGCTTACCTCTCCATTCCCCCAGATGCTGGCTGCCCTCCTTCTTAGACTCCTTTAGGAGATAATTTATATAACGGACTGTTAGTGTCATGTGCTGTGGTTGTTTTTGATTTAGTTTTCTGAGAACTGAGCTCTGGAAAGTCAAGGGAGTGGTCGCTTTGGAAATTGTTCTCTAATTAAAGGGTGTACCTCTGAGGCTGTATAAGCTGAGCATTTTCCAAATTGTTGTCAATTCTAACCTTGACCCATATGGACCACCCACTTGTGGGTCATGATTGGTTCATAGAAATACATAGATGGCTTACCCCTGGGATAATACAGATTGCCTTAGATCAGAATTAGGACCACTGAGGTAATAAAATACATGGAAAGCTTCTATTAATTAGTATAATTTTTGTTGAAAAATGGGCCTACCCACTCAAGTTAAGAAATGTTTCATTATCAAATTAGGGGAGAATTAAAAAATGTAGAGTTTTTGTTGAGAAGTCTTATATGTTAAAACCTATTTTGGTGCTAATGATTTCAGAACATTCCTTAGTTAAGAGAAAACATTTTTATTTGCACTTTAAGTTCAAAAACTAGACTTCTACTTTTGAGGTTTTGTAAAGTTATGATTTTTGGTTATAGGATACCAGAACAAAAGCAAAAATAACCCAACATACATGAAACCTTATACATTTTTTCTTTTGAGATACCTAGCATATATTAATATTGTTTATCTAAATTGTAGAGCTTTGCCTTGTTTTAATGATCACTTTTCATCTTTGTAAAATAAATGTTACTGTGAGATGTCCATTTCAATTGATGCTAATTTTTCTAATAACTGGATAGCCAACTTTGCTTTTTAATATTAGAATAGAGATGGAACAAGAGTAACTTTTTGATCTTGGCATTTTGGGGAATTACTTATATTCCTACACATATACACATTAGTGCACATGCATGTCTTTTGCATTTAAGTCATTTTTTTTGTGCAGGCCTGTGATTTCAGTGGTTAAGAGAACTCCTAGTATCATTGGGATGGGGGGATAACAAGAATTACAACTATGTGCCAGGTATTACATTGCACCTATTATGTATTACATCTACTACGTACCTGGTACTGTGCTAAGGGCATTATAAATATTATTTCATTTTATCCTTACAACAATTCTGTGAGATAAGTGCTATGATTACTCCCATTTTACAGGTGAGACTAAGTACAGACAGACACTAAGCAACCTTCTCAAGGACATATAACTAGCTAGTGTCTGAGACCTAACTTGAATTTAGGTCTTTCTGACTCCACACCCCTCACTCTATCCACTTCTCCACTTCTTCTAGGTTAAGATAGGGGATACTGAAATGTTAACTGACTTGCTCATGTGCCTGTGACAGGACTTTCACCCAAGTTTTCCTGCTTTTAAGGACCCTTCTGCACTCTATGCTATCCTACCACTTGGGTCAGATTCTCCCATCTTAATAATGTTCTCTATGTAGATGCTTACATTTTTTTCTTCATTATTAAAGTGCCTTGAGTCTCTATCTTAGCCCTCTTTTATGAAAATTTTTATTGCTTATTATAGCTTTGGACATTTCCTTTATCCAAATGACTTCTGATTCTAAATGTCATCCCTTCTCTCCAGAATGCTTCTTTAGATTTTCTTCTGATGGAATTCTCATTAGGCTCAACTGTTTAATTCAAATAGTTCTCTCCTTTGTGATTTTACAGAATTCCCAGGTTCTAATCAACATGCTATACTTAGATTGTAATCCCTATCCTATTTAACCTATTTTTTTTCATCTTTTTGTGAAGTTTTGCTATTTTAGTTAAGGCGCTTAATTTCCAATAGGATGCCATCCTCTGACACCAATTCAGAATTTTACAACTTATATACTTTATAACTTTATGAAACTGTTGTATTATTATTTTTTTAAATCACTGAACTACATGATGCTTTTCCCATGGCATTTCCTGTTTCCACTTAAGGAATCTTTATAGTTAGCATTGCTTTACTCATTGGAAACTCTGTTAACCTTTTCATCCTCCCCTGCCAGTTGACCATTGTATTTCTCTGTAACGAAACTCATTGCCTTTGCTGAGGTAGTGCTTCATGTAAAGCACCATGAATAAGATGGGTTCCTGGTTTTGCTAATCGTGTGTATGATTATTGTGCTGGAAATTATTATATGGAAGCTGGGCTGCCTTGGTGTAAACCTTGATGTGTAGGAAATGATCATTTGAATTTCTTTCAGAAGGCTTCAGCATTATTGTTGCCTTTTGTCTTTCAGTTACTTCACTTCTTCCCTTCTGACAAAGAAAAGCAACTAAGCCAAAAATTCAACTCACCAGCCAGTGTACAAAATACTGGATTTTGTCCTAGTAGTCTTTCGCCTGTGCTGTGAGAGGCAATATATGTTTCATTAGCTGTTAGTGTAGGACAGAAATATCAAACTTGGATCCATTTCTATTTGAGTTTGATACCACTGCTATAGAACATTCACCGATTTTTCAGTCACTCAGAATTCGACTTCATTTCAGTGATCTTTTCATGTAAATTATTATAGTCATTGTGTATATTATCTTGGTTCTGCTTATTTTGCTCTGCATCAGTTTTCATATAGTTCCTCCCACATTCCTATGAATTCCTTTTATATTTCATTTCTTAATGTGCAATGATATTTTATTATACCCATAGTTTTTTCAAGCATTTCTCAATCAATGGGTATCTACTTCGAAGTTCATCAGTACCACAAAAAGTGCTATGAATATTTTGGTATATTGGATCTTCGTTTTTGTTTTTTGACCTCCTTGGGGATATGGGACCAGTGCTGAGATCTCTATATCTAAGAGTATAGACAAGTTACTCAATTTTCATGAGTAATTCCAACTGGAGATCCAGACTCATTGGATCATTTCCTACCTTTACCAAAAGAGTGCCTATTAATTGCATTTTGAAGTACATTTGAGCAAAATGTTAATTGCTTTCCTATACAGTTGTTTTTCTAACATGTGAAAAAGAAGAAAAGATGATGATGGGAAGAGAGCGATTGGGGAGAGAAGGTGGGAAGAAAAATATTTTGCCCTGCCTTACTAACCATTTGATTGGCTGTTGCCAAAATAGAAGAATGGCAGGCCCTAGGGTTTATTCCTTTCCTACCCTCCCTTTCCCACTTTAATATCTCCCCCTGGTTACCCCTAGTAGTCGAGTACTTCAAAGTATGTAGGGAAGATTTTAATGTGCCCTATAAGTAGACAAGTTCTGCTTTTTAAAAAAAAAATCCTGAACCTAAATAGCATTGTCTCGTGTGTGTGTGTGTGTGTGTGTGTGTGTGTGTGTGTGTGTGTGTATTAAAAAATGTTCTCTGAGGCTTACTGATTATGTTAAGGTAGTATAATAATGCTATCTAGAAACACTTTGTTTTGGTATTTGTTGGGATGTACTTGGGCACCTGCTACTTAAGTGAGAAAGCATAAACGGTTTTATTGTGCTGTAAAAGTTTTTGAAAATTTAAAAAATATTTTATTTAGAATTTTTTATACTAGGCTTTTGGGAGCACAAATATACCAGTGCAAATTTTTATAGTACTTCCTGATCACATCTTTATTTTTGCCTATTAATATTAAACAAAGTACTCTACAAATACTCATATTTACCAGTGCTATAATGATTCATTTTTTTCCCCTCTTTTGTTTGTCCACCCACTGCTCCTCTTTGTAAGGATGATCTTCAGGGTATTGTTTTTTTTTTCTTAAGCATTTCCAGCTGTTAATTTTCCAACACCTCCTTTCCCTTCCTTCTCCTCTCTTTTTCTGACTTTCTATCCTTTCCTTTCCCTCTTCTGGATGTTTGTAATCCTACTGTGTGCTTATTTAAAATTGTTCTTCAGTTCTACAAATGTTCAGGGGGTGAAATTCATTATGATTTTAGAGAATCTTGTTAGTAATTAGTTTGTTTCAATATTTAACTTTGCTTGTCTGGATTTGTAAACTTGACTTTGCCTCAGGAATGTAATGGGATTGGGAAATGGTAAGCTGTATACAAACTAACCTGGCAAAAGATAGTGGTTCAAACTGTACTAAAGAGGAATATGCTTTCAGGTCACATGCCTCATTTTTATCTCCCCATGACATCCTGTTTTGAAAAAAAATCCTCTTCTATAATGCTTCCATAGTGTCCCAATTAGCTACCAAATTTAATTACAACTGTTTTTAATTCAATTCAGCATACATTTGCTGACAACTATTCTATGCAGATCTTTCATTGAAATCCTACTCTGATCCCTCATTCTACATGGAGGTATTTTTTTTTAAAAATTAAATTTTATCGATCTCTTGTTTTTAAATGACTGTAATTTCTCAATATGTCCCCCTTCATACCTAGTGATAGATTTTTTTAAGTAGGAAGAAAAAGAAATTTACCTTCTAACAGATTTTTTTAAGTAGGAAGAAAAAAAAATTATCAAAACTAACATCCCCCTAATCCAATAATAGTTGCAGTATTCATGGTCCCTTAACCTCTGCAAAATAGAGGAAGAGGTTCATTTTCTCTTTTCATTGAGGCCCAAGATTGGTCTTCAGAATTACAGAGTGTTTAGTTTAATTTGTTGTTGTTATTTCTGTTTAAATTATGGAAGTCATCTGGATTTTGAAAGGCTGTTCCAGAAGGAGTCAAGCTCTAGTAGGGCTTAGCAAACTGTAAAGGCTTCATGCATTGACTTATATGTCTATTGTCTGAGAACCACTTGGCCTAGTCCAAGGTGGAAAAGGGTCATCAACAGAAGTCTGGCTATTAAATGATAAAGATATTTTTTTTTGCTGTGGTGATTCATGAAGCATAGAGCAATTTCCATCTTCACTATTGGAAGAAGTACCCACACTGGTGAAATCATGGCCCTTTATATATATGTGCAAAGCATTGTGTTAAGGATTAGGAAAGGAAGGAAGGAAGGAAAGGAAAGAAAGACAGACATGGTCCTTGATGTCAAGGAGCTTGATAAAGTAATAGGCACAAATACACAAAGAGCATGAATTCAAATATAATGGAAAATAGAACATGAAAAATTCACAAGAAATTCAATGGATTTCAGAGTCCAAGAAAGGAAATATTTCTAGCTTAGAAGGGTATCAGAAAAATTCACGGAAAAGGTAGCATTTGAGTTGGGTTTTGAAGAATTTATGCCTCAGGTGTCTTTTCTTTTATCATCTACATTAAACACACACACACACACTCATAGCTATCAGTCTGTCATGTTTGTCCTTTGATGACTCAGGTAGAGTCTGACCACATTGAGCAACTCTGCCTCACTTGAATCCAATTCATGGGCAATTCAAGACATCACCTGTGATGTTATTGGTCCTCTTTGAAAATAAGGGGCCACCACTAACCACCACCACCACCACCACCACCACCATACCACCACCACCACCACCACCATACCACCACCACCACCACCACCACCACCACCATACCACCACCACCACCACCACCACCACCACCACCATACCACCACCACCACCACCACCACCATACCACCACCACCACCACCACCACCACCACCACCACCACCATACCACCACTACCACCACAGCCATCTATTCTGTATTAGTATCTTAATCTTTCCTCACCCAGAGATTTGTAGCCTAATCTTAATGAGGAGCTATTTTTGCTACCCTTAAAGTGTTATAACCAGTGACAAAGGGAGGTAGATTATTCTGACAGTATTTTGGGAGTAGGATGGTATAGGAGATGTAAGATCCTGACTCCCTCTACCTTCTTGTTGTGCATTCTTGCTAACCAGGGAGAGAGGTTTTAGTGGTAATAAGGAATTGTACTAATGTTCTTGAGTCACAGGAAAGATGGATATGTCAAGGAAGCTGTTTTGGGGATCAACCAGGTAAGAATTCATGATTGACTGGTAGATCTCAGTTGAAGTGTCAGAAATGACTGCTCTAATCTTTAAAGGTCCTCAGTCATCTAGTCCCAGGTGCTGCATACTCTTTGAATTCAGATAAAAGTTTGGAGAACATTTAATATAGAGTGAGCTCTGCAGTATAATATAGTAAAAATATACACTTAAAAAATTGGCTCCTAAAAGTTATCTGTGTTGATCCTTCTGGGGAATCTCTTTAGAATACTTTCCGATTCTGGTATTAGAGGGTGAAAATTGCATTAAGTGTGTCATAGAATGTGCCCGGGAAATAAGTGGGTGGAAAAATTCTCTCCGTTTTGGAACATTATTTAATTAAATACATTTTCTTTGGTACTTTGAGACTTTGGCATTGTGAAATTTAAGAAACAAAGTAAGATTCCCACAGATTCAAATTGTCATAAATAATTGATTAATACCAATGCAATCATAATAAGATTAAATGAAGTCTGTGCTTTCAAGCATTCATTGCTGTCCATCATTCCCTATCTTTAATATTGCTCCCTTTCATAAAGTAACATCTATGTAGGGGTCCTTCTTTGGGGATTAAAAGCTTCATTTTTCACTGTTTTTCTCATATCCCTTTAAGTATCCTAGAGAACAACCATAATGGATGCCTCATGAAACAGAGAACAAGTCTTTTGAGTACTTACTGTCATCTTCTTAGCTTCCTAGAGTTCATCGGTCAGACTGAATTCTTGCTATCACCCTTTTCCTACAAATAAATATTTTATTTTATAGTATTTGACTATATATGAATAAATACTGCTGTATAGTGAGGATGCAAGGGAAGTGGCCCGTTGATTTTTTTGGAATAGGGGATTTCTGATGCAGACACCCTCTGTACCAATGCATATTGGCACTCTATCTGCAATTTAAAGTCTAAGAGAGTTCCTGGGAACACTAGAAGATTAAGTGTGTTACCCAGATATACAGCCAGTACCTATCAGGTAGAACTTGAACCCGGAACTTCAGAAATGTAAGCCATGCCTTTATAATTCTGTGAGATTAAGACTAAATATAGGTTATTTAAATTTTTGTATTGAGAGCATTTTCATTTTGACAAAATTTTTTAGCCTTGAGTTTTCATAGGAACAAGAGACCATAAACTGAGAGCTGGAATGGACTGAAAAGGCCAGCTAGTCCAAACTCCTGATTTTACAGATAAAAAAACTGAGTCCCAAAGAAGTTCAGTGAGTTGCCTGAGGCTGTACAGATGGTAAAGCTGGCATTTTAACCCAGGTTCTTTGGTTCCAAGCTCAGCACTCTTTCCACACAATATTGTGAATAATTTTTTTATAAAACTGATTTTAAAAATTTAGTAGTTTTGGAGGTAAATGATATACTTTTTTTCAATTAAAAAAACAAATAGGTAAAGTTCTATGTATACAATATTCTTAAAAGACGTATTTTACATAGTACCTACTACTCTTATAATCATATTTTTTCCCCTGGAACAAAAGGCCATAGAGTGAAGGATGAAGAATTCAATTTAATTTTCAATAAACAGTTATTAAATGCCTACTATATATAAGCATTGGGGATATAAGAAGAGGCAGAAGATAGTCCCTGTCCTCAAGGAGCTTACAGTCTAATGGGGGAGATAACATACAAATAAATATATACAAATAAAGCTATATACAGGAAATATAAGAAATAAAAGAGGGAAAGCACTGTAATTAAGAGGAGATGAGGAAAGCTTCCTGTAAAAGGGGGATTTTAGTTGGTATTTATAGAAAGACTGGGGCGGGGGGAGGTCAGTAGTTGGAGTGGAGGAGGGACAATGTTCCAGGTGTGCAGAACAGCCAGGGAAAATGCCTGGAGTCCAGAGATGGAATGTCTTGTTCATGGATTAGCCAGAAGGCCATTGTTACTATATTGAAGAGTTCATGTTAGGGGAGTAAGGTATACGAAGACAAAGATGGAAGGGGACTAGGTTATGAAGGGCTTTGAAAGCCAAACAGATTTTTGTATTTGCTCCTAGAGGTCATAGGAAACTTCTGGAGTTTATTGAGCAGGGTGTGTGTGTGGGTGGGTGGTTGTGATGATATGATCAGACCTGAGTTTTAGGAAAATTCATTTTAGTGGCTGAATGGAAGATGGATTGGAGTAGGGACAGACTTGAGGCAGGCAGACCCACCAGCAGGTTATTGCTGTAATTAAGGCATCAGGTGATAAGGGCCTGCACTATAGTGTTGGGTGGCAGTGTCAGAGGAAAGAAGGGGGCATAGTAGAGAGAAGTTGGAAAGGTGAAATCGGCAGGCCTTGGCAACAGCTTGGATGGGGGAGTGGGCTTGTTGGGGTGAGAGACAGTGAGGAATCCAGGATGACTCATAGATTTCAAGTCTGAAGTACGACAATGATACTATTCCTTTCCTTACAGCAGGAATTCTTAAACTGGCGTCTCTAAACTTGGTTTTTTAAATATAGATTTTAGTAACGATTTCAATATAATCTGTTTCCTTTGTTATCCTACATATTTCATTTTATGCATTTAAAAACATAATTCCCAGAATGGTTCATTAGGCTTTACCAGATTGCCAGAAGGGGCCATGGCACAAGAAAAGGTTAAGCATGCACGCCTTAAAGTTTAAGCTTCTTTGAAACCCGTATGTAATATGAAGAGAGCCCTGCTACAAGCCCTCCTGATTATCTGGCACCAAGTTAAATTTGGGTGAAGTTAATTATTTACTCTTTGAAAAGAGGGACTGAATTAATTCCTCAAGTCCTACCCTCAGATAGTAAACATCAGAATTCTCTGTTGGATTTTTATATAAATGTAATGGACAAACAGAGGCAGCGTGATGTGATGGATAGACAGTAGGTATTAGAGTTAGGAATTCCTGGGTTGAAGTGCTACCTTTGACATATACTAGCTATGGGATGCTGAGAAGGTTTTTCCTCTTTCTAGGGTACCCCAGGGTTCTAAGTTTCTGAGAGTTGTCAACCTGCATTGGTTTCTTCACTAGGAAGCTCCCTGTGTCAATGAAATAACAGGTTCAGTCCCTTTGCAAGTCAACAACACAAGGAACAAAATAGCAGGGTCTGTATGGTCTTTACCACACTTAGCCTTTTAATTGGACTTCTTAGCAGTCTTGAGTTTATTAGAAATGATGCATTACAAAAATGTGTCGTACTGGTTTTTTGCTTCTGATAAGCAGGAAGACAGCTTCTTAAGATTTAAGTTTATGCTCAGTAGCTAGTAAACAATTTATTAATTATAGAATCTTACATTTGCCTTGCATATTGCCTACAAAGTGTTTTCCCAACATCTATCTCATTTTATTTTTTGTAAGCAAGACAGTTATTATTCCCACTTTACAGTGAGGAAAACTTGTTGAATAAGTAGCAAAGTTAGATCTGTACTTTACAGTGGAAAACGTCTCTCTGGGTTCTGCTGTTACTTAATTAGCAACCTCTGTAAGTAACTGATGTCACTGTATATCAGGGCTAGAAATAATCATGATAGCTCTTCCTTCAGCAGCTTGAGCATATGCATTGAACAGCAGAGAGCATGGTAACATGGGAGGAGCTTTGGATTTAGAATCAGGGATGATCTGAGTTCAAAACTTACTGTGTGACCCTGTGAGAATCACTGAACCTAGCTACCTCAGTTTCCTCCTCTGTAAAATGGAGATAATAACAGCACCTACATCACAGGTTATTGTGAAGATCAAATGATATAACATATATAAAGCACCTTACAAAACTTTAAATTTTTCTCTAAGCGTTATCTACTACTATTTAGTATCTTTGGACCTAATTTTCCTCATAGATAAAAGAGGGGCTTGGACTAGGGTCCTTTTCAGTTCTAAATGTGTGATTTGTGCATGCATGTGTGTGTATGTATGTATGCAAAAGAGAGAATCACGAGGGGAGGGAGGGAGGGAGGGACAGAGACAGAGACAGAGACAGAGAGAATATATAAAAATACAAGACAACAATGGTACTAGCCTCAAGTTCCCTAACAGATTTCAAAGTAGAAGGCAGTGACAGAAGAATAATAGTTTCTAGTGCTTTTTTCAGCAAATTTTATTTAATTCAACAAATATTTATTAAATAAGCCTGTTCAGTGAAGGCTTCATGGTGGAGGTGGCTCTGAGCTGGTATTTCTACAGGAAATTCCAGGAAATGAAGAGTGTTTCAGGAAGAGGGTTTTGCGTGTGTGTGTGTGTGTGTGTGTGTGTGTGTGTGTGTGTGTGTGTGTGAGAGAGAGAGAGAGACAGAGACAGAGACAGAGACAGAGAGAGAGAGAGAGAGAGAGAGAGAGTGAGAGAGAAAATGAACAGGCAAAATAAGATGGGATAAGATCACATAATATTGAGTAGACTAGCTTGAATGGGATAACAGATCTATAAATAGGAATGGAGCGAAATGAAGAAGTATAAGGATATGGGCTAAAGTTTGAATTTTATGAGGTAGGCAGAAGTGGGAGGGAAGTGTTCATAAAATTTTTGAGTTGAGCGACCTATGTATTTTTCATTTTAGGTCTGAACCTGTGCTTTAATTTGTGTAGGAAAACTCCAATTGTGGAAACTCCTTTCAGGGATGAATGTATATGGGTAATTCAGCTACTTTTCATAGCCTTAAGAGGGTTACCTGAAACACTGAGAGTTTGGGTGACTTGCTTGTGGTTACACAACGAGTGTATGTCAGAAGCAAGATTTAAACTCAGCCTTTTCTGATGTGGAAGCTGACCGTCTATCCCCCTAAGCCATGATGCCTCAATGGGATCTTCTTAGGCTAAAGTACAAATTCTGGAATTCAAAACACCTCACAATCTGGTTCCTACTTATTTTTTCTTCCTCATTCCACTCTATTCTGTTTTTAAAAACTGACTTCCGTGTTCCAGTCAAATTGAATTTCTTACTAATTGCTCCATGATTTTATTCTGCATTTTTCTGCCAGCACATTACACTTTCATGTAGGGAGATTCCTTTGAAAGCTGTATGAAAGCTGGATTCTAAGAGGCCAAGTGGAAAGCTACTGTTATAGACCAGATGATGGTGATGAAGACATGAGCTGGGAGGGTGTGATAGTACAAATCGAGAGGAGGGGCAGACATGAAAAATACATCAAGGTAGAATCTACAGGACTTGTGAACTGATTGGATGGGGGAGAGAGAGAATGAGAAAGTGGGGTAAAGTCAGAGATGGCTCAGGTTTTGAGCATAGGTGATGGAAGGATGGCTCTTCTGTTAACGAAAAGATGGAAACTGGGAGCAGGGGAAAATTGTTAGTGGGGAGATGATAAGTCAAGTTTGAAGTTCTACAGAGTATTGAGAGAGAGGAGGGAGCTTTTGGGGGGGATGCTCAAAGCTAGAAGAGGAAGAATCATCACTTAAAGTGACTGAGTAGGATTGGTTAAGACAGATGAGAGGAGAATGAGAAGAAATTAATTGTCTGGAATCCAAGGGAGGAGAGAGTATCCAAAAAGAATGAATTGTTGGTGTTACCTAATACAGAAAGATTAAGGAGGATAGGTACTAGGAAAAGGTCATGGAGTTTGGCCCTTGAGAAGTCTTTAGATAACTGAGAGAAAGCAATTTTGGTAGAATAGTGAGTATGAAAATGATAACTGAAAGCATTGAGGAGTAAGTGGGTGATGGAGAAGTAGAGGGTTGAGAATATGGACAACTTTTTCTCAAACTGAGCAGCAAAGGGAGAAGAAAGAAGATTATAGCTTGAGGATATGATCAAGTGAAGTATGTTTTAGAAAAGTAGATACCTTAGTATATTTGACATCAAACAGGAAGGAACAAATAGAGTGGGAGGCTGGTGGGGGGGGGCAGCTCTAAAAGGAGATAGGAGACAGATCATGTGGATAAGTTAGCTTTTGTTATTTCCCTCCTTCCTTCCTTCCTTCCTTCCTTCCTTCCTTCCTTCCTTCCTTCCTTCCTTCCTTGTTCAAGCTCTACTGTAGACAGATCAGTTGAGTTATTGAAGAAAATGTAATGGATGAAATATAAGGGTGTGAAAAGTAGCTGAAACTTATAGAATATGACATTCAATAGTGTACTAGAAGTGGTTGGCAAAGCGCTATATAAATGTCAGCTATTATGATTATTATTATAAATGATTCATATAAACTGGTTATTAAAATGTAATCTTTTTGACAGAGCAGTTATTGGCTCTCTAGCTTTACTGCCTTGCTTTGCTAGGTTATTCATTCATTTCATTCGATTCATTTAACACATTTATAATTGAATGCCTGCTACATACAGGGCACTGTGCTAGGCACTGTTCACTTTGTATGACTTTCATGCCCTCGTGTACTTTGCTTCAGCATTAAAATTCTTTGGCATTTAAAGAAAAAAATAAATAATATTATTACTGGTTATATTTTATTTGGATGCCATGCATGGGATAATGTTTGTGAGATTACTCTGAAAATTGTAAAGCATTAAAAAAAAGTATGGTGGCATCATTTGACTTATCTTAAGCTTAGCTAAAACATCACCTATGACTTGAGGCCTTTCTTGATTCTCTTCCTTCTGTTATTACCTCTCTCCAGCCATTAAAATGACATTGTATTTAATTTGTATGTGTTTGCACATGTTTATTGTGCTATATGCCATGGAAAAATAGTAAGTATATATGTATATGTCTAAATTATGTTGTAACTAATTTGTATGTGTTTATTTATGCTTGTACTATATGGTATGGAAATATAGTAAATATACATGTATATGTATATATATATAAATATATATAAATTACATTGTAATTAGTTTTTTATGTTTATATATGCTTATACTATATGCTATGGAAATATAGTAAGACATATATATATATATAAAATTACATTTTAATTCATTTGTATGTGTTTATATATGCTTATGCTATATGCTATGGAAATATAATAAGTATTTACAAGTGTATGTATATGTGTGTATACACACACAGGGTACATGTCTTTCATGATAGAATGTCAGCTTCTCAAACTTATTTCATTTTTGTCTTTGGAGCCCCTGTGCCTAACACAGTGCCAGACACACAGAGAAGACTTAATAATCTCAAGGAAAACATGTGCTGAGCAAGAATCAATGTGCTTCATATATAGGACATTTATTTTAAAGGACAAAGGCCCTCTTTTCTATATTTCTAATGTATTTAAAATTTATGCTTCCTTTCTATAAATTTTGCTGCTAAAATCTATAATTTGAACATGATACTTCTTCCACTTGGTATTTTTAAATAGTAGATTACTGTAGTACTCCAATGAAATGTATATTACTTATGTGTGTATATGCATATGTATGTATGTACACATATATATATATGTGCATCTATACGTGCATATATGTATATAGTGGCCCTCAGTATATATTGTAAAGACTTTTGGCAACTACTCTAATTAAAATTAATTATCAGAATAAAACAAAATCTTGTGTAACAGAGATGTAATTTATCTAAGAATGGCATTAAAAAGTGTAACAATATCAAAATTTTTAACAATATATGTATCTGTATGCTATCTCATTGGTATCCGGGCAATTGGGACAATGCAAAATTAGTTTCAATTTCCTATGAGAAGGAGATGTGAGAGTTAAAATAAATTGCTGATAAAGCATCTACTTGGGAGAATAGTGTATTTTGAAACTTTGTGCAATATCAGCCTTTTCTTTCAATTCTATGGAAATATAGTAAGAGACTGTGAAGATTTATTAGGGGCAGTTTTCAACCATTCCTCTTGTATAAAAGTTCAGACTTTGCTAATTTAGTAAAGGTTACTTAAATGGGGGAGAATAGCAAATATTTCTAACCTTATTGGGCAAACATCTGTTCTTTATAACATCTAACACATTGTTGGTGTCCAATAAACATAGACTAATTATCTGCCTATACCAGAACATTCTGGACAACAATTCTTAAATATATTAAAATGCTGAAGATAGTCTTTGTTATTTAACCACTCAGAAATGGACTAATGGTTATTCTTTCATAAAACACTGAAAAATTAGCCTGTTTCAGAAGCACCATCATATGTATAATGAAGAAGTTTAGACTGTTAAAATGATGCCTATTCTGAGTAGGTGGGGAATGTAAGAATTGGGGTAAGGTGACAGTATATAAAGGAAAATAATAAAACTGCCTTTTTCTAAGAAATCCTTATGGTACCAGAGAAAAATACTGGTCAATGGTCTTTCCATTTTTGATGCCTTTTACCCACATTCAACATACCTGGGTAAAATGTGGAAATAAAATTGATGGAAAGGAGGATTTTTAAAAATTCTAATGGTGAACAGGAGTGTATACATAAGATGAATTTGAATTTTGGAAAATAATCCAGTTCAAATTTTGCTGCCCATTTCTTGGCCCTAATTTTGCCCAAATTATATTTCTGCTAAAGGGCTGCTTGCACCTTAATAGTGCGTAAGTCAATACATGTGCAATGAGGTTAAGATTAGAAAGATATATGCTGTCATATAAGATTGAGTTTCTCTTGCACTATACTCAAAAAAAGGACAATTTATTATTTTCTTAAGGTCTCCCTGGATATGCACATAAAATGTTCTCGTCTCTTCCCTCTCCTAGAGCTTGTTATTTTTTAAATTTTTTTTCAATTAACAAGCATTTATTTTCTCCAAATCAAAACCCTTGTAACATCATCATCATCATCATCATCACCATCATTACCATCTTCATCATCACTGACATATGATGTTTGCAAAGCACTCTACAAATATTATCTCATTTTATGCTCATAGCAAAGCCTGGGCGTTAGGTGCTATTATTATGTCCTTTTTACAAGTGTTGAAACTAAGGCAGAAAAAGGTTGTGTCTTGCCCAGGATCATATATCTTATGTTTGAAGCTGGATTTAAATTCAGTTTTTCTTGGTCACAGGTCCAGTGCTCTATCTAGTGTGCCACCTAGCTGCCTCCATCATAGTTAAGGAAGTCAAATTCTCACTTTGGCCATGTCCAAAAAATGTATGTATCATTCTATATCTTGAGTCCATCACCTCTTTAACAGGAGAAGGTAATGGTTCTTCATTGATTGCCTGGATTTGTGATTGCTCAGTCCATTGATCAGAATTCTTACTTTTTAAAAAGTTGTTTGTGTTCATAATGTTGTTCTTAATCCTATAGTTTATTAGAAAAAAGACCTACCTTAAAAATGGAATAGTCAACTAGCCTGATCTCTGATTATTTAAAACTTTGCATCTCAAGGAATGATACCTTATCTTAGCCCAGGCCCAGATGAATTCTGAGCAAACATTTTCCTCAGGCTTGCTTGTCCGGATAGAAGTCACAATATTGTTTAATTATAATTATTATATATCATGTTATTATATATTATATATGTTATATAATAATAGGTAATATATTATATTATATAATTACAATAATAATTATTATTGTTAGCTAGTATTTATATAATGCTTTAAGGTTTGCAGAGTGCTTTTTAAAACTATCATTTTATCCTCACAGCAACCTTGGGAGGAAGTCGCACAATTATTATTCCTATTTTACAGAGGAGAAAGTTGAGACAAATAGTGATTTACACATAGCTAGTAAGTGTCTGAGGTAGGATTTGAACTCAAGTCTCCCTGTCTCTAAGCTCTTACTCCTAGCCATGCCACTGGAAAAAAGTAATACATTCACTTTTATATTTTTGGTGATGTCTGCAGCATTTTAAGTGCAAGCATGTTAATGGCACAAGCTATAGGGTTTAATCATATGCAAAAGTGAGGTGGGAGCGATTTTTCATTTTAGTAAATATTATTTCTTTCTCAAAAATGGAAAAAAGAAAACAACAACAACCAAACCTCCTACTCCCAATCATTACCAGTTAGGTATTAAATATAAAATTATATAGCTAACTCCCAAAAGTCAGAAACTGCAGCAGAGAATTTCAGCTTGTTTGGTAATAATGATAGATTGCAGTGAATATTTTTAGCATTTGAGACACAAAATTACAATGAATTGAAAGATAGCGTACAGTTTGGAAGCCTAGAATAGTATTTCCTGGGTTGGAGGGGAGGGGATGTGGTTGAGCCAATTTGGCATTTTTGTTTTTTTCCTTTACTGATGGAGAGTGTAGATTTTACTTCATTCCTTGAAAACATGTACTTGGATAGACCTGTGAGTACTGTGTATTTCAGTGAAGTCCATTTTGATGTGTGTTTCAGTGGCTCTCTGTGGATTTTTGCATATAACATTAAAACTTAGTCCCTTGGAAGATGCCATAAAGAAGTTTCGCCGTACAGAGATTTTAATTAATTCTTATAAATTCTCACAAGAGTTGCTTTGAACTATAGAGTTTCCAATCTACTGGGTCTGATGAAACCTACCTCTTAGAGTGCTTTGGGAAATGACTGTTGAAATCTCATGAGCTGTTAATGATTATATGTGGAGACTAGTGAAGGACTGGTGAGATCACTGATGGCTGGAAAGACAGAGATACTTCCTGAAAAATTAGGAAGTGCCCACCCATGACAAGCCAGTTAGTTTAACTTCCATATTTCTGGAACTTTGAAAAGTAAGCATGCTGTATTTGGAGGATAAACAGAACATTTAGTGACAGCCAAAAGCTAGATTTACTTAGCAATTAGCTCCATTTTCCAGAGGTGTTGGCCTCCTGTTCAGGATGTCTGTGGACAACATCCAGTGGCAGGGCTTATGTAGTAACTAGGGCATTGGGTTAAAGAAGGGAATGCAGTTAATTTCCCTTTTGGTTCTCTTTTGCAAAAGTAGAAAGTTCAGATTATCAGTTGGGAGAGATAGCTCACTACTTTCCCCATAGTTTATTTCCAGATCAGGCAAGTCTTGAATTCCTAAACTGAGCCAACTGAATACTGACTTTGGGTTCAAATTCTAGTTCTACTGGATTTGCTTCTTATATGACCTCAGGCTATTAATTTAACCATTCTGGGCTTCACTTGCCTTATCTTTAAAAATAGGAGGGTAGGACTGGATAATCCATGAGGGTCCTTTTAGCTCTAAATACTGTGATTCTAAGAGAATCAATAAGAGATACTCATTTTTTGAATAATGGAATGACAGTATGGGATTTGGTCAGTGGTAGGGTTAGTAAATGTTTAACAGCTAATTCACCACGGGACAAAAGTATGCACAACATACTTTTATGTATAATCTGCATTATTAGCATTTTCTCTATTACTTTCTAAAGTGTAGACATTCAACAAAATAATAAATCTGGTCATGATTTATTGTGTTTGCTCATTGTCAAGGTGTTGATAGTGAAAAATTCACAATCAGCTCTAGCTAGTTCAATATGGCTCCAGCAAACCCCTGGATTTGGTACTCTGTTAATCAAAATAAATTTGTTAAGCTACAGAGAGACAAACTCATTCAGTGACTAGTGTGTTCACTTGCTAAATTTACTCTCATCTAACAATCCAGCTTCCTGGTAAAATTGGCCCTTGATTACTGTGCTCTCTATATAAGTGGACCAAATACTAGAGAAATCTATGATAACTTTTGACAGGTAAAGGCTCTCCTCCCCACCCCTCCCCCTGCCCTAGCCTTTCAATGTCCAAGGCAGTCTGACACTTCAGGAAACTGAGATTTATCTATATCATGAAGATAAACATAAAATCAAGCAGTAGTGGTCTCACAATTCTAATAAACGTGCTCTCATTTTACAGATGACCTTGCTTCCCCCAACCATTTATTCTACTATCCAATTACATAAAATTTTATTCTGTCAAACACAAAAGCTGTTTGCACATCATAGAGAAATGGATGTGTTTTGTTTCTTATAATTAAAGGATAGAGTTATAGTAAATAAGTTCTACAAGATTCTAGAATTTAGTTGCACTAAACTCAAATAGTTGTGTTTTCCTTTGCTTAGCTCTCCAAGTACCCTTTTATTTGTGGTATCTTGATATTTTGATAAGAATTGAGCCTAATCTCTGGTCACTTAGGTGGAGAGTAGCCTTTTAAGTGAATAATTTATTAGAATAATGAACAAAATGCCCAGAAAGGTGCTACCAGTAAGAGTTATAGAAACCGCATTCTATGATTTTTCTAATGTGTGTTAGCTTTTTCTCTTGGAATCGTACAGTAAGTACTTAGTAGGGATGGAGGGCAGGGTGGGAAAGGAGAGGGAGGAAGAACAGGTACAGTCAAAGGAAATGTAAATTTGAAATATCAGGCAAATTTGATCCATACTTTAACTGCTCAGGTCTTTCTTTTAGTTCAGTTACACTTAGAGTTTTATGAACTTCAATAGCTTATATATGATCTTTACCTCTTTTTATTTCTTGGCAGGCAACTAATTGTAGATGAATTAGATAGTGACATGAAAAGGTGGAAGATTTTGAAATGTACTCCAGTTACTATCTTTTATTGATTTTATAGTTAATTGTTATAAAACACTTAAGAAAATAAAGCAAAAAAATTTTAACTTGTTATCTATATTAACACTACATTGAATTAAAATGAATTAATATTACATACAATGCCTGGGTAGGTAACTTTTTTTTAATTTAATTTAATTTTTTTATTTTTATTTTATTTTTGGTAGGTAACTTTTTTACAATACAATGTAATACTATACTATACTGTACCGTACCTTACCACACCACACCACACCACACCATACCATACCATACCAATGCTATACTATACTATACTTATACTATTCAATACAATACACATTAATTAAGTGCCAGGTATTATGTTACACGTTGGGGACATATTTAAGAAAAAGAGAGTACTTCCCCAGGTGGGGCTTACAATCTAATGGCAGATGGTGAGTTCTAATTATTTTAAAATTTGAATTCACCTCCATTATGTGCCTTAAGTTCTTTTACCTAGGCAATTGAATTATTTGTGCTTTCCACTGGGATACTTAATTGTTGATCAGAATCAAGAGTAGCTGTTATGTTAAAACTGAACCTTAGAGATTCTCTTTCCTAAGGTATACTTGTAAGCTCTGGAAATGCTAACCACTTTGCTAAACTGGTACAGCCAAAGATTTTGGATCCATTTCCTTTTAATTTCCCCTTCCTTCAAAGTTGGCATTGGTAGGGGCCAGGTTGTTTCATAAGGGTATGCCTTACATTGGTTGCTAGCCTTAATGACTTCCTATAGATTGAATGTGGGTTAGACTTGTAATTAAACTTCCTTATCATACCCCAGGATGTTGGAAGAACCACTGACAACAACTTAATCTATAGGTTTTTCTCTTATGTAGACTGGTTGTTTTGGTTTTCTGACTGTCTTTCATTTTCTCTTTTCTGTTGTACTTCCCTGCTGAGGAAATTATCTCCTCTATAAGTTGGTAGACAATTTTTTAGAATTGCTGTGGTCAAATAATTTGTCCCTTGTGGTCAGTTTAGTGATAAGCCTTCTTACATTTGGCTAGATTGGTATTTAGATGAGATAGTATGTATTCAGGGCCATAGCAGAAGCCTTCCTGGCTCAGTAGGATTTACCAAAGTCTGTGCTCTATTGGCATAGAATTGTGGTTGTCGAGTTACTTCCCACACCCCACTGAGACATCAGAATAAAACTTAGTGGAAGTTCCCTTCCTTCTAGCCTTTAAGACTGGCGTTCTTAACCTTTTGTGTGTTGGAGCCCTTTGGCAGTCTGGTGAAGCCAATGGAACCCTTTTCAGAAAAATATTTTTTAAAGGCATAAAATAAAACATATAAGATAACAAAGGAAACCAATTATATTGAAATACAGCTATCAAAATATTTTTTAAAAACCGAGATTGTAGACATCAGTTAAAAAAAAACACTTTGTGTTACTTATTTTTTTCTCAAAAAAACAAAACTAAAGTATTTAAGCAGTTTTTAAAAGTTGAAGGGTCTCTTTTTTAAATTATATTTTTTCATTTTAATTTCCTGTGAGGAGCTACCTTTGACTTCTGAAGCTCTGAACAATTTGGGGCAAGGCTGTAGTGAATGGACAGCAGTTGCCTTTTTCTGTGTTTTTAACCAGGAAAAATAGGTATAAAAGAAAATGAATTACCGATGTAAAGTATGAATCATTTTGGAAATCATTAAGTGTTTTGAAATCCATTGTACTGAAGAGATTGAGGTTGAGCATGTGTACAATAAAGCTGCTTTGTATATGTTGAACTCTTCCATGCCAACTAGTATTTTTTTCCCCAAAATGAAAGATTTTAGAAACCATCCAATTCATATTACGACATCAGAGATTTGGAACTTCTTGTTGTATTTGTCCTTCATTTTTGAAGAGGACCAGTGACATCATGGGTGATGTCTTGACTTCCTCATGAACTGGATTTAAGTGAAGCACAGTGGCACAAATTCATCAACCTCACTCTCTTCCTGAGTCATCATAGTCCAGTGGCAGGACAGAAGTCAAGATGACTGGCAATGACCTGAGACTAACCTCATTTTAAACATGTAGGAACTGAGGTCCAGCGTAATTAATTGATTTGCCCAAGGTTACACTGGCAGAAACATCCAGTCAACAAACATTTCTTAAGGTGTTTACTAAGTACCAAGCACTGTGCAACTGGGCAGCTAGGTGGTGCAGTGAATAGAGTACCAGGCTTAGAGGCCTGAGGAAGATCTGAGTTCAGATCCAGCCTCAGACACTTACTGGCTCTGTGGCTCTGGGCAAGTCATTTAAACCCTATTTGCCTCATTTCCTCATCTGTAACATAGGGACACGCTGGAGAAGGAAATGGCAAACCATTCCAGTATTTTTACCAAGAAGACCCCATGGACAAAAACATTCATGGGGTTATGTAAGGTAACAACAGCAACAATCAAAGGCTAGGGAAACTAAGAATGACAAAAACACGACTCCTACCCTCAGGAAACAATCCTGCGCGCTTCTCTATTAAACCATTGTCTCCAGTACTGCATCTGACTAATGGCCATTCATTGCCACTCTGCTGCTGGTATGTATTCTTTGTAGAGTGGCAAGTGGGATCCTTATTCCCCCAGAGAATACTTTTCAGATCAGTGCTCCATGCATGCATAGGTCTGGTCAGAACTATGGTTGCCATGATGATCACTCTCTCTATCCTCTTCACCCTAACTCATTTTCTATTAATCTTTCCAGAGTCTTTCAGTCAAGTCTCTCTCTGTGCTAGCTTTCAGTCTCCACTGACTTACAAACTTGAAAAGAATCGATGTGAACCGGTTCTTCATTCTTCATTCATCTTTCGTTAACCCAGGACAGCTTTCAACCTTGGAAATGTTCAATACCTACCTGAGGTCACTTCCTGACACCCTAAAATAGGCTCGAGGAGTAGCAGGAAGCTGCCTTCTTCAGCTTTGGGTGGATAGTTCTTCATCCTTTTCCAGTTTGGCGCTAGAATGTTCATGCCCTCTAGCCATTGTGATGGCTTGAAGAAATTGACTAAATCTTGTTCAGCCAGCTGATAGAATATTTTCTTGTTTTCTCAGAAAATTAAAGTACTTGAGTTATTGTTCATTCATTTCAGTTGTGTCTGACTCTTCATGACCTCATTTGGTGTTTTCTTGGCAAAGATACTGGAGTGGTTTGCCATTTCCTTTTCCAGCTCATTTTACAGATGAGGAAACTGAGGCAAATAGGGTAAGTGACTTGCCCAGTGTCATACAGCTAGAAAATATCTAAGATAAGTTTTGGACTCAGATCTTCCTGATGAAGCCCACCACTCCATCCACTGTTGTCCTTAATTATACTTTTAGGACTATTTGGGCCTGACCCAGGGTAGAGAATTCCAAGCTCATATTGGCCTGATCAGCCACAGTTGGACGCATTGAATCTTGACCGAAGCATAGTGATGTCATTTTGGTTTTCTTCGTAAATGAAGGACCACAACCAACCCAACCAAACAACCAACCAACCAACCAAACAACCAATATTTATGTACTTAATCATACTATATACTTATGTAATATATGTTATATTATATAATATAGCTATATAACTTATTATATAATGCAAGGCTATCCAAAATGCAGCCTGTGGCCCAAAGTGGGATTTATGTGGTTACCTACAAGCATAGAAATTTACATAAATGCTTTAGTAAACGAAGCCTAGCTACCACAGAGCTCTTACTAAAATGGCAAATTGAAATATATTATCTATTGTTAAAATAAAAACCTAAGGTTGGACAGCCCTGATATAATATATCTTATATACTGTATAATATAACATAATATTCCATAATATTATATACTTAATCATACTTTTCATTTTAATAAGCTACTTTGAAAAAAATGATGCGAGGGATTAAGAATTAAGAGTGGTAGAATAGTAGTAATAATCCTTTCTTCCAGTTATTCTCTGTCTTTTATCAGGTTATAGAGTTTTGGGATTAAAAAGGAAATTAGAGATAATCTAATTTAACTCTTTAACAGTTGAGGAAATAGTGGCTAAGAGAAACTAAATGACTTGTCTATGGTCATGTAAGTAAGAATCAGAGACAAGGTTTAAGCCTAAGTATTCCAACAACTCTAATTCAATACTTTTTCAAGTATGCCTTGCAGTTTTCTTTGTCTCCTGTCTTTCATAATGTTTTTCTTGACTTTGCTATTTCCCTTCTTCTCCTCTCTCCCCATCTTTCTTCTTTCCTGTTCTTTGCAACTTTAGCATCTTTCTTGGTCAATACATTGTATATAATTTATGACTGCAAAAATGGAGTGCCTTCTTTAAAAATTGCTAAGTTCCTCTTAATGGATCAGTGTGCTGTCTTTCTATAAGCACCCTGAAAAGATCGTACTACCCTAATCAGATCATCTGAACTCTTGGGTTTTATTTGAAATTTACTCAGTGAGAAATATTGACAAATTTCAGATGTTCTAAGAACTCTTAATCTAAATCAGTTTCATAATTAAAATAAGATTTTCAATTAATGGGGCAAACACAGTTTTTAAAATTGGGGAATATAGTTTTTTAAAAATCATTTCATAGCCAAATTACTCCAGTGCTTATTGTTTGAGATAAAGGACAATATTATCTGCTATTACTGAAAGCTAAGGATTTGTGAATGCCATAGGTCTTTGCTACATTGAAATTACTTGAGCATAGTGATTTCCTAGAGATTAATATTGGGCTTTGTAAAGTTGGAGGAGAATCTCTCACTGGGCTTACTCTGATCTTTTACTAAAAATAAACATCCATGTAGGTGGCATCATCCTAGTATGATTAATCACCTGTTCATTGGGGTTTTTCAGGATATTTTTCTTTAGTGTGCATCAACACATGGTTTTCTGCTGTATAAAAGTCAGCAGCAGCTGAAACCTTCCACCTGTGTTATCTCCCCCTATTAGAATGTAAGCCACTTGAGAGCAGGGACTATCTTTTTTATTTTTACTTAGTCGGTGCTTTGTACATAGTAAGCCCTTAATAAATGCTTTATTCATTCATTCATTCAACATAGAATTTTAATTCTAATTTATTTAATATTAGCTCAGGCCCAACAGCCACTACAACATGGGGAGGACCTCTCTTCTGTCCACCCTCCAGTCTCTCCAATCAGAGAGGGAGGGAAGTGGTCTGGGGCAGGAAGTACTAATGACATGTGAATTTCAGGGGATGTGATCTGGCTGGTATTTTAGTTATATGAAAAGGTGTTAGTTTGAGAACTAAAGCTAGATGGAATGATATTAGTTCGACATGTCTTAGCAATCTTAGCCTTGAGCATTCTCTAACCAACTTTTGTCCTATATGTGTTTATCCAAAATGCTATTTAACTCTGGAACCAGGAAGATTGTTATTGTCTTGTCTGTACATTTCTAGAATTTATAATCATTCTGCTCACAGGCTAGTTTGAAATCCTAGAGCGAGGGGGCTCCCCTATCTGCCGTGCTATATCTCCATTAAGGCAGGATAGGAGTAGAAATTTTATCTGTCTGTCTGTCTGTCTGTCTGTCTGTCTGTCTATCTATCTATCTATCATCTACCTATCTACCTATGCTTGCATGTTAGGGGCAAGGACTCTTTTGGCCTTTCTTTGTGCCCTAGAACTTGTGATGTCTAGCACAAAGTGATCACTTACTAAATGACTTTTGACATGACTTTTCTTCTTAACCGAAGAACTCTTTAATGCATCTTTGGTGGAGATGGCAGTTTTTCATATAAGTATTAAAAATGCCAACCAGAGCTACTCCATTCTCTTAGTATTCAGGTTATTTGAAGCTTTGCTCTTTTTTGTTTTTCTGTACTCTGTATAGTAAATTTACTACTTTTTGGACAAATAAGAGATATTGTCTTTAGTGTGTTCCAGTTTCAGTATTTAAAGAACCTTAGAACTGGTTCCAATAATGGTGTTTAATGTTTAAGTCTACTACAGATAGTGCTTATTTACACACCCTGCCCTTTTGCAAATTTCATTTCATTTTTCTACACTGAATTTTAGAAATGAAATAAATTTTAGAATCTATGAACTTTTGCTTTCATATTTCACCTTTTGAAGGTCTTATTATGCTTTTAGGGGGGGAAATCAATAACTTGAAACAAAAAAGATCAGATTTTTGGATATTTTGGTTAAAATTTGAAAAAAACCCTCCAAATTTAGAACAGTATTGATTGAAGGAACTCTTCCATATATTATGATTTAGGAATGGAATATTTTGATCAAATACTTTAGTTAATTATAACCTTATATCATACAGATTATTATTTTTGAAAGGATTAAATATATGAGATTTAATTATTATTAACAAAAAATATCCTCTTTTGATTTTTTTTTTAACCCCTCAGTTAAGTTAGCCAAACTAAATTTACTTTGCAAACATTCATTTAACAAACTAAATTCTACATTGCTTATCTCTGTCTGGCATTTTAGTACTACCTTCATTGCTATAAGTAAGATACCAGTTTGGCTTAAGTATCATTCCCTATATTCTAGGTGTGCATTTATTTCTAAAAAAATTAAATAGAAATGTATTATGCTTTATGGCACTGATTTTGCAATTTTTGCTGAATTTTCAATTTTATTTTCCTACAAATAGCATGTATCTAAGTGGAATATATTAGTTCATGCATAATTGAGCCTTTCATTCCTTTCTTGTTACCTGGAGAACTTTTTTTTAGCTCCTTTTTAGGACCCCAAAGTCCTCCCTACATTTTACTTATGCAGCTCCTCCCCAAACTTGGGAAGACGGAGGTTGTGTTTTATGACATCAACTAATGAATTGTGCTTTCAGTTATTTTAAAGAAGTTGTTATATTCTGGTTTCATATATGGCCCAGAGGAAACTTAATATATCTTCATTTAACTTTTATTCATTGACTACTGGGTACATGCCAGTGTACAAGGCACTTTACTTGCATATGTGTAGATAGGGTGGACAGAACTGGGAGGAGACCAGATTTGAGTCTTTTACAAGCTTGCTGTGAGACAAAGATGGCACCTGATAGGTGATTTCATTAGTTAGCAACTTCCTCTACTAATGGAATAGAATGGAATAAGCATTTATTAAGTGACTGTGGTATGTGCTTTACGTGTGTCTTAGTTGATCCTCACAACAAATCTGGGGGGTAGGTGCTATTATTACTTGCATTTTACAGTTGAAGAGACTGAGACAGATGGAGATTTAAGTACCTGGCTCAAAGTTACCCACTGGATTTGAACTCAGGTCTTCCTGACTCTGGGCCCAGTGCCCTGTCCCCTGTGACATGTAGAAGCCTTTAGACAGCTTTTACAGTTTGGAACCTTCTCTTCAATTTGGGTTCTTAGAGCCCTGAGTAATCTATGAGCTTCTACATTTCAGCATTTCGAATTTTAATTGGCTTCCTTTGTATTCCTTTATATTTTATTTCATGCAGTTTAAAACATAATTCTGAGGATGGGGTCCACACACTTCATCCGATTATCCATGGCACACAAAAACAAAAGGTTAAGAATTCCTTCTTAGAGAGTTGTTAAGTGATTTCATAGGGTCAGAAGTCCAGTATGTGTTTAAAGTGGGACTTGACCCCAGATCTGCTGGACTTTGAGGTCAGCCTCTCTCACATGGCATGTGCTGGGTGTGGCAAAAGTCTCAGTGCATTTCTGAGTTATTAAAGTTAAAACTGCATTAAGACAGCTTTACTAAGATATGCATATAAAACTATATAACAAAGTATACATTAGGGTGTGAAATAGGCAGACTAGGGAAACTGAGGCAAGATTGGGGCTTCCTGTTTCAAATACTTTCAAAAAAACCTTTTGGAATAAACTGGGTTGAGTCTTGATGTAGGAAAGCAAGCTTGAATGATAGGTATAACCAAAAAAGTTATACAGTGAGGACAAAAGGCCCAATTCTCTTTATATAGTTTGCAACTTTATGTTCATAACAATTAAAACTTTGGAAAGCATAGATTTTAAAATTCTATACTTCAATATTTTTAAAATAATGAAATATAAAATCCTCACAATTAGTCATTTTAGTGTAGTTTTAGTTCTAATTTCCTCCAGTACTATCCATTTCCTTCCTCTCTTTGTTAAAACTTTTTCTCTTGTGTAGCTAAAATGCCCTCCTAGGTATAGATGAGTCTTGGTGGCTTATCACTTATGGCAGCAAATTTGTGTTTACATGTTTCCTCCCCCCCACCCCCAATCCCTCCCATTTATTTTGGTTAGCAAATTGTGGGATTTTTCATGTTTCATTAGTTTGCTATTTTAGACATGTGGTAGGCAGAAGGGGTTTTAAAATCTGACAACAGCTAGGCCTAGTGGTACCTGCTTGTAGTCCTTGTTGCTAGAAGGCCTCAGGCTATTGGATCACCTGAGTTCAGGAGTTCTGAGCCCATTGGGTGTCCTCCCTAAGTCCCACGAATATGGTGACCTCCTCCTCCCAACCCCCTTCCAAAAAACCAAGGACTTACAGGCTGCTTAATGAAAGGTGAGCCAGCCTTCACTGGAAAAATGGACCACATTAAAGCACTTTTATCCTGGCCTCGATAAAGAGACCCATTCCCAATAATAATAATATGAAGATTAGATTTAGATGAACAGATCAGAAAAATGCTTGCTCCAACATTTAATGGTCACTTATAAAGGTTGAGAAACATAAACCAGCTATTATTTTTTTCAGTTATTTAAATTCCCCCAAATATTAGACCACATAAATGTTAGGATAGTGTTTTTTTTATTTGTGCTTTTTGTGGGGGTGCAGGGGGGTTGGTGATAGTATAAATGTGGCAACTTGGTATCATGAATAGAGAGGTGGCTTATTCTGACTCTGTCACACTTTACCCTACAGATCCTCAAATGACTCTCTGACAGGGGGCCTAACCTTTTGTTTCTTGGACCCCTGTGTCACTGATGAAACCTATGGACCCTTTCTCAGAATAATGTTTTTCTCTTTAAATTCACAGTTGAAGGAAATGCTAAATTTCAGTTAGAGATTAGTGAAAATAAAGATGTGATTTTTTTTCTTCCATGTTCATGGATCTCTGGAATTCTATCCTTGGACTTCATGGGAGTCCAAATTAAGAACCCCCTGTTTTGAGACAAGTTTGTACAACAAATGATGCAGATGTGCTTTGACAGAGAGATGTCCTTTAGCAAGGAGCTCCTTACCCTAATAAAATTATGTCTGGGCAAAAAATAAATAAGTGGTGGAGTCTGTAGAAAATAATCTGCTTTCGGTTGGCTGTACTTAGTTGCAAAGGGCCAGAATGGTGCCTTCTCTGGGTTCAATTAAGCATTTATCAAAGGCATACTCTATGTAAGGTTCATTTCTAGGTTCAGTGTATCATTTAGGATCAGAGACCACATTTGATATTATTAGCTCTGGCTTTCATTAAACAGGATTAACAGATGCTTGCCCAACAAGGATCTATTATTTGCTGATATTCTCTCTGCCTTTCTGAATCTTCACAGCAAAATTTAAAGTATGAATGTCCCATAAGTGATTTATAATGGATACATTGTTTTGTTGATTCCATTTATTTCAAATCATATCCAATTTGGGATCTGGATTATTTATAACTATCTTTGAAGTTTGTTGATATTTTTGAATGACCCTGTGTGTTCTTCAAACTGCCCTTTTGACCATTTAGAAGGAGATGTACATATACAAATAGGTTTCTAAAATGAACCATGTCAGAGTCATATAATATTAGAGTAGAAAGAAAAATTTAGAAAGTCAGTAAATAATGTCTGAGAGAAATTATTATTTCTCTCTTATATCAATAATGAGCTACTGAATTAGGACCAATATTTTTTACCTTCCTATTTCCTCATTCAGAAACTGCCCCTTGTAGGTTATCTAGTCAGCAACTGAAGGACATTGCTGATAATGAGATTGGGTTATTTTTTTCCTCAATTTTGTTCAGACCCCACCCAAATAGGGAAGCCCATTCTGTTCTACTCAGATTTGGGTGGGGTTAGATTCTTTGTCTAGATTGCCTGGAGCTAGGGGTGGTCTGGGAGTAAAAGTGACATAATCAAAGTAATGTCCTCTAGCCCCTCATTAGAATAGGTCTATACCTCTCATTATAAAATTTATTATTTTCATTAATTGTTAACCAATCAGAGTTGATTGCTTCCCATTGGGAACACCCACTCTTCTAAGGCATATAAGCTCAAAAAGCTTCCATGATCTGTTTTTGGTTTAGGAGAAACAGCCAAATGACTCTTTAATTAATTCGCTAGCAATAATTAATAAAAATGATTAATTATCCAGAAATTATGTCTCTTTAGGTTTTTATACCTCACATATCATTACTGCAGTAGGCAGTCCAAAAACAAAATTCTGTGACTTTTTATACCATGACTTTAAAACTATCTTTGTGTTTTCAGTTGGTTGAATGAGTGAAAGCCAGCATTTTACAGTTTGTGTGTTCATTTCCTTCTTAATAGATGGAAATAAGCATTTATATAATTCCTACTATGTGTCAGGCACTGGGTTGCTTTTTTTTTTAAACAAATATAATCTCATTTGATCTGAATTCTAAAAGGAAAAGGAGATTGTTTGAGGTGAGAGAAGGAAATGCATTCTAAGAATGGGACCAATCAGCATAAAAAGCATGGAGAGTAGAGATGGATTGTTGTACATGATAACAAGCAAGAAGGCCACTTTGGACCATAGAATAAAAGAAGGGAGTAATATATAATATAGGAAGTAATGTATATAATAATATATATATATAGGGAGTAGTATATAATAAAGAGATTAATATATAATAACAGTAAGTGGGTTCTGGGTTGTAAAGGGCTTTAAATACTAAACAAAAGGAGTTTGTATTTTATCCTAGAGATAGTAGGGGTCCTTGAAGTTTATCGAGTAGAGGAATGACATAGGCAGACTTGTGCTTAAGGAAAATCACTTTGGTCACCCAACTGATAAGTATCTGAGATTGGATTTGAATTCAGGTCTTCCTGACTCCAGTTCCAGTACTCTACATACACTGTGCCACCCAGCGGCCCCTTATAAAGGAATTGCATGGGCTTCCTGTAGAAGGTGCGATTTTAGCTGGAACTTGAAGGAAGAGAAGAAGCAGAGATTAGGAGGGAGAGAATTTCAGGCATAGTGAATGACTAGTGGAAATGCTTATAGTTGGCAGAGGAACTATCTTGTTCAAGAAACATCAAGGAAGCCAGGGTTGCTGGATTGCAATAACAAAGATTGTACTGTCCTTACTGTAAAGGTAGGTAAGGACACCCCAAACTTGCTCTATAAATTTACTCTTCCTGTCAGTGTAATTACATCACGGTGTTTCAAAGTTACCTCTGCAGCAGTTTTTGAGAATAGATCCTTAAATCTTTGAGTTGTAGATTTCCTTGACTTGTACTTAAATTCGTTGCAATATTTTTTGCTCATTTGTTCAGTTTCATGGGTGTTACTTAACCAGAAGGTTACCGAAATAGCTCATAGAATCGATTATGCCTGAAATGTACCAGTTAATAGTAACAAAAATAGTATTGCTGTTTTCAGGAATAACTTTGTAAATAGATTATTTTTCTTCTTCCCATCTTCTTCTATAAACTTACATGTGTAACATGAGTAGAATGGGAAGGGAATATTTTCATAACTTATGACCCAGTAGTTGAAATGCTTATATGTGTGTATATCAGCTAAACAGTTGCTTTGGTTTAGATGGTATTTTTGATATTCTGCTGAAAACATTTATTCATTGAATCGTCAAAGTGGGTCTTTCAAACTTCTGCTTGAAAATTAACAAATTTTTAAAAATATTCATAGATATCCTTTTGGTAGCACTAAAAGGGCATTTATTTGCATCAAAAATGCCTCGTAAAATACAGAGGTATTTTTAAAGAAATTGTTGGTGTTGGTTGATCCTTGATTTTCCTTATTAAGTTGGCATAGCATAAAAAATTCAGTATGAAAAATTGATTTTAAAAGATTGATTGTGCCTTGATGGTACCCTGTTATTTAGTTAATATATGCTTTCTGTGCTGCAGAAGATACAGTATATGCTATTTATTTCCAACAAAATATTCAAAAATAATTGCTGACAAAAGCCACTTTACAGAGGTACATCTTGTAATATGAATGTTAATATTGTGGATAGTTATGCAGAAGTACCTATTGATGTATTTTGAAGATTCTCATGGAGTCCAGTGAAGGTTTTCATTTTTAAAAAGGAAGAAAGAGAAGCTTGCATAACCACTGAGTATACCTTTTCCTAAAGGGTTATGTGATGTAAAAATTTGGCCTTTTCATGTCTGACTAAAGTCTCTAAAACATTACAAAGACAAGAAGAATAGGCCTCCACTTAAAAGGAATTTGTTATGTATGAGATGCATTTCCAGAGTCGTTTTCAAATTTGTCATTTTTTTTTAAGCAATTGATGCAGTAATTTATAAGGAAGAACAATCCATTTTTTTGTAATGGGACCCAACTTCCACCCAAATACTTTTCTGGTTAAGTATGGGAGTGTTTATATCAGCTAAATAAGTTGGTTTGAATTGATGTACTTTAGTTTACTTAAAATAAGGCCAAATCTATCAGTAGAGTTTAAGATTAAAAAATATTTTGAGGAAAATATGTGTAATGAGATGCATAAGGATTTTGTCATTCGTTGTTTACTTTCTCACACTTTAACATGTTAATTTTGGAAAGGATATAAATTTCTATCCTTTAAAAGCCCTTAAAACTTTTTTTCTCTACTAAATCATAATTTCCCTATTATTTTGAATAGTGCCTTATTACACTGAGATATCTTTCCCAGAAAACTATATACAATTTACTTTTACACTTCAAACAGTAGTCAGAAGACCCTGCATGATAAATTAGGAGACATCTTTATAGAAGTGGAAGATGGCTTCTCAGTAGTTCTAGAGAATAGTGGGCTGGCACTACTGTAGTATTATGTTCAGTTTCTAATGCTCCCAGTTAGTGATATTCTTCCAGTGATATAGCAACAAACATTGGATCAAAATTGAAGGACCTGTATTCCGATCTTGATCCTTTTAATTACTTACCCATGTGACTTTGGCCAAGTCCAAATTTCTATTCTTTTATCTGAAAAATGAGGGAGTTAATTTCATAAACATTTCTAGAATGTGTCCGTTGGTGGTTTATGTATTTGTGAGAAAGAGGGCTCAGGCTTTATGGGGAAAATTTTTCATTGCTACTTTTTCCCCCTGTGATTCTTTTTTCAATGTCTGAATAAATTGTGTCTTCTGGTTGAATAATATAAGGGCAAAGGTTGATTGACTTACTCATTCAAGCTCCACTTAAAATAAGTGAAAAGATGCCTGATCAATTAAAAACAATAAAGGGTTAGGACTAGTGATCTTTACATTTCCTTCAAATAAAAAATTACACAATCTTATTGTAAATCCTCAATGGTTTGGGTGGGATTTTTTTTTGCTTTTGTTTTTGTTTTTCCCTCTCTTTTTATAGCCCTAATGCACCTGCTACACAATAGGCATTTAATAAATTTTTATTGATCTAAAAATGATCATTTTGTCTTAGAGAATTTTATATATATTTATTGCAAATAAACTTTAGCACAAAAAAGTCTTTAATGTCTTTTTTAAGATCTCCTTGCAAAATGCTTTCTAATATTACCAGTTTAAAAAAAAAACAAATGTTAATTCTCTGTATTCTAAGTATTTTTAAGCCTTTCTTGAAGATGTGTAGGTATGGGATGAGTCTTCCAGACATTTTAGAAAGCCTTTATCATTGCATCAGCTTTTTTGATTTTGCCCTCCTTCTCTCTCTAACTTCGTATTTTCATTTTGTTTTGATACAGAAGTTCTCAATAAACATGCAAAATAAAAGATTATCATTTGTTAACAGAAAAGAGAGGTGTTTCCAAAGTTGTGCTAGAGCCTGCTCAAACCAGCTTGTGAGCATTTATACCTCAGAAATCAATGAATGTTACAAATCAGGGCTTGATTTATTGTTTTATTGACTATCTAAGACTTTAAGAAAGTTATTGCAGAAAACCAGGAAGAATTTTTCCAACCACTATCTCTGGTAAAAGCCTCATTTCCAAAATATGTAGAGAACTGAGTCAAATTTATAAGAATACAAGTCATTCTCCAATTGATAAATGGTCAAAGTATATGAACAGGCAATTTTCAGATGAAGAAATTAAAGTTATCTATAGTCATATGAAAAAATCCTCTAAATCACTGTTGATTAGAGAAATGCAAATCAAAACAACTCTGAGGTACCACATCACACCTATCAGATTGGCTAACATGACAAAACAGGAAAATGGTAAATGCTGGAGAAGTTGTGGAAAAATTAGAACACTAATGCATTGTTGGTAGAGTTGTGAACTGATCCAACCAATCTGGAGAGCAATCTGGAACTATGTGTAAAGGGCTATAAAGTTGTGTGTACCCTTTGATTCAGCAATACCACTACTAGGTCTATATCCCAAAGAGATCATAAAAAAGGTAAAAGGACCAACATGTACAAAAATATTTATAGCAGCTTTTTTTGTGGTAGCCAAAATTGGAAATTGAGGGGATGCCCATTAATTGGGGAATGGCTAAACAACTTGTGGTATATGAATGTAATGGAATACATAAGAACTATATAAGAAATGATGAGCAGGCAGACTTCAGAAAAACCTGGAAAGACTTACATGAAATGATGCTGAGTGAAGTGAGCAGAACCAGGAGAACATTGTACACAGTAACAGCTACAATGTGCAATGACTAACTCTGATAGATTTATCTCTTCTTAGAAATGGAAGGATCCAAAACAACTCCAAAGGACTCATGATGGAAAATGCAGTCCACATCCAGAAAAAGAACTATGGATTCTGACTGCAGATTGAAGCATATTATTTTCGTGCTCTCTCTCTTTTTTCTTTTTTTGTTTTTTTTTTCTTTCTTGTGGTTTCTCGCATTGGTTCTAATTCTTCTTTACAACATGACTAATGTGAAAATGGGTTCAATATGAATGTAAATTTAGAGCCTATATCAAATTACACACCATCTTGGGATGGAGGGAAGGGAGATATGGGGAGAAAATTTGGGACTCAAAATCTTATGAAAGTAAATGTTGAAAACTAAAAATAAAGGAATGAATTTAAAAAAAAGAAAGTTATTGAGAAAATGTTATCATTGAGTATCAGACTTAGGTACGTGTCAAGCCAATTGTTAAACATTTACTAGCACACAAATGGGTGTGTCCTTTAACTTAGAAATTATGATATTGACATTGACCTTTGTATTTGACCATCGTTTTAAAATCAGGAAGACCTGGGTTCAAGTGTTACTACTGACATTTAATTGGTTATATTACTGTGGGTAAGTCTTTTAATCTCTTAATACTCTATGCAGATCTCTAAAATTGTAAATTGAAGAAAAGGTACTAACCTACATTGTTAGAAAGAATTTCCTCCTTACCAGAGATTTCCATATCCCAATAAAATCACAAGTCCCATTCTTATCCCTTTGATGACTTTATTTGTGTATTTATATTTGTGATGTGTATTGTTCTTTTGAATTTTATCCTTATTATGCATTAGACTGTACTTCATACAAGTCTTTCCATGTTTCTCTAAATTTCTCACACTCTCAGTTCCTTAGAACCCAGTAATATTTTGTTATATTTTTGTATCATAATTTTTTATTCATTTCCCAATTTCTAGGTGCCAGTTTTATTTGTAGCTTTTTAAAAAATCTCAAATAAGGAGCCAATGAACATTTTTGTACACATTTTTTTTTTGGTATTGCTATTATCTTTGGGATATAGTCCCAGTAGTGGAATCTTTGGGTCAAAAGTTGTGAAAATTTTACAATTTTTGTGTCATTTTATTTTTTATATAATGTTTTTATTGTAAAAGTATCCTTCCTTTCTACCTTTACCCTACATATGCTCATAGAATTAATTGGGTAAAAAAAAAAAACAAGATAGATATCATTCTAAGGTATAGTGTATATATTGCCTTAAAAATGGAACAGCGAAAGATGGTAAAAAAGGTCAGAAGTACGAATGCATAAGGAAAATGGCCAAAAGACCATGAGCAATAAGTAAGTAAAGAGGTGGCATAACAACGTTGGGAAATGCAAAGAAAAGAAAAGGACAGGCAAGATGATTCCAAAAATTCATTGAAGAAGGACAAGTAGTGGCTAGCATATAACTGAGTGGCACCTTCATGTCTAGGGCATGGTAGTTCCAAGAAATAAGGAAAAAGAATTATGATTAACAAGAAACAAATGCCTAGGCTGGTAACTGGGGTAGTCTTTAGGCAACAAAGTATCTTGAGGTATGGAGGTAGTGATTAAAATGTAATCAGTGTATATCAGTCAAGCTAATGTAATAAGAATTTTCGAAAGAGGAACTTCAACTTCCATAAGAAAAGGAAGAATTTTGTACTACATTTTATAAAATTGCCATTGCTCTGATTTATCAGATTCTCCAATGATTCCTCCTTTACCCTTTGGGTGAGATGAAACTCTGGGTGCACAGTGAATTGGTATTGACCTGAAAGTTCCAAGCCAGAGCTGATCAGGACATGATCACAATTTTTATCCAAACCATTACAAAAAATGGATTGGAGAAAATGCCCTTGGTAACTGCCATACTTGTTCTTGAGAGATTGTGGTCTATTCAAAATGAAAGAGGTCTGCCACAGGGAAGTGTAACAGCAGTTAGATTTGAAGAGCTTTCTCACCCATTACTGGCCATGTAACCTGCTTATGTCACAGGAAGTCTAAGACACATGTGGTGGGAGGAACTTCGTGATAGGAAAAAGAAATTGTGTCACAGGAAATGCTGAGAGAGAGAGAGAGAGAGAGAGAGAGAGAGAGAGAGAGAGAGAGAGAGAGAGAAAAGAGAAGAGAGATGTTATGACTGCTAATGGCTGCTAATGGCCACCCTCGTGATTGTTAGAACTAAACAGGCTGACTTAGCTGTACTGTGAGTTTGTTTTGGGGAGGACCCCTGCGGGGGTCAGAGAGGTTTTGGGATGGCCAGGCACCAGGTTGTGATATTGTGTGTGGAATGTTTTATTGCTGTGGTAGACTGGATAAACGGCTTGTTGGGATATGGTTCTCTGGTATCTGAATAAATGGTTCATTTCTTCTACCTTCTATGTGGAGAGTCTCATATACTTTGCAATACTGAACTACATAGGCATTTTGACAATTATCATCTATATTGTTATTATTGCCTTACTGGTACAGTAAGGCAGCTTAAACTAATCACATTTATAGAGGTGGGTGCCTCCAGGTTTGCAATGGCTCAAACACTAAATTGTATAACCTTATACGAAGCAGAAAAAGTATATCATATTGGTATGTGTTGAAACAACTTCTTTCTTTTGATAGTATTTGTTTCCTATAGCCTTTATCTACATTGACCATAAAAGCAAAGTGCTGAGCACCTAGTATGTTCTTATTCTATACTTGCTGATTGGTTAAATTCTCTAATTTCCATGCTTTCTCTTATATTTTTCAATGTGCATTTATCTTCTTTATTGTAAATTTTAAATCTATAGCCATTAAATTTTATGGCACTGAATATATATAATATATGTATGTGTATACACACACACACATACACACACATATATGTAATTAAGTAACCATGGAAATTGGCTAAAAAGCCTGGGAAATTTTTGTAATTTTATTAAGTCTTACTGTTGTAAAGAGACCAGTGACTGAACATCATTGGTACATGTTAATAGATTATATGCAATAGCAATATATTGCTTTTTTATTGCTATTTCAGAAGCAGCAGATTCATGTATAGTTATTACTAGCTACACCATCTCCTCTTTTTTATCAAAAGAGGTTCATGCTATTGAATCATTACTCCAATATTTATCATTCTTATTGAAAATCACTAGACCTAAATCTATTGGTTTCTCTGTAGATTGAAAACATTTGAACTTAGAAAGCACAGTATTTCCTAAGACATTTGTAAGTATTCATCATGGATATTAAAATTACAATCAGGCTGTGTGTAGTGTGAGGAGTGATTAAAAAAAATCTTTAAACATATGGTAAGCGGGTGACCAATGCTATCCAGGTTTGAAGATGCTGAACGTTCATATAACTTGTATTTGAAATTTTGATGTGTATTGCATTCGTTACTGAATATCAAGAATACATTTTTTGCTCATACAGAGAGAGTTTAAAATGGGGTCTTTTGTAGAAGCATACGGTCTGTTTAGAATGATATAACAGATGCTGAATGTTCACATATCAAACAAAATGCCAGCTTTCTGTAGAAAAGAGGTGTCAAAAAGTTTCTTTGTACCTTTAACGCATGTGATTATGTAGTACAAAATGCAGAGTTTGTAAAATTTCTTGAATATACAGGCAAAAAAATGAATAATTCAAAACAACTCATAAGTTCTACATTCTATTGTACCTTTTATAACGCAGGCAGAAGATAGCATTGTGCTCCCAGTAGAGCTGAATTTGCACAAGTTACACCTCTGAAAATGCCAGATGGTCTATGGTCTACTTTTGAGAGCTGTCACATATGTAAAGATTTGAAAAAAGAAAGACAGCTGAATGAGAGCAGTGGATCATTAAAGGGAGAGTGAGGGTCCCTAGGCATCACTTGTGTTTTAAGAAGCATTGTGTCGTTTCCCATATTACCTTTTTTTTTTAAAGCAATACACAACCTTTATACAATAAGGTAAAAAATATTTCTGTTTTAGACCAAATGATTGTGGCTTAATTTTCTAACTGTCAGGTACTTTTGTTCTTTATGCTAGAAAGCAGTTATATGTTTCCTAATTGGATTCCTAATTGGATTGCAATTTAACCACAAGATTCAATTCTCCCCTGTGAAAAATTATCGATAAGGCTAAAATAAATTTAAATAGAGATGACTAACACATTTGGGGGTTCATCCAGTTTTGATATGACCTGTAAGCCTTGTGTGACTAGCAAAATTATTCAGCCAAAAAGTTGTGTTTTAATGTTAAAATGCTGAAATGAAGTACTTTTTTTGTTTTTACTATTTAGGAATTAGGCATTAATAATAAAAACTGCAACAAAATCATAATAAATTGAATGTGAAACAAGAAAGAATTTTTTTGAGGTTGCCCATTTGCAGATTTACCAATAGGAATAGATTCTATTTTAAAAATTATAAGTATGGCTTAGGGTATTTTAGATGGTTTTGAAGATATAAATATGGTTTATGGTGGTTTTGATGGTTTGAAGACATAAGTACGATTTAGAAAGGTATTATACTATGATGACTTGACAAATTAAATGAATTTAGGTGTTTGGAGAAAGGTCAGCTCTATCAGTTTTAAGAACTTTATTTTTTAGGCATAGAATTACCTTCTGGTGTTTTTGTTTTTATTGTTGAGATTATTTATCTACTACTTAGAAATCTTTATTTAATTTTGCCTGTAGTATGTGTCAAGAAGTTTTTTAGGAGCGTGGCCATCTTCTTAGAAGTGGACAACATGTATTCTTAACAGAGTTCTCTTCTTTGAACTGCTGTTACTGGTGAAAAATAGGACCAAAATATTCTACTTGCTTTGAACCCAAATGAGAAGGGCATTACATTGGGTTTAATTGTCTCAAGCATTTTTTTCAACACATATGCATTCCTGGTTTTAGGCTCCATAGTAGTCATCAGAATGTCATTCTAGTTGATACAAGACATTATGTGAGCAGCAAATTAATCACCAAATCAAAGGGCAGCACACTCAAAGGAAACAGAACTCCTTCTACAGATGCCTTGATTGTGCTTTATGGCTTTGAGAGGGCATGTATAATTGTCAGAAGAGCAAGTAATTTTTAAGGATTGAGACATTGTCAGAACAAAAATAAAGAGCTATAATACTTTTCTACTACTGATATTGTATGGTGTTGCTAAAGTGAGTAACAAGTTTTTAGATAATTGGATTTCTTGCTTTAGAAAGCAATTGATTGTTGATGCTAATAAAAATAGTGTGAAAAAACTTCTGGGTATCATCTTTCATCTGTCAACTGAAAAAATCATGATGCATAAATTCCCTTGGAATTTACACTGTGCAAATAAACTTTTTTTTTGTATAGTTAAAGCATTTATATCCAGGGATCACTTGGTATGAGTGTAGTCACTGAGGCAAAATGTGGTGTTATAGTGGTGTTATTCCTTCACTTAAAATTAGGCCCTCTCTGTCTTGGATATTTATTACGCTTTAGTCTATTATCCACTAAAGTCCTATTTTGTTGCTTTATTGTGGCCTAGAAGATGATCCTGGTATCTTGAAGGCTATTTCATTAATAGTGTAAGCTCTGGCAGCTTTTACCAACCTGGAAAATCATTAAGTATGGGTTCAGTCAGTAAAAATCTATGTCCATTTTCTGAGATTTAGTCTTGCTAAGTTCAACAAAGATCATTGTCAGGTTGGCTGCGAAATGATTAATTTTTTGGCTATAGAAATGACTAGGTGGCACCGTGGATAGAGTGCCAGGCCTGGAGCTCAAGTCTGGCCTCAGACACTTATTGTGTGACCCTGGACAAGTCACTTAACCCACTTTGCCTCAGTTCCTCATCTGTAAAATGAGCTGGAGAAGGAAACGACAAACCACTCCGGTATCTTTGCCAAGAAAACCTCAAAGGGTCACAAAGAGTCAGACACAACTGAAAAATGACTAAACAGCAACAAACTTAGATTGTCTAAGTCACCTAAGGATGGCAGTCTACATTGGTGGTAAGAATATTTACACCAGTGAAATCACAGATACTCTTGAAGAATTGAAATAAGTCCTGGTAAATTCCTACCAATTACTGTTATTTTATTAATTTTATTGTGAATTACTATGTTATTGAATTTTACATTATACCATTGTAAAAAATGAAAATTTCTACATTTTCAGTTCAACAAACATTTATTAAGCATCTATTAGGTATAGAATACCATATTAGGTAGATAGGAAGATGTAAAATTTAAGTAAGGAATGGCCCCTGATCTCATGAAACTGACACTCTAATGATAAATGACCATCTAGATTTTAAAAGGAACATGATCTAATTTGTACATTCCAAGGAAATCCTAGCATCATAGAGCTATAATTAGAAGGGACCTTTTGGATGACTTAGTAGTCCTACCTTCTTAGTTCACAGATGAAGAAATTGAGGGCTAAGTATTTTACATGTCACAATATAATATAATAATATTTGTATAATATAATAATGATATAATAATTCATGACATTATAAATAACAGGCAGGATTTGAACCTGACCCCAAATTTAGCCATCACATGCTCTCTCATCTAAATTTGATTCAACAAGAATTTGTTAACTCCATTTTGTTCAGTCACCTCATTGTGACCTCATTTGGGGTTTTCTTGACAAAGATACTGTAGTGGTTTGCCATTTCCTTCTTCTGCTCATTTTACAGATGAGGAAACTGAGGCAAACAGGACTTGCCCAGGATCACACAGCTAGTAAGTATCTGAGGTGCTCTATCCACTGTACCACCTAGCAGCTAGACACTGGAATATGGAGGAAAAAATAAAACACCAATAGCTCCTGCCTTCAAATAGCTTATATTCTGCTGTCTCATCCATGGTTATTAGCATGAAAACAGAGATTTTAAAGAGGGAAAATATTTATAAGATAATATTTCATTTCCCAGGTCCAGCATATATTTTTTTCCAACAGTATATATATTTTTTTAATGAAATAATGTTTATTGTAGTTTGGTATAAGACATCCTTGAGCAAGAGCATATTTTGGTTCATGTTGTAGTCTAGCCATCAGATATTTAGAATTTGAGCAGTAGCTGAAATTAATTTTTTTTATATTTAAATTTATTTATTTAACATATTTGGTTTTCAGCATTGATTTTCACAACAGTTTGAATTACAAATTTTCTCCCCTTTTCTACCCTCCCCCCCACTCCAAGATGGCATATATTCTGGTTGCCCTGTTCCCCAGTCAGCCCTCCCCTCTATCACCCCCCTCCCCTCTCATCCCCTTTTCCCTTCCTTTCTTGTAGGGCAAGACAAATTTCTACGCCCCATTGCCTGTGTATCTTATTTTTTAGTTGCATGCAAAAACGTTTTTTTTTGTTTTTGAACATCTGTTTTTAAAACTTTGAGTTCCAAATTCTCTCCCCTCTTCCCTTCCCACCCACCCTCCCTAAGAAGTCGAGCACTTCAACCTAGGCCACGCATGTATCATTATGTATAACCCTTCCACAACACTCATGTTGTGAAAGGCTAACTACATTTTGCTCCTTGCCAACCCATCCCGCTTTATTGAATTTTCTCCCTTGACCCTGTCCCCTTTCCAAAGTGTTTGTTTTGATTACCTCCACCCGCATCTGCCCTCCCCTCCATCATCCCCCCCACCTTTTATTTTTTTTTATCTTCCTCCCTCTTCTTTCCTGTGGGGTAAGATACCCAACTGAGTATGTATGGTATTCCCTCCTCAGGCCACATCTGATGAGAGCAAGGTTCACTCATTCCCCCCTCACCTGCCCTCTCCCCTCCTCCCACAGAACTGCTTCCTCTTGCCACCTTTGCGAGATAATCCACCCTATTCTATCTCTCCCTATCTCCCTCTCTCAATATGTTGCTCTCTCATCCCTTAATTTCATTTTATTTCTTTTAGATATCTTCCCTTCATCTTCAACTCACCCTGTGTCTGCTCTCTCTCTTTTACATATATATATATATATATATACACACATATATACATATATATGCACACATACACATAAAACACACATATATATACATACATACACATGCATACACATACACATAGATACATACATACACATTCACTTGTATGTATGCATAAACATATATATATGCAATTTCCCTTCAACTACCCTAATACTGAGGTCTCATGAATCATACACATCATCTTTCCATGTAGGAATGTAAGCAAAACAGTTCAACTTTAGTAAGTCCCTTGCAATTTCCATTTCTTGATTACCTTTTCATGCTTCTCTTGATTCTTGTGTTTGAAAGTCAAATTTTCTATTCAGTTCTGGTCTTTTCACTGAGAAAGCTTGAAAGTCCTCTATTTTATTGAAAATCCATATTTTGCCTTGGAACATGATACTCAGTTTTGCTGGGTAGGTGATTCTAGGGTTTAATCCTAGCTCCATTGACCTCCGGAATATCCCATTCCAAGCCCTTCGATCTCTTAATGTAGAAGCTGCCAGATCTTGGGTTATTCTGATTGGGTTTCCACAATACTCAAATTGTTTCTTTCTGGCTGCTTGCAGTATTTTCTCCTTGATCTGGGAGCTCTGGAATTTGGCGACAATATTCCTAGGAGATTTCTTTTTGGGATCTATTTGAGGAGGCGATCGATGGATTCTTTCAATTACTATTTTGCCCTGTGGCTCTAGAATATCAGGGCAGTTCTCCTTGATAATTTCTTGAAAAATGGTATCTAGGCTCTTTTTTTGATCATGGCTTTCAGGTAGTCCAATAATTTTTAAATTCTCTCTCCTGGATCTATTTTCCAGGTCAGTGGTTTTTCCAAGGAGATATTTCACATTGTCTTCTATTTTTTCATTCCTTTGGTTCTGTTTTATAATATCCTGATTTCTCATAAAGTCACTAGCTTCCACTTACTCCAATCTAATTTTTAAAGTAGTATTTTCTTCAGTGGTCTTTTGGACCTCCTTTTCCATTTGGCTAATTCTGCCTTTCAAGGCATTCTTCTCCTCATTGGCTTTTTGGAGCTCTTTTGCCATTTGAGTTAGTCTGTTTTTTAAGGTGTTGTTTTCTTCAGTATATTTTTCAGTATTTTTTTGGGTCTCCTTTAGCAAGTCATTGACTTGTTTTTCATGGTTTTCTCGCATCCTTCTCATTTCTCTTCCCAATTTTTCCTCTACTTCTCTAACTTGCTTTTCCAAATCCTTTTTGAGCTCTTCCATGGCCTGGGACCAGTTCCCGTTTTTCTTGGAGGTTTCTGTTGTAGGCTCTTTGACTTTATTAATTTCTTCTGTCTGTATGTTTTGGTCTTCTTTGTCAGCAAAGAAAGAATGCAAAGTCTGAGACTGAATCTTGGTGCATTTTCGCTGCCTGGCCATATTCCCAGCCAACTAACTTGACCCTTGAGTTTTTCAGTGGGGTATGACTGCTTGTAGATTACAGAGTTCTATGTTCCACGTTTGGGGGGGAGGTGCCAGCTCTGCCGCACCAGCACTGCTCCTTCCCCAAGAACCCCCAACCCGAACTGGGCTTAGATCTTCGGCAGGCTGTGCACCCCTGCTCTGATCCGCCACTTAATTCCCCCAACAGTATATTTTAAAGTATGTTGTCTCATTTTTAAGGCCTAGATTATTTCCTCCATGACTTATCTTGAAATATGGTTCTATGGTTGAAAACTTCCTATTATCAAAAATTTAGCTTCAATATGATCTTAAAAAATTATTCCATTACCCCTAGTTCTATCCTGAATGTCATATTTGGCCACCCTACCAGTCAACCAATCAACAGGTATTTGTTAAGTGCATTATTTTCTTTTTTTTCTAAGAGAACTCTTTTTTTTTAATTAAGATTTTTTGTTTTTAGTTTACAACACTCAGTTCTGCATGTTTTTGAGTTCCAGATTTTCTTCCCTTCCCTTCCCTCCCCCCGCCCCAAAACAGCATGGAATCTGATATATCTTCTGCACATAGTGCCTAATTATCAAGTATGTCTTTGTGGATTTTGCTAGTCCTTTTCAATAATTTCTCTCCTCTACCATTTGAAATATATGTATATGTATAATATATGCATATATATCTATTAGAAAACTTTGTTTCCTAACATTAGATTTCTGCCACATTAAAATTTTCTTCTTTTTTTCATTTTAGCACAACCTCAACGCTTGCCTGAGCCCCAAACTTCAGCACAGGAACAAAGTGAGGAAGAAATGGCCAAGATAAAAAATGGTCATACAAATTTGAGAAATGGAAATGGAATCCACAATGGGGTTAGACACGTATCTATAGATAACAGAAAACTTTCTGCGCCTGTTTCACAAAAAATGCATAAAAAAATTCAGTCCAGCTTGTCTGTAAACAGCGATATGAGCAAGAAGAGTAAAGTCAGCGCTGTCTTTTCTCAAAAACCAGGCTCATCACCTGAAGGTAAGCTAAGTCCTGTGTAGATTTTTTTATTTTTATACTAATTCCAATTCATTCTTGCTAATAGCAACAGAATCAATTAAACATAACTAAAGTCATCATAGAATTTTATCAGGAAAGAAACTTAAAGATGATCTGGTCTAGTTACTCATTTTTCACCTAAAATGAAGTACAGAAGTAAATGTCAAAGCCAGGGCCAGAACTCAACAGTTCTGATTCCTCTGTCCATGCCTTTCTAATTTTATTTATTTTTCAGAGAAAAATAGAAATCAGGACAAAACACAAAGTGATTTCCCCATAGGAAATCATTAAATAACAAAGTGACAACTGACTTATCACTTTTAAGCTTTCATCATTTCTAGAGGTTAATTCTCAAAGTAAAGAGTAGCTCTATAGTCTAAAAGTCTAATAACCCAAAATTTAAAATCTTAGTGTAGTTTTAGGCTATTAAAACTTAAAACTATACTAAGACTTTTAGTACACCCTACATAAACGACTCCTATTACTCTTACTATCACTCTCATTAATACACAGACACATATTATTTAAATGACATATGTAGCATAGAGACAAGAACTATACCTGTGATTTTATTGGGATAGGAAGGGATCACTTCCCTTTACCAAAGCAGGTCAGTACCTACTCTGCAACTTAGAATCTTGGACAATTAACTAGAAAACTAGGAGGTTAAGTGATTTCCCAGGGATACACAGTCAATATGTGTCAGAGATGGGTCTTGAACCCTGGTTTTCTTGACTTTGAAGCCGATTCTCTGTACAATCAACTTTACAATCTTTTTACAATCAACTCTAAATCTCACTAATTATATGTTGTCTGCTAGAATACCTCTGGTTATTCGTACTCAGATGCGTTAGACTTTCCAGATATTCTCCTAATCTTTCATTTCCACTGCTGTGGCCAGTGGACTTTATTATCACCTGTCAAGTTCAGATAATCCTAATTCCTGTTCATCTCTGCTGACTGCCTTCTTGTTGCAGCTATGCTTGCCCCAATCTTGAAAGAGGCCCAGAGTTCCTAGCTGAAAGTACTGGGGATAGTTAGCTGGAGAATAAGACCTGAGGACATGATAGCTGTCTTCAAATTTTTCGAAAGCTGCTATGTGGAAGGGAATTAGGCTGCCTTTGCTTGGCCTCAGAGAGCAGAATTCCAAGAAATGAAGGCATATTGAGAGAATGGCAGATTTAGGTTGGCTATAGGGAAAAAATTTTATAACAGTTGGAATTGTCTAGAAATAGGGGCTGCCGCAAAAGATTCCCCATCACTAGAGGTCTTAAAGTGGATTCTGTTTAATTATTTGTTGGAAATGGTGTTAATTGGATAATGTCCTTTACAGGTACAAGTTATATTAGGTGACTTCTGACATCCCTTCCGACTCTGAGATTTTGTAGATTTAACTCTAGATAATAATTTAATAAATTTAATAAATTAAATTAATTAAATTAATAAAATAATAATTTAATTAAATAAATTTAATAAATGAGTCATAAATAATATTATATAACACCTTATTCCTTCTCACTAGTATAACTACTTTTGAAATATTTGTTCTTTTACTGACAAAAGTCTATCTTTTTTTTTTTTGACTGGGAACCCATATGAATTTTTGCTCATATGTATCCCTCTGTGGTACACTTTGTCTTCTAGGCCTTCCTCTTCCTGTAGTGCTTGGCACTTTTTAGTTTAGTGTCTATATCAAATTATACTGGCTATCTACTCATTTCCTCTAACTTTCTTTTTCAACTTCTATTAAAACTAAATAATTACTTCCTGTGTGATGCCTGTATAAAGCTGAGCACTCTTCATTTGTCAAGATGGGTTTTACTCACAAATAGGAAATTGTGTTGAGAATTACCAGTAATGAATTGGAAGAAACTATATTATACTTTGCTTACCGGTGTTCTAAATTCAACTGAGTTAAAGTGTTAGGTTGATCAAATGATATGATAATAAGCTGTCTGCATAGTTCTAGGTCAGTGACATTACTTCCCAAACTAATTAGATTGGAAGGGACATGATTGGCACTTTAAAATGAGTTTGACATGTAAGATGTGTGGTCAACTCTGAAGCACAGGTAGGCTGTTAACTAAACTGACTCTCTGAGGGGTTGAGAATGCAATGCAATTTTATTTAGAAGACCTCAGTATCTAGGTGATCAGGTGAAATGATGCCACATCAAAGAGAAGTACTATTTATGTGTTATTTAAGACACCTATCATTTCATTTTGTCTTTTTCCTTTTAATCTAGTCACCTTTTTAAAAACGTTTTTCTTTAATTCCCTTGTCTTTCATGATAGCTTAAAAATCTACATTCTTTATGAAAAGGCAGACTACTTAAAATTATTAAAGTATTTTAAGTATTTACAGTCTGTAACAGGGCTATAAATAGTACTTAATAAAAGTTTGTTGATTGATTAAAGACATCAAGTAGACCTTATTAGAATAAAAATGCAAATGAATACATTACATTTGCAAAAGCAAAGAAAATTCTGCCCATATTTGGAGGAGATAAGTGCCCTCATTCTCTTCCTGACAGAGTAGTACCAGGGGAATAATGAAGCTCAGGAAACATTGCCCTTGATGGGTGGATTTCAACTAAGGCTAATCCATGATTTGATTCTTAGTTGGAAGTAATTTAGTTCTTGCCAGTTCTTTTGGTAACTCTACCTGCCATTTTTATAGGTTGTTTGTTTTTTTTTTTTTTTGCCCTTAACATTCTCCTTAGCGAGGCCTACCCTTGTATAGGTTAGTATAACTGTACCTCATACTGTGTGGAAAGGAGGTGTCTTTCCATTTCTCAGAAGGCCATTTATTATATTTAGCAAAGACGAGGCAAGGCTAATAGAGAAATACCCTTGATTATTACCATAGTCCAGTATTAATTTTACTCTCAGACCTGATAGCTAACATTTTACAAACTCTAAATCAATTTAACGAAAGTAAATTAGACTTTGTCAAAGCCGAGGATTTCAGGAGTATATAATTTAGACCATTTGCTCTTCCAAAAAAAATTTTTTTTACACATTTCTGTGAGGGCCTGTGAAATGTCCATGGATAAATTGTATATATATGGTTACTATCCTGAGGAAAATTTCCATTTTGCAAATAACCAGTTTTGGAAGCACTTTGCTAAAATTGAAGAGCATGTATTACATGCAGCAAGCATACCATTTAAAAAGATGGCAATCTTCACAGTCCAAAATGATTGGCTTTTGAAAGATGAAGAAATTAATTTTCACTGCTAAACACAATCTTAAAACATAAATATTCAGATTTTCTTTTTCAAATGGTAATGTGAAAATAAAATAGTATCAGAAATGGGACCTTCTTTTTTTTAAGATGAGAAAAAATGGACATCAAAGGAAAGCAATTCAGGACCTTAAGTCTCACTACTTACCAGAAGATTTAATATTATGTCATTTCAATATAAAATATAAGTAGATTAAAAATAAAAACAGCATTTACAATTTCTTCTGAAATGAAATTTCCTTATTCTCCCCCTCCATTAAAATCATATACATTCACTTAAAATGGATTAAATTATGTATCGTGAGTTAGACAAAGATGTCAGCTGTGATAAAGTGTAAGGGACTTGGTGTCGGTAATCCTGGTTTTAAGTGTCAGTTATTCTATTTGCCTGCTGTTTGATCTTGGGCCAATCCCTTATCTGTCCCAACCTCATTTTCTTCATCTGTAAAGTGGGAATAATAATGCTTTTATTGTCTTCACTGGGTTATTTTGAGTATTAGGTAAGGAATGTATTCATATACTAGACTTTCTAAATCCTTAAAGCATGATAAAATGTCATAAGCATTAATAATACCAAGAAATTCGAAAAATGTTTGTTGATCTTCTTTTGCTTTTGCTTCTGTAGCACTGGACTGAGCAAGATACCCAGTTTTGCTTGGGCATCGTCTTAGCCCTCATAGGGATTACAGTATAGTAGGGAGTTGTGGCACATCCTCAGATACAAAGTAATAGGTATGAGCTGCTTTAGAGAGGTAGGTGTAAAACAGTCTTAGGTAAGGCTCACACGGCAAATGATTGTTATCAGTGGGGATCAAGGAAGGCTTCCTGGAAGAAGTCATATTTGAGTTGGGCTTTATTCAGCAGGTGAAAACAGAAAAAAAGAATATTCCAGGCATAAGAGTGTTTGAGTAACGGCATGAAAGCCCACCCAGAAGCAGGAGAGGTGTTAAGGGACTAGGAAGCGGTCATGTTCATCTGCAACTTAAAGAATGGATTTTTTTAAGCTAGGCAAAGAATGAGATAAGGCTTGATTGTAAAGGTAAGTGGCAGCAGATTATAGAAGACCACAAATGTCAGGCAACGAAGTGTGAATTTTACTATGAAACCAACAGAGAGTCCCTGGAGAATTCCAAACAAAGAAGCTACACGACCAGATTTCTACCTGAGGAAGATCAGATAGGAAGTGAGTGGTATAAAGGAGGTAGAGGGAAACTGATGAATTATTCATGTTGTTGTTGTTGTTCAACCTTGTCCGACTCTTCATGACTGCATTTGGGGTTTTCTTGATCAAGATTTAGGAGTGGTTTGCCACTTCCTTCTCCAGCTAATTTTACAGATGAGGAAACTGAGGCAAATAGGGTTAAGTGACTTGCCTAGGGTCACATAGTAAGTGTCTGAGGCTGGATTTGAACTTAGGGCTTCCCAGACTTCAGGCTTAGTGCTTTATGCAGTGTCCCACTTAGCTGAGTAATTCATAACATCAGATAATTTTTTAAAAGTATTTTTAGATTGTGTGGTGGTACATGCCTATACATCCCTCTATGAGAGAGTAAAGCTGGTGGATATCTTGAATTTAAGGGTTCTGAGGCTATGCCAGTTGGGTGGCATTGTGTCTAGCATTAATATGGTGACCCTTTCCCCAGGTTACCTAATGAAGTTCAACCTGATGTATTAATTTTACCTTCCTAACATCTCTTGTACACTCCCCCTTCTTTCTTTTGACACTGCTACCAGCTTGGTACAGGCCCTCATCACCTCACACTTGGATTACAATAGCCTGCTGGTGGTTCTGCCTGCCTCAAGTCTATCCCCACTCTCATTCTTCACTCAACTGTCAAAGCAGTCTTCCTATAGTGCAGGTCTGATCTGGTCACCCCACACTACATAAACCCACTGGCTTCATATCACCTCTAACCTTAAACATAAGATCTTCTTTTTGGCCTTCAGAATCTTCTTTTGCTTTTCTAGTCTTCTGATACCCTATGCTTCTTACCCATGTTCTCCATGACCCAGGAACACTAGTCTCCTTGCTGTGTCTTACATAAGATACTCTGTCTCCTGACTGGGCATTTTTGCTGGTTGTCCCCCATGCCTGGAATTTTCTTCCCTATCTCAGTCTACTGGCTTCCTTCAAGTCCCAGCTAAAATCCCATCTTCTACAGGAACCTTTTGCAGTCTCCCTGAACTCTAGTCCCTTCCTTCTGGTAGCTGATGATCTCCAATTTATCCTGACTATCCAAGTGTTTTCTTGTTGTCTACCTCATTAAATCATGATCTCCTTGGGAGCAAGGGCTATCCCTGAGTTCTGTATATAGGTGCTAAGAAATAGAACAGACTGATGTGTAGGTGAGTTGATATCACTCAGGCCCCAAACAGATGGTCTCTGTGTGATATAGGTCTTGGGCAGCCAGCCAAATGATAGTTCATTAAAGTTAGGTTAGAAGCCTTTAGTAATGCTTTCAAAAAGCTATGAACTAGGTATATTAACAGATAGATAAACACAAAACAAGTTTAAATAGGGTAGGTTTGAGAAGTTAACAGTAAAGTCATTAAGCCGAGTAGGCACTAACTTGGAGAAAACTCTAAAATAAGATCTGTTTCTATAGTTTATCAGTCAATCAAGAAATATTTTTTGAGTGCTTACCCTTTTTAGCTTAGAAAAACATTGTAGGAATCATAAATGACTTCAAACTGATACCTTGTAGGCTTTCACCTTCCATTCTTAAACTGGCATAATATTATAGGTTGTCAATATTAAGAGAAATGTACTTCTTTAGCCATATTGCTTCATAAGTTCACCCTTTTAAAAGTTGTTTTCTTTTATTATATTATGTCTGAACTCGGATTGGGAAATTTACATATTTGAGACATTGACATTCTGCCCTCCCTCCAAAGTAGCTTTCTCTCTGCTTTGCTTTGCGCAGACTCCTGTCCTGCCAAAATCTCTGTTATATACTAAAGTTCTTTATCTAACTTTCAGTTCTAAAGTTGTGTGCTTTCTAAGGAAGGTAATGTGATGTTGTCTAAAGAACCTTGGATGATGAGCCAGAAATAGTAATAATACAATCTAGCATTTATTTACACGGCACTTTAAGGTCTGCCAAAGCTTTGTATAAATATCACCTCATGCAACCCTCACAACTCTGGGAGTTATGTGCTGCTGTAAACCCCATTTTATAGATAAGGCAACTCAAGCAGACTGAGTCCAGGGTCATAGAGCTATTAAGTATCTGAGGGTAGAATGAAATTAAGTCTTGACTCCACATCTGGCTTTCTATATAGTAGGTGCCACCAGCTGCCTTAAAAGGCTAACTTATAAACCCGGTCCAGCTCATGGTTAGCTTTGTGACAACTGGAAAAGTCCCCTAACCTCCGTGGGGCTCAGTATCCCCTCATTTCTAAAATGCCTGGATTGATCTAGATAATCTATAAAGGTCTCCTACCCTTGTGTGGAGGGGAGAGGGAAGTTTTGGATCTGTGATTTGTTTAGGGAACTCTGGGTGAGGAAACTTCCCTTACCAACAACAACTGGCAACTGTTTTGCACGCTATGGTCTTAGAGTTTCCTGGAGGTACTTAGAGGTAAAATAACTTGTCCAGTATCATACAGCCAGTGATGTGTCAATACGACTTGAACTCAGGTTGTAGTGACTCCAAAGCCGGCCTCTATTCCACTTTCTTATAGCCCTAAAATTTTATGACTCAACTACTGTAATGTTGTTTTTGTTGTTGTTGAGTTGTGTCTGACTTTTCATGACTCATTTGGGGTTTTCTTGGCAAAGATACTAGAGTGTTTTGCCTTTTCCTTCTCCATCTCATTTTACAGGTGAGGAAACTGAGGCAAAGAGGGTTAAGTGACTTGCCTAAGGTCATATGGCTAGTAAGTTGTCTGAGCCTGGATTTGAACTCATGAGTCTTCCTGACTCCGGGCCTGGCACTCCATTCACTGTGCCACCTTCCTGCCCATCGTTGTAATAAATAACTTTTTAAGAAATTGTCTGATAATTATAGTTGGTATTTGGATAGGGCATTATGGTTTATGGTTGTATACATTACTTCATTTGGTTCACATGACAAAACTATAAGGAGTTAGTGCAGGTATTATTCTCCCTATTTTACAGATTTGAGAACAGAGGCTCAAAGATTAAGTGCCTTGTCCAGGGTCACACAGTTATAAGTGAGAGGGCTAAAACTTGAAGCCATGGTTATGTTACTGTTGAGAAGGACTGTAATATCTCCTAACTCTGTAGGGGAACAGTAGAACCTCATTATCAATCTAAATAAATTTATTAATCTAAATTTAATTTTGAAAATTAAATTGACAGTGGACCAAGTACTTTGATACATTCATTTATTGATTCATTCAACAAGTGTTTATTAAACAATGTTTCTAGGCACTGGTGATATAAGACAAAAATGAAATTATTCCTGCCTTTTGGGAGCTTATGTTTGGGGGGGCAGTGGAAACACCATGTATATAGACAAATGCAAAAGATTTTGTATTTTATTTAAGACTGCATAGTCCTCAGTGACATGAATTCAATATCTATTTCCACTAAAGTGTTAAATCACTTTCATGTTTATATTTTAGATAGGTACCTCTCTCAGACATTTGTTTCTTATTAAAATTATTCTGTTTTCTTTTAAAATTCTTAATGATTTCTTTCTAGTATAAAGATAGATGTATTTCATGAATTTACATTTTCAAAAAGGCTTTAATCAATTGTGCCTCCTGTTGAGATAGGTAAGCAGCATAAACCATTATATCCCAAAATACTCCTTCCAATTTTCTTTAAAAACCACTACTAGAAAATAAATGTATGCTCATCCACATTAAAAAGTGCTGGGGTTTTTTGTTAAGTGCCTTTAATGGAATTGGTTGGGGATAGGTACCTATGTGGGGAAACATTGTATGATTTATTTAAAGGTTATCGAATTATCATATTTCTCCTTGTTTTGTATAATTAAATATTTTCATACATACTTTACTTTTCTGATTGCATCATTCAGGTGGAGAGTTTTAAGACTAAATGTTTAAGATTCTTGACCTTTTAAGTAATTATAGTATAATAATCTAGTATTCTGTAGTATTCAAATTGCTGATGGTTTTCATTATAGGCAAAGGGACTGTCCCTGCCAAATGGAACAGTGATAAATCCGAGTATGTTTTAGGCTGTCCAATTACCATCAAAGGTTGTCTGTAAAACTAAGTTTCGACAAAGTTATTCTCAGTAACCATTTTATCTTTCGGTGGCATTTGCCATGATAGAAACAGCTCATATTTGATGTTGTAGGTTGAACATTTATGAAGACATAGACACCTTATCTAAACATCTCATTGGACACGATTTAAGAGCTAGAGTGATGAGTATAGAATATATATATATATATATAGAAGTCACAATGATCCTTCTCGTTTTCAGATGTAGCTACTTATAAGTCTAAAAATTCATGAATAATTTTTCAGCTTATTAAAAAACATATCATATTTTTATAGTGTAAGCTTCTTGAAAGTCGAGGTGGTTTCCTTTGCTTGTCTTTGTATCCCCAGTGCCTAACACATAGTGGGCTATTAATAAATGCTGGTTGGTTGATTGGTTCAGCAATCCCATATTAACTTAGTCATATCCTTCTCAATGCTCTTTGAGGAACATTATTATATAGTTATCAGTAACTTAGTTCCACTTCTGTTAGCACCAAAATTCTCTGTAAAATTAAGCAAATATTGTAAAAATCTTATTGACTCTGCGGTCATGTACCTGGAAGGGCCATGATTCTCCAGGGATGAGTTCTGTCATCTAGGAAACGCTCGGGACACTTCCTGGCTATTTTGGCACCAAAAGGCATGACATAGTAAGAGAACTCTGGTTTCTAGGCCACTATGGAATTTCTGTATTATTTTCCACCCCTTAAATGGTATCTAACTCTTGACAAATAGTTGTCAGTACTGGGAATGCCATATATAACTGTGGGGAAATTGGCATCCCTCTGGCGAGTATTTGCATTTGTATATTTTCAGCACTCACACCCTTTCTATATTCTCATATCAGAATGGGTTGTACTGATAGCAGCAGTTAGCCGCATCATTTAGTCAACACATAGATCTTCTATTCCCAGGCTGTCTAGAGGAAACTCATGTATGAGACATTATCCCTTCTTTCAAGGACTTCATGGTCAAGGAATAAGGGAGAGAAGATATGTAGCCCTTTTAGCTGTGGAACTCCCACCCTAGGGCTCCCAGTGATCTGATGACTAGGGAATGTCCCATGGGACATGAACACCATTCTCTCTGTTCTTGCCTTACGCCAGCCTCTGTCCAGTCTTTAATCATGAGTATAGAAATATTTCCATTACTAGTGGAAAAGGGTGTATTGGTCTTTATCCATACGGCTCCACTCACCTTCTCTATAGCTTTTCAAACCGAAATACCTTTCCTTGGCCATCACTCTCCAAAATATGTAGTCTCTCCTATAAAAATGTAGGTTCCTCAAATAGAGAAACTATTTTCAAGTTTATATTTATATCCTCAATACTTAGCACAGAGCCTGGCATATAATAAGCATTTAATAAATGCTTTATCTTTCAAATATGAGAAAGTTCATGATAAGCAATATATTAGTGTTGTAATAAAATTGCTAAACAAGTCTAGATAAGAGAGAGATTCTTTTTAAAAAGAGAGATATTTTAATATTTTTAAATCATTAATTCCTTAATGACCAAGGAAGATTTCATGTCATTTGAGTTGGGCATTGAAAGATAAGTATGAGATGAGGGGGATGGGGTAGAATATTCTAGGGTAAGGGAATGGCATACATAGGGGCATGGGAATGGGTAAGTGCAAAGTGTTTGTGAGGCAACTAGGTGGTGCAATGGATAGAGCACTGGACTTAAAGTCAGGAAGATCTGAGTTCAAATCCAGCTTCAGATACTTAACTAGTTGTGTGTCCTTGGGCAAGTCACTTAGCCTCTGTCTGCCCCACTTTCCTCATCTATAAAATGGGAATAAGTAAGCACTAAATAAATGATGATTGGATTTGGAGTCAGAAGAGGACTGGAGGTCAAATCTTTCCTCTAACCCTTAGTCCAGGTGTGAGTATGAGTATGCCGTTTAACTTCTCTAGGACTTAGTTTCTTTACCTTTAAACTGAGAGGGCTGGATTAGGAAATATCGAAATTTGGGCTCTAAATCAATGATCCCATACTCTTGATTATTAGCCCTAGGTTCTTTCTCCTAATAACACTATTTCTAGAATAACGCAGATTGTCAAACCAAGTAAAATAATCAAATTCCAGAATTAATATTTAGATTTTAGAACTCTGGATTCTCATTTTAACTGACAATTTTAGTTATTATTCACAGAAGAGAATGGAATATACCCATGGAGGACAAAAGAATGGTATAATCTGGTGGTATAATCACAGCTTCCAGAAACAGATTTCCTATGACTTCTGACAGGAAATAGCTCTGAATTGCTCCACATAACTTTGGTGTTTTTGGATGCTATCTTGTTTTGTTTTTTCCCAGGCACTGGGCTGTTCATTCTGTGTCACTAAACTGATATGGGAGAAAGGTCTTGCAATACTGCTTTCTGAAGTATTATGTGTCGGGTCTTTGGAAAACAGTATTTTAATAAATTTCACTGTACTGCCAATACAGTAAAACACTGGCTGGAAATTATTCTTAAAGAGTACAGACTATCAAGAACTCATCCATATCAGATAGAGAAGAAAAGGGTTCATTTTAAAAAAGAGAGTTTTCAACTATTTTGTGATAATGATTACATTTTCCACAGTAGTATAAACCCATTAAAGTGAAAGTTGTAAATTTATAGAAAAAAAAGAGTTTAAATGGACTTTGATGGAGTGTAAATAAAAGTACAAACTACTATAGAACCTTTAACTATGACCACGTTGCCTTCTATTGATGTGTAATTTTGAGATAGCCTTGTTAAATGAAGTACAAAAGACAGTTTTGTTCTTCTAATGGTTTCTAATGGTTGATATGATGCTACCATTTTAGTGCATTTCATTTTTTATTTTTTGGGACCATGGGCATTTTATTGTAAATCCATTGGAAATTAGAAAAGTGCCAAGTCCTAGGAAGTTTTCCATCCTTCTTCACAATTCATGTTTTAGAGATTTTTGGTAGATAATGATTTTTTCTTCTGCACCACAATCCCTTACCCTCTCAATTTAATCAACATTTGTATATCTTGTACATTTGAGGGAGAGGGTCTATGGATAAGAGCTGTGTTACAGAGGCACAGCTCTTTTTGTAAATGAAAGTTCCAAGTAGATAGAGAATCTTTCTGTTGGTGGGTGTGGAGGAAACAGAACAATGGTGGGACTGCTGACTTGGTCCAGAAAGAGAGGGAAGGATTTCCCCAGGGAGAAAAGAAAGAATCTCTTTAGGCTCTGATGTAGAAACAAGTTAGGTAAATAGGACCAAACTAAGCAGGTTGTTGGGAGGGAGTCTGTGGAGGAAAGGACAATAGCATATAAACTCACAGAGATGTAAGATGTTGATTTTCTTCAGTAGTAACTGACTCTCTGTAACCCCATTTGGAGGTTTCCTTGGCAAAGATACTGAAGTGGTTTGACATTTCCTTCTCCAGCTCATTTTACAGATGAGGAAACTGAGGCAAACAGGGTTAAGTGACTTGCCCAGGGTCACAGAGCTAGTAAATGTAAGAGGCAGGATTTGAACTCAGCTCTTCCTGACTCCAGGGCCAGTGCCGTACCCACCATGCCACCTAGCTGCCCCAAGGGACCTGAAAGGTCCTCTCATCCATCGTCCTCATCAGAGTGGTGAGAAAACAGAGAACTATCCTTATCTCCCCGCCGCCCCACCCCAAACTCTCTACTTCTTCATAACACTTTATATATCTGAAACCATAATTCAGTCATTGATTTTGGAAAGGATATGTCAATCTGATCCCTATGTCCCCACTATAATTTTTTTCCATCAGCAAAAATCTATCTTCTCTCCCTCCCACTCACTCTCCCCACCCCCAAATGAGAAAGAAACAAAAACAAAAAACAAAACATAACTCCAGTTACAAACACAAACAAACTTTTGCGTTGACCACATCCATAAAACATGCCTTTCTTTTGCATTCTTTAGTCTATCATCTCTCTATGAGGAAGTATGGGTAGCATATTTCATCACAAATCCTCTAGAATAATGGTTGGCCATTATGCTGATCAGAGTTCTTGAGTCTTTCAAAGTTTCTTGTCTTTACAATCTTGTCATCATTGTGTAAATTGTACTCTTGGTTCTGCTCACTTCATTCCGTGTTCATAAAAGTCTTTCCAGGTTTCTCTGAAACCATTCCCTTCATCATTTGTTATACAGCACAGTAGTAGAATGTAAGCTTCATAAGGGGTGGGGATTGTCTTAATGTATTTGTATTCCCAGTACTTAGTACCTTGTTTGGCAAATGATAAATGCTCAATAAATGCTTTTTTCATTTATGTATTCATTCATCATCATAATAATAATGTTATACATTACTACTAATCTACTGATAATAGTATCTACTATCTACTATTAATATTACTAAAACTATCTACTACTAATAGTGTTATATTATACTTTATAATCTATAAAGTGTTTTCTTATAACATGTTGAAGTAGGTAGTGTAAGTATTATTACTGTAGTTTTAGTGATGATGAAACAGAGTTAGAAAGGTAAAGGTTAGTCCAAGGTCATGAAATAAACAAGTGGCAGAGCTGGTTGTGACTCATGCCCTGGTCTACTTTCTAAAAGCTCAGTGCATGCAAGTTAGCCTACCCCAGACACATAGGAAAAAAGAAATATTTAAGTGATTGCTAAATGTGGGATATGAAAATGTCCCATGGATCTCTGCTTGACCCTGTGCTGTTTAACATATTTATAAATATATATCAACCTATATTTATATATCATATAATATATATTTATAAATGACCAGATGATAAGTACCTTGTAAGCTTAAAGGTTATATACATCTAAACTATATTATTGATATCACTACCCATAATGCTAAAAATTTTTGAGCTATTGAAGCAATTTGTAGTTCTACTAGCTGTGAATTAATGTGCCTCTCTTCTCATAGCCCCCTCTAAGTGTGAATGTGAGGTAGTGATTCAGAGTTTTAATTTGCATATTCTCTGATTATTTGTGGTTTTGAACATTTTTAGATAGTTATTAGTTCTGATTTATTCTTTTGAAAATTGCTTCTACTCTTTGATTGCCTCTCTAATAATCAATGGTTCTTATATATGACACTCTGTGTGTATGTATACGTATGTATATATGCTCTCTTATGTGTGTGTGTGTATATATATATATATATATATATGCATATATATAAAATATTAAATGATCCTTATTTAGATGTCAGGTCCCTATATATTTTGGATGTCAGATGTCAGAGCTACGTGATAGAAAGGAGTGTGGTACAGTGGAAAGAGTACTAGATTTAAAGTTAGGAAACCAGGATTTGAACCTTATCTTTTGCCATTTAAAGATTATGTGATCTTGGAAAAATCACTTAGTCTTTCCAGTCCTTAGCTTCCTCATCTGTAAAAAGAGGAAATTGAGAATTATATCTTCTGTGGTTTCTTCCAACTTTAAATTTATGATCTTATAACTCCCCCTACCCCATTCACAACTTTTGTTCTAAATTTTGCTGCATTGCTTTTATTTGTTCAAAGGTTTTAAAATTTTAGATCATTAAAATTTTGTTTCGTCTTTTGTAGTAATTTCTATCCTATCTCTTTTTATAATTTCTCATCCTTACTATATTTTTGAATGATATTGTTTTACATAGATTTCCAATTTTTTGTAGTGGTATGACCAGAAAATATTTGAAAGTCCAGTGCTTGCTTTTTCTATTATTTCTGGTACTTATGTCAGCTTATTTCTCCTTTCTTTTCCTCTCTACCATGACCTTTTATGAATGGTAGGGGAAGAGATTACGGAGAAGGAAAGACAACTGCCTTTGAAATGAAGTTATTACTTCCTTGAGGTCAGTTCTTTTTTTTTTTTTAAATCCACTTAAGTCATTCAAACATGGAAAAAACTCTTTAACACTTGACTTACTCTATTATTTTTCATGAAAATGCTTGTATGTGACTCATATGCTGTGTCATATGCTGTATATGTCATGAGCTACAAGTCTCTTTAGAGTAAAAAACAGAATAAAGTTCAGTATAGTTTATATATCATCATATAATTAAAGAAAGGAAACAATATGTTTAGAATTTATTGTTCAGTCATTTCAGTTGTATCTGATTCTCTGTGACCCCATTTGGGGTTTTCTTGTCAAAGATACTGGAGTGTTTTGCCATTTCCTTCTCCATCTCATTATATAGATAAGGAAACTGAGGCAAACAGGGTTAAGTGATTTGACTCCAGGCCCAGTGCTCTGTCCACTGTGCCACTTAGTTGCCCTGTGTTAAGAATGTAACATAATAGGAAAAGTAGAGGGTGTTAAAAAACTCGCATCTAGACCGGGCATGATTACATACCTGTAATCCCTGCCATTTGGGAGGCTAATTCTGGTGGACTGCTTTAGCTCAGGAGTTCTGAGCTACAGTGAGGTTAACCCAACTGGGTATTTGAATTAAAACTGGCACCAGTATGGGGCACCCCTAGAAGAAAGAGACCATGAAGCCGCCTAAAGAGGGCTAACCGACTCAGGGTGGAAACAGAGCAAGTCAGAGCTTCTTAGGCGATTACTAGCGGGACTGGGTTTATGACCGGCTGCTGTACTTACAGCCTAGGTAAAATAGGAAAACCTAGTCTAAGAAAACATGCCTGCAAGTATTGTACCATGATTAATTTAGGTATAAACGTATGCTTCCCAACAAGTTACAGGTGTATTTTGTGCAAACTGGCATGATATGGTTTGTTTCTTATAAGACTCTAGCTCACTTTTATGGGATGGAATCCACATTGTCATTGAGATTAAGCATTTTATTTTAGAACTGCATTAAAATGTTGTTTTCCAACCTAAAATATTACCTCTTTTAAAGTTGAATTAATATTCATTGGGGCTACTTCCAAGGACATTTTGGTGTTGGACTAGTACTTAACTAGTAGTTATTATCTAGTGTGTAACAGCTTTTCTTTCGGTTTTGTATTTTTCCAGGGCGGTACTGGAGTAACAGTGTCTTGCCACTGGTGGAAACTAACTAGTGTCTCACATCATGGAAAATTTTTTAGTGAGGCTAATCCAGTTTTGGAGAACATTAAATAAAAACAAACACCCAGTTCTGTCTCATCAAGAAATATCTTTTTACCAATATGTAAAAAGACATTTGCACTAAATAGTATAATGTGATATAGTAAAAATAACATGGGACTTGGAGTCCAGAGATCTGGGTATAAATACCAGCTGTAACACTTGCAAACTTTACCTCCTTTCACCCCTTCACCAATCTGTATCTCAATGGATGGAAATAATAGTACCCGTAACCTTCAGTCATTTTTCAGTCATGCCTGACTCTTCGTGACCCCATCTGTGGCTTTCTTGGCAAAGATAGGAGTGAACTCATTTTACAGATATGAAACTGAGACAAATAAGGTTAAGTGACTTGCCCAGGGTCACAGAGCTAGTAAGTGTCTGAACTAAGTTGTTGTTGTCGTTCATTCATTTCAGTTGTGTCCAACTCTTCGCAAACCCATTTGGGGTTTTCTTGGCAAAAATACTGGAGTGGTTTGCCATTTCGTTCTCCAATTCATTTTAGAGATGATGAAACTAAGGCAAAGAGGGTTAAGTGACTTACCCAGGGTCACATAGCTAGTAAGTGTCTTAAGCCTGATTTGAACTCATGAAGATGAGACTTTCTTCTTCCAGGCCCCTACTCTATCCCCTGGCTGCCCAGATAGTACCCATACTGCCTGCCGAATGGAGTTGTTTCAATGAAAGCCCCTTGTAAACTTACCAAGTGCTACAGAAATGGCTCTTGTTATTAATGTAAGTTCTCTGCCTTTTTCATATACGTAGTAAAATAGTCAAAACAAGTAGGCCTAATTTCATCAGGTCAATCCACAACCATTTATTAAGCACCTCCTACATGCAAGGCATTATGTAAGTTGCCAGGGATACAAAGACATTAATGAGACAGTCCTTGCTAGGTGGAGTTTACAGTCTAGCCAAGGGAGACATCTACAAATAGAGTTATATGCAAAAATAAGTGTAGGGTGATAGGAGAGGGAAATTCAGTAGCAATAAGTGCGCTTAGGAAAGGCATGGTGTAGAACAGGGGTTGGGAACCTGTAGCCTTGAGACTGGTACAGAAGGTGGCTTTGAGTTAAGTCTCGAAGGAAGCTTCTCCTTGAGAAAAGGAGCAGGGGGAGGTGATGCATTTCAACAATGGTCGACAACCAGCAAAAATGCACAGAGATAAGATTTGTAGTTTTGTGTATGAGCAACACCAAGAAAGATGAGTTTGGCTGGTCTTGTATGTGTGGAGAGGAATGATGTATAATGAAGGCTGAAAAGAGAGGTTGGGGCAGGTTGTAAAGAGCCTTAAAAGACAAAAAGAAGAGTTTACAGAGGTAATAGGGAACTTGTGGCATTTATTAAGTAGGGAAGTAACATGGTGAAAGGAGCATCTAGATGGCACAGTGAATAGAATACTGGCCTTGGAATCAGGAGGACCCAAGTTCAAATGTGGCCTCAGACACTTGCTAGCTGCATGAACTTGGGCAAGTCACTTAACCCTGTTTGCCTCGGTTTCCTCATCTATAAAATGAGCTGGAGAAGGAAATGGCAAACTACTCCAATATCTTTGCCAACAAAACCCCAAATGGGGTCACAGAGAGTTTGAAATGACTGAAACAACTCAACAACAAAAACAATAACATTGCCAATGTTTCATTTCATTTTTCATCCAAATGATTTGAAATGGATTTTCTTTGCAGGGGAAAAAAACAAACAAAAATCCAATTTCCATCTGAGTAATTCTGTCACCTACGCTTCTTTTTATGTATGTAGCAGACTTTGCAGGTGTAAAAGTGATGGTAACATGGGCAAGAAAAAGAGAGGCCTGGGGTACGTGGATTGGATAGTACTAGCTGCTGTTGCCACCGGGCACTTAGATTGAGGATAACAGGAAAAGAAACATCATCTGTTTTCTTTTTGCTTGTCCCCAAGAGCTTTGGGGTGAACCCTTATGAATCATTTGCCATTGTTGTCGAGTAAAAGCTCTCTGATTCATGTGAGAATGAGGTCAGAAATATGCTGTGTCATATGCTGTATACGTCATGAGCTACAAGTCAGCTTGGTTTCTGAACATATTCCTCTGCCCCTAATGAATGTTTACACTGTAGCACATTTGGACATTATTAAATATTTCTGGTGAAACATTTTATTTTCTCTTTTTCTTTGCTTTTCTCTCTCATTTTTAAATTTTGTGACATCTTTTATGAATGTTACAAAATAAACAAGGGTCTGAGGTACTTCCTGGTACAATTGAGAAAAGCACTGACTGAAGTCACTGGGTTCAAATCCACTTCTGATGTTTGGCCAAGTTACTCAGACTCTCTGGGCCTCATGATCTTCCTTTGTAAATGAGGGGGTTGGACTAGATGGCCTCTAAAGCCCCTTCTGGGCAGCTGGATAGCTTAGTGAATAGAACACCTGGCTGGAGTCAGGAAGACCTGAGTTCAAATTCAACCTCAGGCACTTTCTAGCTGTGTAACTCTGGGCAAGTCATTTAACCCTGTTTGCCTCAGTTTCCTTATCTGTACAATGAGCTGGAGAAGGAAAGAGCAAACCACTCCAGTATCTTTGGTCAAGGAAACCCCCAGTGGGGTGGGTCAGAAAGAATCAGACATGACTGAAAAATGGCTGAACAACAACAAAAGGTCTCTTGCAGCTTGAAGGCTGGGATCCTGTGATAACTCTCAGTCCTCCACCTGTCCTTCTAGTCTATTGTGCTAGTAGAAAATTCTTCTCCAACTTCATGAACAAAAGAATAATTGTATTATTGCATCATATGTATTATTGTTGTTTTATTACTTATTAGGTCACTTGGATGACTGGCCGCATGTATTGCTGTTACAAAATATCTCAGAATAATGCTTACTTTTTAGAAACAACATTCCAAAGGCAATTCTCCCAGTCACTCTACAGCCAGTCCCCCAAGTTACGGTTTTCTTGTTTCATAAGTAGGGGAGAGGGAGAGGGGGCGGGGGGAGAGAGAGAGAGAGAGAGAGAGAGAGAGAGAGAGAGAGAGAGAGAGAGAGAGAGAGAGAGAGAGAGAGATAGAGAGAGAGAGAGAGAGAGAGAGAGAGAGAGAGAGAGAGAGAGAGAGGCAGGCATCGGTTCCTAGGACACTACAGTGTGTCACCCATACTTGCTAGTGGTGTCCCAGCTGAGAGTGAGGCATGTAGCTTCCTGCCTCCACCTTCTCTGGATCCTTTCACTCCTCCCACTGCTCCCCTCCCTCATCCTTCCTGTCCCTACTCTCACCCTGCCCTTTCCCCTGGCCCCACCCCACACCAACCAACTAAGCCCATTTATCGACTAAAAGAAAACAAGTCAATTAAATGGCTTTGTCTCAGGGATCCTCCTTTTCCTCCTCCTACCTCCACAGAAGGGGTGGAAGAGGGAGGAAACTAGGAGTGGAGAATGACCAGGACAGGACAAGGCTCTTTGTGCCCTGGTGCATTTTCTTTGCTTCTGCTTAAAGACTGGATGAGACATTCTGATCTCCAGGCACCAAGCTTAAGAAATGGACTTTTGTAAGTCAACACCCACCCCACATACAAGGCTGGAGCTTGATGAATCTTTGCTTAATACGGCCTCTAAGTGAATACTGTGTTCAGTTTTGTCCTCTTTTGGCAGCATGAAAAAATGATTAGTGACCTGGCCTCAAAAGCAGGAAGACCTAGGTTTCTGGTCCTGCCTCTGACCTATTAGATGCTGTGTGACCCTAGACAAATCACTGAACTTCTTAGGCAACTGTCTAAACTGTAAGTTTCAGAGAGTTTTTTCATCCAGAAAAAAGAAGGGGGAATAAGCATTTATGTAGCTGCTGTACTATAAGTTAGGCACTCTGCTAAGTGCGTTTACAAATATTATCTCATTCGATCCTCACAACAGCTTGGCAAGGTAGATGCCATTATTTTCCCCAGTTTATAATTGAGGAACCTGAGGCAAACAGGGTCATACGGCTAATAAATTGTCCAGGAATTTCTTCTATCAATGAAATAGTAGCTCCAGTCGTTTTGTTCAGTCATTTCAGTCATTTCTACTCTTTCTGGCCCCATTTGGGGTTTTCTTGGCAAAGATGCTGGAGTGGTTTGCCATTTCCTTCTCCAGCTCATTTTACGGATGAGGAAACTGAGGCAAACAGGGTTAAGTGATTTGCTGAGGCTCATATAGCTAGGAAGTGTCTGAATTCAGATTTAAACTTAGGTCTTCCTGACTGCAGGCCTGGTGCTCTATCCACTGGACAACCTAGCTGCTCTTCTTAAATGGAGGTTTTGGGGTTCATGCTTCTCCCCTTTCCCCCATCCCCAGTCAGAGAAAAGGGGTGGTGATGGATTAGAATACTAAAATTAATGAGATCTCGCAGGAGCAGATATGCCCAATTATGAGTTTCCTTGGGGTTGGTGGAAAAAGTTAGAGAAGTTGCAAAGTAGTATAACTAGGTGTGAGCTGAGCTCCCTACTTAATTAACCATGACGTCATCTTGTTTTAGCCTTCAAGCAGGTAAGGCATTGCCCTTATTTTATAGACGAAGCAACTGAGGAAGAAAATGTCAAAATGAATTGGTGTAATATAGTCCAAACAGCATAAGACAGGTTGATTTAAAAATAAACTTGGGATCCATTTGACTGTCTTCCATTTTAAACTCCTCCACCCTCAGCCCCCCAGAGTCTTATCTTATATCAGGTAAGATTTACCATACATGTGTGTGTACATATATATGCATACATGTATTTACATATGGAGTTATGGAATAATCACTAATTATTTTTTAAAAACAACTTGTTAATTTTCTCTTTTAAGAGGGTAGGTTGTGAATCTTCTCTAGAGGTAATCATGAAAGGAATTTTTTTGATGACTAGGATAATATCTCACCCATTTTTGTATCCTCCTTCCTCTCCCTACAGTGTCATGTAGATGGTAGGTGCTGAGTAAATATTTGTAGACTTAAATTTGTTGGATTCTTGGACATGGTCAGTTGAATTATTTGACCTCTGAAGGTCTCCAGGCTATTGTTTCAAAAATTCAGTGAGTCTATGAACTGAAGAGAATAGTTTCTTCTTTGTAGTATTCATGGGTCTGACCAAAGCAGTCATGTTCCTAACTGGCTCCCGGTCCACCATGGTAGAGCTGCACACTGGTTGGTCTGATGCCATTTAGAGTGCTGGTGATTGACAGCACTGTTTTCGCAAAGTGTTTTCGTGTTTGAGATGTCCATTTTTTTATTGCATGAAACTTCTCTAGCCACCTAGTTACTGTTTTCATGATACCTTCAACTGAGCGAAATTAACTAAAAAATGAAACAATAATAAAAACAACCAACATTTACATGAAGCATTTTATACAATTTGATGCTCACAGCAACTCTTTAAGGAAGATCTCATGGGCATTGTTATTTTACAGGTGAGGTCGGCCTAACAACAGCACTCTTAATTCAGGTTTAATTTGGGGGTGAATTGGAGTCGCTTAACAGTTAACAAAAATGGAGGTTTACTCTGCCCTAACACAGAAAGAATATGCAACAAGGAGACCTTATCTTTGGCAGACACAGCCTGAATCTTCTCCCTCTCAAGCATCCACCAAGTTGGAGAAGCCCCAGGCCTTACTGAGGTGGGACTTTTTATGCCCTTGGGTCACCAGGAAGCAGAGGCCAATCAGGTCCCAAGGACTGCCTTGTCTCCTTTTAGGGAAAATAAATCCCTGTCCTAGGAGGGAAGGAAGAGGCATGGGACTGATCCATGTTTGGGGAAAACACTGGTAGATATTTGTCCTTTCCCTGAGGAAACATGTAGTAGCATTTTATATTGCTATCATATTATAATTTCCCCCAAGATATTGTGTATCAGGAAGCTTCACTTCCTTTTGGAGCTATTTCTTGAGGCAGTCCAGAGGTACCTTTGCTCCGTTGACCCAGGGGAGAGGTTGAAGAAAGGAAGAAAAAAATTGGGAAGGAATGAATATTTGCCTCTGAGGCAGTAGAGGACTGTTGATAATTACAATAAGGGACAAATTCCTGAGCTGCCCCTTGGTGGAGCCCAGTTAGAGCACTGCTGTTAAGGTATGATGTACCTACAGGTGCCTGAGAGGAAGGCAGTCCCCTGGAGGTGGGCTTTTAGCACTCTGTGGATCTTTTCATATGTCCATCAATTTGTCACTGAAACTTTTATGTTTTGACTCTTATAGTCTTTTGTGCTTGTAAAGGCTGGTGATGTCTACATAGAAGGTCCTCAAAGTGGACATTAGTCATCCCTCTTCCTCAAGAGGAATCCTCTTAACACAAGAGTTATAATTGAAATTTTTAAGGGTAACTTATTAAAGGAATGTGAAATCTCTTCATTTCTGCCTATCATTAAAGGCCCAGCCACCTGCTCCACCATACCTTCTTTGATCACACCAGCCAAGAAAAATCCCTCTTTCCCCTACACTGTTAAGGCTCTTAGTTTGTTCCACTTCTGAAGACTTACTTCATGCTCGCTAGGCTATGGTTATTTGTATGGATGCCCCATCTTTCCTTTTATATTGCAAACTCTTTAAAGAAAAGGATAATGTCTTGTATTTCTTTGTAGCCACCATAGTTTATAACACAGGGCCTTGTACATAATTGGTATTTAGGAAATAATTGCTGAACGATGAATTTGGGATGTGACATGATACAGCCACCATTTTGAAGTCTTTACAAATAACAAAAGTTTATCATTAGGAGAGATTTTGGATCTGTCAAACATTCCCCTTAATTTTGAGAATATTTCACCATAGTGTTTTCCTCCAAACTACTTTATAACCACAAGAAATAGCCCTAGAAATTGTCTAATGCTTTGATTCATAGGTTTCCAGGGTTTGGAGGAAAAGTACAGAATGCAGAATGAGTTCTGTGACAGAAGCTGATTGATGACTCAAGTCTCTTGCAGTTATGGAGAGTAGATACCTACTTAATATTTTCAAGGTTTTGAAGTGACCATTTATGGTAAAAACCTCCTGGACTTCTCAAAATAAATGAAAACATTTATTCCACTAATAATTGTAATTCATCGTAATCCCAATTTGAGCACATTAAGCTCAATAAGTGTTAGCATGTTTTTGATAGTTTATATATCATTTCATTTTAGAGGATGGAAGGGTTTAAGTGAAAAAGAACTAATAGGCTGAAGAATTATGAACAGTGTAGTCCAAATGCCATCTGACCTTTCTACTAGTCTTCTGATCAAGAGAATCATCAGTGTATGAAGAAAATCTTAAGATTGCAGTTGGTTTTGTTTGCTTCGCTAGGAGCATTACTATGATGATTTGAAAGGTTTTTCTGGACACTTTTAAAAAAAAAAAACGTCCCTCTTAACTCTCCTGAATGCTATAAAGATCTTCAATATTTGGTATTTATGAGTATTTGTTTTTTTTATTATCACTTTTATCTCAGTACATTATACTATTGAACTTGTCTACTGAATAAGCAAACATTAAAACAGGTTGGAAACAATATTGGAAATGTAGTAAAATGTTGCTGTTGTCCTGACTTGTCAGTTTTTTAATGGTTAAAATAACAGATAATGGGACTATTTTATGCTCTGGACTAAGAAGCCTCACTCAGTCATGTTCTTACTTGCTTAGGCCCAGAATTTAGTTTCTCCTAAATACTTCTGTATTTGCTTTGGTCTGACTGCTAAAAAGTAAACCAGATCACAGGTGGGTGGAGATTCAAATTTGATATGTGTGTATGTACGGATTGGGGGGGGGGGGTTAGGAGGAGCTATGTGTGCATATGAAGCTGTGTCTACAAGGTGGATTGGTAGAAGTTTTTGTTTGTGACCACAAAAAATCACCAGAGTTCTGCACTAGATCACCCGGCTGTTAATCCATCTTCTCGACGATGCCACCCCCATACTTATACCCTTGACCCCATTCCCTTCTATATCTCTGAAAAGTTGTCCCTTGGGTTATCTCTCCTCTAGCCTTAGTTTTCAATTCAATTTAGTATTGAGGCTACTGTGTGCCAGGCACTATACTAAGCACTGAAGATACAAATGAGAAAAAGAAAGATCATCTCTGCCCTCAACTAACTTACAATATAATGTGGGAAGACAACTCAAAAAAAGGAAGCTGCAAAGCCCAAGGTGGGGAGGGAGAGGGAAGGAGGACAGTTTTTCAGTCTCTCCTTCCAGATTTCCACTTGATCTTCTCAAGTAATTGTCCACTATCAACCCTCTGTTTCAAAGCCAAATTCCTAGAAAATCTCCCACTCAGTTCTCCACTCCTTGTCATCTGGATTCAGTCCCTGACATTCCACTGAAATTGGTTTCTTTAAAGTCATCAGCCTGTTACTTCTTAACACCTTTTCTTAGTGGCTCGAATCCCGTGTCCTTTCCTTTTTTACTTCACTGAATCGTTGGACACTATTGACGAGTATACTGTCTTTTCTTTGGGTTCTTGTAATGCTGTTCTGTCCAAGTTCATTCTCTTCCTACTCATCTGACTGCCTTCTCAGTCTCCTTTACCAGATCATCATTCATGATCCATCCTCTGTGTGAGTATATTATCTACTGCAAATCTCCAAGTGGATTTCCATAATAATCTTAAACTGAATATGAAAATGAACCAAATGAATTTTCATTTCTCATACCTTTCTTCCCCCTTCTCCACATTTCCCTGTATCTATCAAGGGTACCACTATCTTTCTAGCAGCCCCTTGGGTTTGCAATCTCTTCTCTTCATTCTCCCCCACTCTTTCCCCCCCATATTTGCTAAGTCTTGTTGATTCTACTTCTACAGCATCTCACATTTGTTCCCTTCTATCTAAAGCATAACCAACCTGGTCCAGCCTCTCACTGAGACTATTACAATACTTTTCTAAGTGGACTCCCTTCATCTAGTCCAGGGGTGGGGAACCCATAGTCTCGAGGCCACATGTGGCCCTCTAGGTCCTCAAGTGCAGCCCTTTGACTGAATCTAAACTTCACAGAACAAATCCCCTTAATAAAAGGATTTGTTCTGTAAAACTTGGACTCAGTCAAAAGTCCACACCCAAGGACCTAGAAAGCCACATGTGGCCTTGAGGCTGGCTGCAGGTTCCCCACCCTGATCTAGTTTCTCCCCTTTTTAGTCCATCTTTCACACAGCTACAAGACTGATATTACTAAAGCCCAGGTATGACCACGTAACCCCCTTCCTCACAAAGCTTCAGGGGCGTACATACAAATACAAACTCCTTTGCTTGGCAATTGGAGTCCATCACAGATTGGCAGCAACTTTTATTTCCAGGCTGATTATACAATATTCTCCCCAAGCCCTCTATGTTCTAGTCTCAATTGGCCTATTTACTGTTCCCCATATATGACATTTCAGGTCTCATCCTTATGCTTTTACATCATCTGAACTCTAGGACTAGAGGGTGCTATTCTTCTGAACATCTCTTTCTTGGAACTCATGGTTCTTTTTAAGGCTCATTTCAAGAACCAGTCACTTCCTATAGGATGCCGTTCCTGATTTTACCCAATGTCAGTGCTGTCCCCTGAGTTTCTTTGTATTTATTTTGTGTGTATACTTGTGTGTATATAAAATGCACGTATATATGCATATAAATATATGATATATATGCATATATATAATGTAGATGTATAGATAGCTTTTATTTATCTGTGTACATGTCATATCCCTCTATAGACTGTAAGCTCCTTTAAGGAGAGGACTTTCTAGTTTTTGTCTTTGTAGCTTCAACCTCTGGAACAGTGGCTGGCACACAGCAGATACTTAATAAATGCTTATTGAATTGAATGATAATACCACTTTATATCTGTGTAGCTCGTTATAGCTTACAAAATATTTTGACACCCAACAACATTTCTGTGTAGTAGGTGGGAGAGGTAGTGGGACTACCTCCCTTTTGGGATGAAATTGGACTTGCAATTTCATTGGTTTAGGAATTCTTAATGAGGAAACTGCCTACTGGTACAGATTGGCACCTGATCTATTGTAACTTAAAGTCTTAGAAAGTTGTTTTGTGCATCGAAAGGTTAAATGATTTGTCCAGGATCATATGATATATGTCAAAGGTGAGATTTTAAATCAGGTCCTCCAGATTTAGAGGCCAGTCTCTATCCATTATGAAATGGAGCCTCTCCTCCCTGTTTTACAGTTGTGGAAACATGTTCAGAAAGGATACATGTTTTTACTAGAGATCATAAAGTGGCAGAAATAGTATTTGAACCTCGATTCCAAGCCACTATTCTTCCTAATATAGCTGTAGTAAACTGGATATGATGGGATAAAATATGGAAAATATATTTCATTCTGTTTTCAGTTTGTTTTTAAATTTCAATAAATGTTACATAGTTTCAAACAAACAAAAAAGTTTATCTGAATTTCATGAACTCAGCAATGATTAGGGCTTCCAATTTGATCTCAAGTTCTGATAATATTTGAATTAAGTTCTTGCCCTAAAGTGATCATAGTTGTTTTGATGTTTAACTAATTTGTTTTTATTGACTTCCAAATAGCCTATTTAATTGTCAAAGGTATCTAGTACCTAATTAAAATAAGAGAAATTATCTCTTAAGATTTGGCAATAATTTTAGTGTCATTAAAAGTAAAAAGCTGCTGATGGACTTTTAAAATTTTGTGAACATTTTGTCAAATTTTTAGATAACTTGCAGAAATTAGTATTCAACAAAATAGATATAATTCACATTATTAAAATATGTGATTCTGAAAAGGTGTACAAACCAAATTTATTTTACATTAGATTGTAACAAATACTAGGTGAAATATTTTAAAATCCCTTTATGATAACATATATTTGTTGTTGTTTGGTTGTATCTGACACTTCATAACCCTGTAGGGTTTTCTTGGCAATTTTACATACATTTGTATGTATATCCATGTAATATTGCCTTAACTTATCTGTTTTGTAAATTCCTAATTTTAGTATATAGAATTTCTTAAATTGGAGCACAGGCATTTTACTGAAATAGCTTGTCAGCAAACATTAAGTAAAAAGATAGAAGCTGGAAATCAGTCTTTCTCTCTGTCTCTGTCTCTGTCTGTCTATCTATCTATCTACCATAAAATCATATTAAAATAGTCCCTTCTTAAGTAACAATAATTTCCTGGCTTTACTTTTGTGTTAAAACTGTGACTGGAATCAACTATATTGGTTCAGTAAGATTTAGGAGAAGGTAGAAGAACGTGGGGAAAAGAAATGTTAACTTCATTTTCTCTGAATTGCTGCCCATTAGGATGTCAATAATCTTAGTACAACACAGGCCACATAAATTAGAAATTGAGAAAGCAAAAGAGGCTGACTAGGAAACGCCCTCAAAATGGATGAGAAAGAAAAAAAATCTTATTCTGGAAGGAAAAATGGAAGATAGTATATGTTCGGTGAAAGTAGATGTAGGAGGCAATTAGAAGAATAGAACACGATACTTAGAAAACAGGGCCCAGGGAGGTTAGCCATCTCCCTCACTTCTAGAGAGGGAAAAACATACAAACAAATGGTAGCTGTCCTTTAGAAGTTTGGAAAATCCAGGGATCAGGGAAGAATGTGAAGATAATTGAAAGAAAAGAGCAAAATGGATTAATATACTAGTTTTCCAAAGACATATTAAACCTGCCTAAATTTCTACTCTGACTTCTCCAGGGAAATCAAACTGGAGGTACTGGACCTCTTGGGGAATAATATCCCTATAACGTAACATAATTTAAAGTTGACACTGCAAGTTGAAGTTTATTTTTTTTCTAATAATTATGCTCAGAGAAGGACACAGAAATTGCATTTTGGAGTGACAGAAAGGGAGTTATTTTAGAAAGAAATTTCCAACAACTATGGTGTATTTGACAGGAGTTGCCAAAGTAAAACTGAAAATGATCTCTACTCCAAGTTGCATAAATGACTTAAATCAGAACAAGTATTTTATTAAGCACCAACTGTATATGTGCTGCAATAGGGGATTCCTTTTCTGTCCAAACCATGATTTTCCTTCCATACCTTCCCCTATCCTCTCCCTGCTTTTGGGAGTATGAGTTGTGGATTTTTGGTTTGAATGTAAATTTTACCAAAAAGTAATTGTGAATTTGGGAAAGGTTATTACCTATCAGGTCCTGAGCCTTGTTTAGAAAGTGGAGAGGGGATGAAGGAAGTAAATGTAAGGAGTAATGATTGACTGCCAAGGGTCTTTCTTTAGTTTCTAAACTGGCCTCAGTAAACTCCATTAATTTGGAAAGCAGCTGGAGCTGTGATTATCAGGGCTCATTGTATATTGCGCATTCTGTAGTGCTTTTGGTCCCTTTCCTTTCATAAAATTAATTGTCTTCTGGAATTCTTTAGTGTGTGATCATCCCCATTATTACTCTGCATCCCTCAGGGACTTTTTATGGTTTTTTATAATAATCTGTTGCACTTTTTTTCTCAAGTTAGTGTTAATTTCCAAGCATTCTGAAATCTCTTTCATGCACCTATGTTCTTTGTCCCCAGCAAGGTTATAAGCTTCTTTAAGGTAAGGAGCCATGCATTCTCTTTCTATCTAGCATTGTCATCATTCATTCATTTCAGTCACGTACACCCTTCATGATGCCATCTGGTGTTTTCTTGGCTAAGATACCAGTGTGTTTGCCATTTCCTTTTCCAGCTCATTTTAGAGATGAAGAAACTGAGACAAACAGGTGAAGTGACTTGGCCAGGGTCACACAGCTATTAAGTATCTGAGTTCAGATTGGAACTCAGGTCTTCCTGACCCTAGGTTGGATGCTCTATCCACTGCCCAGTTCTTTTTTGCATTATTTATTCACTGTAGGTAGCTAGGCCCAAAGACTAAAGATACACCCATGCCTCAGCCCAGACCATAGTTATGTGTATTAATGAGAGTCACAGAATCATAGAATATCAGAGCTGGAAAAGATCTTAATGCATCATGAACCCCTTGGCAGTCTAATAAAGCCTATAGGACCCCTTCTCAGGCTAATGTTTTTAAATGCATAAAATGAAATACATGATTACAAAGGAAACAGTTTATATTAAAATAGTCATCAAACTATTAAAATAAATAAGTTTATGGACCCTAGATCAAGAACCTATGCTGGTTATAATCCATTAGATTGTAAGCCCCTAAAGGGAAGAGATCGTCCTGTGCCTCCTTTTTTTATACCCAGAGATTAGCACAGTGTCTGGCATATTATAGGCCCTTAAGAAATGTTGATTGACTGAGTTAGAGTTTACCTAGTATGACCTCTTTTAGTAAACAAGGAAGCTGAGTTCCAGAGTGATTGACTTCCCCAAGGATTGACTTAGCTGATTACCATGCCTAGAACACAGGTCTCCTGACTTATCATTCCTTTTTACTAAAATTTTTACTTTACTGCCTTAATGGCAGGATAATGTTTTTGTCTGGCTGGCTTGTCTTTGGCTAAGGCAGCTTATGAAGGAATCTATTCAGAGCATTCACAGGACCTTAGATTTAGAGCTGGAAGGAAATTTAGAGACCGTTGAGTTCAGTTTCCTAATTTTACAGATGAAGAAACCGAGGCACAGAATAATTTAACCAGGGTCACAAGGCTTTTTTGTTGTTGCTGTTCAGTTGTGTCTAACTCTCTGTGACCCCATTTGGGGTTTCCTTGGCAAAAAAAATACTGGAGTGGTTTTCCATTTTCTTCTCCAGCTCATTGTACAGATGAGGAAACTGAGGCAAAAAGGATTAAGTGACTTGCCCAAAGTCACACAGCTAGTAAGTATCTGAAATAAGATTTGAACTCAGGTCTTCCTGATTCCACATCCAACTTTTTATTCATTAACTGCCTGCTCTTCATTGGAAGACTTTTGTTTTCACGATTGCCAGAAAGATTACTGCTTTGCATGGATGTAATGCCTTCTAAATTTTAAGACCTTTCTCTTTAGAGCCCTAAAATCAGCTTACATAGAAACAAACCAACGCAGGAAAAAAACATTGATTTGTTTGTATTTGCATGGAGAGCATAGGAGTCAATGTGGTAAGTTAATATCAGAAGGTGGAAGGATTGTTAACTGTGCCAATTCTTACATTGTTGTGTTAATTTCCTAGTTTTAGAGCAACTCATATTCTTTATTATGTTGACTGTTTTTAGTTGCTATAAAAGGTTATATTTTATTTTTGGCTTTTGCCTGCTATTTTAAGTAATTTGTGGAGTGGCGTTTTGCTGGTATTGTTTATTTAATTATATGGTAAATCCAGGCATATCTCTTTTTATCAACTTTAGATCACTCTGAACATTTTTATGGATTTCCTGGGCTCTGGAATTTTTTTTTCCTGTAGTAACAAAACAACGAAATTAAAGTGGAGCTATTTATGCATTTAAAAATTCCACATCATGCTGTCCTGCTTCGCTGTGGGATTTAAAAATTAAAACAAAATAACCACCACAACAAAAAAAAAACTCAACATCCAGCAAATGAAATTTGGGGTATTGATATTAATAGGTGTCCTGGATGGATGGAAGGGGAGGAGTGTGGAAAGAATAATAACGGCAGCATTGATTTGCAAATTAATTCCATAAATAACAGGATTTGCTTCCTGCTTTGAAAATGTGCTTTCGTATCCCAGCTTCTTTTTAAACTTTTGACTCTGCTTGGTCCTCTTCATCTTGCCTTGAATTTGTATTAGACTGCTGTGCTTCCTTGGTGATGGCCTGTCTTTTCTGTCAGTGTTCTGGAGTTCATGGCTGTCCTTCTCAAGGCCTAGTTCCTTTTGTCTGCGTGAAGCCTGTAACACCTGCTGTGACTGCTGTTCCTCCCTTGCTGTGGGCCTAGAGGAACACCCCCTCCCACTGGGGACCTTGGCCACCACTTGGATTGTGATTTTGCCCTTTCTGATTCTTACTGCGAGGCGGCAAAGTGCCTGGAGATTTGTTGTGAGTGCTCTGAAGCTTGAGAATCTTGTTAGCCTAAACATTGACCAAGGTCAAGCATCTTATCTGTGCCCCTATTTACCGCTACAATGCCATCAAGACCTCCTATCATAGGGAGGTGACCTGGCTAGCCCAGTGGGTTTGTTTATTATAGACTAATGTCAATGACTAAAAGCAGCCGATGGCAGCCCCAGCATTTTTCCCTACTTCATCTTTTCCAGGCCTACTCCCATAGAGGTGAATTGACTTATAGGAATGTTCTTTAAAGATAACCTAACAGCAAAATTTACTTCTCTATTTTTAAAAATAAGTTTTATTTCATTAAGTAGTTCCCAATTACATATAAGAATTTTTAATAATCATTTTTAAAAACTTTGAGTTCCAGATTCTCTTCCACTCACCCTTTCCCTTCCTTGAGAAGGAAAGCAATTTGTCATCAGTTATATATGTGAAATCATGCAAAACATATTTCCATATTAGCTGTGTTAAAGAAAACACAAACTAAAACAATACAAAATAAAGAGAGTAAAGAAAAAGTATGCTTTGATCTGCATTTGGACTCCATCAGTTCTCTCTCTTTAGGTAGATAGCATTTTTCATCATGGGTCTTTTGGAATTGTCTTGGATCATTACATTGCTGAGAAAAGCTAAGCCTTTCACAGTTGATCATCTTTGCAATATTGCTGTTTCTATGTACAATGTTTTCCTAGTTCTGCTCACTTCACTTTGCATGAGTTCATATACGTCTTACTAAAGTTTTTTGAAATCATCCTGCTCATCATTTCTTATAGTGCAATAGTATTCCATCACAATCACATGCTATAGCTTATTCAGCCAATCCCCAGTTGTTGGGCATTCCCTCAATTTCCAATTTTTTGCTGCCACAACATGAGCTCCTATAAATATTTTTGTACAGATAGCTTATTTTCCCTTTTCTTTTTTTTTTTTTTGGCATACTGACCTACTAGTAGTATTGCTGAGTCACAGGGTATGCAGTTTTTATAGCCCTTTGGGCATAGTTCCAAGTTGTTCTCCAGAATGGTCGGATAAGTTCACAACTCCACTAACAGTGTGTTAGTGTCCCAATTTTTTCAACACTTGTCATTTTCATTTTTCTAACATTTGTCATTTTCTTTTTCTGTCATGTTAGTCAATTTGATAGCTATGTGGTGGTATCTCAGAGTTGTTTTAATTTGCATTTCTCCAATTATTAGTGACTTAGAGCATTTTTCATATGACTATTGATAGCTTTGATATCTTCTTTTGAAAACTGTCTTTTCACATCCTTTGACCCTTTATCAATTGGGGAATAGCTCTTATTTTTATAAATTTGACTCAGTTTCCTACATATCTGGGAAATGAAGCCTTTATCAGAGGAACTTGGTACAAAATTACTTCCCCCCCAGTTTTCTGTTTTCTTTCTAATTTTGGTTGCATCATTTTTGTTTGTGCAAAAGCTTTTTAATTTCATGTAGGTGGCACAGTGGATAAAGTGTGGGGACTGGAATCAGGAAGACTCATCTTCCTGAGTTCAAATCTGGCCTCAGACACTTACTAGCTGTGTGATTGGGCAAGTCACTTAACCCTGTTTGCTGGAGAAGGAAATGGCAAACCAGTACAGTATTTTTTCCAAGACAGCCCCAAAGAGTATCATGAAAAGTTGAACATGACTCAAAAGGAGCAGCAATCAAAATTAGCCATTTTACATCCTTTGCTGCTCTCTATCTCTCATTTGGTCATAAATTCTTTCCTTATCCATAGATCCTATAGGTACATTTTTTGATGTTCCCCTAATTTACTTATGATACCACTCTTTATGTCTTAATCATTTATCCATTTTGACCTTATTTTTGGCATATGATGAAAATCTATGCCTAATTTCTACTGAACTGCATTTTAGTTTTTCCAGCAATTTTTGTCAAATAGTGAGTTCTTACCCCCAAAGCTTGGATCTTTGGGCTTATCAAACATTAGATTACTACGGTGATTTACTGCTAAGTATTGTGTGCCAGGTCTATTCCACTGATCCACCACTCTCTTTCTTATCTGGTACCAAACTATTTTAATGATTACTACTTTGTAATATAGTTTGAAATTTGGAAATGCTAGACTGCTTTCCCTAACTTTTTTTTTATTAATCCCCTTGATATTCTCGACCTTTTGTTCTTCCAGATTAATTTTGTTACTAATTTTTCCAACATTATAAAATAATCCTTTGGTAGTTTGATTGGTATGGCCCTGAAAAAGTAAATTAACTTAGGTAGAATTGTGATTTTTATTATATTGTCTTGGCCTACCCATAATCAATTAATATTTTTCTAATTGTTTAGATTTGTCTTTATTTGTGTGAAAAATGTTTTGTCATTGTATTCCTATAATCCCTTGCTTTGTCTTGGCAGGTAGACTCCTTATCTGTAGTTATTTTAAATGTAATTTGTCTTTCTATCTCTTGCTGCTAGACTTGGTAGTATATAAAAAAGCTGATGACTTCTGTGGCTAAGTTTATTTCGTATCCTGTAACTTTGGTAAAGTTGTAGTTTTTCTGCTTATCACTTTTTAATTAGTTCTATTTTTTGCATTTGCTTTGTCTGAGGTCATGATTGCTATCCCTGCCTTTTTTATTTTAGCTGATGCAAAATAGATTCTGCTCCAGCCCCTTATTATAACTCCATGTGTGTCTCTCTGTTTCAAGTATCTTTCTTCTAGACAATATATTGTTAGATTCTGGTTTCTAACCCATTCTGCTACCCACTACCATTTTATCCCATTCACATTCACAGTTATAATTGCTAACTATGCCTTTTCCTCTATCCTGTTTTCTCCTGTTTATCCTTCTCTCTCTTTTTATCCTGTCCCTCCTTTAAAGTCTGTTTTGTTTCTGACCACTACCTTCTTTTATCTGCCCTTCCTTTTATCACTTCCTTCCATGTTCTTTTGTCTCCTTCCCCTCCTACTTCCCTGTTGGATAAGATAGATTTTGTGCGTGTGCGCGCGTGTGTATGTGTGTATATGTGTGTGTGTGTGTGTATGTGTGAAATATATATGTAATTTATATACATATATATTCCCTTTTTAAATCAATTTAGATATGAGTGAAGTTCAAGCATTGCTCACTCTACCCCACACCCACCATTTCCACCTCCACTGTAAAAGATCTTTCTTGCACTTCTTCTATGTGAGATAATTATCCCTGTTCTTTCTCTCCCTTCCCCCATCTCCCAGGGCAACCCTTTTTCTCATCTACTCATTTTTTTTTACATCATCTTAATATAATTGACTCATTCCTGCACTGCCTTTCTATTTAGAGTCCTTCTAATTTCCCTAATAATATTAATGTTCTTAGAAGTTACCTGTTTCATCTTCCCATGTAGAAAGGTAAACAGTTTAATCTCATTGAGTTCCTTGGAATTTCTTTTTAATGTTTACTTTTTCATGCTTCTCTCAGGTCTTGTATTTCACAGTCACATTTTCTACTTAGCTGTGGTCTTTTCATCAGGAATGCTTAAAGTCCTCTAATTCATTAAATTTCTATTTTTTTCCCCTTGTAGGATTATACTCAGTTTTGCGGGGTAGGTTATTCTTGGTTGGAATCCTAGCTCTTTTGTCTTCTGCAATATTATCTTCCAAGCCCTCTGCTCCTTTAATATGGTAACAGCTAAGTATTTTGTGATACTGGCTATGGCTCCTCAGTATTTGAATGGTTTCTTTCTAGCTGCTTGAAGTATTTTCTCCTTGCTCGGGGAGCTCTGGAATTTAGCTATAATATTCCTGGGAGTTTTCATTTTGGATCTCTTTCAGGAAGTGATTGGTGATTTCTTTCAATTTATATTTACTCTGGTTCTAGGATATCAGGGCAGTTTTCCTGGACAGTTTCTTGATATATGATATCTAGACTCTTTCTTTGCTCATAATTTTCAGGTAATCCACTAATTATTAAATTATCTCACCTTGATCTATTTCCCATATCAGTTGTTTTTCCATTGAAATATGTCACATGCTATTCTATTTTTTTATCCTTTTGACTTTGTTTTATTGTTTCTTGATGTTTCATGGAGTCATTAGCTTCTACCTGCCCAATTCTAATTTTTAAGAAATTTTCATCTTCAGTGAGCTTTCGTACTTCTTTTTCCATTTGACCAATTCTGCTTGTTGAGGAGTTATTTTCATCATTGAATTTTTGTGCCTCTTTTTTCCATTCAGCCAATTCTATTTTTAATGTGTTATTTTCTTTAGGTTGTGTGTGTGTGCATGTGTGCACATGCACCTCTTTTACCTAGCTGTTAATTATCTTTTCACAATTTTCTTCCTTTGCTTTCATTTATTTACCCAATTTTTCCTTTACCACTCTTACTTGATTTTGAAAATCATGTTTTACATGTTTGGGCTTGTGTCTTATTCACATTGGACATTGTAATCATCCTCAGAGTCCCTATTCCCTTGGGATGTGAAACAATACTGTTTCTCTGGGTCCCTAATCACTTGGGACCAGAAGTGTTACTGTTCCTCAGGGTTTCCACTTCCTGTTGACCAAAAGTGCTTCTCCTTACCTTTGACCCAGAAGTTTGTATATGCAATGAAACTACCAAACAGTGTCTTGTCCTTTTTCCAGTATTAGCACATAGATACTCTGCAATCCCATTCTGACTAGTTGCCGTGTCCCCTACCATTTCTGGCCATAGGGCTCCACAAGCTACTATTTCTTTTGCCACTGCCTAGTACCACCACTAGTGTTATATCTATGTGACCTCCAGGTCAGCCTCCTCCCCTGTGTCACAGATCTCTCTTTCCTACCCCCTATATTGTCTTGGATTGGAAAAAGGTCTTGCTCTGAACTTTCATTGGCTCTGCCACTTAAGAATTTGATTTGAAGAATTTTTTAAAAGTTGTTTGGAGGGGGATGTTAAGAGAGCTCAACTAAGTGCTTTCTCTACTCTGCCATCTTGGCTCCACCCCTGCCTATCAGCAAAATTTAAAAGAAAGAATGGGGACAGGTGAAATTAACTTGTAAATCTTAAAATGAATGCATGACTTAAAAGACTATCTAAAAGATCATAAGTGTAAAAAATGTAATTTTGCTAAACCAAGGGATTTTAGTTTCAAATTTTTATTGTTAACTAGAAGGTATGGTTTATCAGTGCATAAATGTTATCACCAGGTTCAACAATCTATTGAATAAGTACTAGGAGAATATTTTTTTTAAATCCCCAATGTATATGTTGATTCATTATTAGCTAAAATCATTCCTACTGAACATATTTGTTTCCAACAAGCCAACCTAGTTGTAATGGTAATTTAAATTTGAAGATCTTTTCCACCCATTAATAGGGCATGTGACCTGCTTAAGTCCCAGGAAGCCTAAGTCACATGTGGTGGGAGGAGCTTGCTGAGAGGAAAAGGAAATTGTGCCATAGGGAATGCTCAGAGAACAGTTAGAACTGAGAGAGAGAGCAGACATAGGAGTGCTAGCTGTGCTGTGAGTGTGTTTGTGGGAAGGCCCCAGCAGAGGGGTGGCAAGGCTCCGTGCTATGATATTATGTTTTAAGTTCCTTGCTGTTATGATAAAGTGGGCTCACTGGTTTTGGGAGTTGGTTGCTGCTTAGATGGGTTGGACTTACTGGTTATGGGGTTTGGTCCTCTGGTGTCTGAATAAATGTTTTACTTCTTCTGCCTTCTATATGGAGAGTCTGTCACATTTTGCAATACAGAACTACATAGGCATATTCACAATATTGTGAATCGATATTGTCGATATTGTATTTATTGCCTTGCTGATACACTAATATAGGTAACATTGTATATTTTTATACTAAGGTAGGATTTTACTTTTATTTTGTACATTTTAGTTTCTCATGAAAATGAATAGCTAATCTTTGAAACATTAGCAGTAGAGCAAGCTGGAAGTCAAGTAGTTCCACTCCAGATAAATAACTAAATCTCTCAGGACAGATGGTTGACTTAATAAGAATTTCTAAGGATGAATACATTGTAGCTTAACATGGTAGCCAATTCTGCCATTCAGTCAAGAAATTTTTCCTTCTCTCAAAGCATATTCTCTACTATTTTTAATGTAAAGCCATTTGTTTCTTGTTGAGGCTTCCACAAGCTCCATTTGTATGTGTTGCCTTTCTAGTCTCCCCCTTTTAAAGAGTTGAACCGTGAAAGGATCCAATTGGAAACTTCTTTAGATAGAAAACTTATGACACTAATATTTATGTGGTATCTCTCAAAGTTAAAAATTTATAGTAATTTTCTATGTCTCTCCCCTCAATACTGTGTTTATTTGAAAAAAAATCCAGTGATTGTCCTCTTCCATTCAATTGTCAAGACAAGATTTTCCAACTCAGTGCATTTTTTCTAGCTGTCTCCCATGCCTAGAATTTTTTCCTTTTCATCTCAGCCTCCTAACTCCTCTGGCATCCTGCAAATCTCAGCTAACACCTCACTTCTACAAGAAGCTTTTCCCGTGTTAGTGCCTTCCCTCTGATATTATCTCCAGTTTATTCTGCATATATCTTGTTTCTACTTAGTTGTTTTCAAGTTTCTCTACTTGATGGTAGGGACTGTTCATGCATTTAGCTCAGTGCAAGCACATAGTAGGTGTTTAATAAATACTGATTGACATGAAAAATTTTCAGATGAACAGTACTCAGTACTAAATGTCAGGTCTCTTTAAAATAGAGCCATAGATGAGTATGTCAAATGAAATCCACAAATATTGCAAAAAGCACAGTCCAGTTGATTTTTAATGTTGTTTGTTTTAGCCAATGATAGATTTTGGTTTTACCATCTCTTCCTGTCCAAGTTTTCCTTCTCTCTCATCCCACTGACTTGGACTAGAACTAGATGACCTTTGAGGCTCCTTGTATCACTAAAATTCTGTGATCCTCATGGTAGAAGTGGTAAGTAATACAGTCACCCAAGGTAAGGCAGTATGGTAAAGAATCAAAGCAAAGGACCTGAATAATCTACATGTTTGTGAGCAATCAAGAACTGGATATAATATAAAGTGCTTTTTACTTTAAGAGGGAGTTTACTTATAATAACTTTTTCAGAAAATGAGAAGAGCAATAGTTACCACCTGAGTCTTTCCTCAAAGGAGTGTTGTATTGCTTAGTAAGATGTTTCCAGACTATTCTTTAGTTCCTGAGGGAACAGATAGCACTACAGAAACTGAATACTCGCCTTCTTTGCTTATAATTTTCCTTATTAAAGTCTTTCTGACACTTTTAAAAAAAACTCCTTGATCTATCTCATTTTCTTCCCCATTGTAGGAAAATGTTGCTCATTTTTGGCTGTATTATAACTAAAATGATATGTGGCCATTTGGGACAGGGTTCTGTGTAATATGTGTACACCAGGCCAGTTTATTTAGGCTGTAGGTCAGTCTAGGGCTCTAGGCCAGAAACACTTCAAGGCCTCTGGCTTAGAGACACTGAACCACTTGAAACTGAGCTACTGTGCTGTATTAGTAAATATTTCCCCACCCCCCACACACTTGAGGAGCACAATTCCCTCGAGATGTCTGGGCCTCATTCCCCACAGCTGGATTCACAGAAGCTAGATAAATGACTTAGCAACGTCTGCTGCAATCCAGGATGACTGAATCTTCTTCTGGTCTACTTTCTAATTTTGTATGAAGAAATTGCAGACTTTCATATTCAGTCTTGTTACCTAAGCCCTGATTTCTATGTGTAGCCTTTTAATAAAATAACATAGGGAAAGAATAATGATTGAACCTGACTAGGGCTTCCATTGTACAGAGAGTTGGGCTGTCATCATTCTGAGAGCAACCTTAGCAGCCAAAGAATTTGGAACAACCATTAGTGATGGATAATTTTGATTGCAAAGCCTCCTATAATCCTAGTGTAACTTTCTAAATTACTAATCACAAATAGCCAAGACGTGAATATTGAGTGCTGTGGGACTGGATTATTTATGTTTGTTTTGTAATTTGTGTTTATAGTTGAAACCTTAAATGTTAACAAATGTTTGGTTACTATTGTTAATTCATTGCAATTATATGTATACATATATGTGTGTGTATATATTTCCTTAGTTGTATACATAATATATACATATTTATATAACTTAGTTGTATGTAATTATTATATGACACAATATTGTATCACACATACAGTATTGTATGTAATACAGTTATATTAGTTGTATGTAATTTCCTTAGTTGTGTGAGTTACGATGTACTTCTAAATTAGGGAGCTCAGGCAGTTAGAAGAGGCTTTTTAGATATTCTTGATCAAAAGAAACTTTGTTGAGGTTAGCATATAGATAAGGAGTTCCTACTCTAATCTTTATTAACCCAAGTATTTGTTCATAGTTATTCTCAGAATTCACTGCCAGTTTCACAGCTATTTAGGGCATCCTGTAAAATATATTTTTTTTTTTACCAAAAGGAAACCAAAGAAAGATAAGAGAGTTATACAGAGTGAATGTTTCTTAACTTTCATTCTGTCCTCACTTGTTTTATAATCACGGACTTCCAGAAATGGTTTGATTGAGGCAGTTTTGAGAATTTGGAAACATTTAAGATAGCCTTTGTTTAAAATAAAGAAACCAGTTGTTGGTGTTTTTTTTTAAGTATCAACTTCTCTAGAGCAAAGCCTAGCTCTCTTCTGCAGAAGACACAGATGTTGCCACCAGTCATTTGGGGTTCTCTTTAAAAAGGTTGCACTTTTTACTTTTGCTCGTTTTAGAAATAAACATTCTTAATCCAATTCTTAATCAAATCAACATTCTTAATCCAAAGACCTTTTAGTTGACTGAAGGATCACTGTTTCTGTTCACTTCAATTCATTGCATTTTTTTTCTTTTTTAGAATGTGTCTAAAGATTTGCTTTTATATACTTTTTGCTATTTTGCTGTTCATATATTCCTTTGACATAATCTTGCTCTTGCTAAGCTTTGCCTATTTTTTTAGTACAATGAATTATGAAGTGCTTATGTGAACTCAAAGCCATTCTTTCTTGAAATCAGTCTGTTCATTAGAAGCCAAACATTTTGGAAGTAGCTTGTGCATATCACTTCATAAAGCCATAGAATGTTAAATCTTCAACACAGAAAAATAAAATGACATTTCTTGCTGACAAAGACTCACATGATTACATGTTATGGGAGAAATATTTCCTCTTTGAGGAACCAATAATTCAGATCATTTGTATTTCTATGTTTGTATTTTCTACTTTTATTTTTTTTCCCACTGTTTTCCTAAAATGCCTTCCCAGGGAAAAAAAGTTCATATTAGAAGTACCCTTGTTATTTTTTTCCTGATTTACATAAAAACACAATTCTATTAATTCTCATAGTATGACTGGTATCGTTTTGTTTACCTTATAGCAAAAAACAAGCTACAAACAACCATTACTTTTTCAAATTTACTTTTATCTTCTCTTTGTCTGAGGCCACAAATGAACTTATGCAGGAGAACAGTTCCAAATAACAGAAAAGAGATGGAAGGAAGGTGTTATTTGCTAGGAAAAAGAAAGACAAAAAAAACCCCAGATGATTAAATCGCTTCAGTTAGAACCTAGTGCATGCTACTAAAAGCTTTATACTTGTAAAGTACAGAAAATGAAACTATTTCTAGTAAAATTTTGGTCTACTTTTTTTTAATCCTTTATCACTTCGATCTTTAAAAATCTGTTCCTTCTGGTTTGTGACTTCTTTCCGGTATCTATTCATAGAAATATGTTTCCAGAAAAGGGGCCTGCATTGCTTTTTCCAGTAACAGAGTGATTGTTCAAAGAAAGTTTTATGAACACTTTACTAAGAACTTAATCTTTTGAAATCCTCCATTGGACCTAGAGTTCCCATCTGGTTGGTTTGAAGTCTGGACCCCATAGTGCCAAGGATGCAGTGGTTTTTTGTTATTGTAATTTGCCGTTTCCAGATTGGCATATTTTCATGATTAAGAGAATCTCTGATTTTTCAAATAGACTAATATCTAAATTTTATCAGGCTTTTACAATGAGTGATGTCACTTCTCAGTCTTAAATCATTTGTCTAAGCCTTTACTTAGTTGTTGAGGGTTAATAGTTGTTCTCAATTCTCTTCCTAAAAATTAAATTTCAGAGCAATCTTTGGAAGGGAAAGGGACCAGGTCTGAAGTTTTAGACAGTGAGCAAAGGCTAAAAAAGATAGATGGGCAACAAGTCAACCAGCAGGAATTTTTTATATTTATATCCAGTCTCCCTCCCTGGACATTTATAATGCATCATCCAATTTCTAGAAACAGCTTTAACCTTACTATTGCACATGGAAAGAATGACAAAAATAGGCCCTACTCCTAGAATGAAAAAAAAAGTCCTCATTTTCAAAACAACAAATAATTATTTCCACTACGCTAAAGCTAGACTCTCTTTCCTGTTTAAAATAAACACTTGCTTGTTTCTTTTTTGAATTATAATTAGAACGTCTCTAAAAGTTGTAGTGGAGCATTCTCAGTTCTAAGGATATCTTCTCCATTTTCCTGAAGGAACACTGGACTAGGAAGCAAGAGAACTAGGTTCTAATCCTGGCCCCAGCTTTGTGACCTTCATCTCTCAAAGATTTTGTTTGCACAGGTGTAAAAGTGAGGAAGTTGGACTAGATGATCTCTGAAGTCCCTTGCATCTTTGAATCTTGTAAACAAAGAAAGGAAATATTAACTTAGAAAAAAACCATGTCCTGCCTATCTGGAAAGGTTTCAAGTAAGACTCAGTGATAGCAAATGTTTGTCCTCTAAGTACCAGCTTAGTTAAGTTCAGAGAGTTCAGTATGTTGACCACAACATTTTTTTTTTATTACAGCCATTTTTGAAACCATCTACTTAGTCAAAGATGGGTTGTAGCATGCGTTGGTAGAGGGGGTGTTCACACTATTGAAACCACTAGGTCTCAGAGTCTTCAAGATTAGCATGAAATATAGCATGATAAATATAAAAGATACATACCAAAAGCTGCAAATTCATATAGAGAATAAGCTTTAGATTTAGGTTTGAGATACCTAAGTTCTAGTCCACAATCTTTACATAATCAGTTATGTAACCACTGGAAAATAACTCCATCTGTATGTACCTCAGTTTCCCAATCTGAAACAATATTAGACTCCTAGATCCTTTCCACCCTTTAACATTGCTTTTAATTAACTATTGGTGATGGGAATGAATAAAGACTTCATGGAAGAAGTGCATATTGTCCAGGGTGTTAAAGTACTTAGCACTTGAATTAGGAAAATGGAACGGTGAGTTCCCCAACAAGTAGGGCATGAATGGAAGAAATTTTAAGGAAAAAGAATTGGCATGGTGTGTTTCCTTGATGGAGTAATGTATCTGGGACAAGATAGAAAGGCATTAAATATGCTTTCAACCATGAGTTCATATATATAATACATATATATATATACACACACATACACACACACATATATATGTATATACATATGCACAATACATGTATACACACACACACACACACACACACACACACACACACACATATATATATATATATATTATATATATATATACATATAGACACACACACACAGACACAAACACACACACGTATTGAAAATATCCAGTAGGCAATTTGAAATACACGTCAGGAGCTCAGGAGATGGTTGGAATTATAGACTGATTAGGGAATCAGCTGAAACCAAGGATTTAATTGAGATCACCAGACGATCATCATCTTCCCCTGCATGTTCTATAGTCATGGATCTTACCTGCTTTTCTGCAGGCTCTCTTATCTCTAATCCATGAAGTTGTCGTTTTTTGTCTTTTTATCCCCAATGCCTCTCACAGGGGCCTTACATATTGTTCACTTAATATTTTTTAAAAAATTTAAACTTTTAAAATTTAATAATAGCTAGAAAAAATATTCTATGCACAAAATAGAATACACCAAAAGTATTTTAAGTGAAACTTTGAATTTCTGTTGCATGCATCTTGTTTTTGGTTGTTATTTTTATTTTAAAGAATCTGAAATGAACAAACGTCAAATAAAATAAGCATTTCCATATACATACTATAACAAGAAAATTATACATGAAACTATGGATTTAGATTATGAACTTTTCTCTCAATTATATAATAAATTCAGCATGTAACTTTCAGAGCTGTCTTCTCTGTAATTTTTTCTGGTCTTCCTTCTCTTATGTGTATCTTCTAAATAATGATTCAATGACCTTCTTTTATTTATTTTCCTTCCTTCCTTCCTTCCTTCCTTCCTTCCTTCCTTCCTTCCTTCCTTCCTTCCTTCCTTCCTTCTTTCCTTCCTTCCTTCCTTCCTTCCTTCCTTCTTTCCTTCCTCTCTGTGTCTCTCCCCCCCATCTCTTCTTTCCCTCCCATCACCCCCATTGGAAGGAAATATAAACAAAACATTTGTAACCAATATGCATAGTCAAGTAAGACAAATTCCTATATTGGCCAAATCTAAAACTGTTTTATTTTGCCTCTTGGGTCTATCACTTCCCTCAGGAAGTAGGTAGCATGCTTCATAATTAATTCTCTAAAATCATGGTTGTCATTGTCAGAGTTCTTAAATCTTTCAAGACTTTCTTTTTAATGTAGATATTATTTAAATTATTCTTCCATTTTTTCTCACTTTTCTCAGCATCAGTTCATACAGTCTTCCCAGGTTTCTCTGAAACTAACCATTTTGTCATTTGTTAATGTGCAATAATATGCATCCTCAGTTTCCAATTCTTTGCTTTCTCTCTCTATATATGTATATATAAATATCTAAAGGAGTAGGTAAAAACAGGTTTCTACCTATGGGTCCTTTTTCTTCTTTCTTTGATCTCTTTGAAGTATAGACCTAGTAGTGGTGGCCCTGAGTATGCTCTTGATGTTTTTGGGTGTAGTTCCAAATTTTTTGCAAAGTAACTGTACCAAGTCCACCAATGGAACCAGCTTCACTAGCATAGTGCATCTTGTGTGGCTATTTTCCTGCAGCTTCTTCAACAATTTTTACTTTCTCTTTTTGTGAGCGTTACCAGTCTGATGTATACGAGGTAGAATCTCAGAATTACTTTAATTTGCATTTCCCTAATTATTAGCGATTTGGAGCATTTTAAAAAATATGGCTATTGATAAGTTGGTTTTTTCCTCTGAAAACTATTTATATCCTTTGACCATTTATCTTTTGGGGAATGACTCTTGTTCATATAAATTTGAATGAGGTCCTTATATATTTTGGAAATGAATCCCTTTCAGAGAAACTTACTGTAAAGTTGTTCCTCCCTCCCCAGTTAGCTGCTTCTCTTCTATTTTTAGCTGCATTGGTTTCGTTTGTGAAAAACCCTTTTTTATTTCATATAATCAAAATTGTCTATTTTATCTTCTATGATTCTCCCTATCATTTCTTTGATCATGGACTCTATATGTAGATCTGAAAGGTAATTTCTTCCTTGCTAGTTTGTTTCTGATGTGAACTTTTATGTCTCAATCATGTATCCATTTGATCAAGTATATAGTGTTAATCCAAACCAGAATTTCAGCCACATTGCTTTCCAGTTTTTCTAGAAGTTAATGAATTCTTACCCGCAGAAGCTGAGGTCTTCAGCTACTGTGTTACTGTATTCATATGCTTCTGGATGCTATGCGCTTAATATACTTCATGTATCAATCACTTTCTTAACCAGCACCAAATCATTTTGATGATTACTGCTGAAATCTCTAGTTTGAAATCTCGCACTGCTAAGCCACCTTCCTTTTAACCTTTTTCCCATTATTTCCAAATTCTTGACCTTTGTTTTCAGATGAATTTCTTTTCCTAGCTCTATAAAATAATAGTTTGATAGTTTGATTGGAACAGCACTGAATAAGTAAATTAATATAGGCAATAATACCATCTTCGTTATATTGGCTCAGCCTATTCTAGTTATTTAGGTCTGTCGATTATTCTATAGAGTATTTTGTAGTTTATTCATATAGTACCTGTGTGCGTCTCGACAGGTAGATTCTCAAATATTTTACACATCCTGTAATTATTTTAAATGGACTTTCTCTTTCTGACTCCTGCTGAGTTTTATTGGTAATATATAGAAATTTAGATGATTTAGGTGGATTTATTTCTTCTCTTGTTACTTTGTTGAGGTTTTAAATTATTTCAGTTAAGTTATAGTTGATTCTGTAGGTTTTTTTTAAGTAAACTATCATATCATCTGCTGAAAGCAAGTTTTGTTTCTTTTCCAATGCTTATTATCTTATATTTTTTCTTGTCTTAATCTATAACCAGCATATCTAGCATGATATAAAATAGTAGTGGTGATATTGGCATCCTCATTTTACTCGAAACTTTTTGAGCAGGCCTCTGGATTATCTTTGTTATATATAATGCTGGCTCCTGGTTTTAGATAGATGCTTCTAATACATTAAGTTATAATATAGAATAAAGATTCATTTATTCCTATGCATTATAATATTTTAAAAACAGAAATGGGTGTTGGATTTTGAGAGTTTTTCAACATCTTTGATATATATTGAATTGAATTCCATGCTCATCTTCTTTAAATACTGCTTTCATAGTATCTGACCCATCTAGCCTTCCAGAAAATCAAAATTTCCTTACACGCAACACCAAATCTAAACTCTTATTTCTGGTCTCTTTCCTACTTTTCCTTTAGAGTCTTATTCAAATTACACATTTTTTGACAAGAACTTTCATGCTCATATCAATCTTCTAGTCTGAACTATATGTAACTTCCTTGAATAAGTACCATAATAAGAACCATAGAGGTTTTTGAAGCTGAAAAGGACCTTAAAAGTTCTCTAGTTCGACCCTCTTAATTTATAGATGAATAAATAGTCTCAGAGCAAGTGAATTTCTCAAGCTTGCTAACTTAGCTTTTTTTTTTCTTTTTGGTCCAAGCTTATGATTTCATTGGTACATAGAACTCCCAGTACAGAAATTCTTTACACCAATGCAAGTCAGCAACTCATTATGTTGTTGGGTATCACTTAAGACTTTTAACATATTGGTTATGTTTTTAGGGGATGTGATTTGACCCATAGTTTTTCCCATTTCACAAGAGAGCTCTCTTTTACTTGATGATGCCAAGTCATTCTTTGGACTTCATATTTGTGTTAATTTCCTATATAAAGATTTTAGTGTTATTATTAACATATAAGTTCTCTAGAACAAGATACTAACTGTATGCTATCACTTCACATATTTCAAGGGCTACTTCACTGTGTATCTAAATTGAACTTTGAATTGACTTGTTGTGGCAATGTTTAATATTCTTTATTTACATGGGAATAGATATTTACTCATCACTACAGAACTAAACCACACCAGATCTTTCTGGTAGAACCAGATTTTTATCTGAGTACATAACATCATGTAAAATTTCTTGCTTAATTAGAAGCCAGCCTGGGAACTGCCAAGTTAGAATGAATACCCACTATTATATTAACTTTTATATTACAAATGTCTCTACATAAGGCATTTGCACCCACTCTTAGTGCCTGTAGGATTCAGCCAGCATTCTCATAGGCTTGTTGCAAAACCTAGCCAGTCTTAGAAAAAGCCTGCCACAACTGGGCTGTTGCTTTAAAAAAAAAAATGACATATGGGTTTGCAGTAAGTGTTAAGTAATGACAATAATAAACACAAGTACCAAACACTCAGCAATGTCTTTAGGTATTCATCAGGGTTTTATGAAAGCTGAGTTGTTTCTTCATCTCCAGGTGACTTTGTAAACTGCCTCTATAAATCTTGAAATGTAAATTGTTCCAAGTAGAATTGGAAATGAACAGTATATCAGCATTTCATGATTTTAATGCAAAGGTAAGCACAGAGGAAGATAGTAAAACATATACTCAAAAGTATGGCTTGGGGTTTCACTGGATATATGCTATATATTTGGCACATTGGTTTTTTGCTTAAAGAGCTCCTGCCTATTTAACATTACTCATTTGTTACAAGGGGCAGCTAGGTGGTTGGTGCACTGGATAGAATGCCAGGCCTGGAATCCAGAAGATTCATCTTCCTGAGTTCCAATCTGGCTTCAGACACTTACTAGCTTTGAGATCGTGGGCAAGTCGATCCTGTTTGTCTCAGTTCCTCATCTGTAAAGTGAGCTGGAGAAGGAAATGGCAAACCACTCCAGCATCTGCCAAGAAAATCCCAAATGGGATTATGAAGAGTCAGACATGACTGAAAACAACTGAACAACAGCAACAAGTTTATTACAAAAAATGGTGCAGTTCATCGCATGATAGAGCCTTTAAAATCATTATAGAGTAACATAACCTACTGATACCATCAAAAGGCTCACTTTGAAATTGAACCTGGAGCAGATTGTGGCATAAAAGAAAAAGAAAACAGAATCACATTTATAACTGAAAATAGGCCTGCCAATTCCATCACTGCCCCATTTTCATTCTGATAATTTTAAAAAATTAGTTGTAATCACAGAATGTCAGAGTTGGAAAGGATCAAATAGTCATATACCTGAACAGGAATATCCTCTTAACCATCTGAAACATGTGGTTATCCAGGCTCCTTTTAAAGGCCTCCAGTAAAGAGGAACTCACTACCACCCAGTATAAATGGATGAATGAGTGAAAAAGCATTTAAGTACTTAAAATTTCCAGCTAAGTGCTGGGGATATTGTTCCCACCCAAATAAAAAAAATAAGGAAAAAGTAAGACAGTCTCTTAGCCTCTACTCCCTTAGATGGGCTGTTTTTCCTTATTAAAGTGTAAACTCATTGAGGAAAGGGACTGCCTAAAGTTGAAAGAACTTGTGTTAAGTATTTTGATCAGAGAACTAACCCTGAATTAGTTCAGAGTGATTGTTTGACGTGTCCTTTCTGAGCAATGAAGTAGTGTTGATTGGATTACTGCTCCCAAGTGGTGGAAAGCTCCACAAATGGGGGTAGAGGTGGGAGAAGGATATGAAGGAGTGTGAGTGTGGTCAAATAATGGCACGAGAACTGCATTGTGGGGTTTGGGTCAGGCTGGAAATTGGGAAAGACTCCCTGATCAGAAACTTAGGTCCCCAGGTGATAGAGCAAATGCAGCTCCTTTCACTCTGAGACTGCTTAAATAAATCTTTTCCCTTATATTCCCTATTGATTCCATTTCCTAATTATGACATTTCAGGAGCCATATGATTAATGAAGATGATCTGTTCCTTTTTAGCACTTGATAGGAAGAAGAGACCCTTGAATGGCACACGAATTGCTACTTTTTTTTTAATCTGTTGTCATTATTCCTCTATTGACATGTATTATTATTATTTTTCTTTCCCTTTCTCTTTATGGTGTGCTTGACAATTGAATGAACATTATGAAGATTGCTGTGTTCACTGTATCCTGGCCTGCTTGTTCTGTGAGTTCCTGACTCTCTGCAATATCGTATTAGGACAGGCATCATGTGGCATCTGTACGTCGGAGGCCTGCTGCTGTTGCTGTGGTGATGAAGTAGGAGATGACTGTAACTGCCCTTGCGACATGGATTGTGGTATAATGGATGCCTGTTGTGAATCATCAGACTGTTTAGAAATCTGTATGGAATGCTGTGGAATTTGTTTCCCGTCGTAAATATTTATCCCTTATTTTATTTTGTTCAAAACTGGAGTTTTTGTTGTTTTTTTAAATTCTCCTAATGGGGGGAAAAGCATCACAAGATTCTCATGAAACAACCCAGTTGCTTGCACTGTTTCCTCCCTTTTTTTAAAGAATCTTTCAAAACTCCATATCATAACCAAATGTGTATGGTTTTATGTGTGAAATTTTAAACTACTTTTTTTTTCTTTAATAGGTTGCTTTAATTAATGGGAGATTTTGAAAGAAAAAAACACAGATATTCATTTTTCTCCTACTTCTTAGCTAGATTTGTGATAACCATTCCTAGGAGCCTCCTTCCTCCAAACACACTTATTTCTAAACGAGTATTTAAAAAATAAAATTTATTTTTGTTATTTGTCTACTAACGTTTAAAATGAACTGTTCTTTGTAGTTTAAATTAGAGAGAACAAACTCAAAGCTGTCTTAAAAACAAAATTGTGGGAACTCAGGTCTCAGAGGCTTTCCACATTTGTTACTTGAAGAATTTAGTTTCTTTCATACCAAACTTTAGAGGTCAAGATGAAAACTCTGTACTCTTAATCAGTTACAATTAAATATACATAGGCATTTTAAAGCAGTAAAAAATACAGTATTTAGAAAAAAATATGTCAGCTAAGATTTACCAAAATGTGTATCTTGTTATAGCTGATTATAGTATTTTTGGTTTCATTATGAGGTTTTATGTTGATAAAAGTAAAGACTTATGAAGCTGATACAGTATATTCATAGTGGGGAAATGCCAGTGCCAACATGAGGAGCAGCACTGGTAAATTTGCAGTTTAATTTGAAACTGCCTTTTTTTGTGAGTGTTTGCATTTCAGGAGTTGTTTTGGTTTCTGTTGGATTTTAACCAATTTTAAAACAACAGATTACATAAAGGGCAGTTATTACAAACCATTCCTTAACAATGAAATGGGAATTCCTATTTCTACCATTGTGACTTCACTAGATTTCAAGATTTCCAGTCTTAAAATTAACCAAATCATCAACTACACATACTATATATTCACCTTATGTATTAGGAAAGTAGGAAAAGACAAGGAGAGTTATAGCTGATTTGAGACTTGCAACATTTGTATATGTTCTGTTAGAATGAGGAGTGTGTTTTCCTACTATGTGTTTCCTACTGTGTTTTGACTTTTTCCAGATTGTTAAGTTTGGTTTAATGTAATTTTTTTGTAGAGGTTATAGAAGTACATTTTTGGTTTGATATTTCTTGCTATGTTATCTTATTTATTGCTTGCCCCATTCCCATGCCCCATTGTTGTCCTTTGTAATTGAAGAGGACCAAAATGACATCACAGTGTTGCGTCAGTGTAGAGTGTGTCTGACTATGGCTGACTAAATAATTAACTGGCCCCTTTCCAGTGACCTTTTAGCATAGATAGCCTTTTAAAAAAGGCATTGCTACATTGGTTTTGGAAATGCACGACCACGGGCTCCAAGGACAAAAGTGCCATCTGTTACCCTATCCCTTTCATCAAACATACTTAATAGTTATTTCATGTATTGTTGTTGTTGGAGTCATGTCTGACTCTTCATGACCCCATGGACCATACTGTTGATGGAGTTTTCTTGGTATAGATACTGGAGTGGTTTGCCATTTCCTTATCTTATGGATTAAGGCAAACAGAACTTAAGTGACTTGCCCAGGGTCACACAGCTAGTAAGTGTCTAAGATTGGATTTGAACTCAGGTCTTCCTGACTCCAGGCCCAGCCTTCTATCCACTGAGCCACCTAGCTGTTGTATTTTATATATTGCAGAACTTAAGATAGGCAAAACAGCAACAACAAAATATCTTCACTCCCACTTGTGGTGCATTTTTCAAACTGAGGACTTTTGAGCTATTGAATTTAAAATAGAGTGCTAATAAACATCCTTTCCCCTCTTTCTAAAAAAAAAAAATGCCTTCTATTTGTTAAACCAAATATAAGAGCTTTGTAGTACTTTATACATAATCAGAATCTCAATATTTATACGTACCCAAGCCTAACATTCCATATACTTACTAGATATATGAAACATTACAGACTATGAGTATCATCTGTGTAGACATATGAAGTCTCCTAATGACCTGGAATTATCAGATTATTTCATTTTTTTCCTGAAAATAATTTTTGACTGAGTGATGTCTGATATTTAAATGTATTCTGCTATTTTCTATAGAAATATCAGCACTTTTGTAATATATGTCTCTGTAGCAGAGAACATTAGTTGGATAGTGGGATTTCATTTTTATATTCTCAAAATTCTCTTTTGTCTACTTCAGACAATCGTTTTGTAAGCACCTTGTACAATAAAAACAAAGCAAAAATAAAAGTAGATAAATGTGAACTTGTACTTTTGAGCACCAGTTTCAGAATTTCTATGTACAAAATGTTCTGTTGGATATTATGGAAATTGTGATTAAGTTCTGTAGTTTACAGTTAAAGTTTTTTTTTGAGGGGATTTCTAGCCCCCTTTTTAGAACATTGGTAATGCGATCTTTGAATTTTATATTAACTAGATCTTGTATTATCCTAAAGAACACTATTTTGAAATTAAAGAAACAACAGCTTTATGTTGAATCATTGGCATATTTTCATATCAAACTGTTTTGTTGATTTTTGTTTTCTCTTTTAATGCTTTTCGATATGGTTTAAGATTAGAAGGTTTGTTTTATCCTGTTACATTTTTTTCCCTGAAGACTGACTTTGTAGTTTATGTCACTCAAATGTGATACATGGACATAAATGAACCAGTGTGGACAAATAGCCATAGTGCATTCTGACATCAGAGGTTTGCTTTATTTAAAAATCGGTCATATATTTGTATAAACTGAATTTGTATAAACTGAAGCCAACTGAATTTGGCTTGGCAAATTTTCTCATGATCAACTTTCAGATTTTCACCTTTAACTTATTAAAAAGCTAACTTTTACTGTATGATTAAATAGACTGATCATTCACAAGTAGTACATCATGAGTGTTAGGCTTAATGGATCTCATGAGAATGAAAATCATCAGAAATGTTCAAATTATTCTAGAGGATTCTCCATCACATTATATAAGTAATATTTAACTTGATATCTTAGGATAGTTGGTGTTTGATTGAACAAATGAGCAAGATCACTGCTTTAGGAAACCCTTGACTTTATCTTACAGAATAATCATTTTGATGTTTGTTATATTACTATGGATAAGCTAACTCTATTCACCTACAGTAGGCTTTCACTTCACCTTAGCACTTTTCTCTAGACTAAACATTGGGAACTAGTTGAATGATGCCACATTTGCAGGAGATTTTTAGTGGAGTGGCCCTGGGGATATATGCTTGCCCCCCTGCTATTTAACATTTTTATCAAGGACTTCCATGAAACCAAAAATGAAATCCTTATCGAAGAAGCAGGTGACAAAAAGCTAGCAGAGATAGCTAACAGATTTTCTGACAGTCATAATCCAAAAAAACCACTAGTGGATGAAAACTTAAGGCTGAATCTATTAAAATGGAATTTAATAAGTACAAATACGTACAAATGCCTAATATGGTGCCACATATTTTTTTAAGAGAGGAGGAAGTTGAAGCACAAAGAAATTAAATGACTTGCCCAAAGTCACTCAGGAGTTAAGTGGCAGTCAGGATTTGAAACTAGACCTTCTGATTTCAAATACAAGATGGGGGAGGTCTGGCTAGTTAGCAATTCATCTGAGAAATGTGGAATTAATTTAAGGGGATTTCAAGTCAGGCTAAGTCAATGGTATGATGTAGCCATTAAAGAAACTAATGAAGCTTTGTTGTTTAGCCTTTTCAGTCATGTCCTGCTCTTCATGATCCAATTTGGGGTTTTCTTGGCAAAAGTACTGGAGTTGTTTGCCATTTCCTTCTCCAGCTCATTTTACAGACAAGGAACTGAGGCAATTAGGATAAAGTGACTTGCCTAGGGCCACACAGCTAGAAAGTGCCTAAAAGCATATTTGAACTCAGGACTGACTACAGACTAGTGTGCCACCTAGCTGTCCCTAATGAAATTTTAAACTGTGTTGACAGGTACAGAATCCAGAACAGTCCCACCATATTTTGCTTTGGACAGACCACATTTGTAGTGTTGTCTTCAGTTCTGGACACTACATCTAAAGAGAGACATTGACATTTTGGGAAGCATGCAGAGGTGGGTGGCTGGAATGGTGAAAGATCTCAAGGTTGTCATCATATGAGGAACAGTTAAATCAATTAAGGATGCTTAGACTAAAGTTAAGAGTACTAAAAGAAAAGACATGTTAACTGTCTTTAAGTATTTGAAAGGGGGGATAGATTTGTTCTGCTTGGCCCCAAAGAGCATGAATTAGTATCAATGATTGGAAGATGCAGAACCAAAGTGAGGCTTGATCTAAGAAGGAAAATCTTCCCAATAAGTCAAGATGGCCAGAAGTAGAATGGACTGCCTTAAGTTGTAGGGAGTTGACCATTTCTAGGGAACTTTAACCAAAGGTTTTATTATTGCATGTCAGTGGTGTTTTAAAGGTGAATTTTCTTCAGGTGTGAATTGAATTAGATATCTTCTGAGGTCCTTACAACTTTGAGCATCTATGAATAAAGGCAACTTCATATAATGCCTTTCATATTTTTTTCTCTTTACTAATGCTAGTCATGTCCCATGTTGGTGGCAGGGTGTTATAGTGGATACAGCATTGGGACTTGGAGTCATTAAGATCTGAGTTCTAATGTGGGTTATCAGCTGTGTGATCCTGGGCACATCACTTAATGGTGCACAATCTCTTTTTCATAATATAGCAAATGAGGATAATAATAATTATCTCAGAGTAACAAAGATCAAATAAGATCAATTGTGACATATAAAGAGTTCAAGACACATAGTTTCTGGGTAATTAATCATTTTGTTAATTATGACTAGTGGATAATTAATAAAAGGGTCATTTGACTGTCTTTCCTAAACCAAAGACCCCTCATGGAACCCACTTAATGCTTATATGCCTTTGGAAGATTGGGTGTTCCGGGGAGTGGAAATCAATTCTCATTAACAAGTAATGAATATTATAATGAGAGGTGGGCTTATTCTAATGGAGATCTGAGGGACATGACTCTTATCACTCATTCTTGGTCAGAGATTTATCTATACCCACACCACCCAGTCTAGGGTAATCTAGACAAAACCGGGGATCTACTTCCCCCCAGACCTGTCTGACTATAACATAATGGGCCAGAATTCACCAGTTCATCTAGTTTAGAATTTCTTTAACTTTTGATCAGATCTGAGTTTTCCTATTTGGGTGCATTTTACCTAATATTTCAAATTATCATCAGCACTTCCCTTCAAAGGCTGGCTGGATAACCTATAGGAGCTGACTTCTGAATGAGGAGATAGGAAGGGGAAAAATCTTAGTCCTAATTCAATAATCGGTTGTTAATAAAGAGAGAAATAATCATTTCTGTCAAAATGTAAAGCACACTGCAAACCTTAAAGCTAAATTTTAGCTAGCTATTAAGTCCAATTTTGTATAAATCAAATGCTTAACAATCATAAGATTTATGTAGAAGTCTAGAAATCATATGGTTTTCCTTCTTAAATGCTAAGCAAATGGTTGTTACCAAGTTGTAAAATGAGTCAATTTATTCCTGAAGAAGGTATTATTGTTTCCAAGCCATTCTAGAACTCACTCCCAACTATCCTTTATAATGAATAATTTTTTTTAACAAAACAGTTCAGAAAAATTAACTGTTTAAGAAAAAATAGTATGACATGATATGTAGTGTTCTACACTCATGGTTTCTCTCCTCTTCAAAGAAAGAAGAGAAATACTTACTCATATCTCCTCACTGGGGCTAAGCTTGATAATACATAAAATTATCTGTTAATTATAACCAAACAACCAGAGCCAGTAGATTTCTTTCAGCATTCAGCTAGATTGTGGAGCCCCCCTCCCTCCACTTCCCACCTTTGTCTGAGAAGAGAACTTTAAACAACATATCCAGACCTTCTGTTTATGTGAAAAATTGTGAATTGAAAATATAATTTGGGGATAATCTTGATATCTCTCCTTAATACCTTACACTCAGTGGGAATTCCAATATTGAAAATAAAATGTAGTTCTCTAAAGTGCTGATAAAGTATATGCTTCCTGCACAATTTTTGAACATAGCTCAGTTAAGGACATAATTATACATTTTTTATTTGTGTGCTAACACTTTATTTAAACTTTTCCCCAAATAACTCAATTTTACATAATTTTCAGTTCCAAATTCTCTTCTTTTCCTTTCCCCCTTCCTGACTCATTGAAAAAGCTAGGGGGAAAAAAAGCATTACAAATATGCATAGTCATACAAAACAAATCACTACATCAGACATGTAAGGACACAATTATTAACAAAATTGGGGAGTGAAAAGCAAATTTGAACATATGCTTTCTAAGTTTAGCTTTAAAAATTAAAAAGATCCCTAAGTGCTGATGTATAAAGTGGTTAGAGGCAAAGGAATTAAGTTCCAAGACCAAGAAAGAGGGTGCATAAAAGCTCTTGATCCATTTGACACAGTTCATAGCCTTTTGCAGAAAGAAGAAAGCCCTGTTGAGCAAGGAACGAAAAGATCTCATTATAGGAGGAAGCCAAGCCATATTGAAGACTGGGCACTAGTAACTATTTCTAAAAACAGCCCTGCTGTTTTATATTGAACCAATCCATTTCTTAACTTGGTAGGTAGCAGTGTAAAGATGGAGCCAATCGGCTTGATCCTGAACCAATTACGGATGTTGAAATGTGGTTTCAAAGACCTACAAATAGTTAATGTAGCCAGCTGTGTTGTAGTGAAACAAAAGAAGAGTTAAATGTTCCATCTGGAAGCCTAGAAATCATTGTTCACCATGTGCCTGATTTTCCAAGTTGTAAAGACTACACCGTGGCATCATTTAATGTGGACTTCAAAGAAGAATCCCCAAATCAGAATGCAAAATACTTTCAAGGACCCTAACAGCGCCTCGGAGATGAGGAAAATAGCCTCTAAAAGTAGCAACCTCAGATGACACTGCATCTGTTATCTGCTTTGCAGCAATTGGACTTTATTGGTTGTAGGTTTACAGAGAAGGAAGATATCTATGGATGTATAGTATATTAAATCTTATTAGATCCTCAGAAAGAATAATTGGGCATATTTACACAATTACATTTTAGTAAACTATTATGCCAGCTTAACTATAATATTCTTGTAAAAGTACATTAAACAGCAATCCAAAAGCAATTTAACTGCTGAAGACTTTTTATCTAATTATTCACAAATTAATGAAGAAAATTAAATTCCAATCACTGAAAAAATGAGGCAAGAGTAAGAATCAGAACTATAGATTAGTTAAAGCAAAGATATGCAATGCATAACAGAATTAAAGCATTTCTTTTATTCAAACTCAGTGCTTAAAAAAGAACAAATCCATCATCTTGAAATTTGACTTGTAGCTTGACATTAAAAATAATATGAGTAGAATTTTCAGTGGGGTAAGCACAAAACTAGTTCAAGTAGTGTCACTCTCAATTAACGTACTCAGGTGGTGTGCCCATTAAAATTCCCACTTGTGGGTTCAGCTCGCTATGCAAATGGGGTCATTACCTGGAGAATTTAATTGGGTATGACACTGGGAGTAGGAATTTTCCTTTCAAAATAAACCTACTTGCACACATTTTCACTACAATTCTGATTATTATATATGCTTCGTATTGTTTTGCTCTATAAATATTTACTAAAAATCAGGCTGTCCTTGCTTAATTTTCCTTTACAAGTGACTCAGAATATATCCAAATGATTTTTAAATGGTTTTGTGTGTCTATAGTAAGGCTGGTTAGAATGAACCTTTTGTAAGTTATGTTGTTTATCAAAACATTTTTTATAAATCTTTCGTGTCTTTTCAAACCACCCTTCACTTGTGGGTACATTTTCAGTGAACGTTTTCATCATTCAAGGACAAGCATTCTTTTCTTAGTGCTCTTTGGCATTTATCTGGAGATTTGAATAATGAACAGTTTAAAAGTACCACCTGAATTGTCCATACACAAGATTCCAACTAATAATGCTGTGGAGCTGCTTCTATAGCACTTCCATAGTTCTTTGTGAATGCTGTGTAAACACAGAGGCCCAGGTGGAAAAGCTAAGTGTCTCGTTCAGGAATCAGAGCCAGAGGTATGAACGCTATTAATAATAATAACTGACATTTATATAGCATTTTAACGTTTGCAAAGTACTTCACATACCAATGTATCCTACCATCATTTGATCCTTGAGACAGTCCTGTGAGGTAGGTACTTATAGGAATCATTTGACCCATTTTAGAGCTGAAGAAACTGAGGCTCAGAGAGACTTAGTAATTTGCTTTTGGTTACACGGCTAGTGTCAGAGGCAAGATTCAAAACGAGCTCTTCCTGACTTTGGTTCCTGCTTTCCGACCACCACCCCTATCTAAAACTCTGGATTCTTCTTAAAGAGCTCAGACCATGAGACCGTGATAGTAAAAGTATAGCTTAAAAGGTGATGTGTAGAATATAGACCCTCTTAGAATGTGAAGAAAATATATTCTAGGTATGAATGAATGAATGAAAAAGCATTCATTAAGTGCTTATTACATGGAAAGAACTGAGCTAAGTGCTGGGGATACAAACAGAGAAGCAAGCCAATCTACACTCAAGAAGCTCATTTTCTAATAGACAGGTGGGGGAGAGTTACAACTGTGAGTTGCATGGAAGGATTCCCAAGGACTGTAGGCGTTAGCAACAAAATAGGTGGGAATATATCTTCTTTAACATCATTCCCACTCATAAAACCCTGTCTTTCTGAGATTAAACATCAGTACCAAGAACTTTGGTGGTTAGAGCTTTCTTTTCTAAATCTTCAGTAAACTGTGGCTACTGAAGAGGTGTGTGAAGAGAAAGTTCTCCATCCAAAGAGGCAACCTGGAGGTCTAGGGAATGGTGTTGCTCCTAGGACTCTTGAGCTTACTTGACCATTGGTGACAGTTGGTAGAGCTCTGGTTTTGGAGTTATGGAACCTGGTTTTGGATCCTTTGTCTCTGCTACTACTTGTGTGACTCTGGGAACACTACTTAATCTCAATGGGTCTCATTTTCTACATTGATAAAATTGAAGTGGTTGGTCAGGGTGGCCTCTGAGATACATTTCAGCTCTAAATTTAGATTCTCCTTGACTATGGCTTCAGCAAGTGAAGCACAGAGAGTATAACTAGTATTCAACAAATAGTATTTTGATTGTCTGGGGTTTATCTCGTATGTTAAAGTGGTAGTGTGATCCTGTGAATACAGTACTACATTGGGTGCCCATGAACTTAGTTTTTTTTCTCCTTCTGACCAATGAGTTTCAATAAGGAACTCATAATATGACCTTGAAGAAGGAATAATCATATCTGCTGCCTATCTCATGGTGTTACCTTGAGTATTAAGGATATGTCAGTTAAAGCACAAGCAAACCCTTTTGGTACTATACATTCTAATTGTTTATGACTGTGTGAGATTATATAGGAAGCCAGGATTTTACCATTAGTTTGTCATAGGTTCAAATCTAATGAAAATATTTTTCTTCATACAGAAAAACATCAAAACTTATTTTCAGCAGAAATAAACAAAAATGTTAATGAAAAAGGCTGGTTGACAAGGGAACATCATAGCACTCATAAGTGAACCATTGGGCAGGATTTTTAATATCTGTAACTCTATGGGAAATTTCCCATAGAATATCAAATATGGGCCCAACTCACAGACATACCTTTTTTCTATGATATTTCTAATTGTGCCCAGAGGCTAAGAAAGAGTTGGCGCATCCAATAAATATAATCATTTACATGCATGGAGCTCCCTTTGAAGTTAATAGGACCTTTGGAAAGGGGAGTTACTCACCAAGAGAACTGAGCCCAATGTGAACCAAGTCCTCCGTTCTTTGAATGCAGAAGTATGACAAACTCATTTTAGATTTGCTTACTGTTCGTGTTTCCTTTGTGAGTGAAGTTCAAATTGCAGTAGAGTCGAGTACCATATGAAGAGGAAAGGAAAATCAGTAGGGAGAGACACACCATGATTCTCAAACTGTTTGGGCTCATTCACAAACAGCTCTCAAATTCAGCTACTCAGCAAACTGCAGGGTCCATTTGTGTAGGATCCCTCCCCCTTGTTCCCTATCAGATATGACTAGTAGACATTCAATGTTGCTCCCAAACTGGAATTGATATGACTCTTACCCAATTTTTCCAGCTAGCTAGATAGAAAAGAGTTCCTGCCCCTGGAGTTTGCCTTGCTTCTCACCATTTCCCCTAGTCCTGTAGAATTAGGTACAGGCCCTCACTTGAAGGCTTCCTAAACCACTCATTTTTCCATTGATCTCACTTCCCATATCTAGTCATTCTTTTGCTTTTATCTGTTGTGTTCACCCATTAGAATGTAAACTACTTCAGGGCAGGAGCTGTCTAGCATGTTTTTATTTGTATTCCTAGTGTTTAGTCTAGTGCCTGGTACATAGCAAACACTTAATAAATGCTCTATCGTCTTTCTCACACATGCATAACTGACTCATGCTGCCTCAGGTTTTCATAGAATCCTGTCACATTCTCTCTCTCTCTCTGTCTCTCTCCCCTTCCTCTCTACCTTTCACAAACACTAAGGTTCAACTTCAGATCCCCCCCATCATGCAAAAGCAACCACCCCCACAAAGAAACACACTGATAACAAATAAACTCAGAAATTTGTAGATTTAACTAACAGCTGCCAGCAGTTGCATGTCTATACTACCTTCCCTACTTTTCATCATGGTAGTTTATAGGATCAACAGTATCTTACAAAAATGAACTGACTGTATGGAGCATGCACATAGTATGGAAAAATAATACCTTATAATTGCATGGCATCTTCATCTTTTAAGAGTACTGTTAAATCAATTATATGATCTTATTTACACATGTTTTTTGAAGTTAGCATGGCATAATGGATAGACACCCTGAGAGTATGGAAAACCTGGGTTCATGTTCCACCTCTGACAAATACTGGCTATGTGACCAGAAAATCATTTAACCTTTCAGTGCTCCTAGGAAAATCTTTAAGATCATCAGTTGTTGAGTAGATGCCCAACTCTATTGGGAAAGGGAGTTTCTTTACCAGGAATTCTCTATGCCAAAGGTCCAGGAAAAATCATGTTAGGTAGTCAGGGCAGGGATTGTTTTCTCTATTTTACAAATAAAGAAATTAATACACAGAGAGGTTACCACACAGAAAGGTAGTAGAAGAGCTAGAACAAAAGTTATAAGCTTCTTGAAGGCTGGGATTGTTTATTGGTTTTAAAAATTTTTTTATCTTTTTATCTCCATAGCCAAACACAGTGCCTTTCATAGATGCTTAATAAATGCCTGTTAAATGAATGAATGAATAAGTGGATGGATGGATGGATGGGTGGATGGACTATAGCCTAGGGTTCTTGATTTCTCATTAGAATATGGGCTCACCAAGATTTTGCCCAGCCTACAAAATTTCATTAATCTCATGTTTAGTCACCTGGCTACCTTATTTTCTGGTCATACATCTTTATGACCCTATCCTCTGTGCTGTTTCTTCTCCACAACTTGCACTAGAAATCTATTGTTCTTTGCATGGCATTCAACTTTATCAAGTGCCTGCTATATGCCAGGAACCATGCTAAATGCTACAGTTGCAAAGACAAAAATGAAAAGATATCTGTCCTCAAGGAGCTTAGATTCTAGAATCAAAGTTGTTGTTTGTCCTTTGTTTCCAAAGAGGACATGCCATGACATGTAAGTGAATTGGATTTAAGTGAGGGAGGGCTGTGCAAAGTCACCAGCCTCACTTTTCCCTCCAGTGCCATCTGGGTCCAGTAGCAAGATATAGATCAGGATGACTGGAGATGGCCCTGGATGCAGTGGGAGACCTTGGCCTTTTTAAACTAAGGTCTTTAACAGATCTCAGTTTAACTGAGGTGATGCCGATTCAGTGATTAAGGATTGGTAAGAAAAGAAGCAGAGCATGGCTTCTTTTACCTAGTTAAAAAAAATCAGCCTGGGAGGGGAAGACCCTCAGGGTTTCTAGCCAAACAGAAACAATTGCTATTTACATTTACTCTGAGCCAATCAGGTCCCAAACGGTGATCAAGCGGGGCTTGGTCTGATACCTACTGTTGGTCAATCAATGAGAGCCAGAGCGATTTGGGTTTAAGGCATGGTCCTTAAGAAAAAAATCTAGCCATAAACCCCAAGGAAGGAAGAAAAAAAGAAAGAAAGAAAGAAAGAAAGAAAGAAAGAAAGAAAGAAAGAAAGAAAGAAAGAAAGAAAGAAAGAAAGAAAGAAAGAAAGAGAAAGAAAGAGAGAAAGAAAGAGAGAAAGAAAGAGAAAGTGAAAGAAAGAAGGAAAGAAAGAAAGGAAGAAAGAAAAAAAGAAAGAGAAAGACAAAAGGGACCTGTATTGCCCAACTGGCCAGTTCCACTTGGGTCCCCAGTGGGGCAGCTCCTAGTACTACTCACAGAAATTGTTGTTTGTCCTTCATTCTCAAAGAACACCATGACATTAGGGAGGTGATGCCATGATGTAAGTGAATTAGCTTTGAAAGTCACCAGCCTCACTTTCTCCTACAGGATTTCAGTGGAAGATGGATGCCCCCCTTGGTGAGGGGGGCAGAGAGAAACCAAAAGGGGGGTGTGGCAGCAAAGATACATTCATACACATACATATACATATGCGCAGAGGAAAAATATAGATTTAGAACTTAAAAGCAGAGGTCATCTAGTCCAACTCTTTCATTTTACTGTTGCTCGGAAAGATGAAAGGACTTGACCAAGGTTACATAAGTAGTAAGTGGCAGATCTGGAGACTCTGGTTCAGGTGCTCTGGCCCAATTTCAGCATGTGCATGTGTGCTTGTGTGTGTGTATACATATATGTATATGTATATGCATATGCATATGCATATGTATATATATAATACACAGTATGTATGTACACATACACATAACATAAATGGCAGAGAAGTTATACAAAATGGACAAGGTACTGAAAGTGTTGTTGAGAGAAAATTCTTAGGCTGGAGTATATACAAACTGGTTTGACCTTTTCTTTTTTTTCTTACTGCATTGTCATTACTAATCAGTTTTTAGCTGATTGACCACTGGACCTTTTTGTTTGTTCTTAATGAACAGTGATTTTTCTAAAACTTCAGTACAATTAGTTGAAACAGGTTTTGAGTGAAGTGCATTTTGAAATTTTTATATCACACAGAGCCACAATCCCATTCTACATTAGGTTTCTTGAGTTCTTAAAGGGTTTTCCAAATCTATTCTTACTTCTTGTTTCCCTATTCACAACAAATTACAAAAAGTTAGTTTACAAGAAGTTAGACTGTTGAGGTTCTTTTTTAAACCTTTGAAAGGTGAGATTGAATTAATTTTGCAAACAAAGGCTTTTTTTCTTTTTTAATCAGACTTGTAGTTTCATTGGCATAAGGAGCTCCTAGAGAGTAAGCTCCCTCTAATAATGCAGATTGCCACCTTCTTTGCAAGTTTCGTTCTTACAGCGTAGCTTGGGGGCACTGACAGGTGGCATGCTCTCCGCCGAATCACATAGCCAGTATGTATTAGTGGCAGGACTTAAACGAGGACTTCTTCACTTCCAGGTCTGCTCTCTACCTACACCAACTCTCAAGGCTTTTCATGAATACGTTTATCTTCCTGGTTACTATACCAGATGTTACAAAAAAGAAAGAAATGGAACAAAATGGTTGTACTCTATTTATAATGTTCTCTCTGCTTGCCTCTCTAACCACTCGTAGACATGAGAGGAGTTGGAGAGACAAGACAAATATTCAATTTATGTTTGGCAACTGCATTTTAAAATGCATGTTAGGTTTCATGGGTGGCCATGGTCAAATAATCAAGTGATTAGCCTACTGGGGATGGTCCTCTTTGAACTTAAGCTGGTCCTTGGAAAGTAGACACAGCACATTGCTAGGGCCATGCCTTTCTACCATGGTAATATATACCAGAATTTACATTCTGTTGACATGGCTTTTAAGAACCTAGGATCACCAAGACAATCTCAAAGGACACATGATGAAAACCCCTATCCACCCACCAGAGAAAGAATTGATGGAGTCTGAATATTGACCAAAGCATACTATTTTCTTTTCCTTCCTTCCTTCCTGCCTTCCTTCCTTCCTTCCTTCCTTCCTTCCTTCCTTCCTTCCTTCCTTCCTTCCTCCCTCCCTCCCTTTCCTTCTTTTTCTTTCTTTCTTTCTTTCTTTCTTTCTTTCTTTCTTTCTTTCTTTCTTTCTTTCTTTCTTTCTTTCTTTCTTTCTTCCTTCCCTCCTTCCCCCTCCCTCCCTTCTTCCTTCCTTCCTTCTTCCCTCCCTCCTTTCTTTCTTTCTTCCCTCCTTCCCCCTCCCTCCCTTCTTCCTTCCTTCCTTCTTCCCTCCCTCCCTCCTTTCTTTCTGTCTTTCTTTCTTCCCTCCTTCCTTCCCTTCTTCCCCCCTCCTTCCTTTCTTCCTTCCTTCCCTCCATCCCTCACTTCTTCCTTCCTTCTTTTCTCATTTTCTTCCACAAAATGACTAATATGGAAATATATTTTACATAATTGTCTATGTATAACCTATTGCTTACTGTCTCAAGGATGGGAGAAGGGAGGGAGGGAGAGAATTTGGAACTCAAAATAAAAAAAATGAATGTTAAAAGTAATTTTTACGTTAAATTGGGAGGGGAATATTATTTTTAAAAAAAGAACCTAGAATCACCTCTATGCTGTGCCTTGATGAGGCATCGGAGGACCTCTGTACACTGAAACTTTGCAGATTCTTAGAAGAACAGAATCTGTTTTCAGTAGTGTTTTAAATGGGAATGCTAAACATTGACAAGATAAATATGACTATACTGATATTTTCAGTCTTCTTACGAATGCTGAATGTGGATATTTTATTTGGCTTTTCAAATGTAAAAAATATGTACTTTTAAGGGGCTTAAGTTTAAAGTTTGATTCATTATGGTTGCTTATGTGGACTATTCAACAATAGTTATTGTGAAATATTACTATTAAATTCAATTCAATAAACATTTTTAAGTACCATCTTTGTGCAACGTATTGAGCTAAGTTCTGGGTTTTCAAAGACAAAACAAAACCAATTCCTGCACTCAGTGAGTTTACATTCTACTCGGATATTGTAATATATATACAGATAAATACAAAGAAATACAACATAATTACGAGAGGCAGCAAGTCCTAACACAGAGGGGAAGGAGAGAGATCAAGAAAGGCTTCCTGGAAGACGTGGTACCTGATCTCTGGGGCTTAAAGGCTGTTTAATTGGTAATAATTTCTTCTCTGAAGAGCACCACATGCAACAAACTGCCACACATATGGGAAGCAAACCAACAATTAATGAAAGACAACATTTCCCTTTTTTGTTTTCTCCATTTTCAAGAATGAACTTTTTGAAATAGTTGAAAAGTATCAAAATACCAATGTCTTTGTAAATAGAAAAGTTGCTTTTCTTTCTTCACCTTCAGAATTTCTATTATTTTCCTAGGTGGGGAGACTTTCTTCAAGTAAGTTTTCTCTACAGAAAAAAAGTGGGACTATAATATATTGCATAATTACATTCTGAGTTCCCATTAATAAAGTATTATACTTGTAATTTTTACAACTAGAAGTAGCACTGTGGTTGTCATATATTATAGTACACACAGTTTGATTGTTGCAGAGTAGACATCTGCCAGAAACATTTCAGTTTAGCATGATGAATTTACCTTAGCCCTGTCAAGAATCACATTACAATGCCAAAGTATTGCTTTGAATATAGGTTGAAAAACAGAAATAAATTTGTTGAGGTAGGGTTTCAAATTCCCTCAGAATCATGTCATTACCGGTATTGTGGCTAGGCACATGTGAGCTCCAGTTACTCCATGGGGGATTCACCAATAGTGAATGTCACTCATTTAATCATCGCAGCTAAAGAAAAGATATTGTTGACTGTGGGTGATACAAGAAGGTTATCAGCACCACAGCAAGGATTCTAGCACATTCAATTTACATGAAAGTAGAAGGATATTTAAAATATAATCCATTGCTGAGACATTTAAACACATTAGCATAGGAAGGGGGTGCTGCCTTCTTCCCCCTGAGATTAGTCCTGAGTAGCTTAGTAAACAGGTGACAGATTTAGCTAAATCCTTCTTTTACATAGCCCTTCTTCCAGACTTCGATGGAGCTGTGATCTCACTGATTTGGTACTCTCTCTGATGATACAGGTCATAAGTAATCTATCATCCCTCAACCTGAGCAATTTATATTTTTATCTTCCTTTTAGTGCTCCATAGAGTGTCCAATCAATGTGCTGGGGGGCCCTTCTCCTAACTCTCTTGACTTTGCATGGATACCGATGGAATATGGAGGCTGTTGATCAGTGATTTCTAGCTTGTCACATGACTGGCCCATCTTCTTTTCTGGTCCTGATAACAACCTTCACACTACGTCTCTTGCATTTCTTAGTTGGTAGTATATTGGACTGCCTATTCACATGCACACCTCTCTCATTTGGGTGTTTTTCAATTTTAATTTATTGAAGACAGAAGTATTCTACAGCTTATAGCCATGATGACCAAATGGATATTCTAAGTCTTTTTCTGGGAAATAAATTTGATGAATTACCAAGAAGAAACCAGAGTCTTACATGATAAATAAGTAATCTGCGAGGTCTACCCATCAGTCAACAAACATTTATTGTTTATTATGTGCAATGCACTGTGCCAAGCACTGAGGATACAAAAAAAGAGGCAAAAACACAGTCCCTGCAATAAAGAAACTCACATTCTAATGGGAGCAATATATAAACAACCATATCTATTCAGGTACTAGAAATGAAAGTAAGGTAGGCATCATAAGACACAAATGACATTTATGTTGTATTAAGCTGATCCTGGACCTATCTATATACCCCTTGGTTGAAGATATAAAAGATTGGGATGGTACTCACTACTTCTAAAGCCCACCTCTGATGGAGTCCCTCATATTTTTATTTTCTTTAGAGTCCAGTGAATTCTATATAGCATTATTGAATCCTCTAGAGATTATTCTGGATACAGACAATGTCTCTTGGTTGAAGTCTTACCATGTCCAGAACAACTTTCCTGGCTGAGGAATAAAAGAAAAATAGCTGCCTAAATAATATCAAAGGGGGAATATTTATATATACATATATACATAGATGTATGTATACAATGTGTATGTACATATACACACACATTTTAGCCTATTTGCCTAGACATTTTATCAGGGTGTAGTGACTGGGCATACTATAGTTTCTTGGAGCCACAGGTGAGAGTTGAGTGTAACTCGTTGGTGAGTTAGGGAGTATCTATTTCAAGCATGTGAAAATTTCCCCCAGCATAAAGGGAGAACAAGAACAGTTTGTTCCAAAAGCCATGAAGGCAGCTGAATCAGGCACTATGGAATGCTTAGAGCTTGGTCAGACATCAAAGACACCAACATCAATGACTACATCCCAGGCCATTGCCAGTCATCTTGACTTTTGTCCTGCCACTGGACTATGATGACTCTGGAAGACAGAGTGAAGCTGATGACTTTGTGCTACTCAGGCTCATTTAAATCCAATTCACACTCGAGTCAACACATCACCCACAATGTCATTGGTTCTCTTCAAAAATGAAGGATAAACAATATACACAGATAGAGTATGTATATATGCATACATAGACTATATCTTGAACATGTATGATGTATAAACAGAGTATCATATATAATCTCTTTTTGTATGTGTACTGTATATGTGTATGTATATTGTATATGTGTGTGTACACATACATATACATACATATATATAGACATATATATGTATGTATATTTATTTATTTGCAAGGTGTTCCTAAATTCTTATTGTGGTTTTAAGTTTTTAAAGATTAAAACTAAACCAAGATTTTTGGGAACCTGTATCTATAGTTATAAGAAATAAATACAGCTGCCTTAATAACACCAAAGGACATATATACATGGGTGCCAAAATTTGTATATGAGATGCATGGTATAATTACCATTAAATTTAACTGCCACTTTCACTTGAAAAAAGGCTGCAGATAAAAGCAGTTTTAATAATTGCATTACTTCAGATTTAACTATAGATATCCTGAATTTCTTCTTCCTGACACCATGACCTATGAAAATATTAGAAAAGTATTATGTTTGCAAGACCTTGATTTGACATGAATCCTAAGAAATATGTGAAATACTGTATTTTTAAAGGATTTGACTTATGAGAAGTTTTATTCGAGGGAGTGTGGAATCAATTCACAGGGATAGTTTATGGTCCAGAAAAATCTTACAAGGTAATAGGAGAAATGGATATGAGAGAAACTCTTTTTACTGAATGAGTGAAAATAAGCTCCTTCTAAAATGATAGATTGAGGTGAAAAAAATGAATCATAATTTTGCAATTATCTACTTTTTTTATAATTCCATGATGTATTTGCACTTTCTTGAAGGAAGCATTCATGATGTACAGGCCCTGGGCTTGGTAGCCCTCAGTCTCTTTTATTCCTTGCTAGAGGACCTTATTTAGAAAAAACATCTTGCTTTCATTTCTTTTTCTATCTTTTTTACTAAAAAAAAAGGATGGTACTGAATATTATAAGACATGGTGATGTAATTTTGAAGGTCTTGTCATGTTTTTCATATATTCTCTCTACCTCTTAATCCTTTGAAACCTATTTTCATATATAAGCTTTATTTATTTTAATATTGGTTTTCTCATGACCACTTATCATAATCACATTATTATTATTATCAATGTGAGATGGCCAAATGTCCCAAGAAATTATGTTTCTTGTTACATTTGGACATATCATAAAAGTAATTCTTCTAATATCTTTATTGTATCCTTAGCTATAAGCCATCCACCCATTTAGCTTCCAAGTTCTTTCTTCTTCAAGTTTAATATATAGCAAAAATATTAAGATTGACATGGTTCAGTTCCTTCAGCAGACCCATTTATGGGTCATAGAACAAGAATCTCACATTTAGATTTCAACAAGTTAATATTTGTAGATGACCTAAAAACTTTGTGCAATGTAGTATCCTCTGACCTGCTTTCTACCATTCTGTAACCAATTGCAGAAGCAAAAGCACATTGTGCAGGATTGAGGGCCCTTTTGATTATCTTCCATGGCTGAGGAATGACCAAGTGAGGAGTTTAGTAATGATTAACCTCTTTGTACTTAGCTAGTCTGATCCTCAGAAAACAGAATTTATTGCTGGCACCAGACTTTCTAACATGGTAGAACCTTCCAAAGCTCGAATTTTGTTGGCATGGCTTGCAGGCCACTAACATGTAACACTAACACTAATATGAACAGGACTTTTGGGAGGACATAGAAAGCACCAATAACATAAAAAAAATAAAATTGACATACTTTAGTAGACAGAATGGGAATCGTTTCTGAATCAGATCTCTGTTATAGAATCAGACTTTTTGGAACAATGATAAAAATGAATACATAATTATAATAACGAACACAAATGAGAAAAAGATACAAAATTAAAATATCTTAATATTTTTAATGAATTAATGGTGTAAAAATGGGAAATGGATGGAAGAAGTACAGACAGCAATTGTAACAATTCTATAAAGGAGTTTAAATCATGCCAATCAATTGCTATAATGAGGAGACCAAAGAACTTCAGTCAGCAATACTAGATCTCCTCACCAAGAAGAGAGCTATGGCAGCCAGCAAGCAGTGGGATAAATTATAAACCATTTTGTAAAATTTTATTGAGAAGGATACTGGAAGATTATAATAGTCCTGATAGTAATAGCTAATATTTAAATAGTGCATTAAAATTTGCAAGACATTTTATAGATATTTATCTCATTTTATCCTTACAACCCTGAGAAGTAGGTGCTATTATTATCTTCATTTTATAGAGGAGGAAACTGAGGCATACAAGGGTTAAGTAATTTGCCCAAGTTGACATAGATAATAAGTATCTAAGGTGAGATCTGAACTCAGGATTTCCTTCATCCAGTGGTCTATCCATTGTGCAATGGAGCTATCTCTAGACTATAAGAAACATTTTTCTCATAAAAGAGCAAGAAGTTGTGAAAGGAAAAATAAAAAGAAGTTTAAAGTAGAGTTTGGTGAGAGATGTAATAAGCAAAGTCATCCCAAGAATATTTAGGAATAAAACTGCAAGCAAGATAACAAACATAAAAAATGGAAAAAAAATCTTTGTAGATTTTTAAAATTACTAACTTTTTCATCATTAGGGACAGTGAAGTCATAACATTTTGTATGCTAACATTATAATTATCAAAGGCATACTAGATGGTAGTATTAGTAGGGAACAAAGAGTATCTCTCAGGTAATCCTATACATTGTATCCCACAATTTCCTGAAAGATTTAGAAAATACATCATAAGATCATTGTTCTTATTGTGATTATCATTTGTAGACTTTTTTGGAACTAATTACTGACTTTATTATATATTTTCTCTTTTTTGTTTAGTATTTTATTTTTCTGCAATTACATGTAAAAACAATTTTTAACATTTGTTTTTAAAACTTTGAGTTCCAAATTCTTTCCCTTCTTTCCCTCCCCACCCCCTCATTGAGAAGGCAAGCAATTCAATTCAGAATATGCATGTGTAGTCACACAAAACATATTTCCACATTAATTATGTTGTGAAAGAAAGCAGAAAAAAAAAACTATGCTTCAAACTGCATTCAGATAGCACCAGTTCTTTCTCTGGGGATAGACATTATAAGTCCTTCAGAGTTGTCTTGGATCATTGTATTGCTGAGAAAAACTAAGTCATTCACAGCTGATCATCTTACAATATTGCTGTTTAGTTCTTATGAGTCACAAGTGTCATCTTCCTATGTAGGAATGTAAACAGTTTAACCTTATTATATCCCTTATTATTCCTCTTTCCTGCTTACCTTTTTATGCTTCTCTTTAGTCTTATACTTGAAAGTCAAATTTTCTATTCAGCACTTGTCTTTTCATTAAGAATGCTTGAAAATCTTCTATCTCACTGAACATCCTTCTTTCTCCCCAAACGTTTGTATTCAGTTTTGTTGGGTAGGTGATTCTTAGTTGTCATCCTAGCTCCTTTGCCCTCTGGAATAATATATTTCAAGCCCCCCAATCCTTTAATGTAGACTGCTAAATCTTATGTAACTTATGTGACTGTAACTCCATGATACTTGAATTGTTTCTTTCTGGCTGCTTGCAATATTTTCTCCTTGAACTAGGAGTTCTGGAATTTGGCTATAATATTTCTGGGAGTTTTCATTTTGGGATCTCTTTCAGGAGGTGATCAGTGGATTCTTTCAATTTCTATGGTTCTAGAATATTGGGGCCCTTTTCCTTGATAATTTCTTGAAAGATGATGTCTAGGCTCTTTTTTGGGCCATGGCATTGTGGTAGTCCAATAATTTTCAAATTATCTCTACTGGATCTATTTTCCAAGTCAGTTATTTTTTCAATGAGATGCTTCACATTGTCTTCTATTTTTTCATTCTTTTGATTTTGTTTTATTATTTCTTGATTTCTCATGAAGTCATTAGCTTCCATTTGCTCAGTTCTAATTTTTAAGGAATTATTTTCTTCAGTGAGCTTTCATACCTCCTTTTCCATTTGGCCAAATTCTACTTTTTAAGAGCTTTTTTGTCCTTCAATGAACTTTTGTGCCTCCTTTTCCATTTGGCCAATTCTACTTTTTATATCATTCTTTTTCCTCATTGTTTTTTGTACCTCTTTTATCATTTGGCCTAGTCTGTTTTCAAGGTGTTGTTTTCTTCAGTATTTATTTTGTGTCTCCTTTACCAAGCTGTTGATTCTTTTTTCATGATTTTCTTGCATCACTCTCATTTCTCTTCCCAATTTTTCTTCTACCTCTCTTACTTGATTTTCAAAATCCTTTTTGAGCTCTTCCATGGCCTACGACTAATTCCTATTTTTCTTGGAGGCGTTGGATGTAGGAGCTTTAACTTTGCTATCTTCTTCTGAGTATGTGCTTTAATCTTCCTTATCATCATACTAACTTTCTGCGGTCAGAATTTTTTCTATTGTTTGCTTATTTCTCCAGCCTATTTCTTTATTTTTAACTCTTTATTAAAGTAGGGCTCTGCTTCCAAGGTGGAGGGTTCACTGCCCCAAGCTTCAGGGGTTTTGTGCAGCTGTTTTCAGAGATACTCCTAGAGACCTGTAAGTTTTCAGTTCTTCCAAGTTGGTACAATCTAAGGAGAGGTAGTTTCTCTCCTGGCCTGTGTTCTGGTCTGTGAGTGACAACATGCACTCTTTTCTGCTGGAACTGTGATGAGAGTCCCTGTTCCACTGAAACCCACAAGCTCTGGTGGGCTAATGCTCCTCCTCGTCCTGGGACTGCCACCCAGAACTGTGACCCAGATCTGAGTATGGTCAAAGCAACAGAGTTCTGACCTCAGTGCCAGCAAAGAGACCCAGTCGCCTCCTTCTGATCAGTTGTTTAACTCCCTTACCATCTGTGCACTGAGAGCTCCAGAAGCTGCTGCTGCCACTGCATATTCAGTGGCTCCCAAGGCCTGCTCCTGGTTTGCTTTGGCCCTGTCTGTGCTGGCATAGCCTGAGCTGAACTGTGCTCCACTCTCATCTGGGTGCAACAGACCTTTCCTGCTAAGTTTTCTTTGGCTGGGAAATTATTTCACCCTGTCCTTTTGTGAGTTATGCCACTCCAGGAATTGTTTTACGGCATTATTAAAAGGTGTTCAAAGGGCCATTTGGGGGAGAGCTCAGGCAAGTTGCTGCCTTTTATCTGCCACCTTGGCTTCACCCTCTTGCTTATTTTTAAAAGACACATTTGATTCAGTAGTGTGAACAACGACCTCAAAAGTTTTCTCCAACATGATATCTCCTTTGCATGTGTCAAAATCACACAGGAAAACTTTAAACATCTTGCTTTGTTTGACTGACCCTCTTTTTATGCATATGAAATGAGGTGTAAATGAGACAGATGCATGCTTGCTAAAGTTGCTCTCCACTGTCATGGAAGATGTGTGTTGCTTGTAGATAACATTATGCCTATCTTAATAAGGCCCAGAACTTTGTAGAGCTTTCTAAATGAGAACCATAATCAGTCATGAGAATTTGGCCTCACTTTCCACAGAGGAAAACCCCAGTGGATAAAAGACATCTAATTTTTCAGACTAAAATATGTAGTTGCAAGGCCTATAGAGTTCACCAATAAGCCTATATCTATATCATATAGCTATATCATCTATATCTATACCTATGTCTATATTATCTATATCTACCTCATATATCTGTATCCCATACTTATATCTGTATAATGTGTGTCTACATCATATATCTATAACACCTCTCTACAACATATATATATATATGTATATATATATCTCATCTATGTCTAAACCCTGTATCTATATCCTATATCTACATAATCTCTGTCTATATCATATATATGCAGCATCTATATAGTTCGATATCATCTATATCTATATTATATAGCTATATTTACCTATCTATATCTTGGATAGCTACTACAACAGCACAACTAACTGGGCCCAGAATTGGACAGGGGAGAGATAGAAGGATGACCTGCTTTAGAAAATGGTGTAATTATTTTAATGACCTTTTCCCCCAATTGTCTTGGAAACAAAGTATTTTGGGAGTGATATCATATGGCCACAAGTCTGATGATATGGCTCCTTCTGAAGAACTGAGGTAGAATATCATGGGTCGGGGACGGAGTTTGTAAGCAAGCTTCATATGATAACTGAGGAATTATGCAGGAGAAATAGTGTAAAGGATATAATCAGAGAAACTGGGGGAAACATGGGTTGCAATAATGAGTGCAAAGTGTGGTAGATGGAGAGCCTGCATACCCAAGAGTATCTGCAATGTGAAGAACATATTGATAAGGCCCTCCATTTGTTGCTAGGCCCCCTGTGGTAAACTGATGGGAAGCCGTGGACTAGTAAACTTACCAGGCAGGGTTGAATTATGAGCCACTTCGTTGGTGGGAATATCCATTTCAATGACTCCACTGCTCCATTGGAGTTCTTCACTATCCAATCTTCCATACTAAATTCACTTCATCTGAGAAGCATATTTTTCACGTGTTAGTGTGATGGTGCAGGTTGTTTTCATGCTACTGGCGGAGCATATTGCCTTTAAAGTCAGATAACATGGGTTTAATTTTAAGCTCTGATACAAGATACCAGCATAACCTTAGATAAGTAACTTAATCTCTCTGTGCCTCAGTTTTCTCATCTGTAAAATGAAGTATTGGCCTAGGTGACTTCCAAGGTCCCTAATAGTCTTAGAGCTAAGACCTTATGATCCTGTTTTATTCAGTTTGGTGAAAAAATATCAAAAGACAATTTAAGTGTCATTCTACCTGTTTGATTCTAGATAGATACCTCTGAGATCTTGGGTAAATCATTTAACCTCTATAAGGCTTAGTTTTCTCATTCGTAAAATGGGGGTGGGTGGAAGGGTTAGACTGGGTGATGTCTAAGTTCCTTTCCAATCCTAAGTCTATGATTCATGAAGCAACAAGGTTCTGAAGGCCATGAGGGACAAGTTCTCAAGAAAATTAAATAAGAGAGGGCACAAAAAGTTGGGGAGATATGGTTCTTGTGTTCTCAGTATCTATTAATAAGGAATATTGGCAAGGTGTCAGCCATTGCAGGGTTGAAACTTATGATTCATGCAACATTGAATAGTAGCATAACAGATTATTGTATCACTGCAGGACAGTAGGAAAAGTGTACTGGACCCATGGAAACATCTTGTTTTCCTACGAATTATGGGAAAAAAATTGTCATATGAATTCAGAAAGTTGGAACATGGTAACAAATCTTAAAGCCTCTCCAAAATCCTTTCTATCTAAAAATCAAAAAAAGATTTCAAATCTATTCTATTTTCCAACTACAGTCTGGCAAAGGAGAATTAACACTATAAACTGTATCCATTTTCTCTGAAGTTGCTAGCATGTTTGAACCAGCCAGGTCACTTTTGATTTGGGAATCGTTCAGAGACTTTTTGACAGACTAATTACCGCTGCTCCCGGTGCATGGTCGCTGACTTTTGGATCAGGTAAAATGTTAGATATTGTGAAACAGACACTTTAGAATCTGTTTAAAATCCTTTCCTAGATTTGGGAAAGGATTGCAAAGAGAATTATTTTTTTTTGTATCAAATTTGTTTTATTCTTTACAGTTCCTCATTCATCTTGATTCAGTCATCAGTGCTGCTTCCGTCTGAAGGAGCATCCTTCTGTAAGTCTGGCCTTGCCTCCAGTAGGCTGACAGAGCACAGTGGAGCACCCGACACAGAGGACCACCGTTTGCGCGTGGCTGAAGACAGTGGTGATTTTGTAGCACCCTGGGCACTTCACGTCCATGAAATACGAGTTGGGACTCTGCACCAGGCGCTTCTTCTTGTGTTTCCGCTTCTCCTCCTCGGGAGAGGGGTGCAGGAGGTCTTTCGCGAGAGGCATGTTGGCGCGGGGAGATCTTCACCGCCGGAAAAGCTGCAAAGAGAATTATAAGAGAGTTTTTAAACTATAAAGCATTTTGGAATTAGAAAATATAATTATTGGCCTCAAAATTATTACAGTGTGTGTTGACTTTAGGCACACACAAAGCCTATAAAATTGAAAATAACGTTTTATTGATGCTTGTTGTCTTTCACACCATAATCATTTCCTAGGTATGACCTTCCCAATAAAACTATCCCATGCAACAAGGAGATATAGTTATGCAAAGTTAGGGAGCAGAAACCAAAGGAAAGGGAAGCCCATAAAATTCATTATTGGAGAAGCTATGGAACACAGTGGCAAAACACTGGACCAGGCATGAGGAGACCTAGCTTTTAGTCATAGCACTGTCACTAACTAGCTGTGGAACTAGATAAGTCATTTGCCACCTTCAAATCTCATTTTCTTCATCTTAAACATGATGAAGCTCAGCCTAGATCACCCCTTTTAGCTCCTGTCTTCTATGAAAATGATGGATATTGCTTTCCTACAAGTCATTTGCTCCTTCTTCCTGGGCACATTCTTCCTTCTCAATTTGACATTCCCTGTCTCTCTCCATCTTTTTACCTCCTCCTACTCCATCCCTCTGTTTTCTTTCCTGTTCTTTTTTTCTTTTGCTCTATTTCAGATGTCCTCCCTTTTTACATCTCAGTTTTCTCCCAAATTCCTTTACCCCATGCTTTGGTTCTCCATCCTCCCTCCCCTCACCCATTCATTTGGATGGACTTTAGGATTATGGATCCCTTTTAAGACCCAAAATTTGGTGTTCAGAATTTTCTCTTGTATCTCCAAGATTTGGGAGGGAAATTGATATTGGAAATAGGAGCTTTGGAAAAGAATTACTTGGAGTAGGGATGCATGTGTTCCACACATACAGAGAAACGAAGATGTTTATGAAAGAAGGGAGAAGAATGAGTCCTTTAGTAGCTTTCACCAAAGGTTGAATAAACATTCACCGAATAAAATTAAAAGTGATTAGTGGTCAACAGACATGATAAAGTGGATAAGAGTAAAGAAAAGGATGTTAAATGTGGCCTTTAGATGGTTATTGATTACCTCTGACAGACCATTGGGCCGCTAGGTGGTACAACTGGGTAGCTAGGTAGTACAGTGGATAGCATGCTGGCCCTGGAGTCAGGAAGACTCATCTTCCTGAGTTCAAATCTGGCTTCAGACACTTCCCAGCTATGTAACTCTGGGCAAGTCACCTAACCCTGTTTGCCTCAGTTTTATCATCTGTAAAATGAACTAGTGAAGAAAATGGCAAACCACTCTAGTATCTTTGTCAAGAAAACCCCAAATGGCAGACACAACTGAAATGAATGAACAACAAAAGAACAACTGAGAGACAAAGTGCTTTCTTTTGAAGGATCATGTCCCTTTCCCCAAAGACTGCAGATAAATGAAATAACTACAAAAAGAAACCATCAGTCAGTTAGTTAATAAAATTCCCCATCAGGGATTCCAAGTAGATGTGTAAAATGATTTTGCCATAATCTTATAAGACAATGCAAAATTCTAGAAATCAGAATCTGCCCTGGTTTTTAAACCTGTGGAATTCTTCGGTTCCAGTAAGAAGTTGAATCTTTAGTCTCTAAGTTCATCATAGAACCTTATTAACGTAAAGGACCGAAGATGTAATCTATTGATCACCATTACAACATCCTCAAGAGATTATCCAGTCTCTGTATGAATACCTCCTTGAGCAGAGAGCTCTTATAAGAAAGTTCATTCCGTTTTTCAATTCGATTCAATTCAATTTCATTTAATAAAATTTTATTAGGCATCTACTTTGTGCCACCATGCTAGGTGCTAGGGATATAAAGATGAAAATCAAAAGTCTCTGCCTTCAAGGAATTTACAATCCGTGGTGGGGAAAACAACATTGATAACCCTACCTGAGTATGTGACGGATGCATGATTTTTTCAGCATTGGGAAAATCTCTTCTTATGTACTTAGGAGATAAGCGCTGGGGAGCTGCTTGAGGCATCTAGAGGGTAAGTGACCTTCCCAGGATCACAGAGGTAGTAAGTGGCAGAGGTCAGGATTTGGACTCAGGTATTTAAATCCTGAGTCCAAGTCCTAAATTCTTTACTATACCATACTTTCTCTGTTACATCGAGACAAACTTAACCCCCTTTAACTTCCACCTCTAGGTTCTATTTCTCTCTTCTTAGATCAAGCAGAGTAAGTCTAATTTTTCTTCCAACTAACAATCCTTCAAATGTTTGAAGACATTACCATTTCTCAAAATTTGCCCTTTTCCAGCTAAGCATCTCTAAGAGGTTCCTCCAACTAATGACCATGTGGTATAGCTTCAGTTTTCTTCATCATTCTAGCCACCACCTTTTGAAGATGAACCAACTTACCAACATTGCCACTAAAAAAAGAGTGCCAGGAAATGAATGCAGGATCTCTAGATGTGGTCTGACCACAGATGAAAAAGTGAAACTATAACCTAATTATATTCCTAATCCCAAATATAGCTGTGTGATCCTGGGCAAGTCATTTGAATGATCCCAGCCTCAGTTTCCTCATCTGTAAAAGGGAGATAATAATAGCACCTCCCTCAAGATTGTTGTGAGAATCAAATGCAATAACATGTAATTGCCTTAAATCTATCATATATATGTGAGTTATTTTTATTATCTTCACAACAAATGACAATTTGCTGATTTTCTCTACGTAACCATAATCATCCATAGTTAAGGAAAAACATTTGCTTTCTCTGGGTAATTAATATTTTCAGCTTTTAAATGGAATCCTCATTTTTGATAAGAAGCTTCCACCTTGTCAAAATTGCAAATAGTGTCCTGTTTTAATCAAGCCAATCTTAATAATTTGCAGATTGGCAGACTGGAAATAGTATCAAAAGCCACCTTAGAATGTGTGGGAAGTTTTTCCATCATCTAGGATCTTAGCAACTGCAAAAAAACAAACCATGCATCCTCCTAGAAATATGGTAGCAAAAATTAAATGCTGGAGCCCGTGTTTTTCTATTGTTATTTATATAAATGATGAAGAAGACAATTTTAAAAGGTTTTCTGGGTCTGAATAAATTGGTAGGCACAATTAGTGAAGGACAATGCAATCAGACCTTGAAGGACTTTGTTTTCCAATGTTGTGCGCATTTTCCTTCATTTGTCACTTTATCTGGCACTGAGACTTAAAACAAGATATCTGTATTCTGAAAAAATAAGCCAGTTCTGCATAAATAATTTTCTAGATAAGCAACAAAAAATGAAGAGGGACAAAAGCGTCAAAGACCCTTTAGCTAAAACATCACACAAGAATAGAGCACACAGAATCCTGTTTTCAATTGGATCCTCCCCCCAAAAAAAAGCATTCAGAAAAAAAGATCATAAATTCAAAGGGGTAAGCTTTGTGAAAAATACTGCTACCTGAGTAACTCTACTCAAATTTCAAGGTAATGTACATACTTCCAAAAAATGTGCTTGTTCATGTGTAGCAGTTATACTTTTGTGTGGGTGATCACATAATTTTGATTCGATTCAATAAGCTTTCATTATATGCCTACTATTTACAAGGCATAGTACCAGGGACAATGTCCAGGACATATAAAAACAAAACCAAAATAATCCCTGGACTCAATAATTTTTCATTTTTCCAGGTGGGGATGAGGGATTGGCATGAGGGTATGGCATAAATATAAACATAAATATACTCTGAGAAACAAGAGAGCAAACTCTTTAGGGGAAGTCAGGAAAGGATTCACAGTGAAGATGGTACCTGACCTGAGCCATGAAATAAGTCTTAGGGTTCTGAGTGGCAGGGATAAGAGAATATATTTCAGGTTTGGAAGATTCCTGGTGCAAATACACAGAGGTGAGAGTTGGTGGCTGGTGAATTCAGGGTATACCTTATTTTCTTGAACCCACAATATTTGAAGAGGACTCTAATAAAATAGCAGTAGAAAGAAATGTGGGAGCTAGATTGTGGAGGACCTTAAATGCCAGTTTAAGGAATGTAATTCTCCCTAGAGACTACTCAGAGGCACTGAAGGTTTTTTGTTTTATTTTGTTCAGGAGTGTGACATGACCAGACCTGTGTCCTGAGATTATTGTGAAGGATGGATTAGAAAGGGAAGAGATTGGAAACAGAGAGATCAATTAGGTGTCTATTATAATAATCCAGGTAAGAGGTAAATAGGGCCATAACCCTCAGATGATAAGGTGATGATAAGGTGAACATAGGCAATGCGATGGATGAGAGAAATGTTGTGGAAGTATAATTAACAGAACTTGGTGACTGTTTGGATATGGCAGATGGGGGAGGGTATAATATCCAGGTTATGAACCTGGATGACTGGTAGGATGGTAGTACCCTTCACAGGGAAAGCTTTGGAAAAGACATGTTTTGGGTAGAAAATAAATTCCATTTGGGACGTTTTGAGTTGGAGATACCACAGTACATGGAAGAGGTCTGTGAAGCAGTGGTAATGTTATGTTGGAGTTCAGGAGAGAGATAAGAGATGGCTATGGACATTTTAGACTCATCAACGTGGGAATGAAGTCACCAAGAGAGACAGAAGACTGAAATGAAGAAGGTTGAAATGTTAGGAGACAAATGAAAAATAAATCAGTCAAGTTTTTATTTTTATTTTCAAACTTGAAAAACAATGCTTTAAGGAAAGAGTCAGAAAATGCTTAGACGTGGTGAACATTGATTATTATTTCCCAGAATGAAACTGATTCTATCTTAATAGTCAGGAAATGACTAGAGACCAACAAGGTACATATTTCAGAACTATCTATCTGTGGGCAATTTGATGATCTGGTTAGAGTAAAAGTCAAAACAAGTACTGAATTAGAGAAAAGAGAGAAATACACTGCATACAAATGTACTGCTTCCAATCTTACCTTTTTAAATTGTCTATTGGCTTTGAAAAGTGGAAAGTGGAAAAAAAAAACAAATTGACTCAATGAATTTCTATGACAGAAAGGCCAGCATAATGGAAAGAGAACTGGTTTGGCACCTTAGAAGACTTGGGTCAGAGTCTTGCCAGATTTAGTATTTGGGCAACATGCTGAATCTCACATTTATAAAAGGGGCTATTACTTGCACTGGTTTCCTTGCATAGTTGTGAGGAAAGCACTTTGAAAATCTTAAAGCGCTGCACAAATATGAGTTTTTATTAATCCCATTTTTTTCTGATTTCCCCTCCCCAGATTAACAAGTATTTCTTTTCTTTCTCTACCACTTAACCCCTTCACAACATACCTGACATGTGCTCACCTAGCATTTGCTTAAATATCTCCCATGAGGGGGAACTCAACTAGCATGATGAAGTGGAAAGATGAGGTAGTGTCTGGAGTCAGAGGATCTGGGTTCAAATGTCATAATAAAAATAACAATAATAATAATAGTTATCATTGATACAGTACTTTAAGGTTGGCAAAGCGCTTTACATATATGAATTTATCCTCACAACAGCCCTAGGAGGTACATACTGTTAATATCCCTATTTTACAGTTGAGGAAACTAAGGTAAAGTGACTTGTCTAGCACACAGCTAGCAAGTATTTGTTGTAACTAGATTTGAACTCAGCTTATCCTGATCCTATCTGCTGAAATACCAGCTCTTTCACGCTAACCGTCTATGCCACACTGTATATGTGGCATTAGACAAGTTGATTAATTTCTTTGGGCTTCAGTTTCCTCATCTATAAAGTGAAGATGTGGATGATAACCAAGGATCCTTCTAAGTCTAACTCTAAGATGCTGTGATTTCCTTATTTCTTAAGAAGCCCACTCCACTTATGGCCATTCATTAGGAAGTTTTGTGGGCCTTTTTTTCCCATTTTTATAGAAAGCTTGAATTTGACTCTTTAGACTCCTAGCCATTGTTCCTCATTCAGTTACTTGTTCAGCGGTTGGCTGCTTCTGTCTTCCTGCTCTAGAAGCATCTCTTGTCCTTAGGCTCAGAAAACAGATAAGTATTTTTTGTTTTATTTTTGTTCTTATTTTTTTCCATTTTATCTTGTTCAAAAAACTTTTGGGGGATTAAGGGGCATGCAACCACCACTCCCTTTCTCACTCGAAGGGAGATAAAGTTCTGCTCCAAATCTCAAAATATTTTTTTCTTTTATTTTCTGTCAGAACCAAAGACAATATAAGACAACATGAAGTATATTTGCAGGAAATCATCTTGAGTTCTCTGTATTCTCCTATTTGAACAGAAGTCAGCTTTTTGACACCAGGGATTTGATTCAGTATCATTATCGTACCTGAGGAATCAACATATCACTAGAGAGTGATATATTATCCTCCTGCCCACTAGATGATCTCCTAGGTGATATTAATGTTTCTAGTGATTTTATTTGTTCTTCCTTGAGATTAGTTCCATCATCAGCGCCAAGCAATAACACTGCATTTTCAGCCCAGGAAGCCATGACAGGTGTCATCTGAATGAAGAAAACTCAGGCATAGTCTCTTTCATTTCTTTCTTAAAGGCTTGTCAGTTTCTCTGTTATTTATTTCTTCCATTCTATGCTTCCAGAAGTATCCCTCTGCCCACATGGCCAAGTTGCTGTCAAAATGGCTTCCTCCTAAGTCAGGTGGCACAATTAGTTTTATTTTTATACCTTAAAGCTAGGCTTATCTAACAAATCCCTGAATTTGCTAGTTAGCAAAGTAGCCAAGACCATAGAATGGCACAGCAAGTTCCGTTTTAGGTTGTTATTCCTGAGAAAAGCAAACTTCAATGACATTTGAAGGCATGATGTTTTCTTTCTCTTTCATTCTTATTGTCTGTTCTGGTAGTTTTGTCTTTACTCATATAAACACAGTGGGAAGAACAATGCATTTAGATTCATAAGGCTTGAGTTAAAAATCCCAGCTTCCTTTGTTATTAAGTATGAGACTCTGGACAAGTCAATACATTGGGTTCCAATTTTCATTTTTGTAAAACAAAGGAGTGGGACTAGATGATTTTGAAGGTTTTTTTTCTGATTCTAAATCCTGATTCTAACAGCGACATCATCATCATAACATTTGTATAGTACCTACCATGTGCCAGGCATTGTGCTAAGCCCTTTACAAATATTATTTCATTTGATCCTCATAACAATACTGCTATTATTAACCACCATTTTACTGATGAGGAAACCGAGGCAAACAGAGGTTAGGTGACTTACTCAGGGTCACACAGATAGTAAATGTCTCAGGCTGGATTCGAACTTAGGTCAACCTGACTCCAGCCCTGATGCTCTGACCACTACTACACTACCTAACTGCCCTTACATACAGAGGAGGACTCAATTTCAACTTATTTATGCCAAACAAAATGAAATTTTTTTGTTATGCTAAAAAAATTCTCTCTACTTTGTTCCTTATATCCACTTGCTATTTTAATCAAAAGCTTTTTTTACAGTAACTGAATGCCATCTACAGTACTAGTTAGTATGTCTTTAAAAAGTTTTGTTTTTCATCTATGGAGATAAACTATTGGACATGATTCATTTTGGCTCAAGGCAACGTCATCATCTTGATGGAACTTGGACATAAAGGGCTTTAATGAAAATCTTTCACACAGATGGTTGCTGAGACTTTATTGGCTCAGGTTTTGGAACATATTAGCGGTATGTAAGTTTTCTAGGAATTTTTCTTCTATACTGCCTGGTGTAAAAGGGTTTTTTCTAGGTTTTGTTTCTGGTCTCCCTCTGATCTTATGTTGTTAGATGGTCCGTGCCCTTCCTAAGGAATCATAATTCTCAGCATTGTCGTCACCACTTTTTCTGCTTCTGTTCTATGTACTTGGGTGTGGGGCGTGGGAGGAAGGTTAGGTGTTGATGGGGGTTGGGGAATGGGAAGCTAGAGGATCTAATGAAAACATGGAGAAAAATTCTCACTGGCAAAATGCTGGCAAAAAAAAGTATCCATTTGTAAAAGATGGTATTTTGTATCCTCCTCCTTCTTGATATTATCAACAAGATTATAGGATCATATATTTAGAGCTGGAAGAGATCTAAGTGGCCATTTGATGCAACCCTTTTAATTTATAGATGAAGAAATTGGGTCCCAGAGAATAAGACCTGAGGTCATGTTTTCAATGTATTCTTTTAAGGAGGAATATGTATATATCTAGGGATAGGTTGGCATTGCAATGGATGGAGCGCCAGGGCTGGAGTCGGGAAGACTGGAGTTCAAATCCAACCTCAGACACTTACAGCTGTGTATCCCTGAGTAAGTCACATCACCCTGTTTACCTCAGTTTCCTCGTCTGTAAAATGAGCTGGAGAAGGAATAGCAAGCCACGCCAGTATCTTTGCCAAGAAAACCCTAAATGAATCAGACACAACTGAAATGACTGAACAACAAATTTATATGTCTATGAAGACATACAAATGTGTATGTATGCATAAATAGGTATGAACGTACATATACGTGTTTTGTTACACCTTGCTTCTAAAATAAGAGTCATAATCATGTTCTAAACTAATGAAAATTTCTGACTTGTTTTCTAAACACTAGTGAATTATTACTCCATATTTCCTGGTAATGCTATTTACTTTGAACTTGAAGAACTCTGTGAATTTTAATGGAAATAAATTCTTTATTAAAGTGTGACATCACATCTTACCTCATTCTACATTATATATGTTCAAGAAAATATTAGCTCTTTTTTCTACATATAACTTTCATACGTTGAACAATTTGTTTACCTTTGCTTTCTGCTCTGCCCTAGGTCATGTTTGCAAATTCCATTCCTGATTAGAACCAGCTTTCAGCAGTCAATAGCAACACATTCAAAGGAGGTCAACCCAGATTCCCTCTATGATATCACTGTTTCTAACTTTCTTGTTTACTTGAAAGGCAAAAAGATTGTTAGTAAAAAGAGCTAACAGAAAAAAAAGGTAAAATGTAGATGGATTTTCCCACTCATTGAAGTTAATTGATTATGGCTTATAATTTTAACACTGAAGCTGCTTCTGCCTGATATTCTTTTCTTTTGGTTTTTTGCTTCTGTTTCCTTTGACGATTTTTCAGAGTCCTAGGTTGAGTCTAAGCTACAAAAGCAAACTGTAATGTGGTATCATGAAATATAGTTGGCCCAGATAACTGGAAATCATCTTATGACTGACCAATGCCACCAATGTTTACAGAAGTTGACTGTGAGATATCCTTATCCTTCTAGATGCTGCTAGTTGCTCCGTCTTTAAGCCAATTACTGGCCTAACTATAACAACAACATAATAATTGTACTATAATTCATTATAATTATTAATTACATTATGATTTCTGTTAATTATTGTTATTGTTATTACCTCAACTCCTAGCCTCCAATGGCACAGCAAGCCAATTGCTCTGAAAGATAGTAAAGTCCAGGATCCCAGAACTCCTAAATAGGACAAAAAATGTGGACCCTATAGCTTAGCAACTTGTCTCACCTCATGTAGCTTCATCAAGGCAGATATTAGCTTGGTTATCTCTCTCACCCTTTTACCCTTGAGCTCTACGGCAATTATGGGGTTAACCAAAGGGCACTGTCTTTTTAGTAGAGTGGAGGGGGCTTTTCGGTTTTAGGTTAGGAATGATACCATTGAGCCTAGGTTACAATGATCTTGACTACAATGACTCACTGAATGACTACTCGGCTACTTGCTTCACCAGGCAAGGCATTGTCCACTCACTCTCTATTTTTACTTTGTAAACAGATACCCAGTACTGGTACCAGGCCATCCTAGTATTTGTTGGAGTCTGGTAGGGAAGTGGGGACAATCTTGTCCTTCTTTGTAAGGACATTCCCTGCCTAGGCCTTGCCCAATAAGCCACTTTGTTTCAGTCTAACAATTGAATCTTGTTCTGTTCTTACGCAATAAAGCATGTGTGACTTAAGTATAAGGTTAAGAGATTACTTCAGCAGGGCAGCTCCCATGCTGGGAGTTAGGAAAACGAGTCTTCCTGAGTTCAAATCTGGCCTCAGAAACTTACTAGCTGTGTGACCCTGGGCAAGTCACTTAATTCCGTTTGCCTCAATTTCCTCATCTGTAAAATGAACTGGAGAAGGAAGTGGAAAACCACTCCAGTATCTTTCTGAAGAAAATCCCAAGGGGGGGAGGGTCACAAAGAATTAAAAACAACTGGATTTGATTTTTTTTTCTTAAGCAGTGGTATCAGAATATGCACTGAGCAGGTCAACCTACATTTCATTGTCTGCAAAGTGTCTCTCAGTAACCCGGGTGGAGGCATACTGCCCTGAGCTAGAGATTCTCTTTCTCAGGTCTGAGGAGCTACTGAGGAGCAGAAAAGTCAAGTGTTAACATGTTTCTCAGAATGTCTAACCTGTCTTAGTGTCTGCCCTTTGAAAACTTGGGCTTAAGGCCAAGATGGAAGAGAAGTTCGTTCTCAGCTGTTACCAGCTACTCCATGTTTAAGTCAATTCTGTGTCTACCATACCTTCTAATCCTCAAATTCTGTGATTCTATGCTCTTAGTCATCCATTGCCTTCATCAGCGGTGTCATAATCAAATTTATTATTGTTTAGTTGTTTCAGTCATGCCCAAGTCTTCATGACCCCATTTTGGATTTTCTTTGGCAAAGATACTGGAGTGGTTTGCCATTTCTTTCTCCAGCTCATTTTACAGAGGATGAAACTGAAGCAAACAGGATTAAGTGACTTGCCCAAGGTCACACTACTAGTAAGTGTCAGAGGTCAGATTTGAACTCAGGTCTTCCTGACTCTAGAATAGGTGCTCTATCCACTGTGCCACCTAGCTGCCCAGGCCATTATCAGAAGAATTTATTTAATATGTGATAACATATAAAATTAGTTGATTCAACACTATGCTCACTTTTATGATATGTATAATCTAAGAAAAACAACATCATGACTTTGGAAGATTTATCAGCATAGATCCTCCTTCTGCTCACACTGATCCCAGTTCCTCCTCAAAGGCCAAATTGCTTTGACAACTGATGGACAACTTTTTAGCGATAAGCCTTTTCACTTACCTATATTAGTCTTTGGACTATCACCAGACCCATACTCTAGGTCAGTGGTGTAAAACTCAAAAAGAAATGGATCTCTGGGGACCACATATTGACTTAGAAAGCCACAAATTAAGATTATTTATGTTTTATTGTATTCTCATTAAAAAAAAACATTTCCCAATTCCATTTGAATCTGGTTGGGGGGAATTTTAGCTACAAATTTGACACCTCTACTGTAGGTCTTTTCAGCTTAGTAGGGGTCAGCAGAGCTTGGACTCTGCTTACATGATCATTTCCACACCATGAAGCATGATGATGCCTCAAACAAAGCATCCACTCTGATGAGGCATCTGAAGGAAAAGTACTACAAATGTGTGTCTAACAGAAATGCAAACACAGTAGACAATAAACACTGAGAGAAGATATAAATATCATGGGGATTACTTTCATGCCTGGGTTGGATTGGATGACTGATGAAGTCTCTTATAACTCTTAAATTCTGTGATTCTGTGAAATGGTTACAATGATTTATTCACATTATACAACATTAAAAATGTATTTGTGAAGTAATTAGGGGGATGTGTCTATAATCTAAATCTCTTCCTCCACCTGTCTTCATGGAGAACAACCCAAAATTATTCTGGACTTATGTTTTAAGCTTTTCAGAGAAGATTTCATAATCTCCTTCAGTAACCCATTTTTTTTGTCTTTTCTTTCTATGTTTTCTTCATGACATCTAGTATCATCTTTGGGCCAAAGTAGACTAGATCTCTATATCTATTACTACTTCCTCTATTGACCTCTAGACTCATATTATCAACTTCATAACAAAAATCTCCACCAGGATATCTCATTAGCATTTTAAATCTAACATTCCAAAATGGAACCAATCACCCCTAATCCCCAATCCATTTCTCCATCTATACTTTATTTCTGTTGAGGGAAGTACTATTTTCCCATATCATGCAGATTTGTAACTTTGAAGTCATCCATGATTCTTTCCTCACTTTCACCCCCAAATAGCCAATCAATTTCCAGACTTTGTTGATTCTGCTTCTTTTGCATCTGTCCCATTCTCTAAACTAACACAACAGCCTCTCTATTCAAGTCTTCACCTCTCACCTGAACTACTGTAATAGTCTTTTTATTCATCACCCTGTTCCCCATCTTGTCTTTCTTCAGTCCTCCATATATCAGCCAAAGCAATATTTTTAAGGCACAGGTCTGATCAATTTAAAAACTTTATTGCAAATGTTCAATGGCTTCCTCTTAATTCTAGGATAAAATGGCTAAGATTCCCCACAAGCTAGTTCCAACCTATATTTCCAACATTATCTCTCATTACTGCCCTTTACACATTCTGCTTTCCAGCCAAATTTGATGACTAGTTATTTTCCCTGAATTTGGCCTACTATCTCCTATCTCAGTGCATTTGCATAAGCTCTCCATGCCTAGAATGTGCTCTCTCCCTACTACCTCCTTTCAGAACCCTTATATTTCTTCAAGGTTCAACTTAGGTGCCATCTCCTCAATGAAGACCTCTCTGGTTTCCTAAGGCACTGTACTGAGTGCTGGGGATACAAAAATGAGCAAAAGAAGAAAGGTAGTCCCTGTCTTCAAATAACATATTCTGATGGGGGTAAATAACACATAAAAGAGAGCTAAAATAGAGAAGAGGGCAGGTATCTAGCATGGGGGCATGGTATTGAAGTCTGGAAGCTAGAAACAGAACCCAGAGGGAAATGGAGGCTAGCATCTCCCTTCCTCCCCAATGTAGGCACTAGGCAGAACTCATCAATAAGAGAAGGGAATGGGCCTTAGGTTCCAGGCTGAGAAGGTCACAGGCTAGTTGAATGTTTTTGAGCAAGGAGACCCCAGAAACTAAGGGAAATTCCATGATAAGAAAGTTGGAAGCTAGCAGCTTAAGCCAATAAAGATGGCAAATAAATGGAAATTCTTTCCTCTGTGCGTGTTTTGATATATGTGATTATGATTTTCACCCTTCAACTTTCTTTGCTCAGTCTTGGATGAGCTGGTTAGCACCCTATTTTCATACTATCAGAATCCTGAATTTTTCTAATACAGCCAAGTAAGCTTTATGCTAAGGAAAAAAAATATTTTTCTCAAAGCCATAGCCAACATCCCAAATTCTGACCAACTTCAGTTACTCAAGGCTACACAGGAAGAATTGAACCAAGCACTTTTCCTACAAGGTACTTGTCAAAGCTAATATATAACAATGGTGAATAATATAACATAGTAATAATTATGTCCTAGGTTGTATGGTACAGATTCTATATGTTCTATACAGATTCTTATATACTATAAGAATTCAGAGAGAAGAACACGAGAAGGCAAGAAAAATATCATGGAAAATGTGAAATGAACTGGATCTTGAAGAATGGATAGAATTTATTTATATAGAAAGAAATGGAGAGACCATTTTAGGTGAATGGAACACCATGCATGAAGACATGAAGGAAGGACTGTGTGTGTGAACTATTATTCTTGGGGAAGTGAGATAAGGCTAATTAGCGAATAATAAGAAATGATATTCTATAGAGTAGGATGAGATTATAAAGGTTTGGGAAAACTAGGTGACTGGATTTAGGGTATATAGAGAGATGATAATAAATTAAAAAATGACACCTAATTTTCAAAGAATGATGACAGTTGGAAGTTGGAAAAGGGAGCTAATTTAGGTGGGGTAAATGATATTTGAGTTATGGTGATGATTTTGCATGTAAATGGATATATCAAGTAAAAAGTTGGAGGAATAGGACTGCAACTCCCATGAGAAGGAAGAGCTAGAGGTATAGAAGTGTTTAACATAGAAATAATCATTGAAATGAGATCTCTATGCAAGAAAAGGGCCAAATTATAAGGAATAAACCTTTAAAAAGCCCTACACTGTAAACATTCACCATCTTGTCTGTGGAACCACTTGGTTGCAAGTTATTGTAATGCAGAAACTCTAGGTAGTGCAAGCAACATAAACCTACATGGATTGCTTTCAATAAATCTATCTCTGAGTCATATCTTCTTGACCTATCCTTTTCTGAAGAAAGATCTCTAAGAGTTTGATCACCCATTGGTGTTCCTCTTTAGAGATGGTCAGTGATTTTCTTTGTGGAGTCTCCGATGTCCTTTGATACCCTGATAATTCGATACGTCTTCTGTTACAAGGGTTCTATGTCAAAAACATGTCTTAAAATTAATCAAATCATAGCTCTTGGAGCCAGGAGGAACTTATACTACATTCTACCTCCTCTTAAATCTTAGTTCCTACTCTAACCAGATCTAGCACTCACCAACCATTTTGCCCATCCTTTAGATCATTTCACTGTATCCTTTGGAAAACCTCTTTTGTTTTAAAGTCTGATTTACCTTTTGTTTACAACTGCAGGTATGATGGGCTTAAACATGCAAGATACACTTGAAATGAGAATACAGATTTTTATGGCAGGAGCTAAAATCTATTAGACTGGCATTAGAGAACAGAGAAAGGGTCAAGGATGGGTGCCACCCTGAACCCTGATGACTAAGTCCTTTCCATTCTAAATAAATTCATCTATATCTTAGAACTTTTCAAGTACCACTCTTTCCATCTTCTTGCTTTAACAGAAACTTGCCTTATCCCTGAGACTCCCACATCCCTTGAAACGTTCACCATTGGAAGACTGTACCTCATATTCCCTGTGACTCACAGGTTAACATACTCCTCCCTCCTTCTAGATGATTGTTCAACCTCCATACTCCACGATCTTTCTTCTTTTGAATTTATATCATGCTCTTGCCATACTTTTTGCTATCATCTTCCAGCCTTCAAGTCATTAGTCACTCTCTCAACATTCTCAATGACTTCAGCACCTAGCTAAATAAGTCTTCCACTCTATGCCACTCCTGCTAACTCAAAGGAAACCTTCTTTACAAATTTTCCCATTAGTAACAACACTGATTTTGAGATACAGTTATCTCTAGTGTTTATCTGTACCTTCTTTGCCCTTTTCAACCCTCCCTCCTACAATACTCATTAGAGTTTAGACTATAAACTTCATGGGGGTAAAGACTGGATTTTATCAAAACCTTACATCTCCCTCAGAAGCTAGCACAGTATATTTCATAAGTAGGTTTATAATAAATATTTTTGAAGTGAATTAATTGCTTTGGGCCCAAGAAATTATGTGATTTAGCCCTCTGCCTTTAGGCAGTAAGGAATCCCTATTCTTTTTTTTTTTTCAGATAAAGCAACTAGGATTAAGAGAGTCTGTGACTTACTCAAAGTCATACAGCTTCATTATTGATGAAATTCAATGTTCTTTTTTAAATTGATCTTATGATTTCATTGGCATAGGGAGCTCCTGATATAAGGAATTCCCTCTAACAATGTGTACTGGCACCTTCTTCAGCTTTCCTGTCATTGGGAATTTCCTGGGGGCAGTGAAAAATTAGGTCATTAGCCCACTGTCACACAGCCAGTATACATCAGTGATTAGACTTGATCCCAGGTCTTTCTTGCTGCTTCCATCCCCTACACTAAGCTTCTTCTCAGTTCAGTTTTACCTATCCTTAAATTGACTAATTTATGACAAGATAACTACAATTGATTAACACAAACCATAAGTATAGAAGGCATAAAATAAATCTCTATTACTTACTAGTTAAAGTTAATTATTATTATTTTTTTTGTGAATGTTTTGAGACTATAAAGACATTCTTTGAGGTCAGTGAAATTTCCCCAAGGTGCCATGAAGCCAGGTTTGGTACTACAGGATTGGGCAATATGTCTTTTTGCCTTTCATATAATAAACTGCAACTTTTGGGTGCTCATGAAATATTAATTAATGCTAATGCTAATGAGAATCAGGCCATGAAGATTATGCTTTTCACTCATTAATGCTTGCTAAGAAGTAATTTATGAATTCATACACTGGCATTCTAAAGAGTTAATTTGCCGGGGGCAGCTAGGTGGTGCAGTGAGTAGAGCACCGACCCTGGAGTCAGGAGGACCTGAGTTCAAATCTGGCCTCAGACATTTGACACATGTACTAGCTGTGTGACCTTGAGCAAGTCACTTAACCCCAACTGCCCTGACAAAAAACCAAAAAACAAAGAGTTAATTTGCCGTCTGAGTCAAAAAAAGATTCTGGAATTAGGGAAGCAGCTCAGGGGCAACTAGGTAGGATTAGAGAATGACCATTGCCCATACTAAAATGATCACAGAAGGTTCACTCCTTGTGCCGCATTTCAGATCAAGATAAACATCAGTACTTTAGGGAATGGTTGATTTAATCAATATGGGTATTCCTTCCAGAAGTGCAGATTTTTTTTTGACTCCTCTTCTAGGATGATTCTTATCCATGTACTTCCACAGACCCTTTCCATGAGATCCACCCATCATGATTTTCCTCTCTACATATATTTGTGGTTTAGTGCATATCAGTGGGAAAACTATCTGTTGTCCTTTGCCTCTTGCTGTATGAGCAGTATCTCACCATTTCTGATCACACATTTCCAGGAGGATTTTGCTTATGTGACTTTTTACACATATGTGATCACTGAAAACAAGCCATACCATGTTCTTCCTTATTTCCCTTTAATCATCCCCATGCAACAGTGCAAATATGGTAGATTCACTCTCACCAATGATGAAAATAAGCCATTATAGGAATGTCGACAAATACATTTTGCTTAATAGCTATTTATTAATCTTCCTGTAAGTTTCATTTGTGAATACTCAGGATGATGGGGCTCACTTTGGTTTCATGCCAAATTTTCTACAGGCTTATTTTTCTTCTACTTCTTTTCGATACTTTATAAGATGATATTACTGTCCTGCTCAGGAATATTTTATAAATGAGTTTATGTTGTAAACTGACATTTTACTAAGCTGTCATCTGTGTTAGCTGAGCAGGATCAAGCATTCGTTAGCCAAGGCAGCATCTGAACTCTTTTGTCCTTCTCATTGTGGCTACTGCTTTATATTAATTAAACATTTGCAGGTAATGGTGATAGTCAAGGTCAATATAGGATCATAGAGTCATGGAGTTAGAGTTTGAGAGAATGTTGAAAGTCGCTGAATCTAATCCTGTCTTTTAGACGGAAAACAAGGCCTAGAGAAATGATTTTCCCGTGGTCACACAAGCAGGATATGGTGGAACTAGGATTTGACGCTAGTTATCCTCACTCCAAATCTCATACCCTTTCCACTATACAACACATGCAGGCAATAGTTAGTTTTTCTTTTTTTTCCATTTACCTTTCAGGAGGCATTGACAGTACTATTTGAATAGGTTACATAGAAATTGTGATTCTTTACAGTGTCTTCTCATTCGTATATTTTCTTATAATTTGATGCTGGTTTATACCATTTTCTAATTAGATAATAATCTGAACATACTTTAATTGCAATTTTTAATGACATATCAGTAAATTGTCATTTTTGTCAGTTAAAACATAATCAGTTTCTGTGTGTGTGTGATCTTGTTTGCTGCTCACTGTGCCCAATTCTTCTATATTATTATTGTATATCCAAATATTTTCTATATATTATTTAGACATGAGGCTTCTGTATAGTCTATAAACCTTTAGTTGTTTTTGTTTATCAAAACTGAGCTATATTCCAACTTATTTTTCACCATTCTTTCATTTATCTGCTTTCACCCTGAAGTACCTGCATATCAAAGTGTATATTAACTTTGTTTGGAGGCTCTTCTCAATTTATTCATATAATTTCTCTGTCTCTTCATCTTTCACAGATTTTGCTACAGAAGTTATAGCTATTATGCTTGTCTTTTTAATGATCAACATAAGTGGTCAAGAATCTCATAAAATAGTATTTTTTGGTTGCCATTGGGACAATGATGAAAACTATATATTCCTATGTGCTATCTTTCTATTTTGCTGACACTTAACTTTTGTATTCTGCCTTATTTTATTGAGAGCCTATCAGTATCCCTTTGTTTCAGTTATTACAAATATATGTCACTTCATTGAAAAAAGATTTCATGAGGGGCGGGGCCAAGATGGCGGCCGGAAAGCAGGGACTAGTGTGAGCTCCCTGCCGAGTCTCTCCAAAAATCTATAAAAAATGGCTCTGAACCAATTCTAGAATGGCAGAACCCACAAAACAGCAGAGGGAAGCAGGGCTCCAGCTCAGGACAGCCTGGATGGTCTCTGGGTGAGGTCTATCCCACACAGAGCTGGGAGCTGGGAGCTGGGAGCGGACTGGAGCAGAGTCCAGTGTGAGCAGCGCCGACCAACGAGACCAGGAGCCAGGCGGAATGTGCCCTACCACCCTCAATCAGTGAGCTGCAGCAGTCACCAGACTTCTCAACCACAAACACCAAAGACAGCGGAGAAGGTTAGTGGGAAAAGCTGCGGGAGTGGAAGGAGTTCGTGGTTCGGCTACCAGCCCTGGGGGCAGCGGAGGTGGGGCAGCTACAGCTGCAGTAGCTTCCGGCCCAAGGCCCACCTGGTGGGAGGAATTAAGTGGCAGATCAGAGCAGGAGTGCACAGCCTGCTGAAGATTTAAGCCCAGTCCGGGTTGGGGGTTTTTGGGGAAGGAGCAGTGCTGGTGTGGCAGAGCTGGCACATTCCCCCCAAATGTGGAACATAGAACTCTTCAGTCTACAAGCACTCATATCCCACTGAAAAACTCAAGGGTCAAGTCAGTTGGTTGGGAATATGGCCAGGCAGCGAAAACGCACCAAGATTCAGTCTCAGACTTTGGATTCTTTCTTTGGTGACAAAGAAGACCAAAACATACAGCCTAAAGAAGTCAACAAAGTGCAAGAGCCTACACCAAAAGCCTCCAAGAAAAACATGAACTGGTCCCAGGCCATGGAAGAGCTCAAAAAGGATTTGGAAAAGCAAGTTAGAGAAGTATAGGAAAAATTGGGAAGAGAAATGAGAAGGATGCGAGAAAACCATGAAAAACAAGTCAATGACTTGCTAAAGGAGACCCAAAAAAATACTGAAAAATACACTGAAGAAAACAACACCTTAAAAATAGACTAACTCAAATGGCAAAAGAGCTCCAAAAAGCCAATGAGGAGAAGAATGCCTTGAAAGGCAGAATTAGCCAAATGGAAAAGGAGGTCCAAAAGACCATTGAAGAAAATACTACCTTAAAAAATTAGATTGGAGCAAGTGGAAGCTAGTGATTTTATGAGAAATCAAGATATTATAAAACAGAACCAAAGGAATGAAAAAATGCAAGACAATGTGAAATATCTCATTGGAAAAACCACTGACCTGGAAAATAGATCCAGGAGAGACAATTTAAAAATTATTGGACTACCTGAAAGCCATGATCAAAAAAAGAACCTAGATATCATCTTTCAAGAAATTATCAAGGAGAACTGCCCTGATATTCTAGAGCCACAGGGCAAAATAGAAATTGAAAGAATCCATCGATCGCCTCCTCAAATAGATCCCAAAAAGAAATCTCCTAGGAATATTGTTGCAAATTCCAGAGCTCCCTGATCAAGGAGAAAATACTGCAAGCAGTCAGAAAGAAACAATTTGAGTATTGTGGAAACCCAATCAGAATAACCCAAGATCTGGCAGCTTCTACATTAAGAGATCAAAGGGCTCGGAATATGATATTCTGGAGGTCAATGGAGCTAGGATTAAAACTTAGAATTACCTACCCAGCAAAACTGAGTATCAGGCTCCAAGGCAAAATATGGACTTTCAATAACATAGAGGACTTTCAAGCTTTCTCAGTAAAAAGACCAGAACTGAATAGAAAATTTGACTGTCAAACACAAGAATCAAGAGAAGCATGAAAAGGTAATCAAGAAAAAGAACAAGAAAAAGAAATTGCAAGGGACTTACTAAAGGTGAGCTGTTTTGTTGACATTCCTACATGGAAAGATGATGTGTATGATTCATGAGACCTCAGTATTAGGGTAGCTGAAGGGAATATGTATATATGTATATATATAAGTGAATGTGTATGTATGTATATATCTATGTGTGTGTGTATGTATATATATATATATATATGTATATACAGAGAGGGGGGGGCACAGGGTGAGTTGAAGATGAAGGGAAGCTATCTAAAAGAAATAAAATCAAATTAAGGGATGAGAGAGGAACATACTGAGAGAAGGAGATAGGGGGAGATAGAATGGGGTGGATTATCTCGCATAAAGGGGGCAAGAAGAAGCAATTCTGTGTGAGGAGGGGAGAGGGCAGGTGAGGGGGGAATGAGTGAATCTTGCTCTCATCAGATTTGGCCTGAGGAGGGAATACCATACATACCCAATTGGGTATCTTACCCCACAGGAAAGAAGAGGGAAGAAGATAAAAAAAGGGGGGGTTGATGGAGGGGAGGGCAGATGGGGGTGGAGGTAATCAAAAACAAACACTTTTGAAAGGGGACAGGGTCAAGGGAGAAAATTCAATAAAGGGGGATGGGTTGGGAAGGAGGAAAATATAGTTAGTCTTTCACAATATGAGTATTGTGGAAGGGTTATACATAATGATACACATGTAGCCTATGTTGAATTGCTTGACTTCTTAGGGAGGGTGGGTGGGAAGGGAAGAGGGGAGAGAATTTGGAACTCAAAGTTTTAAAAACAGATGTTCAAAAACAAAAAAAAAAGTTTTTGCACGCAACTAGAAAATAAGATACACAGGCAAAGGGGTGTAGAAATTTATCTTGCCCTACAAGAAAGGAAGGGAAAAGGGGATGGGAGGGGAGTGGGGTGACAGAGGGGAGGGCTGACTGGGGAACAGGACAACCAGAATATATGCCATCTTGGAGTGGGGGGGAGGGTAGAAATGGGGAGAAAATTTGTAATTCAAACTCTTGTGAAAATCAATGCTGAAAACTAAATATGTTAAATAAATAAATTTAAATGAAGAAAAAAGATTTTACATTTAGAGTACCTAGTTAATATTTATAAATTAGTCATAATGTTGAACATAATTTACCATTTTCCACCATTCTATCACAATCAATAGAGAATCAGAAAGGAATCACACAGGAGTGAGGGGCATTGAAAATTTTGGTTTGTTTCGTGAGTAACTATGTCCAAAGAATTCATTACCTACTGGTCCATCTAAAAGTGATGTGCCTCCCTCTACCAACATATGTTGGTTCTTAGACACCAGACCCACTCTATCCTTGACTACACTCACTTTGACTACATTTAAAGCCATATTGGTATGGTAGGCCCTGCCAGAGCTCATTGCCTACTTTTGCAGAATTCAAGAGCTTTGAGAAATTGACCAAAAGAAGATATTTAAAAACTCAATCAATTTGAAATCTGTGATAACTCAGACAGAAGCAGAGCTTAAATTTCCTTTGTGTCATCTAAATAAAAGGAGTTTGCTATGTAAACAAATAGAATATACAACATTGTAGAGAGGATGTTTGGCTTATTAAGAGAACTTATTACAATCATGCACCTAAAGAACACTCATTTACATGTAAACACAATGTAAGACTTACAAAATCATCATTATTGTATTAAATCAAGTCCCAAAGGGTTCTACGTTGTTGGGCTCATAGTGAGAGATAGTGCTGCTGTAGCCAAGACAGTTCTTGATTGGAGTCAGAAAGCAGGGTTTTGAGTCTTGACGAATGTTTTTAAGTTGCATGACCTTCGACAAATATTTTGCCTTTTAGTATCAGTTCCAAATCTGTAAAATGGGGATAATGATATAAATACCTGCCTCGAACAGCTGTTTTGAAGAAAGTGCTTTGTAAAACTTAAGGCTAAAAAAAATTTGAGTTATACTTGTTAGCTTAATAGCACATATTTCACAGGGTAGTTGTTAGGATCAAATGAGATAAATATTGTAAAGCACATAGCACAGTATTTGTAAAGTGTCTGGCACATAATATGCACTTAATAAGTGTTTGTTCCCTCTCCTTCTCTTCCCTTTTAGTTGCTTTATACTTGAAGCTAATATCTCTTACTTAGCTTTAGAGATATAGAAAATATTCTAAAATTTAAAATTTTCACTAACTCAGGTCCTATTCAAATTTGATCTGAATTACAAGATTTTAATGCAAAGAAGCTAAAGATAATAACATAATGACAAAAAAATCTGAATAAGACTCTGAAGGGAAAACCAATCCTCATTTTACCCTGGGTTTGCTAGAGAATACTGCCACCTGGGCATTACCCAGGCTTGATTTCATAATCTTAGCTCTATTTCCTTTCTGATCTGGACAAGTCACTTGACCTGATGCTACTCAGTTTTCTCAAGTGTAAAATAAAGTGGCCAGATTATATAATCCCTAAAGTCTATTCTAGTTGGCAATACTATGATTATTTGAGGAAAGTACTTTTCAAACCTTAAGATGATCTATAAATACATTATTATTATTATTATTATTATTTTATCTTCTCATTTATATTCAATAGCACTCAAAAAGAAATGATCCTGGAACATGTCACTATAATTCAATCATTCTTTTAGGATTAGTGTTCAATGAACTTTTTTCACACAGGTGGATAAAATGACTGTGTAGCTCAGTAGATATAGCACTGGACATAAAGTCAGAAAGATCTAAGTTCAAATACTGTTTCAGATACTTACTAGCTGTTTGACCTTGGACAAGTCACTTAGTCTCTGTTGGTCTCAGTTTCCTCATCTGTAAACTGAGAATGTAAAATAGCACCTGCTTCCCAAGGTTGTTGTGAGGATAAAATGAGATAATATTTGTAAATTACTTTGCAAACTTTAAAGCATCATATAAATACTATTATTGTATTTCTATCATTATTATTATTGCAATTGAAGGATGCAGCTTCAAGTTTTGTAGACTCACTGAAAGCATTTTGCAAAAACTTTAGTAGCAGATAGGATGAAAGGAATGATATGTAGTTCTTGTTCCTATGTGGTTTTGATTTATTTTGCCAAGTTTCTATATTTTTAGAGTTTTTCATTCCATGTGGTTTAGGGTTATGAGCATTATGTATGATAACATCTATTAAAATATTCTTAAAGTGTCATTAATGTTATAACTGGACAATTATTAACACTAGTTTTTATTTGTGATAATGCTCAGGGTAGAGTTTATTTATTGAATTCTCAAGCATAGTTTGACCTTTACATTTGTAGTACAAAGATTTGTTTTTGAAGAACAGTGATTTTTTGGTGATAATTCTGGCTACCTGCTCAGGATCTTCGTTAGTGTTTGGTAGGGTTGCTAAATCTTTACAACATACAGTGACATATTCTACAATTTCTGCTGTTTCTTTACAAAATATGTATCAATCAATAGGTGTGGAGTCTTTAAAATTAAGCTTTATGTAGTTTTTGGAATTCATGAGCTGATGTTGTATCTCTATTGTGATACCCTCCATTTCTGTAAACAAACTGCTTGACTCACACACTTGAAGGGCATATCCTCATGTGCTTCTATGTGACTCCCATCAAATACTTCTTTGTTATCATTGTTGGATGAGTTTCTGTGGATGTCACTCATTGAGTAAGTTGCAGTTCTATTCTTAAATCTTTGTTATTTCATAGAGTCTACAGAGTGCTAAATCAATATTACTTATATTTGGTATCCTCATTGGTGTATGCCTATTGTCAACCTTTATTTATAGTTTATGAAGTGGTAGCTCATCTGTAAAATTGTTATTTCACTAAGTGGTATCTCATCTGTAAAACTTTCTCATCTGAAAAATTTTTTCACCTTGTAATCCTATGAACTTCAAATCTGTTTATCCTACAACCTAAGACCATCTACCAATCTTCTTTCACATTTATGATAAGGAAGTATTAATCTTTCTATGGCTTCCATAGGGTGATTGGCCCTGTGTTTTGTTAATGTTACCTAAATAGTTTGGATATTTTCTCAATTCATTAACAAGAATTTTAATATTCAAAAGTTGTATGAACATTAATAAGCTTTTACATTAGGATGTCAGTGTATCTCTTAACATACGCAACCACTATTTTTTCTTTGATAATTTTTTGTCTGATATGTCTTGCCTGGAGAAAATCAATATATAGGTAAGAATAACTTCATCCATTGGTTCTATTTGACATTCTGATTTAAGCCTTCTGTCTTTATTTTTCCTTTATATACATTAAGTTATTATTATCAGTGTTGTTATATTGTTCCCATCTTTTTCAGTGAGATATTAATTGTCTTGGGACAAGTAGTTATCCTGCTATAATACTCTTATATTTACTATTCTTTTCACATTCATTCCAGATTTTATGAAAATTATGTGAATTCAGTTTGGTGATATCTACTAAAAAGTTGTCTTTATTTCTTATGGTCAGTATAATGTGAAGGCAATTGTAGGCAACAGTTCTGTCTATAACAATGCCCCAGTTTATTTGTTGAACCCTCAATGATATTTAGTACAGAGATTAGTCATTTGTTAGTTTACATAGAACAGTGAACTTCTGGCATATAATTCTATACATTTGATTGTATCTTTCTATATGATAGAAAAAGTATGGTTCTATGCCATGCTTTACCTATCAATTTCATTCCAAGTTTGTTTATTTAGAATGAAAGGATATGGCAAACCAAGGCTTTCCTCTGTCTGCTACTTAGGGACAAGATTAATGGGTTGCCACCTCACCTGGGTCAACCACCATGCTGTTTTGTAAATTAGCTTTGGTTATGCTCTAATCAGACCTACATCTGAGAAGTAGAAAGGTCCTTTGGTCCATGCCTTCTCATTTATTCCCAGGCAATATCAGTTGTGCCTTGCACTTTTTTCCTCTTGACTCTTATCTAACAAGGGCTGCTATGATGTTCTGCTCATTTTATTCAAGACAGTGGAAAGATAGGCAAACATACTCTTGGGGAGGTGAATGCAATCACATCTGGTGGAATTATGCAGCAAACTCAAAAAGAAATTATTGGAAAATAAGATATTTCAGGGATATTCAGAGAATAAGTTTCTATAATACCTTAACATACTGTTACTCCCATGAGGGAAAATGTTGCAGTGAACACAGAAGGCATCATTACTGTTAGTTCATTAAAGGTCTGAGTCAAAAATTATGAACTGCTTCACTCCATTGTGTCTCTTGAATCATCCTAGCCATAGGTGGCTGTTGTTAAATTAAGCAATTTATTATTTTCTAAAGAGCAGCTAGGGAGCATTTAATACATATAAGTTAAGTAAGTGTCATGGCACACACAGGGGCAGACATATGTTATGGAACCACAGTTTATAAATTGAAGATTAAATAGCTTAATGTATGTCTACATAAATAATTTGCATTGGATCCATAGCGTTCTCTTCTTGTTTCATTGCACAGCCTTTACATGTGCTTATTACAACCATTAGTAACACTTTGTAACCTACCTCCCATTGTGTTATGTTGTTCATCTGTTAATAATGGTAAAATAATTATGGCACCTTCAGTTGTCCCCAAATGACTCCCTTAAGATGTCATTTCCTCATGTATCCTCTGTTTCTCACTGGCATAACAATTCAAATTGTACTCTACATGTGTATACAATAGCTCAAAAAAGTTTTGGAAGTTATAAAAAAAGGGATAGAGTAACTAATGAGCAACACAATTGGTTTTAGCAATGACTGATTCTGTCATTTCCAGTGCTCTTCAGTAATATTGTGATCACCAAACTTGTTTCGCTATTTATTTTAAAAAATACAAACCACTTAGTTTGGCATTTAATTCTCCTCACAATCTGGCTCTGACCTACTCTTCCCAGTTTACTTCACATTACAACCCTTCATATACACTACATTTAAGCCAATCTGACCTTCTTGCTATTTTCAAACTTGACCATTTTTTTTGCCCTACTGCTTCTGCAGCTATTCCATTCTCCAAAGGCCCTCCAGAGACCATACCTAGGAGGAGATAAGCTTTTCAGCTTTCCCTGAAACCACAGATGCTCATCTTTCTCCTTGCCATTTCTTCCATACCAGCCAAACCATTCTCTTTCCACCCCTACCCTCCAACTAGAATCAGATCAACAGTTGACTATTGCCTCAGGAGAGCAAATGTCAAATGGACTGTCTCTATTCCTCTACTCAGGCTAAAATTCTCATCCCTAGTGGTCACTACTCCCCAAGAAGTGTTACTTCTTCCTTTGGGATCTAAGTTCTTTGAGAGCAGGAATTGTCTAGCTTTTGTATTTGTTTCCCTAATGCCTAGCTTAATGAATGCTTTTTTATTCATTGTTTCACTCATTTATTCATCTGAGACTTAGTTACCTGGGGCCATGTACAAATTCTCTGGCATGCCCAACTTGTAGTCCCTCCTTACCTTAAAGTATCTTAGATATTTTAGCTTTTTTTCATGGATGAACTGAGGTACCATGTGTTACAGAAAGGCTTTTTTTTTCCTGATACCTAAGCCTGTTTAGTGCTCCTTCCCTTCTTGAATGATCTTGTATTGACATCTGTGTAAATGTATATGCCTAGTAGAACATAAGCTCATCGAGGACAGGATTTTTCCATTATGTCTTTGCACCCCTGACACATAACCTCTTACAATGCCTCCTACACAGCAGGCTCTTAATAAATGCTTAGTGAATTGAATCAAATTTTAAATTAGAGAGTGAGTTTCTGTTTGCTTTAAGGTTACTGACTGGAAATCATTGACAGATGTGGCAATTTAGCCTACACAAGCTCTCCTGGCAACTTTGTAAATGTAATATTTCTACTAACTTATACCTCAAATTCAGTTTCCCCAGGCACTTACTCAGGCCTTGAGAGTCAGACCATTGAAGCAAATATTTCTTGCATGTGTTAGGGTGTGAATGGGTTGTAACACATTACCAATAAGGAATTACATGGGAGAAATGCTATAAAAAAACAAAAGCAAAAACGTATGGTTGGGTCAAAAAAAAAAAGGACCCACCTTGGAGAGAGAGAGAGAGAGAGAGAGAGAGAGAAAGTGAAAGATAGACATCCTGTTTGCTCCATTGATACCCACACAACATCATGAGGAAGGGAAGAAGAATCTCAACACTTCCTTGGTGTGAACTCCAAACATATTGAAGAATACGGATAAGAGTCTCAGAGGATAGCTAGGTATGGATCGATTATAATCTGCATTATTGGAGGGAAATACCTACACCAGATGGATAGCAAACCCATCCATTGGTCCTACCAGCAAAGTCATAATTTACCACGGAAAACATTTTTTAAAAAAATATTTTTGGCCTTAGTTTATAATTAGTTGCCTATAAATATGCTGGCTAAAACCTTTGAGTCATTGACTCTAGGTAGATGGAGTCATAATTTTGGCTCTAGATTCCATCTGGTATTAATCTGTGACCCTTATCAGATCATACATTTAGAGGCAGAATAGCTCTCAGAAGTCATCTAATCCAACATTCTCATTTAACAGATGAAGAAACTGAGTCCCAGAGACATTAAATGACTTGTCTAAGGTCACAATGACAGTTTCAGAAAGGGGATTTGAACATTGTCCCAATATCCTGTGCTCTTTCCACTATAATGGAAGTATAGTATACTATGCTGCTTACACTTGTTTTTCCCTTTTTCATCTGTTATCAGATTCTCTGGTTAATATGAAATCCTTATTCTTTTATTTTGAATTTTTATTTATGCTTTTTTGTATTCACATCACTGTTATACTTTTTTAAAAAATGTAGAGAACCATGAGCTCTTTAGATGTAACCTAGAAAACTATTATGTAGATAGACTGTGCTGCCTCTTACCTTCTTTTTGGTGACTGAAAAAACAAAACAAAACAAAACAAACCCCAGAATTTGAGTGTTAGCTTTCACTCTTATAGCAATATTTTCACAACCGATATAGTTTTAAGATGATTGCTTTGTGGATACATTACACAGCTTTAATCTCTACAGCTTCAGCATAAACCATACTGATTTTCCTTGGTCAGTTTTCCTATTTTTTCCCCTCATAGGATTAATGTTTCATTTCTTTCTCTCTCTCCCTCCTCTCTTAGTCTTTCTCTTTCCAGCTCCCTCCCTTTCTCCATCTCCCTTTCCCTACTCTCTCTCTCTCTCTCTCTCTCTCTCTCACACACACACACACACACACACATACACACACATACACGTGCATGTGCACACACATATACACATACTGCACTATTGACTAGTCTAGTTGCTGCTGAATTTTTGTTTTGTTTTGCTTTGGCCCTTTAGTCCAACTCTTACTTATGGAATTGATATTAGTAAATAGAACGTGTCTTTCCAACTGAGCCTGAAGCAACTATCTCAGTCTACACACAACACAGGAAAAGAAAAACTCTATAGTCACATTTAGAGATACAATGAGACACAGAAGGAACACTGTAAGGTTCCCTACTCAGGTCCAGAGCATCCTCTTCCAGATAGTGGCCACTACAACCTCAGATTTATATGTGGATTTTTCTAAACTGTTTTTTTTTCCTCCAGGAACAAGCTAGCTTTCTTTCACCTACGTCTTGAAGTGTGATATAATTAAGAAAAGCAAATTTAGGCCAATATTGAGATTTATTTTTCCTATTTCCATTTCATATTACTAGATAGAATCTGCAAGCTTAAAGACATAATTTTTTACCTTGTACCTGTTTAGTTAGAGACATGTTTGCTACAAGGTGCAGGGATAAGTGTGGATATTCTTATTGTATTAGCAGTATAATATAATGATATTATTTCCACACTGAAGTTAGTAGAAGTTTCAGAAACCTCTTAAAGAGACATTAATAGAGGTATCAAGTCCAGAACAAAGGAAGGGATAGTTCTATTGTACTCTGCCCTAATACCTAGACCACATCCATAGTATTGACTTCAGTTTGGGGCACCAAATTTTAGAAAGGGAAATAGCAAGGGGGCTAGAGGGGGTCTATTGGCCGCTGAGCAGGATGATTAATTCCCTAGCGATAAAATCACACAAGCATCAACTGAAGCAACTGGGGGTATTTAGTCTGAAGTGTAACAGACTTATAGAGGGCATAACAGCTGTACCCAAGTATTTGAATGCCTGCCTTTTGGAAGAGAAATTAGATTTATTCTACTTGGCTCCAGAGGGCTAAACTAGGAACTCTTGGGGAGAGTTAAAGAAAGGGAAATTTCACCTCCAAATAAGGAAAAACTTACTAACCATAAGAGCTATCGAAAAGGGCAACTATGTGGTGGAGTGGATAGAGTGTCAGGCCTGGAGTCAGGAAGATACTCTTCACGAGTTCAAATCTGACCTCAGACACTAGCTGTGTGACCCTGGGCAAGTCACTTAACCCTGTTTACCTCAGCTTCCTCATTTGTAAAATGAGCCAGGAGAAGGAAATAGCAAATCACTCCAGTATCCTTGTCAAGAAAACCCTAAGTAGGGTCACGAAGACTTGGACTCCACCGAAACAACTGAATGACGACAGAACTATCCAAGAGTAGAATGGCCTTCTTTTGTAAGTCTTAGGTGCCCATATGGTTTGGACTAGATGAAACCTGAGTTATACTGATACCTCAGATTCTGTGATGATCTTGTGAAGCATATTGGCACTCTATTGTTAAACATTAATTTAAAAATGTATAATGTAATATATAATCATTATTAAAAGGATTGTATTTTTACAATATCCTTACTATTTCAAGGTGACAGTATAGGGGAAAAATATAGAAGAAAGAGTAACAGTAACTTAAAACATTGATTTTTTCCCCCACTCAAAACACAATCAATAGTTACAGGAATAGCTAATAAATATTTTACACCTTTCTGCCTAGCTGTAAGGGAAATAACATGCTTATTTTTATCAATCTGAAAGAATTCCAAGATGTGCATAAATTACTAGAAAAGAAATTACATAAATTACTGGAAAAGGAATTAAAAATAATAGACCCAGTGAAATTCTCTGAATAATTTCCTTAATAAAATAATAAAAATTTGGTTTGTTAATCTTCAGAAAAAGCCTTTGGGGAAATATGATCCCACTAAGAAAGTGCTTTGGAACATTCTGGAGACAATTATATTCATGTAATAATGCATCTATTCCAGACAAATGGCATTGTGCCTGTGTGATTACCAAGTTGGAGCAACTTTCGAAGAGTCACCCTTCTCTTAAATGTTTCACAACTTTTGTTACCATAACAACGTAACGTTGGTCTTTTACTCCTAAAGAGAAAAATTGCTGTATTTTTCTTTTCCCTGAAGAAGCTTAAAACACGGTAGGTGAAATGTCACATTTAATAATACCAAAATTCAGTGCAATATAGAAAGACAGTTGGAAAAAAATTTTTTAGAGAGTTCCATTAACCATGGGATTTTTTTCCTGAGATATTTCAGATTTTTTAAAACACATCTCAGATCACATTCAAATAAATTTGTCTGTAAAACGCTTTAAGCAGAAGAAAGTTGTTAAAGTTGTTTTGGGACTAATTTGGTGACTCTCCATTCTTAATTGCATAGATATCATATAATCCTTTTTCACTTCTTCCTCTTAGAATCCCTTTTTCTTCCTTCAAAACAGTTCAAGAGCAACCTTCTACATGAATCCATTACTAAATCTCCTTAGTGACTAGTGCTTCCTGAATTCTTATATACATGTGTGTGTTGTGTTTGTCCTTTGTTCTCAAAGAGGACCATGCCATCAGGGAAATGATGACATGATTAGCAGTTGACTTTGATTTGAGTAAAGGAGGGCTGCTGTGTGAGGTCACCAGCCTCACTTTCTTCTCCAGTGCCATCTGGGTCCAGTGGCCTGATATTCACCAGGACAAATGGAGATGGCCCAGGATGCACTGCAAGACCCTGGCCCTTTCAGGCTAAGGTCTTTTCAGGTTGTCATTTTGAGTGAGGTAATGCCCATTCGGTGAATAGGCCTCTTTAAGAAGTTAATCAAGGGATGGCCCCTATAATCAACAACCCACCCCCCCAAAAAAATCAAACTGGAAGGGGAAGACCCTCAGGGTTCCTGGCCAAAATAGAAACAGTTACTATTTGGTATTTACATTCACTCTGTGCTAGGAGGGCAGGGACCTATTGTCCAATATATGAGCTCCAGAGTAAATTGGGTTTAAGGCTTGGTTTTTGAGAAAGAAATCTAGCCAGCAAACCCAAGGAGGCAGCCTTCGGCCATCGAAATGGAGCACAGAGAGGAAGCAGAGATAGAGGCAGAGGCAGTATATGTGTATTATAAAAACATATACATTCTGTATTATGTAATGTATAATTATATTACATTTTGTAACAATATATCACTTACATATTATGATACAATATATAAAATAGATTTAATTATATATTACTTCGTATTTCATATAAACACTATGTATTTCATATAAATACTATGTATTTCTTAATAATATATAAATAATACATATTACTTAAAAATTACATATAATAGATACTTGATCATATATTACTATGTGTATACATATATTTTCATATTTCATATAGATGGTTTTTATATATTATACTTATAGATAGATAGATAATACAGGTTTCCTCTCATAGAATGTAAGCTCCCTAAAGGCTGCAATGACTCATTTTTATCTCTGTAACCCCTGCACCGAGCATAGTACTTGAAGGATAAAGACAGAAACTAGATCTGTAATCCATTGATACAGGAATTCTCAGATGAAGAAGCTCATTCTGCAGGTCAGCACTTTCTCTGCAGTTTATACATGCCCTTTGTGTCTTTCTTACTGAGCCATGAATCTCCTCACCAAGATATTTAGTTGGTAAATCACGTAAAAAGTTTTTGGGGGGCAGCTAGGTGGTGCAGTGGATAGAGTGCCAGGTCTAGAGTAAGCAAAATTCATTTTCCTGAGTTCAAATCTGGTCTTAGACGCTGAGAAAGTCACTTAAACTCTGTTTGCCTCAGTTTCCTCATCTGTAAAATGATCTGGCAAATCACTAATGTATCTCTGCCAGGAAAACCCCAAATGGGGTTGTGAAGAGTTGGACGTGACTGAAATGAATGAACAACAATGGCACAGTTCTAGGGGCTAGGTTTGCTTCTTAGATGATTTTCCAAATAATGTGTGATGTTCTAGGAAATAGTGTAGTCGCATCATGTATGTATTATATCATTGACTACTAAAAGAAGAACATTAAAGGTTTTGCTATTTAACTTTCTCAATATCCAAAGCATAAACTGATCTGGATTTTTACTTCAAAAATGCTAACAATATATTTAGACTTATATTCACTTAATATTTTTAATTGAATTTTCTGTAGAAATCTCTGTCTATACTAACAGGGTACAGAGAAGTAGGATAATGGTTGTTTCAAGCAAATAAGAGGAATTTAGGAAAAATCCACAATAGCATTTTTCTATACCAAATTATAGCACATTGATCCCTCCCTACTTCACTTGGATCCGCATATAGCTACCCCATGCTTTGAAGTATTCTGAGTCAACACTACTTAAAACTATAGCTTATAAGCCTTCACTTCTTTTACCAGTAAGTCAGAGCACATAGTTCAAAACAAAAGACACTTAATCAAACAGCACAGAAAATCAAATGGTAGGAGAAAATTGTCCGGTGCACACATGGGATGCATTTTCCCACAAGTTATCGCATTATTCATCTGGAAAGGCACATGTACAGTGGACACATGGGCCCAGGGGATATACATGTAAAACTTCACATGGGGATGGATATATGTGGCCAGGAAGGTGTGGAAGGGCACAAACCAATCATTCATGTGCCTTTTCTCTCTGTGAGGTATTCTGTCATCCCATCTAGGCATTACATCTCCAGTTTCTGCTAATCAACATGTCGTCTCTGCCGGGCATTGCTGCTGATCTCATGGGTGAAGATCTTTTGGCCTCCAGCTCCCACCTACTGAGGTGTAGTGACTAGAAAGACCCTCCCTAACTAGGCTGATGATCTCTTAGCATATGGCTGAGCCTTTCAGCTGCCACGTTCATCTAAGTCAGCCAACAAAGTTCAGCAGAAAGCCCCAGGTTAAGATTAGATCTATTCTTTTTACTTCCTTCATCTGGTGCTGATTCAGGGTTAGAAAATTCCTTGTAACTACTGTTATATTCCTGATTGTGAATCTATTCTCCAAATCTCTTTATTTCAGGAGCTCTACACTGTCAAACCCATAGAGGTTGGTTCAAACAAAGTGCAGCGTGTGAAGTGTAGAGGCTGGGGTAACAAAGACCACCTCACTTTCAAGATCCTCTTGGGGTGGCATTCAAAGTTAGGGCAAGGATAAAAGATCGGGTAAAGGCCTGGACCACATTTCTATCACTTCCTAACTGTGTGACTTTGGGCAAGTCATTTAACCTTTCTAGGTCTCAGCTTCCTCTTCTCTAAAATGAAAAGTTTGGATGAGGTGACCTTAAGGGACCCTTCCAGTTCTAAATCTATATTTCTATAATCCTTCTTTTATTATGTATATCTACCAGCAAGAAAAAATGTTGGCGTGATCCTCTTTTGTTTATTTCCACCCAGAACAAAAATGCTCTCTACACATGAAAAATATCCAAATAAATAAAATAAAATATATAGCTAATTTCAAGGTACAAGGCATAGCATGTTATAGCCCACCAAAGAAGTGCTGTCTTTCTACATACACAAAAAAATTACTGCAAACAAAAACAAATAACATATGAGGCTAATTTCATTTAAAGCCCTAGCATTTTTTAATTTGTCAAATAACTGCATCTATGGAAAAGGATTCTATGTCAGTGACGAGTTGGTGTGAGACTAGCAGAAGAATGAATCTTTCCTGAATGAATTTATTAATTCAATAAGCTCTTGGTATCAGGGGCTAAAAATGAATAATTTGATGGATTTTAAAATGTCATTCAAACTATACCTAAACTATCATTGTTGAATAGGCTTCTTGATTTGACTGTATTGTACATCACATGTAGAAGATCATGCTTATTTTTCAGTATATACTTTTCAACTTATTCAGTTCATAAAAACACAATATATTGATTTAATTTGAATTATTTATTTGTAACCAAAAATTGCTGTAAATCCTCCAAATAAATTCTATTCAATGACATGTAAACATTGAGCTAACTATTGAAACAAAACATAGCAGCTTCCTTATACTAAGAGATTACGAATCTCCATCAGCTTTTATTCCATTCTCTTGCAATTTCAACTTGAAAGTAAAATTTATATTTTACATTTCTCACACTTTCATATTTTTTAAGTTTAAAAGATCATACTGTACATTGCTTATGTGGCTTTTTTTTGTTAGCAAAATGATGTTTGTTTTTTACTACATGTTTTCCTAGAACACTTAATTCTTATAGACTTTACTACAATTAAGCTATCTGATCAAGTTTGAGGTTGGCTTGGTGCCTTCTGAGGCTTAATCTCACATTAAGATTCTATAATTTCATATGTGTTTTCATAGAACACTTAATTCTTATAGATTTTACTAAAATTAAGCTATCTGTTGGAATTTGAGGTTGGCTTGGATGCCTTCTGAAGCTTAATCTAACATTAAGATTCTATAATTTTGTAGTTCCATGGCTGTAATGTGGTACAACAGAAAAATGCTGGATTTGGAGTCAGGTGACCCGGATTTAAGTTCTGACCTTGCTACTTACTATATGGATGATGTTGGACAAGTCTCTTAGCTTCTCTGGACCTGTTTCCCCCTCTGTAAAGCCTGAACTAGGTAGCCTTCCTGTTCTAAATCTATGATCCTATTTAGAAGAAATCACAATGTTAGTGAAAAGATGAAAGGTCTAAGGTAAAGTTAACAGGTGATTTTCTTCTGTAGTATTCATTTTTCAGAAGCCACATTTGGAATTATAAACCCTAGAATTTTGGAGAGAAGAAATTGAAATCTTAGCATCTGAATAAGAAAAGATGTCCTCTTTTCCACTACATAGAACTTTTCTCCCTGCCACTCCTCAATTGTTATTATGTAGATTACTAGCAAATTCATCTGATCTTATTGAATAGCTAATAATAACAATGATAATAACAACAACAATAATAATAACCCCCCCCCCAAAAAAAAACCATGCCTATAAAGTTAACTTTAAGTTAACTTTTAAAATGATCACATTAGAGGCCAGGGTGAAAGAAAAATATTAAATAATAGTTATAAGTTGACCAAATGATATAATTTAAGAATGAGAGACTCAACATTGTGGTGTACCGGATGGACCACTAGTTTGGGAGTCTGAGGACCTGGGTCTCGGCTAGCTGATATCAAAGCTAGCTGATCTTCTAGCTCTAATTCAATGATCCATGAATATGGTGAATCGATACTTAACAGACTAATAAGAGAAGCTAAGGATACTTGAAATCAGTTTTTTTTTTAAGACCGTTGTTGTCAAGGAAAATTTTTATCATTTCTTCCAAAACGTTCCTTGGTGTTACTGCAGGAAAATTAACATTGCATAGGATAGATTTATCAGTCTGATCCAGTAACGTATTCTTTGTTTTTTCTACACTCCAATGGCAGCCATTATTAAAAACATAAGTAATCCACAAGTTGAATATAACCCTTAGAAGCCCCACATGCACTACTGTCCCTTGTCAAACATTTAAAATGTTTTATTAATGAAGTATTATTATTTAGTTTAACATAAATTTTATTAACAAAATATTAACTAAAAATGAGAAGACAACTTAACTATCAAACCGTCAGCTACCTCAGTCTGGGGTCTGTCCTCAAACATGGAGGCTCTACCTTTTGACTTTTCATATCTTTTGTCATATTTTGAAGTAGTAGGGAAGTTTGGCAGAAGAATCAAATGTAGAAAGGGAAGATGGAGATATGGATGGTTTGAAAAGGAGCTTCTACAAGTAGAGTTGAAGAATGTTATATTCATAACTGTGTTAAATATTCTTCCATGGATCTATGATCTCATTAATGTAGAAACTCCTCACATCAACACAGATTGGCCTTCTAATCCTGTGGGGTTCTTTTCCAAATCCTAGAGTAAATCCTCCACAGAATACCTAGCAATGCACTGAAGACCTCCTTTGGTCTTTTCATTCATGAGCAATATGCAGCAATCACCTGTTCATCTGTTACTCCTCATTTTTGCAATATGTCTAGTCCATCTCCTTTTCTAATATAATGCTTCATGGATGATATAGTTTATGCTACATCTTCCATGCAAATCACTCAGTACTCAAATGGATTCATGATCTCATAAATATGGGGATTTCCTTTAATGATGCAGTCCACCTATGCTATCCCATCTTGTACAAATCTTGCCTAGATCCTCTCATAAACTCACCCCAGAAGTCCTCTCTTTTGCAATTTCTCCTCACATTATAAGGTTATCAGAGGAGCATTCTGGTTGTCCACCTGTCATCCTTCACCCTCATCATATTACCACCCCATCTTTCCTCCCTACATCTATTTCCCTGATGACGTCTTTTACTCCTGTTCTTTGAAGTCCTTCACTGGCCACATATTCCTTCCATATACACATGCCTTCCCATACCTGCCATTCATATCTCCATTGCCCACTGTGTAATACTCATTTTCAATTCTTCAGAAACTATTATGTTCTAGGTCTCACTTCCATACAGCAACAATGGTAATAGAATGCTGATATATTTTTAATGTTTTTTTTTCAAGAGAAGATTGGGATTTTTAGAGGCACTTCGCAATTTCCTTAATGCAGTGTGCCTTGCATTAATCTTGCCTTCTTCTGGTCACCCTGGGACCAACTTGCTGTCTATTTGTACGATCTGTTTCAAATATCCATGCTGATGAACAAGATCTATAGGTTGGGAACCTCTTCACGGGATAGCTTGTTTGAGGGGAGTCTTCAAGACTGTATTCTGCCAAATGTTTTTAATAATCAACTATATGCACAGTTTATGAAACTGTTATAAAAGCCGCTTACTCCCTGTTCTGTCCTCTTCTCCATCAAGCACCACCTCTCAGTGATTAAACTGCTTCATTATTAGAGACCCATCTATTATGTTAACCGTGGTACTATCTTTGTTATCAACTGAGTCCTTGTTACCTTTTAGGTAAATGTAACATGTATGTGGGGGTGGGGAGGAAGCAGAAAAACCTCACCCCTCCATACAACTCCAGTCAGAACAATGGGTCTCGGAAGAGTGGGCAGAAACCTGATGCCCTACTTTTCATGGTACAAGTTGGTTTTGAATTAGAGATTCAAACCTGTTAAAAACAAAAGATGCCTCCTCAGTCTAATCACATGGTTTATAGAAGAATAGATTTAGAGATGGAAAGGACCTCAGAGGCTATTGAGTCTAATCTTCTCATTTTACACATGGGGAGATAGAGGCATGAATAGGAGCCCCAGACTTGGCCTTAAGACCTATGATCAAATTCTGGCTCAAACATTACCTTGCTGTATGGTCTTAGGTAAGTCACGTTAACCATTCTGTACCTTAGTTTACTTAATGAAGCAGTTGGATTCTATAGCATCTAAGGTCCCTTTCATTCTAAATCTCTGATTCCATAAATTGATTTTGATCCCATATGATGATCCCTAATAATGATCCCATAAACGTTTGAATGCATTGATAGGCAGCTTTTTGTTTTTAACAGGGTTGGGTTTCTCTGTTTCGGAATTGACTCATACCTTCAAAAGCAGCACATCTTAACTGGTCTTCACATCTGAAATAGAGATTGGAATTTAGGTTGTTGTTTCCAAGCCTTAGCAACTACTGAGGTCAGGTTATTTAGCTTCTGGAAAGGAGGAAATTAATTTTATGTGAACTGACTAGACCAGAGGTTGTAGGTAGAACTTTGACCCATTGATATAAAGAAGATTCTGATATTTCCTTTACTCCTACTTGATCCCCTGGGAACCATGAAGAACCTTAGCCATCCTTTCAGAAAAGACAGTCCTATCCTATCAAGACCCTTGTGCTGAAGGAAGGGAAGAGCAGAAATCTTGAGAGAAACAAGAGGGGGGCCAATGCCCTTGAGGGAGGGAATGAGTTTCTCTCTTGAGGCGCCAAGGGGAGAAAGGGGAAGAAAATAAGCATTTATATTGCATCTACTCTATGCCAGGTACTGTGCAGAGCACTTTATAAATATTATTTCATTTGATTTTTTTACAGATATTTTCGTTTTATTTGAAGGGAATAGATGGGCAGAGCGGGTAGACTGTAAATATGTGGAGAGAAATTGCTAAAATGAAAAAAGAAAGGACCGGTAGTAGCTGAACAATGAGTATTGCTTGGGGAGTGGGGACTGGCATTCAGAAACATAGCAGGAAGATTATAGTTTTCTGTTTTTTCCAGGAACCACAAATGGTGAAAGTCTCCTCTCCCTGCCTCTCTTTCTCTTCAGGAAAACATGCATACAAGCTAAAGATTATCTGTTTTTCTTTATAGTCTATTTTGAAGATTTGTCTGTCTAATCTCTAAAAGACAATATTAAGATAAATCTGTGGTTAATCAAGGCATTACTGCCTTAAGTATGCACATGATATGACTATGTCATCGTGAAATATTTCTCTTAGTAGTAATTCTTTGTTTCTAACTCTTGGTATGGCTAGAATTTAATATTACCATAACTACTTAAAAGTTCTTTTGAGTTTTTGGTGCATTATGGCTTTTTTTAGTTACCATCCTATTCAAAGTACTATAATAATTTCTAAAAGGAGATAATATTGGAGATTTATTCAGCTGAGAAGAAGGCTATGTTGGAATACAACAGAAGTAGAGTAAGATACACTTTCTAACTGCTGGAATCACAAGCCGAGGGCTCAAAATGAACCCAAAGGCTTTGCTGACGTATAACATTATAACTCTCCAAAAGCAAGGAAAAGATTAAATTAATCCATACCAGGTACAAGCTGAACCCACAGTGCTCTGGTGGAAGGAGGTTTGGTAAATGGCAGTAAGAATAAGCTAAATTTCCTTCTATTGTCTCTCTCACAACTTCCCCAAGTAGGTTAAAGAGTCCTTCGCATCTCTCAACCAGAGAGACAGAATGGGGGATGGTGATTGAGGCAAAAGTGAAACCCCATTCATGGGGACACAAGAGGAAGTAGTTGAGAAAGAGTGAGGTCCAGCCACACCAGGGTAGGGGTCAGAGAAAGGGGAGTATCAGCCAAACAATTCCTATCCACCATCACTGTTAAGCTTCTTCTTTGGTTCCTTTGTGGAGGAAAGAAGATAGGAGAAAGCAGTTGTTCTATTTTTCATGCTCTCTTTTTCACTTTCAGGGGAGTGGAGGAGCAGGAGTCAGCACATTTTCATTCACCTCTAGGCTCTGCTCTGTGTGAGGCCTGGTTGGGCCTAGGACAGGCATCGGTTGGTAATCTAGTTCCATCCTCTTCTCAGGAATGCTTCAGAATCCTGTGTTTTTAGGGCTATTGTTAAGAATCATATTCTTTCTTCATAGAAGCATTTTTGATGAATTTGCATGTTTATCCTAAGCTAGGATTTTCCCTGAAAGCCCATGTACTTTCTAGTCCTCATTAAATAATCTCTCTCCATTTCTCCTGAGCAAAATTGTCTATTTATTCAGTGGATTTCAGCCAGTTAAGTGTCCTACTCTCCACTGCTGGGAAGGGTGGGGGCCCATTTGTGCCCCCCCCCAAATCCCTTCTTACAGCAGTAGTGGATTTAATATTATTTTCACTTCAGTTTCAGTATCTTCAACCCATTCACCTACCCATTTCATGATGTAAATCTTAGAAAATAATTTTATCTCCTTGAAAATGAAAAAAAAAACAGCATTAAGAGTATGATGGAGACTAAGAGGATGAAGGATAATGAGGGTTACAGTGCCAACATAATTCACAATTTGCAACTGAATCCTTCTTATTTTTATTTAAAAGTACATTGCTAAATTTTGCTTATTTCAGAGAAAAAGAACTTACCCATATGCATCCCTTGGAACTATTTGAGTTTGTCACATTTTCCCTACCACCCCATTGACATTAAACACCATGTTGGATGCTGTGTGAACTGCTCTGGTGAAATAAACTAATTACCTTTGAAAATTGCTTAGTGTCTTGATTGAAATCAGTGACATTGGCTAACATTAGCAAGCTTGACACAGAGTAGATGGTAATAAAACTACATGTGAGCTAAGATACTAAGACACACTTATTTGTCTCTTATTTGAACCCCTCATAAAATTACCTAATTATACTGTTTTAAAATAAGCTTTAATTGATTTTCAGCTTTCAAGTGTCATCACTAGGATATATTTTTATTTTACTGCTTTGTCTTTTCCTTTATTGTTTCACTCAATGCTAGCCCATTGAGATCTCTTTATACAAGGCATTTTCTTCTTAGCCATATTTTATTGAAATGTCAACTAGTCATAGAGTTTCCTTTCCCCGGATTTTTGAAACTTAGAGCTATCTTGGCTCTTACATGATACTTTAATAATGTTGCCAATCCCATGATAAGTTGTTCACATCAGATATTTAGCCCCAATACCTAATGCTTGAGAATCCACATTGATTCTCTTCACGTCCTACCTCTGCATTCCAAGGTTTATGAATATTAAGTTGTGCTCGCCCCAAAGCAAAACTGTAGTCGTGAAGATATTTGCTGAGATCAGGAGTCTCCATGCCTTGTTTTTGAAACAATGGCATTAATAAGAAAGCGCCACAGAATGTATGACATTTGAAAAATAAGGGAGAAAAAACCCAGGATTTTTAAAATAAAGAACATAGGTTGTTTCAAAGCACGCTACTCAGAGTTAGCCTGAATAATGCAGGAGAACAACATTTCTGAGGCAGGTGTTAAATTTTGCCCGCTAAGAAACATTCAGAGACATTTGAAGGGACCTTTGTCTTTGTAAGCCCTGACCACTGCTGACCACTACTCCCATGGCCTTCCACCAACTTTTAACCTCTTTAGAGAGAAGGAAGTTCAAAAGCAAAGCTATTTTGTAGATTCTGCTCATCTGTCAGTCCCCTTCACACACCAGTGAAGACACTACTCAAAGTAAAAGTCAACCTAACAATAAAAACCATTGCTTATTCCTGATGCAAAACCCATCTAATATCATTATAGAAATAGATTGAAGATTTGAAAAAAAAAGGAAAAGAAAAGAAGAATCAGGGCAAGGCATTACAGAGCTTCATCAATCACTCCCCTGTCATCTTTGTTCACGGTTCTACTGGGGCCTGCAGAGAACATAGCAGGAGAGATCATCTAGGAGCCTTACCTACTGCTAAATTGGAAGAGTGGGGCTTTTGTGTTTTGTTTGGCTTCACTAGCTCTGTTGTGCATTTTTTCATTTGGTACTGGGAAAAGAAAGAATTGGATTGTTTTTATCTGTTGGGAGGGGCATGGATTTCTTTTGTAGTTTATCATCATGCTCTCACCTAGTTATTGATAAGTAATCCCAGATTTTAGGCCTTTGGTTCTAGCCTATGAATATAATCTGCAGTACCAATCAATCAATGAGCAATTATTAATGCCTACTAAGCAGGCACTGTGCATTGTATAATCAGACACTGCTAGAGGTGGAAGGATCTTTGAGATCCATCTTGTCTAGTATCTTTCCCTACTCATTCTCAACCCTGCCACTGGTCCTGCTATTATGGATCAAGATACAGTATAGAAAGGATTCCCTACGTTTCTTTTTAACCGTAGAGACTACATAGCCTTCCAAAGTATTTGACTAAAAAGCTTTTTATAAGGTGATAAAGCATGTAATTTTAACTATGAATTCTTTCCTTAATCTCCCATAGCCATTCAAGATTATCTTGTAGGAAATCTCTGATTCTGCTAAGATGCACAAAAAGATCTAGTGAACCTGTAGTGTTTTCTTAGCATTTGTCTACAGATTTTTCTCCAATTTTCTCATAACCATCAGTGAAATCCTTTAAGAGGGATAGAATCACTGCCCAGGCAAGTGTCTCAAACAGTGTTTCTATGACATCAAAATATTTGGGCAATTTGTATCAAAAACTGAAAAAAGAAAATTGAACTTGTTATTTGGTTTCATATGGGCCAAACGTTCTCCTGCCTCTTTATTACTCTTCAACTGAAAATATAGGATCTGGCTCTTAAAGAAGAGCCAGATCTCAGAGATTAATGAAATGCCTTGTCGTTATGGAAGAGTATTTGCCATAAAGTGGTTTGTGAAGAGATTCAACCACGATCACAGAATGAGTAAATGGTAGAGCTGAATTGCAATCCATGTATCTTGACACTTGTTTAATTCAGTGCAATACAGCATACTTATGGATTACCTGGCCCATAGTAGGCACTTAATAAATGTTCTTTGATTGATTACCATGTATAAGTTACTATGTTTGGGTTCTGAGGATGATACAAAGGTGAGTAAGGCATAGCCTGACCTCAAGGAGTTTGCATTCTAGGAGTACAGATAAACACACATACAAAGACTATAGTATAAAATAATATGTCATAAGTGCCTGTTACTGCTCTTGTCTTGTCCAATTTTATTTATCTTCTGTACTTTTCTGTTTATATGTGTTCCTCAGGAAAATGTAAGTTCCTTGAGGGCAGGTATTGTGTGTATATGTTCTTGTTGGTGTTTTGGGCTATTTTTGTCACCATTGTCTAACATGGTATCTTGCACATACTAGACTGAATTGACATGAGTTCTATCCAAGCAAAACAGAGTACTCACTGTTACCTGAATCTCCCCATTTTTTTTGTTTCTGTGCTCATCCTGTTTTTTTTTCCCAAACAGAGAAATATTCCCCATTGAAAATATACAAAAAAATACTGGCAAAAAATCTAAACTTTTGACAGACTAAAGCATTACAGTGGCAGCTTTTGATGTATTGGGATCTTGGGGGAAAGGTGCACAGAAAGGGAAGAAAAATACTGTCTGTAGGTATAGGCTCCACACTTAGGAAAAAATATGGACAAAATAGAGCACATCTGGATGAGTGTGACCAGGATGGCATTCCTATAAGGACCTGGGAATGATTAGACAAGAAAAGAGAATACTGGAGGGTGTGGGATATAATAGTTGTCTTCAAGTATTTAAAGGACTTCATGTGTAATAAAGAAGTTTTAAACTTGTCTGTAAGTCCCAGAAGACAGAACTAAGAGCAAGGGAAAAAGTTTAAAGAGACACAGATTTCAGCCTGAGATTTGGAAGAAACTTTACACCAATTAAAGCTGCCCCAAAGAAGAAGAGACTACGTTTGGAGGGAGTGGGTTCTGCCTCACTGGAAGTCTCTAAGTAGAGGCTGTATGACTACTTGTCAGAGAGGCAGAAAGGGTTCCTGTCCAGGGATGGATTGAATTAGAGGAGTTCTGAAATCTCTTATAATTCGGTTATTCCTGAGAAAGAGAAACAAACATTTAAAAATGTCTAAGTGCAACATGTTGTCCTCACAAAAGCAGAGAGTGCAGCAGACCCTGTCTCTCCCAGGCTCTCCTCTTGTTATTTCATGTGCTGCCATCTCACTTAAAAATGCCTCTTTCCTTTTCGGTACTGCATGTTCTTCACAGATCAGTCTCAATTTCATAGTTAAGGAAACATTTTAATTAGATTAAAGCATGATAAAATCAAGGAACATTGGACACATGTATCATAGGATGCAACATCCAACTTCCCCGCTGCAGCCCTCTTTCAACTTGGGGTACATTTTCACTATTTTCCATCTCCTGGACTGTGACAGAGACATCATATAAGTTGAATGTCTTAAAATAAACCTTCTACCAGCAAAATGGGAGTGGCACAGTCAGTTATCTCACAGTAGGTCATCCATGATCAAATTCAGGAGCACTTTAGAAGCTTTTGGTTATTCTCTTGGTTTCAGTTGCACGGGTAAAGAGTTCTATCCCTGACTCTACCTCTGGTTGCCAGATACCTGAAAATCTATCATGCATTTTCCTGGATTGGGACTCTACCTCTCACTGCCTCTTCAGCACTGAAAAGAGACACAGATCAAGTACTCCAAAGGCTGATGGCAAGAGCATGCTGGTTGACTGTCAAAAACCTAATATGGACAAAAGTCAGGGGTCAGGTATGGATATGTTGCAGTCTCAGCTGCACATTTTTCTTCTATAAACCCTACCCAACCAACTCATATTCCCAGTCAAATCAATCAAATAAATGTATACTACAGGCAAGTCACTGTGTGAGATACTGAGCATGCCCTCCCCCACCCCCTCAAATTAAACAGTTTCTGCCCTTAAGGAGTTTATAATTGAACAGGAAAACAACAAATATTCAGATAAGCCAATCAATGGATACGCAAGATAATTATGGAATAATTTGTGGGGCTGTTGTTGTTTGAACTTCATTCTTGAAGAGGACCATGACATCAGAAAGATGGTGTCATGACTTGCAAGTGAATTGGATTTAAGTTTGAGAGGGCTGTGCAAGGTCACCAGTTTTACTTTCTCCTCTGGAGCATCCTATTATATAGGAGGGAGAGTAGATCAGATAAGACTTCATGTAGGTGGCACTTGAGTTGAGTATTGAGAGGAGCTATACCGTAGAGCTGGAGGTAGAATGTTGTTTAAGTAGGACAGTTTGAGTGGAACATAGATAATGTGAGAGAGAGCAACATGTAATAAGACTGGAATGGAAAGCTAGAGCCAGATAGCGAAGGACTCAAATGACAAACTGAGAAATAGGCAATTTATCTTAGAAGCAATAGGGAACTGCCTAATCATTTTGATAGTCAAGGGAAAGATAAGGTCTTAGCTTTGCTTTAGGAATATCCATCTGGCAGCTGTGTTGGGGATGGATTAGAGAAGGGAGAGACTTGAGGGCAAGGAGAACAATTAGGAGGCTATAATAATCTGGGCCATATTGGCGCCAAAGTCAACTGGAAAGTATCCCAGTAGTGCTGGCAGTACCTTTGGAAAAAGTGTATCCCAAAAGACACATTCCCTACATAAATTTTAAGAAGTAAGAATCATTAAAGTTTTGCAGGGTGTTAAAAGTTTGCCATAGCCTGGTATTTGAGAAAAATTGAACTTGAACGCTCTTCCCTCCTTCTCTGCTTGTCAAAATTCTACCAATCTGTAGTGATGACTTCTGCCAAGGAAAAGAACATAGAGATGGAACTGGCTTCATTGATGGATAAGGTTTTCCAAAGTGGGAGAAGACCTGAGCCAGGCATGTTACCTGGGGTCTTCAGCCCTTCCAAAATTATGAGAACTTTAAAAGTATTTAAATCAAAACAAAAGCAGACCAAAATTCTCACCCTCTGCCCCAAGTTTCAGAAAGTCTCTTGGAAAAAGATATTAGATTACCAAAATGCACATGAATGATGTTGAGATTTCCAACCTTGAGTTAAGTTCAGTTCAGCCATTTCCCTCTCCAGATCATTTTACAGATGAGGAAACTGAGGCAAACAGGGTTAAATGACTTGCCCAGGGTCACACAGTAAGTGTCTGAGGCTGGATTTGAGCCCAGGAAGATGAGTCTTCCTGACTCCAGGTCTAGCTCTCTATCAATTTAAATTCAAATATCTCCAAACTCACTTGATTGATTAATCACAGTTTTTCAAAGTTCCTACTCACCTGTAGTTTTTTGACCAGAAATCCTTGAAAATCATCTATTCCTTTAAAGATCCTTTTTCTACCCTTTAAGATTATACTCAGCCTTATAGAGCAAGCCATTCTTGGTTTTAAGACTTTCGTTACCTTTCGCAATATAATATTTGAAGATATCCTCTTATTAATAACAGAGGCTGCCAGGTCTTCTATGATCCTGACTGTGGTTCCTTGGTACTTGAACTGCTTCTTTTTGGATGCTTGCAATATTTTTTACTTGATATGTGAGTTCTAGATGTTGGCTATCACATTCTGGGACATTGGCTATCACATTTCTTTTGGAGGTTTCCAGAAAGCGATTGGTGGATTCTTTCTATCTTAACTTTGATCTCTAGTTTTCTCATAACCAACAGTGAAAGCCTTTAAAAGGGATGTAATTACTGCCTGGGCAAGTGCCTCAAACTATGTTTCTATGACATCAAAATATTTGGGCAATTCAGATCAAAAACTGAAAAAAGAAAATCAAACTGCCTATTTGGTATCATATGGCCCCCAAAACTCTCCCACCTTCCCACTTCTGTCCAACTGAAACTGTAGATTCAGGCTCTTAAAGAAGGAGATCTCAGAGATCATTTAATGAAACCACTTACTGTTATAAAAGAATAATGGTAAAGAGATTTGGGAGGATACTCAACCATGATCCAGAAAGATTAAGTGGCAGAGCTGGATTGGAATTCATGTATCTCTATAAGAGAAAAGAATAAAAATGTGACCTAAATCAGAGAGTTAGAGCTTGAGAGAGGTAGTAAATAATAACACAAACTTTTGTGTTTAAATCAAGCAACTCAAACACAGAAGCTGGGCATGTCTGTGGAGAAAAGAAATTTGGGATATGGTTAGTTAAGCAACCGAAGACTCTTCTGACAGGGGAAGGAAAATGATTCATAATGTGAAGCAGTATTTGGATGACAAATGGTACATCTAAATATCTAATTATTCCTTAATTGTTATGGTTCACCAGTTAACCTAGCATTTTCTCCCTCCCTATTGAGTAGAATGCATCTTTAAATTTACCTTAAATCTACTAATTTAGAGTAAAAATTCTTCTCAGGGGATGTGCCTAGGTCCAATCCTCTGGGGCTTCAATGTCATTTGGCATAAAAGTCCTTGGCAGTTTTATTTTCTCATCTGCCAATAAGTGCCTGCTTTTTCAAAACCATACATTATTTACTGAAAGATAGTGTAGTATGGTAGAGCCTTTGGAGTCAAAAATGCTTTGAGGTCAGAGAACAGGGGTTCAAATCCTGTCCCTGTCATTTACCAACTGTATGACACTGAGCAAATGATTTTAATCATTCTGGGTTTGGGTTTCCTCATTTAGAAAATCAGGGGGTTGAATAGATGATGTCTAAGGTATCTTCTAGCTCTCAGTTTCTGATCTTATGGTACCCTACCAAACTGATAGTGCTAAATAAAAGTGTACCCTTTCTGTTTCCTAAGGTTCCTCTGTTGCTAGTTTCCTCATTTCTATATCCACAGGTAGATTTTGACTTTGACTATAGAAAATTTCATTAATACAGTGCAGTCCTAAGCCAGTAGGTAGTATGAATCTGAGTAACTGTCATTTCCCTAACTAACCCTGCACCAAGTTGCCTCCTCCCCACAGAGATAACCAGCCTTTACAGCTTGATTAATTTAAATATAAAGGTTAATGTTATCATTAAGCACATCCCTGCAGCTCCAACTCACTGATTTAGTTCACATACAAACTGCTCTCTGTTACAGTGCCTGGAGTTACAAAATGGATAGCTTTATAGCAGAATACAGTGCTAAAAAAAAAAAACACACACGTAAACAGAACTTAACAATAATTTTAAACAGGAATGGAAAGTTGCTTCAGTGTACTCCTTAAGCTAAGTAAAAAACAAAATAGCCAATACGATTCATGGTTAGTGTTTTGAATTGTAAATATGCCTTGTCTGTTGTCTTAGGTGAGAGACAGATCAGAGTCAGAATTTTTGAACTTCTGGGGTAAACCACGATACCACTTCAGTATTTCCTCTGGCCTAATTCAGATAACAGAACATTCCAACATCATGAATCATTCTGGCAGTGTTTTGATGGTTGCATTTTATCAAGTGTATTCCCAGGCTAAAATGCTTTGATTTGACCCGTTCAACTTTCACTGGCTAACAATAGCTGATTGCTTTTGTCAAAATTCATGTCACAATAACAGTGTACTAAGCTCTTAAACTCGATGATAGCTGCACAATGCAGAGCCGCTGGAACTAAAACAATCCTGTGCAATGTAATACGAAGTATTAAAAATTAGCTTAAAATAGAATTTTTCATTGTTAACTTTCTATACTGCCTCAGTCTGTAGCATTCGCTTTTATGTTTCCAGTTGAAGGCACAGATTTGTGGTTGGATTACTCACTAATGGTGTCAACTATTTAGATCTTGACCAACATTGTGCTATTGTCTGGTAATTGATGCTAGAAATCAATGGCATCGAATGTTACAAATGTTGTAGTTATAGTGTGGATGTGCCATTGACCTTCAGTTCTCCTCTCTGAGCTGGGGCTCATTCTAAAACATCACAGTGCTTCCCCAAAGGGGTGGCCACACAGTTATATCTCACTCTCATGTTACTATGGGTAACTCTGATGTGGGGGAGCTATATATCTACAACTCATAAATGTGACGCCTGAGTTCCTGTTAGGGTGTTTCTTATTTAAGCAAGTTAGCCAGGAGATACCATCAACTAGAGGGAAAAGCAAGCATAATCATAATAGAGCAACAGTCTGTTCGCAAACCTGGGTCATACCCCACCACCAATGCATAGAGTGGCCATGGAGAGATAGTGGGTACAAACTTGCTGAAATCTAGCATGAAGGTCCATTAGTGGGGAAACTCATGTACTTTAGGCAACTCACATCTTTCTACTACTGGCCTTGAAGACCCTGGTCTCTCGAGAATTTGTACCACATGTAACCTATTGAGCAGGGCCCCTCTGCTTTTAAGCTGAGTGAAGATGCTTCTTTGCTAGATGCTACATTTGAAGCACTTCCTTTAGTGAAATCAAAAACTCTTAGCATCTTGACTACAGAGCTATTCACGTTTGTCCTCTCGGCTACTCTCTGAGGCACCACTAACTCTCAGCAAGACTGTTTCTTTCTTTCAAGGACCATACAATTCCAATAGCGGAGGCAACATTCAAACATCTAGGTACAGTGCAAGATGCATACACAATATCTATTTTTAAAGGAGTGGAAGGCATTGGCCAGGCAAGAGATAAGGGCCTGAACTAGATTGTGCCATCTCCAACATGGATTTCTTCATTACGTACTTGATGTGGTCCTGTTGTTTCTCCTTGATTCAACTTTTTTTGGGTGCCTTTTCCGCCTTTTCCTAGATCATATAAGAAAAGGTAGCATGGCATAATTGAGAGAGAATTAGGAAGATATGGGTTCAAAGTCTACCTCTGACACATATCGTTTGTGTGATGATTGACAAGTCACAATCTCTCAGCACTCAAGGCAACTCTCTAAGACTAGAAGTTGCAGCAAAGGAACTGAACTATCTTGGTTGAAGGAATTTCCTCACCTGGGAGTTCCCTATACCAGTGAAAACACAGGCTTATTTCCTATCCTTACATGCAAGACTGGCATGTTAGAGTCCAAATGCAGTGATTCCTCTGTCACTGATGTGGAGAAGATACCATTAAAGAAACATTGACTCACTTGTTCCATATAACATCTGCTTGTTGCCTTTATGCTGGTTCTACTTCTGAGCTTGGGATGATGTGGGTCATTTAGGTCTCACATCAGATTTTTTTATGGATTCATTTTTGCTTCTATTGCTTTTCATTTTTTATGAGGTAATACTGCTTTAAACGCTCTAGCACCCTCCTTCATGGTATTTGGCAAATGAGTCCAAGCTGCCAATTCCACCTCTCCATCTATCAAGGAGATCAACCTACTCCGATTAAGTCATTTGCAAGCTCTTTTGAACTCCCAGTTCTGGTGACTACTTTACATCTATTAAACCTTTTTGGGAAATAGCGAAGGTTAGTTGATTTTTTTGGATTTCCCATATTTTCAGCATCTCAAAAGTTTGCTTGAATAGGCTAGGTTGAAGCCATTATGATTGATTAGAGTCCCTTCTTATCATCTTGAGCATTTCTTCTATCTTGGTATTGATTTTGACATTTGCTATAAGTAGTCAATTATTTTAGTACATATAGTCACACACAGAGAGATGATTTTGAAATGATTCCCAGATCAGTAGATGCTTTTTGTCTATTGGAATATATCCAAATTCTTTTTCTTCCTTCCTTTTTTCCTTCTTTTCTTCCTTCCTTCCTTCCATCCTTCCTTCCTTCTATCCTTCCTTCTTTCCTTCCTTCCTTCCTCCCTCTCTCCCTCCCTCCCTCTTTCTTTCTTTTTCTCTTCCTCTTCTTTTTTCTCTTCTTCCTCCTCCTCTTCTTCCTTCTCCTTCTCTTCCTTCACCTCCTGCTCTGTATACCATATACACTGTCTGCACATAGGAAGCCACTCAGCTATTAAGTGACAGAACCTTGAAGATAGGAAGATTATTAATATTAATATTTCATTCCTCTTACTACCTAGTACAGTGGTATGCAAGGATATATAATTAGCACTCCATATTTACTGAATTTAATTGTATCAAATTGAATCAACTCAAGAGAATGAAGCTTTGATTGTAAAATTTTAGCACAGCTCTATTTTAGCCAGGAATCTTCTTGCGATCCATTAAATTAAATCTTATATATGACTCTGACTATGGCTAAGGTCAGTACTGTTAATCTTTTGTGCTGCCATGGATTACCAGGGGTGGAAGTGATTTCTATAGAATGGGAGATAGACTGAGGGAGATAGCATGCTGACTACATCATAATCAGGAGATTTATCCAGAACAGATAATAGTGCTAATCTTTAGGATCTTCTAAAGGATCCAAAAAATTGAAATCAGGAAATTGGAGTCAACAAGTGAAATCATAAAGGAATCAGTAACAATAAAAAACAGAATTTAAGACTTATCATGGCTATAGGTTAAACTTGTAGATCAGTGGTTCTGTGGTATGAGGAAGGAAGAAAGGAAATGAGCATTTATAGTAAGTGCATATCATGTGCCAAATATTATGCTAAGTGGTTTACAAATATTATCTCATTTTATCCTCACAGCAACCCTGGGAGATGGGTGCCATTATTATGCCCATTGCATCGCTGACGAAAATGAGGCAGTCAGAAATTAAGTGATTTGCCCAGGGTCACAGAGCTGTTAAGTATCTGAGGTCACATTTGAACTCAGGTCTTCCTGACTCCAACCACAGTCCTCTCTATCCACTGTAACACCTAGAGTAGTTTTTTACCTAATTATTGCAGCAGGTTGTCTACACTTCTGCTAATACTTTGCCCCATGCTTAATGAGCCCTGGGCTCATTCTTCTCTGCTCTAAAGGATCTTTTCAGGTCCTGAGTCAGGGTACTTCTAGATGCTGGTGCTAAAAGTCGTAAAAAAGTCTGTCAGGCTTCCAGGTATTCTCATCTACACCACAAAGTAGTGGAGTTGTCCCAGCTGACACTAGAGTCCTATAACTCCTTGACTGCAAACTCATCTTGTCTATAAATCCCTAACTGAGGAGATTGTGGGATCTGGGAGTAGGGACCAGAGCTATCGTGGGTTTCCCAAAGATGCGACTGTTAAGATATGAATTGGATCCACAGAGTGTGCTTTAGCTGGAAGGCCACCAAACTGTCTATTTGTACTTCAGAAAGGGGCCCAATATTCTAGTTGTCTGCTCTGGAGTTTCTTGGCTGACAGCCAAGCCCAGCTGCCAATTTATAAGGGTTCAAAAGGGCTCCTGTGGGAATTACCAGGTCTTTTATGTTGGTCTTGGTGTTTTCTAGGTTGGTTTGCAATCCTTATATGGCTTCCAACTATCTCAGTTTGTAATTTACTGCTGAACAGTGTTTGGAGTTTTAAGGGATGAGGAAAATTCAGAATAGAAATCATAGTTTTTGGGAGACAAACAACAACTGTGTGCTCTGAGTAGAAATGTGAATGAAAATTTTGAGACAATTTAGGTGTGGCTATTATTGTATACCAATTATCTTGATTTTGATTAAGCTATAGAAATACACCTTCACTATATGGTTGATTCTATCTGGCTAACTGTCTGGTGGAAAGATGGAACTTTTCATGTAGTCCAGAGAAAAACACTGGCCAAAAATTAGAAATTAATTCTGGTCTGTAGTTGGAGGAGAGGTAGAGGGGACAGAGAACTAGCCTCTTGAACCAAGAAGATCTGGATTAAAATCTAGCCTCTGACCCATCTTGGGTGTGTGACCCTGGGCAAGTCACAAACTCTCAATGCTTTAGGCAACTCTTGAAGACTACAAATTGCAAAGAAAAGTGCCAATCTGTTTTGGTAGAGGGTGTTTTCTCATCCAGGGAGGACCCTATCCCATTGAAATCATAGCCCTAATCTCAATTCACATCCTTTAGCTGTAGATAAGGTGGGTGGGCAGCAATCACTAAGTGTGTTTTGGAGGAATGGTTATGCTGCCTTTCTGGCTGTAGGGTTTCTGTTATAGAGCAGGAAATATGTCCTTTTAATTAAACTATCTCCACTCTGATAGTGTCCTGAACTGGGAGGAAAGTAGATCACAATAAAGTCTGAGGCTTTCAAAATCTCACTCTTCTAGTGAGATAGGGGCAATCCAGAGCTGCCTACCAGGTTTAGTGATGGGGCCTTTGACCTGGGTATAGGCTGCATGTGGTTAGGAATATGTATTATTCTCAATCTGAGAACATGCAAATCCCCACTAACAATGCCATAGTGCTTTTGGATGACTGTATATCTTGTTGGACTATAAAAACAGAGCCCTAGTATTTCTATTTGCCCCTTTCTGAGAAGGACATACATGCAGAAAAATGTTTATAGGAGATCAATTTCCTGTCCTTTTATAGAATGGTGGGTATTCTTATAGGGCTGTCAAGTAAGTCTGGATAGAGGTGTCCTGATCATCCATTATTTCAAGCCAAAATTAGCACAAGCAGCAGAGAATCATTCCATACTTTGTTGCATCTCAGCTTCAGAGGCTACATTGAGTGCTAATCATCCACAAACAGAAAATCATGCACCAACACTCTCTCTACTTTGGTCTTGGCTTGTAGCCTTTTCAAGCTGGAGAATTTACTGTCAGTGTGGTAGCTGATTTTGATGCCGTGTTTGTCCTCATTGAAAGCATTTGACAACATGGCTGAAAACAAGGTACCCTCACCTCCTGACCAGGCTCCTATAACTCCACATGTTCATACTCGCCCTGGGGCAGGTCTCCTGGGGCCTCACAGGACAAAGCATCACCATTTGCTATTAGGTTGACTCTCAAAGGAGAAATAAAACAACCTAATTTCATGTCTCCTTCAAAATACCTCTCTTCAACCAATAATATCCGTTCTTTCTTCCATCCTTTTATACTAGATCCATCCCTGTCATTGTGAATCCTTTTTTTTTTTTTTGAATGCAACGTATTGGCTTTATTATATACTTTTTTAAAAAAAGAAGTAGTATGAAATGGAGATTTATGATTTCATATACAATCTTCTTTTTGCGTTTCTCTGTGTACATGGTAATACTGTTTTTGGTGTTTAAGTTGAGGTTTAAAAAATTAAAATAAAATGCAACAGGCCCTCGTGAACCATAAAAATCCAATCAAAACTATTTTAATAATTAAAGTTGAAAAGTATATAATGTAAGAATTTTTTTAAAAGGGTAAAAATACATCTCCCATTCCACAGTCACTAAGTTAAGAACTGAAAGTTTTGACTGGCAGGCAGTTGGGGTTTAGGAAAAGTCTCCCTTCTTTTCTTTTTTTTTGGAATTATTTTTTTTATTTAATATATTTAGTTTTCATCATTGATTTTCTTAAGAGTTTGAATTACAAATTTTCTCCCCATTTCTACCCTCCCCCCACTCCAAGATGGCGTATATTCTGGTTGCCCCGTTCCCCAGTCAGCCCTCCCCTCTGTCACCCCACTCCCCTTCCATCCCCTTTTCCCTTTCTTTCTTGTAGGGCAAGATAAATTTCTATGCCCCATTGCCTGTGTATCTTATTTTCTAGTTGCAAAAACTTTTTTTTTTGTTTTTGAACATCTGTTTTTAAAACTTTGAGTTCCAAATTCTCTCCCCTCTTCCCCTCCCAACCACCCTCCCTAAGAAGTCAAGCAATTCAACATAGGCCACGTGCGTGTCATTATGTATAACCCTTCCACAATACTCATGTTGTGAAAGACTCACTATATTTTGCTCCTTCCTAACCTATTCCCCTTTATTGAATTTTCTCCCTTGACCCTGTCCCCTTTCAAAAGTGTTTGTTTTTGATTACCTCCACCCCCATCTGCCCTCCCTTCTATCATCCCCCCCTTTTTTATCTTCTTCTTCCTCCTTTTTTCCTGTGGGGTAAGTTACCCAATTGAGTATGTATGGTTTTCCCTCTTCAGGTCAAATCTGATGAGAGCAAGATTCACTCATTCCCCCTCACCTGACTTCTCTTCCCTTCCTACAGAACTGCTTTTTCTTGCCACTTTTATGCAAGATAATTTACCCTATTCTATCTCTCCCTATCTCCCTCTCTCAATATATTCCTCTCTCATCCCTTAATTTGATTTTATTTCTTTTAGATATCTTCCCTTCATCTTCAACTCACCCTGTGCCTGCTCTCTCTATCTCTCTCTCTCTCTCTCTGTATATATATATACATATATATATATACACATATATATATACATACATACACACTCACATATACATATGTATACATAAACATATATATATATATATATATATATATATATATATATATATATATATATATATATATATATATATGTATGAATATTCCCTTCAGCTACCCTAATACTGAGGTCTCATGAATCATACACATCATCTTTCCATGTAGGAATGTAAACAAAACAGTTCAACTTTAGTAAGTCCCTTGCAATTTCTTTTTCTTGATTACCTTTTGATGCTTCTCTTGATTCTTGTGTTTGAAAGTCAAATTTTCTATTCAGCTCTGGTCTTTTCACTGAGAAAGCTTGAAAGTCCTCTATTTTATTGAAAATCTATATTTTGCCTTGGGGCATGATACTCAGTTTTGCTGGGTAGGTGATTCTTGGTTTTAATCCTAGCTCCACTGACCTCCAGAATATAGTATTCCAATGTAGAAGCTGCTAGATCTTAGGTTATTCTGATTGTGTTTCCACAATACTCAAATTGTTTCTTTCTGGCTGCTTGCAGTATTTTCTCCTTGATCTGGGAGCTCTGGAATTTGGCAACAATATTCCTAGGAGATTTCTTTTTGGGATCCATTTGAGGAGGCGATCGGTGGATTCTTTCAATTACTATTTTGCCCTGTGGCTCTAGAATATCAGGGCAGTCCTCCTTGAAAATTTCTTGAAAGATGATATCTAGGCTCTTTTTTTGATCATGGCTTTCAGGTAGTCCAATAATTTTTAAATTGTCTCTCCTGGATCTATTTTCCAGGTCAGTGGTTTTTCCAATGAGATATTTTACATTGTCTTCCACTTTTTCATTCATTTGGTTCTGTTTTATAATATCTTGATTTCTCATAAAATCACTAGCTTCCACTTGCTCCAATCTAATTTTTAAGGTGGTATTTTCTTCAGTGGTCTTTTGGACCTCCTTTTCCATTTGGCTAATTCTGCCTTTCAAGGCATTCTTCTCCTCATTGGCTTTTTGGAGCTCTTTTGCCATTTGAGTTAGTCTGTTTTTTAAGGTGTTGTTTTCTTCAGTGTATTTTTCAGTATTTTTTTGGGTCTCCTTTAGCAAGTCATTGACTTGTTTTTCATGGTTTTCTCACATCCTTCTCATTTCTCTTCCCAATTTTTCCTCTACTTCTCTAACTTGCTTTTCCAATCCTTTTTGAGCTCTTCCATGGCCTGGGACCAGTTCATGTTTTTCTTGGAGGCTTTTGTTATAGGCTCTTTGCCTCCGTTGACTTCTTCTGGCTGTATGTTTTGGTCTTGTTTGTCACCAAAGTAAGATTCCAAAGTCTGAGACTGAATCTGGGCGCGTTTTCACTGCCTGGCTGAATTCCCAACCAACTAACTTGACCTTTGAGTTTTTCAGTGGAGTATGACTGCTTGTAGACTAAAGAGTTCTATGTTCCAAGCTTGGGGGGATGTGCCAGCTCTGCCACACCAGCACTGCTCCTTCCCCAAGAACCCCCAACCCGGACTGGACTTAGATCTTCAGCAGGCTGTTGCACTCCTGCTCTGATCCTCCCCTTAATTCCTCCCACCACGTGGGCCTGGGGCCGGAAGCAACTGCAGCTGTAGTTCTGTAGCTGCCCCACCTCTGCTGCCCCTGGGGCGGTGGCCAAATCTCGAACTCCTTCTTAAATTCTGTCCCCAGCAGCTTTTCCCACTAACCTTCTCTGTTGTCTTTGGTGTTTGTGGGTTGAGAAGTCTGGTAACTGCTGCAGCTCACTGATTCAGGGTGCTAGGGCACGCTCCGCCCGGCTCCTGGTCTGGTTGGTCCGCACCGCCCATGCTGGGCTCTGCATCACTCCGCTCCCAGCTCCATGGGGGGTAGACCTCACCCAGAGACCACCCGGGCTGTCCTGGGCTGGAGTTCTGCTTCCCTCTGCTCTTTTGTGGGTTCTGCCGTCATTCTGAATCCTAAGCTGCTAAGGTACAAACTTCATTCTCCAGCCCCAATTCATTGCCTCTTCATGTCTATCCACTTCAACCTTACCCACCACCCCCACCCCGCCCCCCGACAAGATCCCACTCTGGATCTGCCTACACCTTTCACTGTATTCTGTGGAATGCCAATTCCGTAATGAACTCAGTTCCTCCCACCTTGGACTTCTTCCTTTTTCACTTCTTCCATTTTCTTGTACTCACTGAAATCCAGCTTTATCCCAATGATACCATCTCCCTCCTCTCACTACTGGCTACCCTTTCTCTCCTACCCACTGGCTCACTGGTCACTGTGAAGGGAGTTGGAACACTCCTTGCTGTACAGTGTCACATATTCTCCTGCCACTAAGCCACTCTTAGGTCCCCTAAGTCACCTCTGAAGTGTATACTATACACATTTGTCACTTTATCCAAATCCAAACGCCAGGCCATTTCCCATCTTTCCTCCATGACTTCAGTGTTTGGCTTAAAGTCTTTTTCTCCTCTCCATCTCCTACTTTCATACTAGGGATGTCAACATACATATTAGTGCTCCCTCAAATATCCCAACTTCCCAGTTCCCTGATTTATTCAATTTCCATGATCCACTCCTCCACTCTACCTCTGCTATGCCAGAGATGTTCATCTTTTATCTTGCCATCACCTACAGGTATTCCATGTTCCATGTTCACGAATCCTGAAATTCCTTTATCTGATCATAATCTTTTATCATTCCTTCTTTACATATGTCTTATGATCCATTCCTCTGTTCTTTGTACTCATCATGACCTTCATTTCCTCTACCCCTCAGTTCTTTTCCCAGACCATCACTTTTGTGTTGGTTACATTCTGTCTATCTCAACCCTTTCGAAAACTAATGTAATTTTATCCTATCCTCCACTTTTAAATCTTTTGCCCCTTTTGTCCTATAGCCAATCACACCTTGCCAACTCCCAGTTCTGGGTTATGCTTATCATTTGCCTCCTTTGCTCTTACTCAGATGCTGCTAAACAGAACTAGAGAGAATAAGGAAAACTGGCTGATTGTGTCCACTATAAATTTTTATAATCTAATCTTAACCATATCAAGGCAAGCATTTTATTGATCTCTAGATGATTCATTCAACTGAAACTGCTCTCTCCAAAGTTACAAATGATCTGCTAACTGCCTTTTCTTAATCTTCATTCTTCTTGATCTTTCTTTGGCATTTGGCATTGCTGATCACCTCCATTTGGAAGTCTCTTCTCACTAGGTTTTTGGCAACGTTGCTCGTTCCTAGTTTTTCTATCTGTTTGATCATTCCTTCTCAGTCTCCTTTGTTGGTTCCTTACTCATGTCATGGCCACTCATTGTTGGTATCCCTTGAGGTCCTGTCCTGGGCCTCTCTCCTTGATCTCTATTATTTCACTTGGTGACTTTATTAGCTTTCATGGATTCAAATATCATTTCTATACAGGAGATCCTCAGACCTATATACCCAGTCCTGTTCTCTCTTCTGAGCTCCAGTCTTATCATCAATTGCCTTTTTGATACTTCTGACTGGATGACCTGCAGACACCTTAAACTTCACATGTCCAAAACAGAACTCATTATCTTTTTTTTCTAACCCTCTCTTCTTCTAAACTTCTGTGTTACTGTGAAGGGCACCATCCTCCTCCTCACATCCACTCAGGCTCACAACCTTGGTGTCATCTTTAATTACTCACTCCTTACACATATCCAAGCCATTACCAAATCGTATTACTTTAATCTTCACCTTCATTTAGTAACCAGTCCCCTGGAGGGGGTGGTACAGAACCCTAGAATGGGAGCCCCAAAGATAAGTGGATTAACTTTCTCAGAGACTGGGGGAATAGACTCAGGAGGTCCACAGTGTGAAAATCTTGGTGCATTGTGGAGTGTGTGGACTAGTCCAGGTGGAAAGTAGAGTGGCAGCGGCGGTGGAAGTGGCAGATTAAGGGCAAGATGGCCTACAGCTGGGTGACTGGATGTGTGGATACTTGCTGCTTCAAGATGGTAAATAGCAGCCCTGTGCTCCTAAATGTAGTAACAGAAGCAGGAGATGTTCTACCGTACATTCTTAATAACCGTTAGGCCCTATAGAATCAACCATTACTTCTCTTGCATCACTAAGAGCCAAGGACAACTGGTGAGGTATAGGATTGGGGTTTCCTGGTGACTATCTACTTGAGCCTGCTGGAGATGATAGAGAGGCACTGGAGTTGATTGATTGAGGGAGAGGGGGATGGTATGACATGATCTGTGTTTTATGAAGATCACTTTGGCAACTGAGTGGGGGATAGACAGGAGTGGGGAGGGACTTTAGGTGGGAGACTGACCAGCAGGCCATTGCAGTGTTTCAGGTGTGAAGTGACCAGAGCGGTGGTAGTTTCAGAGGACAGAAATGGGCATATAGGAGAGATATTACAAAAGTAGAAATGACAGGATATGGCATTTATTTGAATATGGGAGAGGGGTGAGAGAGTTGAGTTGAGGATGACTCCTAGGTTTTAAGCTTAAATAACTGTGGGGGATGGTGGTACAAAGGAAAAAATATAAATTGCCAAGATCATTGAAGTAGGAGGCACATTTTAAAAAAATCTCTACATCACTTTACTAAATACTTATTAAGCTTCTACAGAGAATAAAACACTTTGCTCAACTGCTGAGGACATAGTCATGTACATTACATGGTCTCTATTCGCAAGAAGTCTAATGAGAGAGGGGAGATATGACATATACATGAAAAAAATATGATATAAGACAGATTTTAATAGAGGCAAAGGAGAGATCCAGACAAAAAGATTTAGGAAAACTTTCAGCTAAGGGAAGGGAATCAGTGAAAGCTTGATGAAAAAGGCATCACCTTGCCTGGAGTTCACTAGGTGAAGATAGATTGAGTTCTAGACATGGCAAAGGATGAAGGGGATACCCTTAACTGAATGGTGTAACCACTGTCAAGTAAGACTTGGACCACCCACCTGAAAGGAGGCCTAAATCACGAAAAACCCTGGACATTGCATTTCTTCTCTGAGACAAAAGGAAGCTAATTAGAGATCAGAATTGAAAGGTAGGGTCTTCCCCCATAGGTGTTTTTAGTTTTATCTTTTTTTTTGGAGGTGGTCTTTATCCTTCTTTTCTCATGGATTGTTAGCAACGGAAATCAAAGAGTGCAGGATGAGACCAGGGACTGGCTGGTAGCTGGACTGTAAAGTGTATTCAGTTGTTTTCAGTCATGTCTGACTCTTTGTGACCGTATTTGGGGTTTTTTGTTTCAAAGATGCTGGAATGGTTTGCCATTTCTTTTTCCAGCTCATTTTATAGATGAGAAAACTGAGGCAAACAGGGTTAAGTGACTAGCATCACACAGCTAGTAAGGGTCTGAGGCCAGATTTGAACTCAGGAAAATGAGTCTTCCTGACCTCAGGTTCAGCAGTCTATCCACTGTGCCACTTAGATGCCTTGGTCTATAAAGTACATAAAATCATAAAATGATGTTTGGAAAGATAGGTTGGAGTTGATATTATGGAAATTCTGTGTGCCAACTAAGGGGTTTGTACTTTGTCCTACAAGCAAAAATGAGTCATTGTACATTTATGAGCAGGGTAATGACACCATCAGACTAAATTTGGTGGGAGGAAAAATCTCTTTCTAAAATATGTGGGGTGTCCTAAAAGTCTTAGTGAGACACCCTGTTTAAATTTTGGACCTTCATGTGGTTAGCAAGATTATTTGCAAAGACTTCTGATAACCTTTGTCCTATACATCATTGGATTAAATAACCTCTAAGAGCCCTTCTAGTTCATACATTCTATGATTCCACAGTGCAATGGAAATAAGTCCTGTGGAAGTGTAAATCCTTCATTGACATAATGAACATAGACCATACACTTAAAAGTACTGTTAAGTGGTCATTTCAAGTTGAGTTTTATAGTTATTTTAGTTGGAAAATTCATAAAGCAAGTCTATTAAGAAAAAGGTGAAGCACAGAGCATAATTAAATTAGTAAAAATGATAAAAGAACCTATAATGAACATAAAGCTTTTCACTTCTACTGTAATGAAATTGTTCTAATTGATTTAAAAAGAAGTTTTGATTATGTTTCCTGGTCAGATATCATTAGCATATAATAGAGGTATCATGTGGCATACATCTGTGTAAAAATTACTGTGGGCTTTGGGGTTCCCTAGCTGGGACTAATACATAGGTGATCTAATTAGTCTTCTATTGTTCTTTTAAATCTTGTACAGCAAGGCCAAAGAGATATTCTTATTTAGAATGGTGGTGTAAGTATTTGATTTCCTCCATTAGTCCTATTTCATGCAAGGTAGATTTTTGAATATAACGTTTTAAAATCAGGCATTTGTTGATAGAGGCAATTAGCGGGGCTATATGTTTTCATGGTAACTTGTAATATAGAGATTATATCTGAGAATTTTAACCATTCTCTAGCACAACCTCACCTTTTCCCCTTTGTTGATCTTTAAAACGCAGGGGAAAAAATATCCATAGCAATTCTGATGGTGCTGGCTGACTCCACTTGGACTGTGGTAATTTTAAAGATAACTTTAGTCAGCTGGAAAGCATATGTTAAAAGGGAACAGCTCAACTGAAACAAATTCCTCTTGCTTTTGTCTCCAAGTGAACTGCACTTTAAAAGGACACTGAGAGTGTGGGTGGCATGTGCATTGCCTGAGAGGATATAGCATAAGACTGGATGGAATCTGTTGAGTAACAAGTTCACTGCTGAGCAAATATTCAGAATTATGAAGAGTCTGTTAAAGAAAAAAATTTAAAGCAACAAAACAAGTCTCTTGGTTGTTTTTTTTTAAGGCTCTCTATAGATATTTAAATTTTTTATGTGAGTTTTCTTGTAGCTTTCCTAAGAGCTGATGTTAGAAGGTGAATGTTGCTGCCTGAAAGAATTTATGATTGCTCAGGTGTGTGAAATGAAGTAAAGCTTGAGCATGTGGGTGAAAAAAAAGCCAACCCTAACTTTAATAAATGAGGTTATTCATTTTTTGCCTCTTTCAGGCCTTGATTAGAGCAAGAGAACCCTATAGTGCTTGCCTTGAATGTACTGAAACATTTATTTGGAGAGCCCTCTGCCCACGCCTCCTCTTCTTAGCTTGAAAGATTTTTTTTCCCCAAAAAAGTTATGGCAAGTCACTGCTTTCAATTTGCTAAGCAATGTTTTCAGGCAACTGATATCTCCAAATATCTGTACATAATGCTAGCTTTCAGTAAAGGTCACACATACAGTCATATGACTGTACAGTCATAGAGAAAACTATAAAAAGGGCAATCTCCTTTTTTGTATTCCTGATTTCCATGTTGATATAACTTTCAGAATAACCTGGTATTCATTTTCCTTTTGTAGCAGGGGTTGGATTGACATACAATCCTGGAAGATGTTTTAAAAAATACTTTTTGCTGATATTAAGCAACCATGGTACTGAGCAAACATAAATGCAACTATAATCTAATGTAATTGGGAAAATACTCTAGAAATTCCCACTTCCCCACTGTTCCCTACAATACTTGTCTCTAAGATAGTTTCTTTATCTTTTTAATTCTACTTTGAGTTTTCTTTAGATAGCTATAGAGCTCAATGGAGAGAACACTGTACTTAGAGTCAGGAAGATCTGAGCTGAAATACAGCATCAGGTAATTACTAGTTGTATTGCCCTAGACAAGTCACTTAATCTGTGCCTGGCTCAATTCCCTTAACTATACAATACGGATAATGTTAGCACTTATCTTCCAGGGTCGTTGTCAGGATCAAATGACATAATATTTGTAAAGCACTTAGCACAGTGCCTGGCACATAGTAGGTGGTTAATAAATGTTTATTCCCTATTTGCCTCTCCTCTTCTGACTCAGAAAATGGTCATGGACTGGTCACTCAGAAAAACAAAAGAAAATGAAATATCCTAGGACACAGAGCTAGAAGACACTTTTGAAATCCTCCTGACCAGAGAGACCAGAGGTGTCAAACATTGGGCCCCAGGCTGCACATAGCCTACAAGGTGCCTCTGCAAATTTTAAAATATAACTGAGAAATGTATAACAAAAATAAACATACAATAAAACAAAGATAATGTTAACATGTGGTTTTCCAAGTCAATATGTGCCGGTAGGGATGCTAAGGTGTGATTTAATGGCCCTGTTTCTATTTGAATTTGACACCCTGCTCTAGGTGGGATTTTAGCTAAGACTTGAATGAAAACAGGAAAGTCAGGAGGCAGAGATGAGAAATATGAGAATTTCAGGCATGGGGGACAGATTCAAACTCAGGCTCCTGGTTATAAATTCAAGTCTTTTTCCATTATATGCTAAGTGTATTTCTTATAGTTCCCTTTTCCTTAAAGTTAGCAGGATTATATGCCTCCCAGTGTTAGAAGTGAAGAGAGCTATTCTTTTAGGAGCTTTAAATTAAGTTCCCTACATCTGAACATGTAAAAATTATGGGATAATTTGTGGAAAATATAATTATGGAATGACTCTACTTTTCCTTTTATGCTCTATGATTATTTTTTGTTGTCTTCCTTTTATTTCTTTGTCTACTCCCCTTACCCTTTTTTGTTATCACATTAGTTGATTCCTTTGCTTGAAGAATACCCCAAACTTGAGGTCACAGATCTTTCTAGATACAAGGATATCCCCATGCTTAACTTGGCTTGAGAGGTGGGAAACAAATAGGAAACAGGTATTTTTTTCCTTTAGAGAGTCATACTACCTTAACAACTAGGACAGAAATTAAGACAAAACACAGAGAATTTTTTTTTCTTTCACAGATTTAGAATTGGAAAGGACCTTAGAACTTGCACACCATCGTTTTACAGATGCAGCAATTGAAGCCAAGAGGTTAAGTGATTGCCTAAGAGCAATCAGTGGATCAATACACATTTATTAAGCCCCTACTATGTGCCAGGCTCTATGCGAAACACTGAGGATACAAAATGAAGCAAAGGAGAAATTACACAAAGCTAGGACTGGAACTCATGTCTGTGGACTCCAAGTTCAGCATTCTTTCCATCGTATCCTGATGCTTCTTTTCATGCAAGGAAAACTGTCATTCCCTCATAGTATAACTCGAGGTTTAAAATTGTTGTAGGTATATCTGATCATATTATGGAATTCTATGTGTCTATAAAAAGAGAATTTATGTGGATCTACAGAAATAATTTTTTTGTCATTATTGGAGGAACAATCCAAATCACTACAAGCACTTGGTTGGTTGACACTGTATTCTTCACATTGTACCTATTACAATTAAGGACACCTGTTAATTGACTATTAATTTGTGAGTAATTAACCTAGAAAACCGCTAGATGTTATTGCAGGCTGAATATTTTCATAGTTATGGATTTTAGTTTATGTTACTATATTACTATATTCTGTTACTATAAACTGTAGAGCTCCCCCAAAATAATAAGAAAAAATGTGCTTACTTGAAAACTTTTTTCATGCACCATTGAATGACAAATCCCACTTATCAGTTTGTCCCCGATCCTCTTCATTAGGAGGCCTTATCTGATCAGAACAGAGAAATCCACTAAAGGTTATCACGTCACAAGTAAATAGACAAACTTGAAACTCCCCCCGTGAAACTAACCTTTCTTAATTTGGCCAATGAAATTAAAAATATCAGTTCATGAGATAAGTTCATGTGTGTATTCTATTAAGGAAATGTGTAATTGAAAAGTGAGGTGGACCAATAATGGAGGGAGAGGGTGAGAGAGAGAGAGAGAGAGAGAGAGAGAGAGAGAAATGGACTGCCTGAGTACCATAAATATTCTAAAAAGAACAGGAAGTCTTCTCGTTCATTGAATAGACCCCCTTTGGAGGATCAATAGGAGAACACGGATGAGAATCTCATAGGAAAATTGAGGTATGGATAGGAAGTGATGTGTGCTTACAGTGAAACCATAGGTGCTTTGAAATATGGGGATGATAATACCTGCCCTGCTTGTCCTGTGAGATTGTTGTAGGAAAAAAAAAAACATTTGCTAATTATACATTCATTGCCACCATTGATTTTTCATATACGTGACTATTTTAAAAATATACTATGATCACATATCCATTAAAATATTAGAGTATATCCAAGATGAAACCTCACATTTCATTTTGGACTTACATCCCAGCCTAACTGAGGAAACTGTGAAATCAGGGTTGAACTGAGATGAGATCAATTTCCTCATCTACAAAAGAAGGCATTTGGTCTGGGTGATCTCTAAGGTTCCTTCCATTGACCTTATGAATCAAACTAAACACCTCAAACCCTCCTCAGTATCATTCTTTCCATTGACCTTATGAATCAAACTAAACACCTCAAACCCTCCTCAGTATCATTCTTTATTCTCTTCTCCTTCCATCCAGCCTTTGAGGAAATGATTGCCCTTCCTGCTAAAGCTAATCCTTCTCCTTATGCCCTTGATTCTATTCCATCCTATCTCCTCCAGTAGTTTTCCTCTTCAATCATCTCTTCTCTTTCTAATCATCCAGCTCTCTTTATTCACTTATTCACTCCCTCTTTCCCTGTTGTCTACAAACATAACTCAGAGTCAGTTCTTAGCCTTAAAGAAACAACAAAAGCACATTGCTTGCCCTTGTCATCCACCGAAGCTGTCAGTCTGTCTCTCTTTCCTTTCACAACCAAATCTGTGAAAAAGCTATTTCTATTTTTTTTCTTCTTCTTCTTCTTCTTCTTCTTCTTCTTCTTCTTCTTCTTCTTCTTCTTCTTCTTCTTCTTCTTCTTCCTCTTCTTCTTCTTCCTCTTCTTCTTCCTCTTCTTCTTCCTCTTCTTCTTCCTCCTCCTCTTCCTCCTCCTCTTCTTCCTCCTCCTCCTCCTCCTCCTCTTCCTCCTTCTCCTCACAAATGCCTTAATGCCTGCAAATCTGACTTCTTCCTCCAGCACTTGACTGGGACTATTGTTTCCAATGCCATGGCATCATTTTTCTTGAACTTTCTGCAGCATTTGACACTATTGATCATCACTTCCTCCTGGATGCTTTTTTTGACACTACTTTCTTTTTCTCCTTTCAGTCATGTGATCTCACCTTCTGAAGGAGGCCTCTTCTGGCTCCCCCTTCCCACCTCCCCACTGCTAGTGCTTTCTCTTCGCCTTCTGTTTACAATTTATATAACATTTATGTACAATTTTTGCACATTGTCTTCCCCACCATGAAAGCAGGGACCATGTTTTTACCTTTTTTTTGTATCCCCAGTGCTTAGCACAGTGCCAGACAGAGTAAGTGCTTAATAAATGCTTGTTGACTGACCGATCGCTACTTCTCGGTTTTTCTTATTGGATCATCAACCATATATAGGTGTACCAGAAGACCCACAGGCCTTCTTCTTTTTTCTCTCTATACTATTTCTGTTGATGAGTTCATCAACTCCTATGGGCTTAATTTTCATTTCCATGTAGATGATTCCCACATCTACTTATCCAGTTCTCATATCTTTCCTAAGCTCCACTAATTGTGCCATCAACTACTGATTCATATCGGACATCTATCTGAATATCTTATAGACATATCAAAATCAACATGTTCCAAACACAGATTTTGGACAACTACATGGATGAAAATTGCAGAATTTATCTTTAAACTTACCCCTTTTCCTAAGGTCCCTATTTCTCTTGAGGGCATCACTGGCCTTCCGGGTTTATAATCACAGAATTATCCTTCCCCCTTCCCCCCAACATATCTATCCATTACCAGATCTTGTTTATTTAACTACGACAATATTTCTCACATATGTCCTTTTCCCAACACTGTCATGGCCACCCTAGTTTAGGACATAATTGCTCTTAAAGTGAACTTTGGTAATTGCCTTCTAATTCTTTCCCTTTGAGTCCATCCTCCACTTATTTACCACAAGTGACATTCCCAAAATAAATGGTTGTAATGTTAATGTAATAGGGAGATCTTCCCCATCCTTTAATAGGCCTATGTGACCTGCCTTGAGCTCTGGCCCAGCTCACAGCTGTGATATCTTGAGTCATCTACAGCCCATAGGGGGAGGGAAGCTTGCTTAGGGGAGGCTTGCTGGTAAGAAGGCTTTCACACCTTTTGGTACTAAGTTGATTAGGCACTGAGTCACAGGGGTTGTGATGCCTTCTGGCTCTGAGAAGTGTATATATACCCTGAGTTGCTATTTTGCTTTGGGGATTCACTTGTGAGAAGGACCTTGGGATTCCCTGGTCGAGACTCTGAGTGGCCATATGTTCAGAGCCCCAACTGCTCAGATGTAAAAGCTCTCTCCATCCAGTGTATGTAAAGCATATAGCAATATTGTTTTGCTTCAGGCAGTCAGAGCCCTGTCTGTTGGTCTTTCTAATAACTCTGCTTGTATTTTCTCTAATGTTCAGGGGGCTTTTTCCCTGAACTAGTGAATGTAATTAAAAAAGATCGTTGGCCTCTTTAAAGTTGCTGTCCTTTAAAAGCAGATCAAAGAACATGCTAGCATCCTGGGTATGGTAGGTATCTCCGGATGCTAGCATGTTCTTTGATCTGCTTTTAAAATTTGATTTGCTGTTAAATTGCTATTAAAATTTGATCTGCTGTTAAAGTGGTCTGCCATATTACCCATGTTTAAGAAAGAGTAACAACAACAAAACTCCAGTAGCTCCCTATTGTCTCTAGAATAAAATATTAACAATAAAATACAAAAAGACCTAATGCCCCTCTGCCCTGAAGCTGATGACTGACATTCCTATTCTCTGACCCAGACCCCATCCCCAACCTTTCTACCATTATTCTTCATCCTTTTCTCCTCCTGGATGAACACTGAACTCACCCCAACCCCATTGGAGGGAACCCTAAATCCCCTCTCCTCTGTGATTCTTATAATCGCTCTACCCTTCCCAAAGGTGAGGGATAGAATTGTGGAATAGACTCTCCATATACTGTAAAGACTTCTGCCATCTTCCTTGGAGGTACACTCTTAAAACCTCCATGTATTCCATTTATTTCCATCTATCCTACAGTTGAATTCTCATACTTGTATTGTTTTCTTCATTTACAACAGGAACTCCTTAAGAATAGGGAATGTCTTCTTTTCTTTTCAGTCCCCAGCACTTAGCACACTTTGCACATAGTAAGTGTTTAATACATGTTTTTTCATTCATTCATTGGCATTCAATGCTCCTCACTTTTTGGTTCTAGATTATTTTTCACCTTTTTCACACTGCTTCTTTCTCACATACTCTACACTCCATCTGAACCAGTCTGCCTACTATGTAAGACATTTAATGTCTTGCCTTTGTGATTTTATATAGGCTTTCCAAAATGCCTTGAATGTTCTCCCTCCTCACCCTTTCCTGTAGGAAACCCTTGCTCCATTTAATGCTCAAGTCAAGTGCTTTGATATAAAGTATTTCAGGATTTGTCCAATTGTTATCACTTGCCCATACTAAAATTACTTTAAATATATTTATTATTAATTTATCAGCTCAAATGTTTCTGCTTCGTCAGTATAATGTAAGCTTTTTGGGGGCAGGAGCTGTTTAATTTTTTTTGTCTTTTTATTCCTACTACCTCGCATAGTATCTGGATATTTTAACATATCACATATTAATATTAAATTTTGCACATAACAAATACCAGTTGGATTGAATTAATTTGAAGATCATTAGTTCTAAATGCCTTTCTGAGTGATTATAATTGGGAGCAAAGAAGAACTGGGATGAAAAAAAGATAGAGAAAGGTCGAAACAGACACATAACCCTATAGTATATACCACTAAAGAAATTATTTTGGCTAATAAGAAACTTTACAATCCTATTAAACTTGACCTGCTTATTAGTAAAATAAATAAGTAAAAATAAATAAATAATGAATAAAAACATCTAGAGAGTAACTTCTAATTTAATGTAATATGGCAAAGGAAATTACTTTGAAGACTTCTTTCTTCACAAAGAGGGGTTTATATATCAACAGAGACAATTTCTATTTGGATTTTGAGCGGTCACCATGTTCTTAAGGTTTTCAGCTTTTGCACTCTGGTTTCTGGAGCAGTTATTTGTTTCAAAATAGTGAGTAGGAAAAAGAATAACATCATATCCCCACTGGTATTCTGCCCTTGTTTCTAGCCTAGTTCCTTAACACCCTGTTCTACTTTGAGCCCTCTGTAGGCTCTTTGGAAACTTCTCCCCCGACCCTCAACAGTATATACATAGAGATTCTATTCAGCCTTGATTTGTTCTTATTTTAAAAGAGGGTGTTTTCAGTTTGGAGCTGTTCAATTATGTCACAGATGGGGAAGTCTCCCATAGGACAAGGAGCTAAAAAAAAATCACCAGGATATTAAATTTTTTTTAACACTCTTAAAACAAAGAAAAAAAAAGAATAGGATTCTTTTTCAATTAAAGTCTCTAACTTGGCCTTAGGATTTTAAAACAGTCATTCTCCAAAGATCTTATCATCCCAAGAGTGGGAGTGGCAAATTTAAGCTGCAAATCTCTCCAGAATTGAGACTCTTGCCCTAATTGGTGCTATTGAATAATAAAAAGTTAGTAAAACATATGTGACTTGACTAAAAAAACCTGAGTTCTGTCAAGGAAGTTTAGAGGTGCACATTAATCTCTCTATTCTTTACTTGTCATGGGTGGTTTGATTAAACCTGAATTTCAGGGCCCACTTGTATAGTTTGTGATGTAGAAACTTCTGAGTGATCTTTTGAAACTTGGTAGAGTGCTGAATGTATAGGTTTAGAACTACAGAAAATTATGGAAAATTCAAATTAGTATGACAGGCCTTTTATACTAAATAGGGCAAATGTATTTATTTTAAATTATGGGCCTTTTCCTTTGTCTTTATTTTTATAGGTTGTTAGTGTTGACCAACATTTTTTTTTATCATTCTTTCCACATATGCTGAAAAGAGCATTATCTCTTTTCATGTGTGTTGAAAAGAGCATTATCATCATCTGTAAACATTTATTAAACAATTACCCCGTGATAAGCCCCGGAGATAAAAAGAAAGACAAAAACCTAGTCCCAGCCCTCAAGAAGCTCATATTCTCTTGGCAAGACAATATGACAACAATTTTGTACATAAAACAAAGACAGCATAAATGGGAGGTAGCCTTAGAAGGGGGCAACTAGGTGGTGCAGTGGATAGAACGCCAACACTTTCTAAGTTCAAATCTGGCCTCAGAAGCTTAATTAATTGGGTGACCCTGGGCAAGTCACTTAACTCTATTTGCCTCAGTTCTTCATCTGTAAAATGAGCTGGAAAAGGAAATGGCAAACTACTCCAGTATCTTTACCAAGAAAATACTAAATGGGGTCACAAAGACTAGGACATGACTGGAAACCTCTGGAATACACTTTACAATCCAGCTAAATTAAACTACCAGCTCCTCGAATGAGGCCACAAAGAGTCGGACGCGACTGCACTACAACAAATCTCAGAGGGGAGAGGAGGGGGTTGGGGAAGTCAGTCAGTCCAGACTATGTCACCAGCGTTCTGTTTCTTGCTTTAACCACATGTGGACGGACCAGCTCCGGGATGCCTCCCACGCCAGCAGTTCGCCTGTGTGCAGCCGGCCAGCTCCTCTCTTCTGCTGACCAACCCGTCCAGGACCAGCCACCTCCTTTGCCTCCAGCCCCCTGCCTCCGGTGCCAGGAGTTCCACCTCCCTAACGCCCAAACGTCTCCCGGGACAGCTTGCTGTCTACCGCACGACCGGCCGACCTCTCCACCTGCGGGCCTCACGCTCCTACCTGTCGCTGGGTTTCTATTTCGACGAGGACGATGTCACCTCTCCCGGGCTGTGGCGCTTTCTCCGTGACTGGTCCAAGGAAAAGCGCGAAGGCGCCGAGGGCCTTTTGTGGGCTCCTGAAGCCGCTCGGGGGCTGGGTCTTCCGACGTGGGGCGGGCCGCCTGGGTGGCCCGCTGGCTGCCCTGACCCTGCAGAAGGGCCGTCGGGCCCTACTAAAGCTGCTGGCCCAAGGCTCCAGGCAAGACCCTCAACTCTGTGACTTCTGGAGGACCGCTCTCTGAGGGAGGAGGTGGAGCTCCCGAAGCTCCTGGGAGACCACCCTACCCGCCCAAGCCACCAGCAAGTGGGGCCTCGGACCGAGCCCGACCTCAGACTGAAACTGGACTGGAAGACGCCAGGCCTTCCTGCTAACCTGACCTGGGCTCATCCCGATGCTCTCGGCCTGCGCCAACCCTGTAAGTGCTGACAATAAAGCTTTCTTGTAACAACAAGGCAGTCAGTCAAGTAGGTTTAATTAAGCACCTACCGTGTGCCTGTCACTGTGCTGAGCCCTGGCGAGAGTCAAACAAGTAGTCAAAGGCTAACTGCTGCTCTCAAGGAGCTCACAGTCTAATGGGGGGAGGGGCGGGGAACCGAGGAGGGGAGAGACCAACATTCAAACAACTATGTAAAATATAGGTATGAGGTATAGATATAGGAATATATACACATACAATATTATTATTATTAATATACGCTAGTATAGTATATATAGTAATATATTGTATAAACACATAAATACACTATATATTGCATGGTTGTAGTATTAATGAGATCAAAGATAGGACTCAGGGAGGCCTAGGTGGGAAAGCCTGATTATGCCTTTGTTTGTAAATAGCCTAAAACCCTGCTTACCACGTGCTAAGCCAATGTGGGCGTGAAGCCCTAAGGACTCTAAGGGAGTTGCTAAGACTAGAGCCAAAGGTATGTTCACCGCATTCTAGTCGATCATGAGTTCAGCCAATCAGAGACCTGAGTTCTAGCCAATCAGATGCCATCTAGGACCGTATAAAAGGAGAGCCCAGCATTGGAGAGGAGCAGAATTGGAGAGGAAGAAAAGTGAAGAGAAGAAGAGAGTTGAAGAGGAACAGAACTGAGAGGAAGACATTGAAGCAGCAGAGATCCAGAGGGTGCTGAAGAGCAGACATGGAGAGAACCAGTGTCTGCAGAGCTTCAGAAGAGAGTGCTGAGTGGAGAGTTAGGATTGGAGAGTGATTGTTTACAGGAAGGTCCTAGCAGGGGGGAAGGTTACAGGGTGACTTGGTTCCTTGCTATAATACTGTGTTGTAGCTTCCTTGTTACTACATTGAGGTGGGCTTACTGGTTTTGGAGTATAAATAAATGTTACACTTCCTCTGCTTCCTACATAGAGAGTTTTTCATACTTTGAGAGTCTGAGCCATTCAGGCATGTTCATGGTCATCCTCGAGGTCATGAATCTTGCCTTAATGATATAATGGTATTATTATATATTACATATAAATGCATATATGCATATGTACATGTATGTGTGTCCATATATATATATTTACATATAAAATCACATTTATATAGTGCTTACTATGTAGCAAGTACTGTGCTAAGCACTGGAGAGAGTCAAAACAAATAAAAACCAACTCCTGCCCTCAAGGAGCTCATAGTCTAATGGGGGAGACCAACATGCATACAACTAAGTAAAATATGTATACATGTGTAATACATATGTGTGAATAATAATATTGCTACAGCAATAAAGTATAAGCTATGTAACATATACATGCATGGGTTATATATACATACATATATTGCATATAGACATACAAAATCAAATTTATATAGCTCTTACTATTTGCCAGGTATTGTGCTAAAGGCTTTACAATTATTATCTCATTTGAGCCTCACAACAACCCTGGGTTTTGAGAGTATTATTATCCTCATTTTACTGAGGAGGAAACTGAACCAAACTGACATATATGCATGTATGTTTGGAGGTGTATATATGTATATACACATACATGCAGAATGTGCACACATATATCCACTCATTTATTATATATAAAGAGTAGGAAGGAAAGCATTAAGATGAAGAACAGCTGGAAAAAGCTTTTTTTTTTGGAGGGGGGGAAGGCAGGGCAATTGGAGTTAAGTGACTTGCCCAAGGTCACACAGCTAGTAAGTGTGTCAAGTGTCTGAGGCCAGAATTGAACTCAGGTCCTCTTGACTCCAGGGCTGGTGCTCTGCTCACTGGGCCACCTAGTCGCCCCAGAAAAGGCTTCTTGTAGTTGAGGTATGAAGGAAGCCAGGGAAGCTAGGAGTCGGAGTTGAAGAGTGGAAGAATTCCAGTCATGGGGGGTGGGGAAGGGTGGCAGCCAGTAAAAATATCCAGAAGGCAGGATATTTAAGATGAGTCTTGAAGGAAGTCAAGGAGAGGATGAGATGGAGGTGAGGAAGGAGCGCATCACAGGCTCAAGGGGACAGCCTGCAGAAAGGCACAGAGACAGGAGGTAGAGTGTTGTGTATTATGAATAGCAAGAAATCCATTGTGTTTAGTTCATTGAGTTGGGCCATGGAAGTAAAATATAAGACTGAAAAGGTAGGAAGGGGCCAGATTATGAAGGGCTTTTAATGCTAAACAGATTACTTTATTTTTAATCATGGAGATAATGGAGAGCCACTGGAATTTATGTTTCTATATGTGTGTGTAATCCAAGTTTATATGTATGTGTAACCCAAGTTTCTGAGATACTTCCAGACTGGAGTCCCCATGTAGAAGTCTTAAGAACTTTCCAGGCCATCACATATACACAGCTCTCCTCAGACATGCTAAATATTAGCAGAAATAATTCTGGGCCTATCCTTCTTTAGTTTGTTCACTGATTATAGTATCTGCTTTTATACTCAAGTGTTTAAGCCTTTCCCATTCCTTACTTAAGCATGTGTTAATGTTCTGGCTAAGAGCAGATTCTTAGAATCTTAACAACAATAAAAAGAAATATTTCCTTTTTCTGTAGTATTCGCAGCACCCTTGGCAACTCTTATCTCCCTCACTCTTATTTTTCTCTTGTCCACCTCACTGACTTCCTAGTATCCCAGATTAAGATAATCTGATTAAGATAATAAGACATCTTCAAACGAAATTATACTTCATCTTAACCCTGGCATCCTTCCAAGCAACCTTAAAATGAGGTTCAGCGTCCTTTCCTAAAGAAACAAATTGTACCATGTTGGGGCTGCTGATGGTTCTTTCTTTTACTTCCGTGGGGCAAAATATGCAAATAAAGCAATGGCATATATACATACATACGTGTTATATACACACATACACATGCATATATATACATATACATACATATATACATATTTGTGTATGTGCATGCACAGGTATGTGTATATACACAATGTACATATATGTATATGGAATGTATGTATGTAATAGGGACTGGATCTGTGACTTCATTGCAATAGGGAACTCTCAAGTGAGGAGACTCCCTCTACCAACTCAAGTTGTTACCTTCTATGCAACTTATAGTCTTAGTGAATTGCCTAACTGAGCACTAACAGGTTAAGTGACTTGCCCAGGGTTACCCAGCCAGCCAGACACAAACTTGAACCCAGGTCTTCTTAACTTCCAGGTCAGCTTTCCATCCACTATACCTTACCATCTCTGTGTAATAGTTACTTAATAAAGTGGTTAGTTCATAAGCCATTAAGCTGTAATTGTTAAAGGTAGTTAGCAAGAATTTTTCAAGTGCCAGCTAAATGAAAAAAAATCCTTTTATTTGGGCTTTTACTTCTCCGTTGGCACTTTCTTAATGCAGAAATTAACTGTTTTTCCACTGCAATAATAAAACCTACTTTTTAAAATACCCATCCATCAGCTGCAGCTTCTTTCCTCTTCTTTTGTTTGAGCTTCTTCCTCTTCCATTTCTTTTTCCTCTACATTGCTCTTCTTCAAAATGGCAACCTGTATCAAAAATCAATTATATTCAAATTCAAATCATGCACATCAGTAGGAGAGCTGTAGTTATGAATTTTCCATTAATCAAGGTTGACTGTTTCCTATGTAGGCAAACCATAGCATTCATTTTGTGGTATATTGAAAACAAAGACATGCTAAGCACTGAATTATTTACTTCCAGCTCTCCCAAACCCTACCATATTCTCCGGTGGCTCTGGCAGTGGTGGTGATTATATTTGTAGGCTTGTCTTTGTCAAAACTGGCAGTGGCTTTTTTGACACCGCTAACAAACGACGTTGACAGCGTGGAGTCCTTGGGGGTGGTTCATAGTTTAAAAGAAGAAAAAAGTCACAGTTGTGTGAAAACAATCATATTATTGGCACTTAAAATCATACTTCCCTACATCAAGGTTAAAAACAAACAGCCAAACAAACAACCTGAAATGCTGGGACTGACTTTTATTAAGGCTACCGTGGGCAACAGGGAGGCTGAAATCATACATCTGTGTGCTTTGAACTGTTTCTCTCCTTGCATTTCTTAAGGGGCAAACAAGTAGAATTACTGGAAGGATCATAGATCTGGAGTTGGATTAGAGGCCAATTAGTCCAAACCTCCTCGTTTTTAAGATGAAGTTGAGGACCAAAAAGGATAAATGACTTGCTCAAGATACCACAGGTAATAAGTATCAGAAGTAGGATTTGAACTTGGGTCCTCAGACTATGGGGCAGCTGGATGGCTCAGGGGATAGAGTTCTTAATAGCTATGTGACCTTGGACAAGTCTTAACCCTATTTGCCTAGGAGACACTAGGTGGCTTAGTGGATAGAGCACGATGCCTGGAGCAAGAAGACCTCAGTTCAAACCTGGCATCAGATCCTTACTAGCTGTGTGATTCTGGGCAAGTCACTTAACCTCTGTTTGTCTTAATCCACTCGAGAAAGAAATGGCAAACCACTCCAGTATCCTTGCCAAGAGAATCCCATGGACAGTATGGTTCATGGGGTTACAACTGAATAACAACAACCTCTGATAATGGAGCCTGTGCTTTTTTCTATTATCTCACAATGCCTTCCAAGGACCTTTAGAAAATATTAAGCATCCTACCACCACATTTTACAAATAAGTTACTTTGTCCATGAAAGGTTCAATGCCCAGGGCAAAATTGATACCTACCTCAAGTAGACAAACTGAGTACTGGGGATTCAATTTCTCTTCTTAGATAATAATATCATGGGAAATACCTTTTTTTTTTCTTAAAATAAAGGGAGGTGGACAAGTTGATCTTCCTAGTTCTCAAATACTGTGACTTTGTGAAGTTAGAAAGCCTGAGTTTGAGCTTTAGTTCTTGTACAGCCTGGTTGTATGACCCTGGACAAGTCATTTAAACTCTCTCAGCCTCAGGCTTCTCATCTGTAAAGTGGGGATAATAAATAGCACCTCCCTCATAGAGTTGGGATCAAATAAGTTGATATGTAGATAATATATGTGCATATATATGCATATATATGTGTGTTTATACATATGTATATATATATATGTGTACACACACACGTATATATATATATATATATATATATATATATATATATATATATATATATATATATATATATAGCTAGGCATATATAGAATTTATACAGCACTTTAAGATTTACAAAACACTTGGCATATGTATACATATAAAGTGATTTATATAAATACATATAAAGGGTTTATATATATATATGAAGTATTATATATAATGTGTTACATATGTATATAAATATATCAACATAGTATTTTGTAAATCTTAAAGTGCTATATAAATTCTAGCTATTGTTATTATTAGTTGGTGGTTTCCTCAGATGCTAGGTAAAGCTGATGCTTAAATAACTTTCCTAATCATCCATAATCCTGTTTGTATTGGAGATTTAGGGAGAAGGCAAGACTAGAGAACCAGCTCCTACTTACTTAGAATTTACCTGCTTAACCCACACCAGGTCCTTATACAATACTCCCAAATAAGTCTCTGTGCTGGGGGTTCCATAGAAACAAAGGGCGAGAAGACGGTCTTCCCCACCCTATAAATGTATATACCTTAAGTGATTCTAACATAATATAAACTAAGAATAGGGATTATTTCATTCTTTTTATTTGTATCTCTAGAGTATGGCATAAGGTGGGCCCCATAGTAGAAGATGAATTTTTACTTTTTGATTGATTGATATAATAATCATAATTTCCAGTTATACACAGTTTTATAGATATCACTGCATTTGAGGCTCAGAAAATAACTTGGTACCTACTTGTAATATTTACCAAGATAAGGTCAAAATGGATATATGACCTAGACACAAAGAGAGATTTTATAAGAAAATTAGAAAAACATGGAACGTATTGCTTATCAGACTTATGGATAGGCAAACAATTTATGAATACATGAGAGATGGAGAGCAAGGTTAGGTGTAAAATGGATAAATTTGATCACATTAAATTAAAAAGTTTTGTACAAATAAAAATAAAATGTAAACAAGATCAGAAGCAAAGCAGAAAATTGGGGAAAATTTTTTAGACAGTTTATCAGACAATATCATTATCTCCACTTTGTAAATTAGGGAACTGAGTCTTGAAGAGGTTATGCTATAATCTCAAGGTCACACACCTATCAAGAGACAGAACTAGAACTCAGATTAAGTTTTGCTCACTTTTCTGACTCTTTTAGAAGTGAGGAGATCACCTGGTCCACTTCTTATATTTTATAGGTGGGAATTTTGGCCACAATATTATCATCCACCAAGGAGTGAAATGACATCCCTAATTCTCAGTTATGGTACCATTTTTATAAGAGATGAATCAGAAACTTGCTAGTATTCTAGACTAAAAGCAGGAATGAATGGATGAATGAATGAAAAGGCATTCATTAAGTTCCTCCTGTGTGGTGGGCACTATGCTAAGCACTCAGCATACAAATACCAGAAGTGATACAGTTCTGCCTTTAAAGAGTTTAAATAGGGACAGACAACACATAGTGAGAAGTGGTATCTGCGGAAGTAATTTTCGATCTGGGGTATCACAGGAATGGTGCGTTGATCCATGAGACAGTCAATTGACATACCCTTTCCAAAGCAAAGACACTGTTGATTTGATTATCGTACCCAGGGCATAGTCTGGTCTACCACTGGTTAGATATAGTGGACCAGGCACATTTGCATTCGGTCAGTTTCCAGTCAAGGAAGCCCAGGCCCCCAGGAAGAGAGTTTATTAATTGAGTGGATTAACTTCTCCAGGGCCTGTAGTGGGGCACATATTATGAAGGTATGAGGTGCAGTGTTGTTGCAGATGAGGAGAATCAGGCAGCAGCAGGGGACATGGCAAAATAACCTAGATAGATGGCTGGATGGGATATGAAACATAGTGTGGTCCAAGTAACTTACTCGACTTTGCCCTCATTCTACCACCAATGAAGATAGCTCAGTCTTGAGGAGTAGGTTCTGAAACTGGGTAGATGAATTACCCCAGGGAATGAGGACATGGATTCGGTAAGTCTGCTGATCCTCTTTATGTCGCTACTTTGGTGGTGGCTGCCCCGTGTGTTCTGATCTGAAGCAATAATTCATATTTCAAACTGAATTCAAACCAGCTGTTCTTCCCACCTGTTTTATTTCTATCAATCAGTGTCAATACCCCTTTTCCACTCTCAGAGTCATCTTTGACCCTCCTGTCTCTTATATCTCTTATATTGTGTCTATTACCAAGTCTTGACATTTCTTCATTTGAAATGTCTCAGTTTCACCTCCATTCTTTCACCTCAGTCCAGCCCTCATCTGAATTACTGCAACTTTCTGCTGACTTGGCTGTTTTATTTTGGTTTCTCCCCCTTTTTCATCCATTCTGCGAGACAGTCAGAGGCAGGCTCTCAAAACATAGCAGTTTGGTCCGACACTCCCTTGCTCACCAGCCTGCACAAGAGCCTATCAGATCAGCTACTGACGCTTCCACATGGCATTCAAGACTCTCATTCATGCCTTGTCTATCAACAGCCTCTCACTATTCTCCACCTTCTAAGTTCCACTTCAAGTCAAGGGGGTTTCTTTGCTGTCAAATGAGATAACATATGTAAAGCACTCTGCAGGCTGTAAAGCATTATATACATGCTAGTTATCATTATTAATTTATTATTACTATTGTCCTCTGCACCTGGGGTGCTTTTCTCCTCTTTACATACACATAAATGCCCAGCTAAAGCTCTATTCCATCCATGAATTCTTTTCCAATAACTTTAACCCACACTTGATCTTGCTGTTTTTATTTTTAACTCCTCTTACACTTAAGTTTTTAAATGTAGACTCAGAAAGTTGGGGGAGTTGCTTCTCCAGTAACCCCAAGTTCATTTCTCTTCCTTGGGGAAATCCCTTTTGAAAGAAATCCTAGGACATATCTGGCACATATTCCTTCTTAACTCAAGCTCATAGAAACCCTTTGTTGTTGTTGTCATTCAGTCTTTTCAATCGTGTCTGATTCTACCTGACCCCATTTGATGTTTTCTTGGCAAACATGCTGGAGTGGTTTGCCATTTCCTTCTCCAGCTCACTTACAGATGAGGAATCTGAGGCAAACAGGGTTAAGTGACTTGCCCAGGGTCACACAGCTAGTAAGTGTCTGAGGCCTGCTTTGAACTCAGGAAAATGAGTCTTCTTGACTCCAGGCCCAGAGTCTGAAACTGTACTAACCTTGATGCCCATATAGAATGTCCAATTTCCTTCAAAGTACAGCTCAAGTATCACTTCTCACATGAGGACTCTCCTGATTCCCTCGATTTTTGATACTTTCTCCTTGTTTTCTGTATATGTATCATCTCCCTGTTGAATATAATTTTTAGTAGAATGTAGGATTCTTGAGGAAAGGTAATGTTTTGTTTTTGTCTCTATATCACAGTGCCTTGCATACTATAGGCACTTAAATGTTTGTTGGATTGAATTGAATCAAATCAGCACAGATAAGTTAAATATCTATAGCTTCAACACTCACAAAGTGATTTCCCCCATGACAATCCTGTGAAGTAGGTAGCCTAAATATTATTATCCATATTTAAAAAATGAGGAAACTGAGACGCAGCCAGGTTAAAGTAATTTACAGGATCAATCAATTAACACTCATTTATTACACCCTTACTTTGTTCCTGGCACTGTCCTAGATGTAAAACAGGGGACTGACTGAACAGAGCCCAGTCCTTATGAGCCTACATAGAGTATACCCCTTCATGGAGTTATGAGCATGCACAGGGTATTGAGGGACTATGTTCTGTCTCCTTACCATATGGTAAAGAGGGACCTTTTGGCTGACTGCTGAATTGTGAGTGTGTGTCCTTACAAAAGGTATTAATTGGCCAGATTGGGCTCTCTCTTTCCTGGTGGCAAATGAGGGCTGACATACAGTAATCCTTTGAGTGGGGAGAAAGAGATCCTTCACCCCTACCCCACCCGTCATCCTACTTTGGCCAACGTGTGGCCTGTGAACGCAGGGATCAGATGATTTTCTGTCTCTTTCATGTCCAGTCGTGATCTTAGATGAGGGAGTATTGGAGACAGAACAGACTAGGTTAAAAACCTGTGAACTTTGAAACTGCGAGAGCCACTAGGTAGTCCAAGAACTAGTGTCTGTACCACAATTTGCCAGCAGCTGAGTCCAGTAAAACACCCATGTAGAGGGACCATGGGGCAATGTGCTTCATCTGAAGAATAGTGAATTGACCCAGAAATCAAAACACAATTTTCTACAAGCAAGGGGATGACTTCATCTCCTTCCCTCTACTGCCTAGGTTGTATTTAGAGGTGAACTTGATGGTGAGGATACTTCGTAGCAACTGCTTTGTGTTTGAGCCCACTCTCCCCAGGGACTAAAGTGGTATATTGGAAAATTTATGGCTGGGAGGAGGATTGGTATGTATTTTCACTTTTATTCTTGCTGTATTTTCTTAGTAAATATTCTTTGTAAAAGCTAATTAATGGTAATTGGTTGAATGACACTGAGTTGCTAATCACTGGGTCAGTCAATGATAATATAAGGGAGAAACTAACCATAGATGACAATGAAACTGGAGGAACACACAAAAATGGTAGCTCATGCCTATGAAATCAAAGAAAATTCTACAACCTCTCAAGGTTAACAAAGAGTTGAAAGGGAAAGATATAGCCATTCCTCTAGGGACAAGATAGGACAGAGTAAGTGGGAGTTGGGATAAGGTTCTCCCTCTCTCATTCCCCCTCACCCCCCGTACTGTAAAGCCTACATAAAGACAAAAATGTAATAATTCCTGTTCTCAAGGAACCTACCTTCCAACAGCTCACAAAAATACTAAGTAGAAGATTGAAAATTTAAATTCCAGTCTCCTGAGTCCTAGGCTGGTGACTTCTCCATTCATACACACTCCTTCTCCATGTAATTCAGTGCTTAATTAGCACACTATTTTTTTCATGTTAATTCTGTCTCACTAACTAGACTGTAAGGTTCTTGTCAAGAAGCATCATGTCTTAGAGTTTTTATAACACTGCCCTTCCTGTTCTTTCCCACTCTCCCTGTCCTACCAAATACCTATTATGATGCCAGACACAGAGCAGGTTCTCAATAGGAAGGTGCTGGTTGATTGGTTTAATCTGTTCAATCACTGGAACCCCCTCCCACCCTGTCATATCTGTCTCAATGGTGTCATGTATTGTATGAACTAAATGCACTGGTAAATAATGTATTTTACAGAAGAAAAAGCATACTTTCCCTGCTGCATGCAAATTCTGCACACTTGTGCAAAAAAAATGTTCAAAATGATCTTAGGGATAATGAACCATACATTTCTGAGTTGCAAGTGGGTTTTGTTTTTGTTTTTTTTTGTAGATAGTTTCGGCTATGTATTATACTAAGAAACTCTCTCAATGTCCAGCAGAAATTTCTGGGAACATGTAGATGGGAGCTGTTACTTACAATTCATCTGGTTTTGTTTTTCCTTCTTTCATTTATTCTTTCACAAATTATCCTTTGTTCAGGGGTGGAGGGGTGGTGGAGAAAAACACAAAACAGTGAGGAATATTTTCCACTGGCTTTGCCAAACCTGTTAAGGAACATTCCATTTATTCTTCCAAAGCTAATGTTTACCTTTTCTAATCATTGTGACTTTCCTCTGAAGTCAAATATGCGAAAAGTTTTTAACCTACCACTTTAGAAAGACATTTTGTCTATGTCACATGGGTTTGTACTTGCCACCATTTCTTGAAATGAATTCTGTATCAAATATGATTATGAGACAAATCACTGGAATATGCCGATAAGAAATAAATTATTTCCAATCTGTTTTAGCATGCACTGGCTACTCATTCTGCATTTTTATAGATTTGTGGCAAATTCTGTCCTTGTGGAAGTGAGTTCTCATTTTTCTAAAAGACAGAAGAAAGCGTTGATTTCTAAAGAGGGCTTTTACTTCATCTGTAGAGATGATATGCTCAGACTCCTCTTTCACATCCATTAGAAAAAGAACAGTCTTCTGGAATTTTGTTTACTTCACTGGATTTTTGAAAGCTATTGGAAAATATTTAGTTTTGAAGGGAAAAGAAATAAACATTTTATTTCAAAGTATTTCAAGTACATTTAGCCCACATTGACTCGTTCTTTCACAAGGTATCAGTTGATTCTCTCTGGCCCATCTTAGAAGCTGCCTACAAAGACACTGAATGGTTTTTATCATTTTCTTGATTAGCTCCACTGGCTCAGGAAGTGGGTCTAGGGATAAACAGCACGCAACACTTATAAATACCTCTTCTTTCTCTCTTCCTGGTTTAAAAAAAAGTCTTTCTAATTCTGGGCACTATTTCCACAGTGACTCTAAAAGTATCCCACTAACAAGGCTTTTTTCTAGCAGAGAAACAGAGGAACATTCTGATTGTTTTCCTCAATCAAAAAACATTTATTAAACACCTGCTATGTGCTAGGGACTTGTTCAGGCCCTGGAGATAAAAAGACAAAAGGAAAAACAATCCTGGTCCTGTAGAAACACGTAGTCTAGTCAGGGAGATGCTCACTTTTACAAGTCTTTATAGGAGATAAAAGGCAGTTTTGAGGGGGAGAGTAGCAGCCTGGGCATCAAGAAAGGCCTAAAAATTGGTGTTTTAGGTGGACCTTGAAGGAAATGAAGGATTCTGAGATATGAAGGTTAGGAGAAGTGCATTATAGGCACGAAGAACAAGCATGAGAAAAAGCAAAGCCAGTTTTATGGGACAGTAGAACATGTTGAGGCATTTAAGGTAGCCAGAGTGTTCGACTTGGACTCAGGAAGATCTGGAGTCAAATCCCAGCTCAGATACTTATTGTATGTAAGACCTTGGGCAAGTCACTTAACCCCTGTTCAACTTAGTTTCTTTCTCTGTAAAGTGGGGATAATATTAGCACCTATACACCCAGGGTTATTGTGAGGATAAAATGAGATAATATTTGTAAAGAGCTTTGAAAATCTTAAAGCTCTATATAAATGTTAGCTCTCATTATTATGTGGAAATTAATATGCAGTAATTAACATACAGGATTAAAATTCAGTTTGGGTCAGGATATGCAGGGCTTTAAAATGGCCAAAAAGAATTTACATTTTATCCTGAAGATAACAGGACTGCCACAGTTTACTGAGGAGGGGAGTGACATGGTTTCTATTTCTCTTTCACCCTTTACTCACACCCTCTGGACATACTCCTCAGTGTGTGGAAGGATGAGGGGACTCCACCAGGCCCTCCTACGTTCTCTCATTCTTCCTTAGATCTGAATTTAAGCTTGGGTGGGTCAAGATGAGCCTTAGTCCTTGTAGCTGGAGGTCTCCACTGGTGCATGCATCAAAACTTGTATGGTAGTTTCTGATGTGCAGAAGCTGAAAGTTTCTTAGCCAATCCATAGGGGCAAAGAGGGAGATGCTTCTCTGTTTCTCTTGCTTCACAGACATTTCAAAGAATCTGGCTTTGTACATATGTGAAGGGTCTAAGGATGGTTTCTTTTTTTCTTCCCTCCCTCTCTTTCATTCTTTCTTTCCTTCCTTCTTCCTTCCTTTTTTCTTTCTCTCTTCCATTCTTCCTTTCTCACTCCCTTCCTCTCTTCCTCTCTTCCTCCTTCCTTTTCATCCTTCCTTCCTTCCTCCCTCCCTTCCTTCCTTTCCTTCCTGCCTTCCTCCCTCCCTTCCTTTCTTTTTTCCTTCCTTCCTCCCTTCCTTCCTCCCTCCCTCCCTTCCTTCCTTCCTCCCTTCCTTTCTTCCTTCCTCTCTCCCCCCTCTTTCTTTCCTTGTTTCCTTCCTTCCTTCTTTCCTTCCTTTCTTTCTTTCCTTCCTTCCTTCCTTGATTTCTTCCTTCCTTCCTTGATTTCTTCCTTCCCTCCTTCCTTTCTCTTCCTTCTGTCCTTCCTTCCCTTTTTTTTTACAGAGGTATGAATTGGATGCTTCTAGAAGAATAAGAAACAAATCGGATTTAAACCAAAAATTGTTTTGAAAAGTAAATTCTTATAAAATAACAGTTTCAAGTCAAAGCCTCAAAACAACAAAAACCCTGGAAATTCTGGGTTTCGCTTAAAACTCTGTCATTAACTCATCCCTTTGGAACATAATAGAGAATAATACCTTCTCACATCCCTGCAGAGCCCTTTGTTCTGCTATCCTAGAGCACTTAACAATGAATAGTTAAAATTAGCAATAGAGCAATAGATTTCCTAAAGGAATTATTTTAGACAAATGGAAGCAAAACAAATCACATTCAAGTTTAGATTTAATATCCCAATGATGAGAGTACCCTTTATTACAACTGGTAATATCTTTTTATCTGCATGGTCAGTTTGGGGGAGGAAACCTGGTATCTCAAGGAATAGGGCACAAACCTGTTATTTTTTTGGGGGGTAAAGAATTTCCACATTTAGGAAACTCTCGCTCATTGCATGATGTCACCTTCTTGGAAATTTCTGGTCTTAGATTTTGGTCTAGAATGCTAACATGCAAAGTGACTTGGTGAGGGTCATATAGTTAGGTTATAGCAAATCTTGAACCCGGGTCTTCCCTGGTTCTGAGGACCACTCTTTTATTCCCTATACCATGTCTTGCTGCCTAAAATCAAAGTATTATAGATATGGAATTGGAAGGAACCTTAGAAATCATTTCACACACGGTGTAAACTATTTATCCTTCCTAGGACTCATGGCTTGGACTAGATGGTCTCCGATGTTCCAGATCCATGAGCTTTCATTATGCAGAAGGGGAAAATGAGACCCAGAGGGACTTCCTCATGGTCACACAGGTAGCAAATAACAGAGCAGTGTTTGAACCCAGTTTATCTAACTCCATTGGATAGCTAGATGGTGAAGTGGATAGAGTGCTAGCTCTGGAATCAGGAAGACTTGAGTTCAAATCCTCAGACACTTATTAGCTGTGTGACCCTGAATAAGTTACTTTACCCTGTTTACCTGAATTTCCTCATCTGTAAAATGAACTGGAGAAGGAAATGGCAAACTACTCCAGCATCTTTGCCAAGAAAGCCCCAAATGAGGTCCCAAAGGGTCTGATGCAACTGAACAACAACAACAAATCTGATTCCAAATGATGTGGATACAAATGGTACCCGAGGGGTTAAGAAGAATATCCAGGATTGCTTTTCCAGTACTTTGTGAGGCCCTTCCTGTAATGCCAAGCAGGGTGGAACTTTTTGCTGTTTTTTGTTGGAGTGCTTCCCAGCACTAAGGTGTTGGAGTGCCTTTGATTGAATCTTGCCTTTGTTTCAGTCAAGGGTCTTTGATTGAATCAGGAGTCTTTGATGACCTGCTTAAGTCACAAGAAAGCCTAAGTTTCATGAGTTTGAGTCACATGGTAGTGACGCCCTCTGACCCTGAAAAAGGGTATATATACTGTGAGGTTAGCATTTTGCTTGGGGCTCTCATTCACTGGAAGAGTGTCATGTGATTTGACCAGACGAGACTCTGGGTAGCCGTTATTAAGGAGCCCCCTGGCTTTGAAAAACCCAGATGTTCTTGCTTCTCTCTCTGATAACTATGTATGTATTGCTATGGATAGACTAGTTTGTGTTATTTGCTCTGTTTATATAGTTTCTGTTTGTAATTTCTGTTTGTATTCTCTCTGAAGTTGAGGGTGCTGGCTTTTCTCCCTGAACTAAGTGAATGGTACATGTATGTTTAATTAAAGTAAACCCCTTAAAGTTGCTTTCCTTAGAAAAGCAGATCAAAGAACCTGTGATAGCTGCCCTTCTGTGTGCTGGTGTTGTTGGTCTTTCACCTCTACAGCAGCTGCTAGCAACATTGTTGTTACACCTCCGGGGGTGGGGGGCTCATTCTGTAGCTCACCCTATAACTTGAAAGCATCCTAAAGTCCTTTTCCCCTTATCTTGAAATGCAATAAACTTTTCCTTAACTTGTACCAAAAGAATTGCTCTTGTCTCCCTTATCCTAGGTCTTCCCTATCCTGTCTTTAATCTTTAATCAACCATAAAATACCTTATCATAAAATTCTCCCTTATCGTGTCCAACATCTTTAACAACTATAAAACCCTAAAACTACATCATCATCCTAAACATCTATATAAACCTAGTCCTCCCCCCCAAAAAATACCTTTACCTTTATTCTGCCAAGTTGCTACAGTAAAGGTCTGTGTGCTTTCACATAAATAAAAGTTCTCAATGACTAAAGAGAACATTATCTAAGTGAATTCTTTCACACTTGAACCAAGCTCCTGAATCTGACCTCAATACAAATGCAATGCTCTTTTCATTGTCCTACAAAAGGATTGAGAGAAGGGAAAGATCTCAGAGATCACATTAATGATGACACTTTTGAGGGAGTCACTTTGCTTCTCTGGCCTCATCTGTGAAGTGAAGGGATTGGATTAGATGAGCAAATTGAGGCCAGAGAAGTAAAGTAATTTGCCCAATGTCACAAAAGTAGTAAATAACAGAAGCAGAATTCGAACCCAGGTCCTTTGTCTCTAGACCAAGCATTTTCCCCCAGTGTACCAAATTTCCTCTATCAATGAGTTGGAAGCCTCAGTTACCCATAATCAATCACGGAAACTAGACTATTCTTTTATATAATAAAGAATAAACATTGTTAGTAACCTACAAACTAGGATCTTTCAATGTAACCTTGGTTGGATTAGAAACTTTTCATTAGAAAAAAAACTTCAGAACAATTTCAATTAGCTTTATAGGCCTTCTGTTTTATATAGCCATATAATCTATTTTTACATTATCATTCATACACTGATGTACCTCACTTTATAGTAGATTTAGTCACTGGAAAGGGAAAAAGGAAAGGTCTTGGGATTTCATTCATTTAAGGAATTCCCATCTAAAGAAACTCAAATGCAAGTTGGCATAGTCTTTGCAAATTAGTCTGAAAGAGTTGCCAATGGACATTGAGCAATTAAATCACTTTCTTTGGAACCAGGGGGAGTCTGGAACCAACACAAACATTAACTGATTTTTAAGTTTTCAGTGTGAATATTTATCCTGAGGAAGTAAATGCTACCAATCATAGATCAATTTATCATTTCATTGACTGCCTAGACTTAAGAAAGTGATGGTGAAAATGTTAATAATTTAGATTAAATTATAATTGTAGCATGATTGTTGGGGAGCCAGTTGTTAAACATATACCAGCACACTGTTACCTGGTTCACACAGTCTGTGTATATCAGGAGCAGGACTTGAACCCAGGTCTTCCTGGCCTCGAGACTATCCATTTATACTGTACATCCTCTAAGATTCAGTAATATCTCTGTTCAAATCATGTCTCAATGCAGGATAACATACATATGCATGTTGTAGCAGTCTGTGTGTAATGAGGGTTGCCACATGCCCAGATCACCTTAAACTGGGACATCCACATGGGGTCTGCCATATGTTTGTTAGCAACCTTTTTTCCATTGACTAAATGATCAGAACTAACTGCATCTTTAAAACTACCTGATGCTCTTTTTCCCCCCTGTAGCCAGGGGTGAAAGTGGTCTTCAATCATTTGAAGTAAAGCAGAGTAAGAGACCTAAAAGGCATACTTCCTTACCCTAGGGCCATGTGTCTCAGAGAAATGGGCTTGGGGTTTTGTTCTGGTTCATTCATCCTTTTCAGTTCTAGGTGAGGGTAGTGGAATCCTGGACCTTATTGCTCAAGCCATGGAGGACCTAGGAGACCAGGATTCCAGCCCAAATGTTGGAACCAGCCCCAAATGGAACCCCTAAGAAGCTAGGGCTCTGAAAAACTAGTTCAGGGTGGACTTGGAACTTGATAGGATTAATGCTATATATAAACCAAGCTGAAATGTGAACCTAATCCGTCTCCCCTCTCCAAATTACCTCCTGGTATTGGGGGAAATGTTCATATGTTTGTTCTTATGATATCTTTCAAGCATTTCTTTGTGAAGGGTAATCTGACTATTGTGTGATTAAGTGGAACATTTCGGGTACTCAATCTGTGGGTTGCCCTAGCAAGTGGCAGAAAAGATCCCTCCTAAAACTCGTAAGATGGGGGGATGGCATTTAAATATAATGGACTTGGCCTTCAGGCAGTGGGCACCAGAGGATGCATGTTACATAAAGAAAGTCTCTGACATATCTCAAACTCCTTTCTCCCACCATTATGGTATTACTGTGAATCAGATGCTCATACTGAGTAGTGTGACAGTGAAGAGACTTGGTTGACTCAGAGAGAGAAGTTAAAGGAATAAAACCAGAGTGAGTATTACTTGGATGCTGACTTGATGTCACATAGAACCTGACTTGAATGCTGTTTGCTTCATTTGGTCTTAATGCAAGACTTGTCTACACTGAGAGAGTCACACCAAGTTATTTAAGTTTTTATTTGATGGTCATTGGCTCTGATACACTGTAAGTCAGTGAACTATTCAGGCAGGCTTATGGGAGATGAATTGGCCTCACTTTCATTCATTCAACAAACATTTATCAAACACTTATTATATGCCAAGCAAAAATGATAATGACAAAAATAATGGCTAGCATTTACATAGTACTTTAAGGTTTTGCAAAACACTTTCCAAATATCTAATTTTATCACCACAGCAACTCTGAGTGGATGGTAGGTGCTTTTATTATCTACTTTTTAGCCCATGAGGAAACTGAGACTTAGTGAGTTTACATGACTTGCCGAAGGACACTTAGCTAGTAGTTGTCTGAGCAGGATCTGACCTCGGGTCTTCCTGACTCCCCAGTAGCTAGGTGGAGCAGTAGATTGAGCACCAAGCCTGGAGACAAGAAGTCCTGAGTTGAAATCTAGCTTCAGGGGCAGCTAGGTGGTTACAGTGAGTAGAGCACCAGACCTGGAGTCAGGAGGACCTGAGTTCAAATCCAGCCCCAGACACTTACTAGCTGTGTGATCCCAGGCAAGTCATTTAACCCTGTTTGCCTCAGTTTCCTCATCTGTAAAATAATCTGGAAAAGGACATGGCAAACCACCACAGTGTCTTTGCCAAGAGGAAAGTTAAACACCACTACCAACTGAACAGCAGCAATGAACAACTTCCTGACTCCAGCTCCAGCCCTATGTGTGCATGTGCTCTATCCACTGCACCACCTACTTGTCCTAAACAGCCCTGCCAAGAAACTGAGATTCTGTTGGGGAGAGGGCTATCATATGACAGCCACTTAATTATTTATTAATTAATTTATTTATTTATTAAGCACCTCTGATGTGCTGGGTATTTATTGTACTAAGTTCTGGAGATTCAAAGAAAGACAAAAGACAGATACTGCACTCAAGAAGCATATCATCTAATGGAGAAGAGGACATGTAAACAACTATGTATAAAATATATACAGAATATGTTGAGCTCATCTTAGAAGAAAGGCACTGAGATTATGGAGGAATGGAAAATTCTTCTTGCAGGAGGTGAGACTTTAGTTGACTCTTGAAAGAGATCAGAGAAGTCAAGTTTGTAAGAGATATGAGGGACAGCCTTCCAGGCATGGGGGACAGACAGTAAAAAAAATGACTAGAAAGGGAAATGGAGTGTCTGTGGCAGGGCCAGCAAGGAGGCTAGCATCTGTGTTGGTAAGCAAAATGGGCTCCTTAGCACTTAGTGCCCTTGAAGAGTTTGGATTTTGTTTGCTTTGAGTAATTCAGTGTATTTCATTGAGCCTTACTAGGTGCTAAGCCCCAGGCCCAAACCCCTATTAGGTGTGGAACCTATGTGGGTATGGATTGGTGACTGGGGCGGGGCCCAAGGTGGGGCTGGCTAAGGGGAGGTGTTAACTCCAGAGCCATGCCCTATTAGGTGTTAACCTAATCTATGTGGATGTGAACCTCCCAGGATCCTAAGGGGAGGGGCCAGCTCAAGAACCAATCACCAGAGCCTAAGCTCTGGTCATTCAGATGATGTTTGATTACGTCTGAAGTCCTATAAGAAGGGAGGACAGAGCCATTTGTGCAGGGCTCTCGAGATAGTGTTGATGAGGAGACTCCGGGCAGCTGTAGCTAAGGAGCCCTCCAGCTTGTAAACCCAGATGCTGAGACTTTGTTGAACTCTGGTAACTATTTATTGGGATTTGAATCAGACAAGGTCTGTCTGTTGATGTTTGTAATTTGTTTGTATTTTGTTCTGACGTTCAGGATGCTGGTTTTTTCCTCTGAACTAAGTGAATGATATTTGCATGCTGAATTAAAGAAAGCTTGTCAACCCCTTTACCTTGCTTTCCTTAGTTAAGCAGATCAAAAGAACCTGTGCTGTTGGCAGCTTTCTGGGTGCTGGCTGTGGGTGGATCTTGCACCCCCACAGAAGCTGCTAGCCGGATTGTGCAAACAGCATCCCTGAGGGAAGAGAACATGGGAGCTATAGGATGTAAGAAGACATGAAAGGTGGGAAGGGCTTTAAAAGACAAACAGGATTTTCTATTTGATCATGGAGGTAATTGGGCACCATTGGAGTTGACTGAATAACGTAGTCAGATTTGAACTTTAGGGAAGTGAATTTGACAGCTGACTGACATGGATACAGATGAATAAATACAAGATAATTTGAGGAAGGTGATAGTATTAACAACTGGAAGCATCAGGAAGGGCTCTGTGGAGAAGGTGGTGACTGAAAAAAGCTTTGAAAGAAGGTAAGGATTCTGAATGGTGTTGATGAGGCAGGAGATGTAGTGTCAAGTTTGTGGAATTTGTAGTACAGTAATCCAATTTGATTTGAGGCAGCTAGATGGGATAGTAGAGAGAATCCTGGACGTAAGGTCAGAAACACCAGAATTCAAATCTAGCTTCAGACACCTCCTAGCTTTATAATCCAAGGCAAGTCACTTAACTTCTGTATGCTTCAACTGATTCTCCAACTGTAAAGTAGGGAAAATGATAACACCTACCACCCAGCTTGCCTGACTTGTGGAAGTCACTCTACAAATGTGTGTTTCTCCATCTGTAAAAATGCCCTACGATAACGTGGATCATAAATCTGAAGGGAGACATTATGTAGAGAAGAGTAGAAAGACCATAAGCCTTAGAGTTGGAAGACCCCAGTCTGAGTCCTGGCTCCTTCATTCACTAGCTGCGTGACTTTGGACAAGTCACTTAACTCTCAAAGCTTTGGTTTCTTCATCTGTAAAATGGGGATAAGAACATGCTCTATCTCCATCACAGGGATCAAATGAGATATCTGAAAAATACTTTGCAAACAATATAAAGAGCTATCTAAATCACAATTAATTTACAAAAGTGAGCTAGTGATGTAGTTTGCTATCAAGTGCAGGTGATTTTCTGCTTTGTCCATGAACGAAAGAGGATAGTCCTAACTCCCTGGGTGCAACTGAGGAGAGGAAGGTAGTTTGAGGGGTAGCAGCATATCCCAGAGTCCTTGAATCCATGAAGAGTCAAAGGGATTTCTTATTGCTGCCTCTCACCCCTGCCTCCCTGGAAAGTGTGATCTTTACATCTGCATGTCACTGGTTAACTCACATACACACAAATTTATGTGTGTGTGTGTGTGTGTGTGTGTGTGTATCCAGATATCTGTATATACAGACATATAGTTATATACTTCTATGTAACTAGACATCAATATACCTATATATGTCTTATATTAAATAAGTTGCTTCTACAGTCTCAGTCGAGTAGGAGAAAACTGATAAAAAATATCATTACTGTCTGAATAGCACCAATTAGTGCTGTGTGGACAAGAGTATAAAAGAAAATAGTATTTTAGAATTGGCTCAGTAGTCAAAAGACACATTTAGCTCCCTAGAATGAAAGCTTGTTGGCAGAGAAATGTAAGGCATCCTATTCAGGCAGAACCTTTGTGTCCCAAAGCCATGTTCTGAGCTTTAGTCTTTATTTTTCCACATTGCTGTTTGTCACCTATGATTACTCAGAGGTGGATGTTAGTTTGGCCTGTTAGCTCAAAATGCACTGACTGGTCAAGTATAAGGCCCAGGGCATGTTGCTTACCAGAGCCCCTGGACACCAGAGAGTAGTCAACAAGGACATACCTAATCACTCACAAGGGTGGAGACCCTGTGTCCTTGAGGCCACATGTGGCCCTCTGGAGCCTTGAGTATGGCCTTCAGACTGAGTCCAAGTTTTACAGAACAAATCTTTTTATTAAGGGCGTTTGTTCTGTGAAGTTAGGATTCAGTCAAAGGGCCACCACACCCAAGGACCTAGAAGGCCATATGTGGCCTCGAGGCCACAAGTTCTCCTCGCCCCCTGAATGTAATACTCTCCCCTCAACAGAGGGGATTTTCCCACGTACCCTTTTGACTGATCATGTCTCAGTGGTATCCAATCAGATGCTAGTTGAGAGTCATGCTAAGTAGTGGCAACAAGAAAAGATTCCTCAGTTAGCCAACTCATTCTCACTTTTCAATCTGTGTCTAATCAACTTGGGGCCAATATGGAATGAATGATGGGGAAAATCAGGTTAGCCAAAAGCTGCCTCCTTGACCAGATGTCTTCCTAGTTCAGCTCAGTTTAATAGACTCTGCCACCAGCTAGGGGATATTATATAAATGTCTGCCTCATTTCTATAGGGGACACATGGTTCCTTAGACAATCATGTGTAGTCTGCCTTTTGAGAACCTGCCTAAAGGGTTGGAGACAGGTCTCCAAGTTCCAAGATTTCTAACTTTACTTGAGCGCAAATTATCCAGAAGCCTTCTTTAGGATTAGGGTCACCTCCAAGGTATAGTTTGGGTAGTTTACCCTTAGGTAAAGTCTGAAAAATCGTCAGTTCTACATTTGGTTTGGTTTGGTTTGGTTTGGTTTGGTTGATAGTTGTTCTTCATTCTTGAAGACGACCCAAATGACATCACTATGCTAGAGTCAAGTTACAGTGTGTCTGATGGTGGCTGATCGGACCAATACAAGGTCAGAATGTTCTACCACAGGTGGGGTACAAATAGTCCATGAGAACATTTGGGGTGGGTTCTCTAAATTTGTACATCTCGAGTTTCTTTTGAGGTACTTCAATTCTGCCCCTATAGCTTATACATCACAGCACCGTCTCTTATGAGGGCAGGCCATTCTGAGCGGTCCTGTGCCAGTGTCTCCCATGTCACACAATCAATTTCAAAGTTCTTAAGAGAGTGTCCTTCTACTGCTTCTGCATTTAGAAAAATGTTACATCTACAAGAAACCAAATAATTCATTTTTTGAGTCCAACCCAAATAATGGAATTTGTTTGGGTCTTTTGTTTATGGAGCTAAGGGGAAGTACTCCTTAGCAGTTGTGAGCTTGCCATTTGTAAAAAACACTAGGATAATATTAACAAAAGATGTGAACCAATTTGTATTGTTGATGATGGAGGAAAACTTATTCTGTTTAGATGAATCCTTGTATTATTTCTTCACTATAGACACAGTTATCCATTCTTTTAAGATTATATAAAAATTTGGCAACTTTTGAGGGCTGGTCTGAGAAATAATCAGTAAGGGTAGCCACAGGCAAGAAGGGTGTCATTTGGTCAGACTTCCTTCTACATCCTTATTAATGTGAGCTGCTGGTTGACCCAGTGACCTGAGAAACTATAGACAGATCTCTTCCGAAGCCAAAGGCAAACTGCTATGACCCGACATTGATCTAGAGGAAAGGCAGGGAAACTCTGTCCTACCATTTGATTTTCCTTTGGCCTATGATAAGTTATTAAATGCTGTGTCAAAGAATCATGTATTTAGAAGTGGAAGGGACCCCAATAGTTATCTGGTCCCAAACTCGTATTTTACAAATGAGGAAACTGAGGCCCAGAGTGGTTAAGTAATAGGCTCAAGGTCACACAGAGCAAGGATTTGAACCCGAGTCCTCTGACTGCATATCCAGCCCTCTTTCCACTGTAACATGATGCCTCTATCGATGAGTTGGAAGCCCCTTTGCTCCCCACAGTAAAGATCAACAATACATTTGTGTACTTATCTGTAGGTCCCAATGCTAAGTTTCCAGGAACACGTTCCTTTGCAGGATTATCCATGCTTAGGCACATCAGTCTGATACAAAGTTATATACTGACTTTCAGAGAGTCAAGTCATGTCAAGAAGGATTCATTAAGGCTTTACTTTGTGCCAGGCACTATGCCAAATACAGATACATGCAAAAAAACCAACACCTTTGTATCCTCAAGAGGCTTTCATTCTGATAAGGAAAGATAACAATAAAAGGAAGTTGAAAAGGAGATGGTGGAAGTAAAGAAGCCTGGGAAGGGAACCCAGGGAAGCCAGAGAGAAATGAAGGAGTGAACTTGGCAAGCTTGGGCACTTTCCTTAAAATGGAAGTTCTTGGAGGAACTGACCAGGCAGAGAAAGGAGACACAGGGTGAAGTGACTTGCCAAAGTGAAAAGGCTGGAAAGTCAAGATTGGAACCCAGAGAAGAATGACAGTGTGGGAAGAAGAGACACTAGACTAATTACAAGATAGCTAACTTTGGTGGGGGGTGAGGGAAAAGGGGACCTGGTTGATAAAAGCATCAGTGGTAATATGGCCTTGGCTACTTTAGACAGAGGAAGGTAACAGCTTGGGAGATTTGATAGACAAGCCAGACTGATAAGTTCTGGTCACAGCCCCAGTAGATAGTCACATTTGGGCAGTTGGGAATGGGAAAAGGGAATGAATGGAGTTTGTGGTGGTAGGCTTCACCTGGAGGGTTTAGATCAAAAGGAGCTGAGTTTGGGCAGGCAGCAGATGTTGGCTGGCAGTGGAGTCAGTAGATTATAAAGCTAGAGTTGACTTTGATTAGTGGGATGTCAGGGATATATAATACAATTAGATTCTTTTGGGAGGAGAAGATGGAAATGAAGTTGCTGACTTTTTTCCTTCAGTCTTTTTTTTTCTTTTAAATTTAATTTATTTGCTATTTAATATTTTTAGTTTTCAGCACTGATTTTTACAAGAGTTTGAATTACAAATTTTCTCCCCATTTCTACCCTCCCCCCCACTCCAAGATGGTATATATTCTGGTTGCCCCGTTCCCCAGTCAGCCCTCCCTTTTGTCAGCCCAGTCCCCCCGCCCCCCATCCCCTTTTCCCTTACTTTCTTGTAGGGCAAGATAAATTTCTGTGCCTCATTGCCTGTATATCTTATTTTCTAGTTGCAGGCAAAAACTTTGTTTTTGAACATCTTCTTTTAAAACTTTGAGCTCCAAATTCTCGCCCCTCTTCCCTCCCCACCCGTCCTCCCTAAGAAGGCAAACAGTTCAACATAGGCCACATGGGTATCATTATGCAAAACCCTTCCACAATACTCATGTTGTGAAAGACTAACTATATTTTGCTCCTTCCTATCCTATCCCCCTTTATCCAATTTTTTCCCTTGACCCTGTCCCTTTTCAAAGTGTTTGCTTTTGATTACCTCCTCCCCCTATCTGCCCTCCCTTCTATTGTCCACCCTTTTTTATCTCCTTCCTCCTTCTTTCCTCTATGGGGTAAGATACCCAATTGAGTGTGTATAGTATTCCCTCCTCAGGTCAAATCTGATGAGAGCAAGATTCACTCATTCCCCCTCACCTGCCCCCTCTTCCCTCCCAACAGAACTGCTATTTCTTGCCACTTTTATGTGAGATAATTTACCCCATTCTATCTCTCCCTTTCTCCCTCTCTCAGTATATTCCACTCTCATCCCTTAATTTGATTTTATTTTTTTAGATATCATCCCTTCATATTCAACTGACCCTATGCCCTCTGTCTATATACATATATATACATACATATACATACATATATATATATTAATATGTATGTATGTATGTATGTATGTATATTCCCTTCAGCTTCCCTAATACTGAGGTCTCATGAATCACACACATCATCTTTCCATGTAGAAATGTAAACAAAACGGTTCAACTTGAGTAGGTCCCTTATGATTTCTCTTTCTTGTTTACCTTTTCATGCTTCTCTTGATTCTTGTGTTTGAAAGTCCAATTTTCTATTCAGCTGTGGTCTTTTCACTGAGAAAGCTTGAAAGTCTTCTATTTTATTGAAAATCTATATTTTGCCTTGGAGCATGATACTCAGTTTTGCTGAGTAGGTGATTCTTGGTTTTAATCCTAGCTCCATTGACCTCCAGAATATCGTATTCCAAGCCCTTCAATCCCTTAATGTAGAAGCTGCTAGATCTTGTATTATTCTGGTTGTGTTTCCACAATACTCAAATTGTTTCTTTCGGGCTGCTTGCAGTATTTTCTCCTTGATCTGGGAGCTCTGGAATTTGGCAACAATATTCCTAGGAGTTTTTTGGGGGGATCTTTTTCAGGAGGTGATCGGTGGATTCTTTCAATTTCTATTTTACCCTCTGGGTCTAGAATATCAGGGCAGTTCTGCTTGATAATTTCTTGAAAGATAATATCTAGGCTCTTTTTTTGATCATGGCTTTCAGGTAGTCCAATAATTTTTAAATTATCTCTCCTGGATCTATTTTCCAGGTCAGTGGTTTTTCCAGCGAGATATTTCACATCGTCTTCTATTTTGTCATTCCTTTGGTTCTGTTTTATAATATCTTGATTTCTCATAAAGTCACTAGCTTCCACTTGCTCCCATCTAATTTTTTAAGGTAGTATTTTCTTCAGTGGTCTTTTGGACCTCTTTTTCCATTTGGCTAATTCTGCCTTTCAAGGCATTCTTCTCCTCATTGGCATTTTGGAGCTCTTTTGACATTTGACTTAGTCTATTTTTTAAGGTGTTGTTTTCTTCAGTATTTTTTGGGTCTCCTTTAGCAAATCATTGACTTGTTTTTGTTGGTTTTCTCACATCCTTCTCATTTCTCTTCCCAATTTTTCCTCTACTTCTCTAACTTGCTTTTCCAAATCCTTTTTGATCTCTTCCATGGCCTGAGACCAGTTCATGTTTTTCTTGGAGGCTTTTCATGTAGGCTCTTTGATTTTGTTGACTTCTTCTGGCTCTATGTTTTGGTCTTCTTTGTCACCAAAGAAAGATTCCAAAGTCTGAGTCTGAATCTGAGTCCATTTTTGCTGCCTGGCCTTGTTCCCAGCCAACTACTTGATCCTTGAGTTTTTCGTTGGGGTATGACTGCTTGTAGAGTAGAGACTACTTTGTCCCAAACTTGAGGGGATGCGCGGTTGTTTTCAGAGCTATTTCTCACCGCAAGCTCTGCCACACCAGTGCTCCTCCTCCCCCAAGAACCACCAACCTGGACCTGACTCAGATCTTAAGCAGGCTCTGCACTCCAGCTCTGATCTGCCACTTAATTCCTCCCACCTGGTGGCCCTGGGGCTGGAAGCAAAGGCAGCTGTACTTCTGTAGCTGTACCACCTCCACTGCCCCTGGGGCAGTGGCCTAACTGGGAACTCCTTTCACTCTGTCCCCCGCAGCTTTTCCTACTAACTTTCTCTGTTGTCTTTGGTGTTTCTGGGTTGAGAAGTCTGGTAACTGCCACAGCTCACTGATTCAGGGAACTAGGGCCTGTTCCGCCTGGCTCCAGGTCTGGTTGGTCCAGGCGCAGCCCACACTGGGCTCTGCCCCTCTCCGCTCCCAGCTCCATGTGCGATAGACCTTACCCAGCAGCCATCCAGGCTGTCCTGGGCTGGAGCCCTGCTTCCCTCTGCTATTTCGTGGGTTCTGCAGTTTTAGAATTTGTTCAGAGCCATTTTTTATAGGTGTTTGGAGGGATCTGGGGGGGCAGCCCAGACAAGGCCCTGCTTTCCAGCCGCCATCTTGGCTCTGCCTCTTTTCCTTCACCCTTTTACTCTTTTTCCTATGGTTCTTTCCTTTTCATGTTAAGGGTAGGGATTGTTCATTTTTTCTTTCACTCTCTAAATATTTTATTTTTCCAATTATATGTAAAAATAAATAGTATGCTTTGATCTGCATTCAGACTCCATCTGTTCTTTCTCTGGAAGTGGCTAGCATTTTTCATCCTATGTCCTTTGGAATTGTGTTGGATCTTTGAATTGCTGAGAATAGCTAAGTCATTTACAGCTGAGCATCATACAATATTGCTATTACTGTGTACAGTATTCTCCTGGTTCTGCTCACTTCACTTGGCATAAGTTCATGTAAGTCTTTCCAGTTGGTTTTTTTTTTCAGAAAGAATCCTGCTCGTCATTTCTATCACAATCATACACTACAATTTGTTTAGCCATTCTGCAATTGATGGGCATCCCTTCACTTTCTAGTTCTGTGCCACCAGAAAAATAGCTGCTATAAATAGTTTTGTACATACATATCCTTTTCATTTTCCTTTTTGTCTTTTTTTATCTCTTTGGGATACAGACCTAAAAATGGTATTGCTGGATCAAACGGTATGCACACTTTTATATCCCTTTGGGCAAGTTCCAAATTGTTCTCCTGAATGGTTAAATCAGTTCACAACTCCATCAATAATACATTAGAGCCCTGGTTTTCCCATTTTCCCTTCAACATTTGTCATTTCCTTGTCTGTCATGTTAGCCAATCTGATTCGTGTGAGGTATTACCTCAGAGTTGTTTCAATTTGCATTTCTCTAATCAATAATGACATAGAGCAATTTTTTCCCATATGACCATAGATAGATTTAATTTCTTCATCTGAAAACTTCCTGCTGATCATTTATCAATTAGGGAATGATTTATATTCTTATAAATTTGACTTGGTTCTCTATATATTTGAGAAATGAGGTCTTCATCAGGGAAACTTGCTGGAAAACATTTCCCCTAGTTTTCTGCTTTCCTTCTAACCTTGGCTGCATTGGTTTTGTTTGTGCAAAATCTTTTAAATTTAATGTAATCAAAATCATCCAATTTAAACCCCATTTTATACCTCTTTATCTCATTTGGTAATAAATTTTCCCCTATTCATAGATCTGACAGTAAAACTATTTCATGCTCCAGTAATTTGCTTATCATATTACCCTTTATGTCTAAATCATGTACCTATTTTGACCTTATCTTAGTTTACAGTGTGAGATGTTGATCTATACCTAGTTCCTGCTAAACCACTTTCCAGTTTTCCCAGTAGTTTTGTCAAATAGTGAGCTCTTGCTGGAATCTTTGCATTTATATAACGCTAGATTACTATGGTCATTGCCCACTGTGTATCGTATACTCAGTCTTTTCCACTGATCCACCATTCTGTCTCTTAGCCAGATTGTTTTGATGATTACCACTTTGTAATACAGTTTGAGATCTACTATAGCTATACCACTTTACACCACATTTACTTTTCATTAATTCCCTTAATATTCTTGACATTTTGTCTTTCCATATGAATTTTATTAATTTTTCCAGCTCTATAAAATAATTTTTGGTACTTTGATAGGGCACTGAATAAATAAATTAATTTAGGTAGAATTGTCATTTTTATTATATTGGCTTAGCCTATGCATGAGCAATTAATATTCTTCCAATTGTTTAACTCTGCCTTTATTTATGTGAAAAGTGTTTTGTAATTGTGTTCATACAGTTCCTCAGTTTTTCTTGGAAGGTAGACTCCCAAGCATTATATATTGTCTACAGTTATTTTAAATGGAATTTCTCCATCTATTGCTGCTGGACTTTGTTTGTAGTGTATAGAAATGCTGTGATTTATGTGGGTTTATTGTAGGGATTGTTTCATTCTTTGAACTTATGACACCAGTGCTTGCCACAGTGCCTAGTACATCGTAGTTGATTAATAAATGTTTGCTGATTGATTGGTTCCCCTCTTCTTTATCTCTTCCTTCTCATTCTTCTCTTTCTCTCAATTTATCTATTTTTCCTCATTCCCTTTTCTTTTCTCCCTTAATTTAATTTTACTTTTTTGTTTCGCTTACTGAATTGTATACCATATTTCTTTCCAAATAAAAAACCTTTAAAGTTATTTTTTATTCATGACTATATACATATGTATATGTATGTATATATATGAATATATATGTATATATGTATGTATATATTAGTTGTTCAATAACATTTAGAAAATAAAATGTTTCCTTATCCTTGATCTAGTCCAAAGCCATTCTTGGCACATTACCTAAATAAAGCTCAGCTTCAGTACTCACCCCTCAGCTTGAAGTTTCTTCAAACTGGGTTCAAAGCAAACTCCTAGGTGGCCAAAGCTATCTTAGGTGATGTAGGGTCAGGGAAAGGAAGGAGAATGTGGTTACTCTTAAGTCTGCTTACTTTCCAGTAGAGCCAATATGCCATGTGAATTCTGGGATTCTCTTGTCCAGAAGTTTGATAACATTATTCAGACTGAGTCTTATGGTCTGCCGTGGTTAACTGAGGGCAAGGCACCATCAAAGGTTAGGGTAAGGGGGAATGGCTAAACAGAAATGTGATGGAATATTACCATACTTCGAGAAATGATTAATACTATGAATATAGAGGAGCATGGAAAGACTTACCTGAACTGATGGAAAATGAAGTAACCAGAGCCAAGAAAAAAATATTCAGGATTACAAAAATATAATGGAAAGAATGACAACTACTGCAAAAGAATGGAAAATTGAGTGTTGCAAAATTACAAAGAACATGCTTGGCCTCATAGAAAAGATATGAGAACACAATTTCCCCTACTTCTTTACAGAGTTGGGGGTCTATGTGTGTGAAATGTTGCAGATATTTTTAGATTTCTTCAATGTATTGATTGGTTTCACTGATTTTTCCCCATCTCTCCCTCCCTCCCTCCTTCCCTTCCTCCCTCCCTTTCTCCCTTCCTCCTCCCTTCCTCCCTCCCTCCCTCCCTTCCTTCTGTTTCTTTCTCTCTTTTTGTTATATGGTATGGCTTTCTGGGAGGGGTAGGAGAAGGGATAAAGGGGGGAAATTTTAGATCTTGCAAAAACAAAATATAGCCATATTTTTTAAAAGAAAGCGGGGGGTGGGGAGTAAGATGCCTTCAAATCTCGGGTCATTCTTTTCAGAATTTTATGAAAAGTTTTAGGTTCAATAGCATAAGATTTCTCACACTCAAAACACTATCTGGCAAATAATGTTTGTTAGAGTTGTTTTTCAGTTATTTCAGTTATGTCTGACTCTCAGTGACCCTATCTGGGGTTTTCTTGGCAAAGATATTGGAGTAGTTGGCTATTTCTTTCTCTAGCTCATTTTACAGAGGATGAAACTGAGGCAAACAGTGTCAAATGACTTGCCCTGGGTCATACAGCTAATAAGTATCTAAGGTCCAATTTGAACTCAGGTCTTCCTGACTCCAGACCTAGTGTTCTATCCACTGCACCATCAAGCTGACCTGTTTGTTAGAAGTGCCTGCAGGTTCAAAGTCCTATATGTTTTGCTCTTTGTAGGAGAGGCAAAAGTTTTTCATTAATACTGCTAGACATCTAATAATGATAAATTTATTAAGTACTAGTAAAACTATCCCTGCCTCATCTTTGCATACAGGGGAAATGCTTTTGGAAATCTATTTGCAATAGACAGTGCTTAATAAAATGCTTCACTAGTGGTAGTTGTCTATGAGGCAGAATACGATTGTGATTTAAGATGAAGTGACCAGGTTAGCGAAATGAAAAATGGGGACAATGTTACCACTCTGAGTCCAAGTCCTAAAAACAAAAATCATCTTGCTAAAATGGGATAGTTGGTCACCTAATACCTGAGGCAGCTTAAGAGGGGAAGCTTGGGAGGGAGGCTGAGGTAAAACCATGAGATAAAACCTGATGAGATTTATCCTTTTCATGTCTAGGATGAGACTAAAGTAGTGAATGAATTTTGGCTTTGGAAATATCCAGTCAGAATTTTTCTCTCTTCCTTGGCACTCTGCCCCTATTCTGCAGTACAACCTGTCTTCTTTTCCTGCTGAATCTTATTATTGAATGAGATGATGTATGTTAAAAACACTCTATCTATGTGGGTTATCACTACTTTACTCTGACAGCCTATGGACCTTGAGATGAGAAGTATTGTTGTCTCTTGGAACCCAGACTTTCAGAAGGGACATTAGTGGTACCAGCTCTAGATCTATGATCCCATGATCCTCTGTTAATTTTGGCAGTTAAGTGGCAGAGTGGATATAATGCTTGATCTGGAGTCATGGAAGATATGTTTGAATTGTCTCAGACACCTATTAGCTGGTCATGGGAAAGTTACTTAACCTCCCTCAGCTTCAGTTTCCCTATCTGTAAAATGGGAATAGTAATAGTCCTACCCTCACAGGAATTGAAGATAAAATGAGTAAAATGTAAGGTGCTTTTGCAGACCCTAAAGCTATATATACACATCTATATCTATACCTATACATACACCAGTTATTATAATTTTGTCCTACCCTTTCATTTTATAGATGAGATTGTTCAGTCCCAGAGAGGTTCAAGGGCCAGAACCAGCATCAGAACCCAGACCTTCTGATACCTAATTCACTTTCTACTAAATCAGAGGTGGGGAACCTATGGCCTCAAGGCCACATGTGGCCTTCTAGGTCCTTGGGTGCAGCCTTGTGACTGGGTCCAAGTTTTATAGAACAAATCCTTTTATTAAGGGGATTTGTTCTGTGAAGTTTGGATTCAGTCAAAGGTCCACACCTGAGGACCTAGAGGGCCACTTGTGGCCTCCAGGCCACAGATTTCCCACCCCTGAACCAAATCATGCTTCTATTTAGAGAACAGAGAGTTGAATGCTTCCTGTCCCTGTGCCCAAGCACTTAAAAGGTGGTGGGGAAAACATAAATATTTATTTTCCCCAAAAGAGATCCAAGGGGACCCAAGAAAAACTGTTAAAAGTGGAAACAGCTCCTTAAAAGTCGAATAACTGCCAGGGTCTCCCTAACCACACTTTAGGACTAGGTCTAAAGGAAACATTTCCCAGTTTAAAATACATGGAATATTTGAAATTAAGCTCTAATTGTCCAAGTTACAATCCAGTCCCCATTCATGATATGTCACTGTTGCAGCTCTGTTAAAGTTAAAAAAAAATACAGTTGCGGATGTAAAGACACAGTCACAAGAAGGCAAGAGTTTTATTTCTTTCATGAAAAACGGCTCTCACAGCAGCACAACGGAGTCATAATACTGTGTTGGTGTGTTCTGGGGTTCAGAACCAAGTGAGAAGGGTAACACCTATTAAATAACCCGTACTAATCTTGCTGCACCTGCATTTTCCTTGGAGGTCTGCTATTCACTTGGGTGGGGAGGTTTTTTGGTTTGTAAAAGCTTGGAAAAACCCAGCCTGAGGTAGTTGTGAGCTGTAGTAAATCCAGTTTCCAGAGGGGTGCTGTCATTCATAACATTTGTATATGAGTAAGGAAATGAACCAGGAAGAGACATGTTAATTTCCATTTTCTTTTGAAGACTAATAAAAGAAAAAGCAGAAAGAGGAGAAGGAGAAGGAGAAGGAGAAGGAGAAGGAGAAGGAGAAGGAGAAGGAGAAGGAGAAAGAGGAGAAGGAGGAGGAGGTAGAGGAGGAGGAGGAGGAGGAGGAGGAGAAGAAGAAGAAGAAGAAGAAGAAGAAGAAGAAGAAGAAGAAGAAGAAGAAGAAGGCCAAATAGAAAGGGGCCAAATTGGTACAGATAGAAACTTATTTTCCACCTTTGTACTGATGATAAAAACAATGAAGAGAGAAGGGGAAAAGATTATATAGCATGTGACAGTTTCCTTTCAAATAATCACATAGTAAGATATAAAACCCTAGACTGCTTGGAGAAGTTTGCTGAAACAAGCAGCTACTCATTAGGTTATAGGCAAACACATATTAGCATCAGCTGACTGGAGAATAGACGTCCGTTTCTGTTTCATGTCGTTTTTCAAAACAATGTCTACTGGGAAAGAAAATCTCTTTACGTTTGTGACACAATTGGTCTCCTGCATTTTCTTCTGTCAGGTTGTATCCCATGCACAGTGTGACCTGCTGGTAAACATCACTTTACATTAGGGATTTAAAGAATGGTACCTCTTCCTTATTTGGCTAGAAGGTGGTAATCACCTGACAAGCATTTGCTTGCTATTCACAGGAAAGAGAAAATGTATGAGATCAAATACTTTTACTTATTTGTTTATTTTACCATTCCCTCTTTCTTTCCTGACAACTAACTTTCTGTAAATGCATATAGCTGACATAATTCCACCAGATAGTGAGTATTCCACAGCTGTTGAGACTTTTCTTGTTTGACTCTGATGTCTGCATCTTATCACTGTGTGCAAATTATTTAGCAACTGCCATATTATTTATAGGTATGAATTGCACACATTAATCTCATAAATAATTCATTTGGGGGATGTGAATTACCATTCTGCCACAGTTAAAAAACCTATTTTTGCAAAGCCAATATAGACTTTTATTGTGGATTACATTCAATTTCTTTTGGCCATCATGTTTTGATTCTTACAAGTTGTGATAAAAGAAAAAATTTTAAAATAACTTTGGTTTTGGGTACACATACAAAGTGAAATACAGAGGAGAATGATCTAGATAGACCAGTTCAGGAGGAGAAAACACATGTAAATCTTTAAAACATCCAGAGAACAAAGGTAGAAGTGAGAGTTGGGGATTCTAAACTATCCAAAGAATTGTCTCACTTCCCAGATCTACTTTGGGTATGTGGATGGAGCCATGCTGAAGAGGAACCTTTCAATGTACGAAGAAGAAAAAGGTTGCCTTGCTTCTTAATGAGAATTCTGTCATGTGCAGACACTTAACAGGAAATAGTTTGATGGAAAAGGTATTAGCTCTCATCCTAATAGTATGGCAGGCTGTCACCACTGTTTCACCAGTTGGTAAACAAAAACTTGGCTTAGGTACATCAGGATTCGTTTTATAACTTGAAACAGAAACAAAAAGCTCCACTCCCCACAGTAAGACATAAGAATGTCACTGTGGACCTAACAGAAAGACAGTCGCAAGTTTGTTTGCTAGTAGACTCCTAGGGAGCTGAACACAAAAATCCAATAAATAATTAGCTCTCCTGTGACAGGCTTCTGAATTACTGTGATACATTAATTGGACAAAATTAGCATGAATTAAGGCAAATAAGTATAACATGTAATTTATTACTTACTAAGCATGGTGCTGCAGTGGAAGCCTCAGATTTCCCTTAAGATTGCTTTAACAGCTATAATGCATTCCTTAATTTACTCTGTGGAAAATCAATTTTTTCAGAGTTCATTAAGCACCAATATGTTACAATGCAACTCTCTAGAGCATAGAGCCACAATACATTATGCAAATCCATGCCAGTGTGGCACCAATATGTAAATAGCAATAATACTATTGTCAGCCTCCTATTGATAAGTCTAACAGGAATGATGGTGTCTGGACCTTCTCAAAATCGGTTGGCTGTTTTCACCTCTTTGGGAACTCTTGTAATCTGGCATCTTCTAAATATAGTTACATTTGTTTTAACATATGACTTTTTTTTTCAAAGGCTAGTAACAGAGGTTTCATTTATTTGGATTTTTAAATATTCTATGAGCCTACTTTTCTACTCTTCTATCTATGCCTAACCATCAATTGGCAGATTTTTATTGAGTCCTTTTTTATAGCAGAGTCACTTCTTGTTGGCATCATCATCATCTTGATCTGAGACTCTGATTTCATTGATGCAGGGAGTGGTGTGTTGATAAACATTTAACAACCGGCTCATATTTAACTCTGAAAATGCAGCACACACTTAAGTTTAATACTCATTATTAATTTTTTCATTACTTTCTTAAAACTAAGACAATCAAGAAAACAACTAATCAAGCCCTGGTTTGTAGCCTTTGTTGATTTCTGAGGTGTAAATGTTTATACCTAAAAATTTAACAACTGCTTTTGAGCTTGATGCTAGCACACTCCTGGGTGCAGGAAACTCCTGGGGTGGAATCCTCCTCTCCTAATTTAAATCAGCAACGTGCTTGACACATGCATTCAGAGATCAAGTGATGGTCTATGGTTACATAACTCGAGGCAAGACTTGACTCTGTCTTCTTTACTCCAAGCTGGTTGTTGGCCCACCGTACTACACAGTATCTTACAATTTTTCATTAATTTGGAGGTTTTCCACATAGTCAAAGTGAAGATAATGTATGTATAATCATTTGATATTAGTTGAGAATTTAAAGAATCATTTGAATTCCCAAAGTTCAAATCAAACCCTCTCGCTTTGAGGCTTAAAGTTTCTGAATCAATTCTCTACTACACTTTAATTGTACCAACATCTGTAACATTTAAAATATTGAGTTCATCATAGTTGAGCCACTTCTACAAGTTCTCTTAATTAATGATTTGGACCGATTTCATTAGATGATCTGACCACATGTGAAGAAATGATCCTTAGGATTTCCATATACGTAAATGCAGAATACAAACATATACATACATACAAAAGCCTATATGTATATTTTCATATTGTATTTGTGTATAAGCACATATATACAAATATACAGATTTCACCAGTGTGGGGATGTCTCAGTAAGGAACTACCCTCTACCAATGCAGATGGATAATTGTTCATCAGATTATAGACTTCAAGTGCTGGAAGGCACTCAGAGGTTAAGTGACCTTTCTCATTAGACTGCCCTCAGGACTTCTCTACCATGCCCCATCTATATGTTCATCTCTCTGCCTCCCTTTTGGCTTCCTTTTATATGTTGTCTTCCCCCATTAGAGTGTAAGCTCCTTGAGGGCAGGGATTGTATTTTTTTTCTTTTTTGATTGTATTTGTAGTTCTAGAGCTTAGCACAGTACCTGATACATAGTAAGCACTTAATATATGCTTGTTGAATGATAGAGTCAAGTGACTTCCATGGATCAAAGAGCTAGTATTCAGGTCATTAAGGCAGGATTTGGACACAGGTCTTCGGGACTCCAAGGATGACCTTTTCCCCCCCAAAGCCACACAAGTGAAACATCCATGACCAAGTAAAAACTTGCCCCATCTTAAGAGAGGAATGAAATATCAAGTTTGGATCCTGTAAGATTGGGAATTAACTGAAGCACACACATTATAACATCTTCTCTTAGGACACTTGTCCTGTTAAATGCTGACTGCCTTGAGTTGGGGGCTAAAAAATGTCAAATATAAAGAGTTCCTAAACTCTATGCAATTCTACAAAAATATGCCTAGCTATGTGTAGGATTTTAAAGGTAAAGGTTATGAAAAGCATTCAAAAGTCATCAATTGAATGGTGATGAAATTTACTTTGTTTCTGACTTAAAATGCACCATTTATGAAAATATTTAGAAGCAAAAAAAGATGGATGTGATTTGAAAAATGAAAACAGCAAATTTGAAATGAGCAAATGGAGAAAATAACCAATAATGTCAAAATAAAAAGGTTTTGTGTTCTGGATACTTTGAGCATGCTGGGGCCTACATGTATCATAAGAAAATAAATTTTGAGCAGGAAGGGACCTTAGAAATCGTCTAATCCAACTTCCTCTTTTAATAGATAAAGAAACTGAAGGTCAGAAATCTGAAGACACTTGACCAGTGTGACAAAGGTATTTGGTGAGATTGGAACACCACTCTGTTAATTCTCATTTTAAGGCGCTGGCTTGATTGAATTGCTAAGTCACCTTGTTTTTTGTATGAAGGTATAGCTGATATTTATGGTATACAACAATTTAAAAAACCCACATCAAATTCTCCTTAATATTTATAATCAAGGGGCTACTTGGACCACTGAGAAATTAAGTGACTTATCTATGGTGACACAGCTATTGTGCATCAGAAGAAGGAGTTTAACTCATACCTTCCCTAACTTTAAGGCTGGCTCCTCTATGCATTATGACATCTCATTTTTAAACTACTATTATTAAATACATAATAAATAAATAATAATATAGGTACTCTATAGTTGTCAATACAAAGTTTCATTATAAAAAGCATTTTTGAAGCACATAAGTGTCTGCTGCAAAGAAACCATTTGCTCTGAGAAATAAAATACTTAAAGACTAGGTTTCTCTCCGACACTGTGGTGTTTATGACGAATTATTAAAATGTTCCATAGCCATTACCCTCTTTGAAAATGTTCTCATTTTAAAAAGTAATTTTTCACTATACAGATTATTTACCAGATGCTCAAATTTTAATCTGGGAATATTAATTTTTAAAATGAATATTGCAAGGACACTAAAAACCTATCAAGCAGATGCTGACAAGCAAACTAGCTATAATGGAAGGAGCATATAAACTTCTCCAGTACAAATTAGGTGAGTAGTTTATATACTTTATAGGCAGTGAAAGCCCTGGTTTATCATGTAAATCCATATCTTGCCACTCCTTATAAATCAGAGATTTGACACAATAGACCATAACAATCTGTCATGTAAATACCTTTTGATTCATGCTTTGTTGATCTTACTATCCTATTTGTTTATCAAACACATTCACAAAACCTAAGTTATAAAATAAATATTTATGGGCCTTCCCTGGCAAAGTTTAACTATTTGTGATCAACACATTCTTCTGTTATGCAGTTATTGTCATGTCCTATAAATTGTGCCGTATACAGCCAGTGAGCAAACCAATATTGCTATTAGGCCATATGTGTTTACCTCCATATGGGGAACTCTTCTTACCTCTCTGTGACTTAGTAGGTAACTTCTTAGGGGTTACCTGAGGCTCTTAGAGGTTAAGTGACCGGACCAAGGTCACATAGTGACCTTGTATCTAAGAACGAATTTGAACCCAGGTCTTTCTGACCCTAGAGGCAGCTAGGTGGCTCAGTAGATAGAGCACTGCGCCCAAAGTCAGGAAAGCCTGAGTTCTAATCTGGCCTCAGACAATCTTTAGTTGTGTGACCCTGGGTGAGTCACTTAACCTCTCTTTACCTTAATCCACTGGAGAAAGAAATGGCAAACCACTCCAGTATCTTTGCCAAGAAAACCCAGGGTTACGAGGAGTCAGGCATGACTAAATGACTGAACAATTTCCTGACCCCAAGCCTGGAACTCAATGCATAGTTTTATGCTATCTTTGAAACAACCATCCCTGAGGGGTAGGGCTCCTAGGGTTGGCAGAATGAAAAGGATAGTTAAAATGAGTGTAGTTCTTAGAAGTATATGGTATGGAATAGAGGGCAGGGCCAGGAGGCTAACTAGGGAAGTCTAATGAGAAAAAATGACTCTGACAGTAGCATAGATGCATTGTGAAAGGCCCACATGGGGATCTAAGCCGTCCTTAATGTGGCTTTTAAAAGAAACCATCTGGGCAAGGTACTTGTTTGGACTCTGCCACCTGCTACCACTTATTGACCTGTCTTTAGAGACTCAAAAGTTAGCATCCGTCCATCAATCAGCAAGCATTTATTAAGTGCCTACTATGTGCCAGACACAGATGCAAGATACTTATAATGAAACAGTTCCTTTTCTCAAGGAGCCTACATTCTTAAGGGTGAGACAAGGAATATATACATACATATAGACACACACACACGTATGTATATATATATATATACATATACATATACATATATATATATACACACAATATGTTATAATATAGGGAAACTAAGAGTTGAGGAGATGCCTGAGGGAAGTGAAAGGAGCTGATAATTGAAACTTCAATTCCAAAAGTAAATCTGAATGAAGAATATTTCAGAAGCATCATATTTCCCCTAAATGACTGCACTCAGGACTTTCTTTATGCTCTGAGTCTTCATCCTAAAGCTCACCCCAGCCTTGGAATCCACACATTGGAAGTGTGCAACCTCTTTGCCCTTACAACATCTTTCTCTGATTGGATGACTCTTCTCAGAAGCTTCATTTAAGCAGGGTACCCAGGCTAGCCATGTCTCATTCCTCTCCAAGCTGCACTTAGGACTTCTTCAACTCCCTATGGTACTCCCCACCTCCTTTAGCTTCTTCTTACGGGTCATCTGCCCCCATTAGAATGTAAATAAGCTTCTTGAGGGAAGGCACTGTCTTTTTTTCTATTTGTATTTGTATTCCCAGTTCTTGGCACATAATAAATGCTTAATAAATACCAGTTGACTGACTGACTTTTGACTCAGAAGAACAAAATACAGCTCTTCACCATCAACCTCTCATGCATATGTTAAAATCATCAAAAATTCCTTGATAATTGGAACCACAAAAATAACTATTTGTTGAACTTCTAATTATTATTAAATATCAAATGAGAGATAAAAAGAGATATGTGCTTGTCGAAAGTAACCACTATCATGGAGGAAATCTTATATCAGGACCAGATAGAGGCAAGATCCTCTATAAGTGATAGGACCCTTCAGAGAGTTCTAATTTGTAGATGATATTATGGTTTTTTGCATTGAACCCCAGAACATTACAGGGAACTTTCAATAAGACATGATTAATCTAGAGAAATTACCCTACCAGTCCATACAGGGAAAACTAAAGAATAAAACAATGACTATTGTTTATACTATGACATGCACTTGAAAGAGCAGTCCATTATGTTATTACATCAATATGTATATTTGGCAAAGACACAGAAAACTAATGATGACTTGGGCCCAGAATTGAATAGGAGGTAGAGTATAAACCGGATTTTATTTGGGAAGATGTGAAGTGCTTTTAATGATTCCAAGCTGCAGTTTGTTGCAGAGACATTTTTCCCAACACATGTAGTTTCCCAGCGATGCTGTAAGGTTCCAAGTCTTGGAACATCATAATCTTTGAAGAATCAAAGTTGGAATCATCTTGTCTGATCCCTTATTTTATAGATGACAGAATAGAGATCCAAAACAGCTAAGTGTTTTTGCCCATGGTCAAATATTTTAGTTGCAGCATTGGGATTAAAACTCAGTTCTTCTGTGTTCTTTCTACTACATTGCAATGTTTAATTTTTAAATAAAGCACTGGAAAGTTTAAAAGAACAAGTATATGCAGGTTTTATATAAGAGAACAAATACAAATAAATACAAAGGCATTAAATAGAAGGTAGTTTGGGAGAGAAGAGGGCTAGTGATTGGGGGATCAGGAAAGGCTTCACGTCGATAGTGGTACTTGAGATACATCTTGAAGAGAGGCAATAAATGATTCGTATGGAAGATATAATATAAAAAGTATTTCTTTTTAATTTATTATTTATTTATTTTAAATATCCCTTTCTCTTTAAAATTTGAATTCCAGATTCCATCTCTCCCATTCCTCCCTTACCCACTGATAAAACAATATGATATCAATTATATGTATGTATATATATAATTATATATTATATATTATATGATTATATGATTATATATTATAATTATATATATATATATATATATATATATATATATATATATATATAAAATCATGCAAACCCTATCTCCACGTTAGCCATTTCACCAAAAAAGCAAAAAAAATTAATAAAAGGAGAAAATTATACTTAATTTGCACCCAGAGTTCATCAGTTCTCTCTCTGGAGGTGGATAGCATTTTTTCACCATGAAACTGGAATTGCCTTGGATCATTGTATTGATCAGGGTGGTCAAGTCTTTCACAGACAATCATTGTTACCATATTGCTGTTACTATGCACAATGATTTCCCAGTTCTCACTTCATTTTGTATCAGTTCATATAAATCTTGCCATTTTTTTCTGAAACAACTCCCCTCATCATTTCTCCTAGCACAATATACTCCATTGCAATATATGCTACAACTTGTGGAGCCATTCCCCAATTAATGAGCACCCCCCTCCAATATCCAAATCTTTACCACTACGAAAAGACATGCTATAAATATTTTAGTATGCAAAGGTCCTTTTCCTTTTCTTTTAATCTCTATGGGGTACATACCTAGTATTGGTATCACTGGATAAAAGGGTTATAACCCTTTGAGCATAGTTCCAAACTGTTTTCCAGAATGGCTGGACAAGTTTTACAGCCCTTTGGGCATAGTTCCAAATTGTTTTCCAGAATGGCTGGACAAGTTCATAACTCCACCAACAGTTCATTAATATACCTATTTTCCCTCATCCCCTCCAGTATTTGTCATTTCTGTTAGGTGTGAGGTGGTACCTCAGAGTTGTTTTACTTTGTCTTTGTCTAATAAATAGGGATTTAGAGCATTTTTTCATGTGGCTATAGATAGCTTTGATTTCTTCTTTTGAAATGCGCCTGTTCATATCTTTTGACCATTTATCAGTTGGGGAATGGCTCTTATTTTTATAAATTTGATTCAGCTCCCTATATATTTTAGAAATGAAACCTTTATCAGAGAAACTTGCTGTAAAGTTGTTTGCTATTACTTCATTGTCTATGGCAGTATCATTGCCTATGAAGGACTTACTTGAAGGATGATCCATCTACCTGAATTTTTTATCCACTTTATTTTTCCCAATTAGATAGACCAGACATTTTAGTATTTCTATGAATTTCAATGAAAAATCTTTGTAATATTCTGGTATTTGATGCAATAGGAGCAATGTCATTTGTTAACAGGAGCATTTACAAAACCTCTCCATAAGGAATCCTTATTTTTTTAATGCTTGGACTTTACACAAGACTTCTGCGATAGTCCTGAAAAATGTGCTAGGTGAAAAATTTAGGATTAAAGGATTATATAGTTAGAGGTAGAAGTAACCTCACAGGTCATCAAGGATAGTGTTGATTAAATCTTAACTGTATCAATAGTCTTTTTATATAGCTATGCCAATGAAAAATGTTAGGTCAATGCTTTTTAATGTCTCCTTGCCTATTTTAGTTATCCTAGCTTATATTTACCAGTGCCCTAGAACTATAAAGAAAAACAAAACCTAGTGCTATAATAGTATTTCTAATTTTGGGAATTATTTTCCTAATAAAATTTCTTTTTTGGACCAGTTAGTTTTCTTTCAGGGCTTTGTCATGTTGTCCAGTAAGTATTCACACATAATTGCTTCTTGACACAAATAGAAATCATAGAAAAGATCCAATCACTTACAAAATGGTATTTTTTCTTCTAGATTTCATCTTCTCTGAAGGTGTGAGCACTCAGGTCCTCTATAACAAAGAACTTGAGTGTTTGTATGGACTATCTCTTCCATTGTTTTAAAATTTTAATTTTTCTCAGTATTTTCAGTAAATATATATATGCTTATTAAGGTAGAGTAATGTATTTTTTTTTCTTTAGGGGTTGATTTGGCAGAACCCAATGACTTGAAAAAAGCCACCAGGAAATCAAGCATCTCGTTGGTAGAGCTACAAACATGGGAGATGACATATGTTGCATGTGTGTACACAATGCATATATAAATTGTCTTGTTCATAAGTTCAGTTTTGCTTAATATTGTAAAGTTAACCCAGGAATTAAAATTGAGTGAAAGAAATGAACTAGAAGAGTTCCCCTCTAGCATTACCACTAACCCTCCTCAGTCTCTTTAGGTTTGAGGAAATAGGGAAAGGTAAAGGAGAAGAGAGTAAAAACAGAAGGAAAAAGGAATGAAATCTAAGAGGAGGGACAGAGAATATGACTCTGAATTTGTATATAGACTCTCACAGGGGAAAAATTAAAGACACTAAAGAAATAACTAGAGCCCTTTACCCTAGTATAATGGAAAGAATGCTGGATTTATTGATCTTAAAGTATTTCCCCTCTTTGTGCCCTGATATCCTCATCTGTAATTTCGTTAAGTTAAATTAGTATTCACTAAATACTATGTATCAGGCATTGTTAGGTGTTGGGAATACAGAGGCTAAAAGGAAACAGTCCTATGCCTAATGGGGTTTTGTTCTTTTGGGGGAAAAATGTACATAGTTTGTGTATACATGTATATGTGCGTGTATGTGTGTATGTAAATCAATAAACGTTTGTTAAGTGCCTACTATGTACTAGGCACTGTGCTAAGCACTGGGCATACAAAAAAAGCCAAAAGCCAAACCCTAACCTCAAGGATCTTAAATCTAATGGGGGAGGCAACATGAAAATATATAGAAAGCAACCTATATACAAGATAAATAGGAAATAATTAAAAAGGAAAACCTTATGATTAAGAGGGGTTAAGAAAGGCTTCTTGTGGAAGGCTTATTGGTAGAATAGCCAATAGTGTCACTAGATCAAAGAATCGTGTATATGTGTGTGTGTGTATATGTGTGCATATATATGTACATGTACATGGGTATATACATATAGAAAATACACAGTAATTTCAGTGGGGGCAGAGCACTAGCAGGGGAAGAGCCATGAAACATCTCATCTAGGAGGCTGTTAAGATAACCCTTGAAGGAAGCTAGGGTTTCTAAGTGGAACAAGGATTTCATTCAGGAATGGAAGTGGAACTATGCAAAGGTATGGAGGGTGGAGATAGAATTCTGCTTGGGAAAAATGGTAAGTCAGTGTTCACAGCAATGGTGCTTGTAGCTGCTGTGGGGCTATAAGACCAATAACACCAGGACACAGAAGGGCTGCTAGCACATGTCCTTTGATCCGCTTTTCTAAAGGAAAGCAACTTTAAAGGAGTCAACAATCTTACTTTAATCAAACATGTATATATATATATATATATATATATATATATATATATATACACACATATATACACATATATGTATATATATGTGTGTGTATGTGTGTATACATACATGTATATGCATATATGTGTATGTGTGTGTATGTGTGTATATATATACACACACACACACACACACACACACACATATATATATATATATACACATATACGTATATATTATTTATATTTCACTTAGTTCAGGGGAACAGTCAGCACCCTGAACTTCAGACCAAAATACAAACAGAAATTACAAGCAGAAATTATATGAACAGAGACAGGGCTTCTAACTGTCTGACAATAGAAACACATCCATAATTACCAGAGAGAGAAGCACCAAAACCTGGATTTTCAAAGCTGGGGGGTGCTCCTTAATGGCTACCCAGAGTCTCATCTGGCTACATCACACAAATACTCTTCCCATGAGTGAGCCGCAAAGCAAAATGCCAGCCTTCAAGTATATATACCCTTCTTCAGGGTCAGAGGGCATCATAACCCTTGTGACCCAGGCCCATGTGACTTAGAGTTCCATGTGACTTAATCAGGTCACATGGGCCTACTAATAGATGGGAAAGATCTTCCCATCAAGCAAAACATATATGAACAATAAAGTCAGCCATGCAAAGACTATTGAATATACACTAAACCTTGTACACTAAAACCTGGATCCAAGTTGTGAAGAGATTTAAATATCAAATAGGAACTTGCATTTTATCCTAGGGCAATAGGGAGCCACTGGAACTCCTTGAGCAGGGAACTAACATGGTTAGATCTGTGTTTTCAGAAGATGAATTTGGCAGACATATGGAGTAGGGATTGGAGGGGAGAGACTGGGAACAGGGAATTCTATCTGGGAGGCTGTGCTATTATTCTAGGTGAGAGTTGGTGAGGGCTTTAACTTAGACCAGTGTCTGTGTTAGTGGAGAGAAAAGAATGAATTCAAGAAAAATGGCATGGCGGTTGAATCACTAAGAACTGATTGGATATGGGAGGGGTGAGGGAAAGGAAATAGATTTTGAACATGGGTGATCTGGAAGGATGGTAGTGCCCTTGAAAGAAATAAGAAAGCTAGGCAGAGGAATGGATTTGGGGGCAAAGATAATGACTACATTTGTAAAAAGTTCGTAGGCAATCTTTGCCATTCCCATTTCTGGCTACTTATTATCTTCATTGCTTCATTTCAGTAACACTTACAAGGCACTGTTCAGGCTCTAGGGATACAGAGACATAAAAAAAATCAGTTCTTCCCTTCAGGAAACGTCCATTTTTTCTTAGCAAACTTTATCCATGGCAGAGGCACATTTTTTTTGGAGAATAAGTATTAGAATTGAAAATATAACCCTATAATCCTTATAGTTTTCTAAAAGGATTATCCTCAAAGTTTTACAAGTATCATATTAAAACCTAGTCCACTTGAGAGGTTCTGGTATTCTGTATATGACTAAATGAAGATATTGTTGTGGGGGGTCTGAGACGGGAGAGTTAGCACTTATGGCAGGCAGTCCCACTTCACACTGATGCTTTGTGCCTCCTTTACCATGCCCTTTGTGAATGCCCCTTGACACTGCTCTGATTGAAAGTGAAGACTTACACTTGTCATACTCATAGGATTGGCTATCAACATTCACATGACACTAAGATGTAGGGCTTCAGAAAATATATTAAGTACCACTACAGTGTCTAGTATGAGTCGCTGTGGTGCTTCCATTTGAGGGATTTATTTTACTGGAAATGAATTCATTAGGCCAAAAAATGCTTATTCTGGGTTCCATGCCATTTAACTTGTTTACTTTTGCATACTTATGCAGCAGTTAGTTATTAAACTGGAAAAGCAAGACTGGGTGTTTTTTTGTTAAAAAAAACCAAAATGGGTAATTTACATATAATATACTGTAATTTATGGGAATATAATGAATGCATTCAATTTTGCATCCTTAAGTATTAATTATAGATGAATTTTCAGCAATTTTTAATGCATTAGAAGATTATTTTTATGTCACTTTGGCCAAAGCACAATGTTAACTCCAGTTCTTAAATGTAATGATGGAGTACCTGCATTATAACTAGATTTTTATTCTAATCACATAATTGAAAAATAACATTTAACTTACCTGAAAACATGATGAACTAATTAAGAAGCCTTTTATTTTATTCTTTCACAATGTTTAAAATAATTACCACATTTTAAAACTAAATTTTAATCATTATTTCTCTCAGTATTTTTTATAGACCACACATATTTATCTATACAACTACACACACACACACACACACACACACACACACACACTCACAGCAGGGGATTTGTTTACTAGAACTTATCACTTTTTTGAGGACATAAACTAAATATATGGAGGTATAGTATACTGGCTGCTTTCAGAATAACACATTTTCCATTATTACACAAGGCATGTGTATTCAATATATCAGGAATGAAACATCAGGAAATTTTATGAACTGACAGGATAATGGACAACAAGAAACTGTTGAGGAGGAAACAGACAGTTCTGAAAATCAAAAGTGGCTGATTTTTCTCAGAGGAGTAGCAGGGGATTCTTCCATTGGATGAAATAACTATTCCTTTCATAAAGCAAAAAGACTAGATTGATACACCAATACTTTATGTAACATTTTCCATTTGCATCATAAGGCATAGTAGCCTTGTGGCTTACCTTAAAGTGAGGAAAACCTAGTCTCATATCTTGTCTCTGATACTTATTAGCTGTGTCTCAGTAACTCTCTAAGACTATGGAATACAGAAGAGTTGCTGGTCCTCAATGAAATCACAAGTCTGTCTCAAAACAAACCCAAAAAAACTTTCCATTTGCATAACATGCACTAATTAATAAAGCACTTTTACATACATTATTTCATTTTATTCTGACAACTTCTTTGAAAAATAGATTGGGCCTGTCACCTGAAACACTTTTCTCATTTTACAGATGAGGAAACTGAGGCCCAGAAAAGATTGCCCAAAGTTACATAGTTCATAATTGCCATAGCCAGGACCAGAATGAAGGCCTTCTTATTCCTAGTCTAGCTCTCTTTCTCCATATTGCAACTTTCCTTGAGCTGGGGTGACGGGGGTGTCAGAGTAGGGGAGACACATACATTTTCATGGGTTCAGATGTTGGTTCCTTCTTCCAATGCCAGAATCCGTGAAATATTAGACTGGCCTATATTTCTTATAGAGGAAAATCTCTGTCTTGGGCAATGAATAGTAGCAAAACAATGTGAAAAACTGCACAAAGACAGGATGTGTCTATATGCAAAAGATGAAGAGAACATTTATTCCGGCCATCTGAATGATTGATGTAGATGGCCACATGATTAATTTCCTGGTCACAACTGGTATTGATTATAAAGGTGACTGAAATGAACAGATTAGTTGGGCCATGGTCCACTTCACCTCTGTGACATAGTTTTATGTTAGGACCATAAGTTAATCATTGAATAAAAGCGAGGAATAGAAGTATCCTAATTCTCTCTTCACTCCTCTGAGAAAGATTTCTGGAAATTTAATCAAAGGAGAGAGATGGTATGCATAGGATGAGCCTATGAACTCCTTATGCTCTTTACCCTGGGATGCCAATGGGAGTCAGGATCTTAAAAAAGTTTCTTCCTCTGTGCATTTCATTCCTCTTTGCTGATAACCTGGGACAATTGACATTGTCAAAGCTGGGATATCTAAGAGCAGAATTTTGAAGCAGGTAGAGTTTCTTTGCCACTTAGGGGCAATGCTTCTTGTCCTCATGGGGTTCATAGTCTAACTGACACACTCTCAGGGAATGGGGTATTCTTCTCAATCGCATGTTCCCTTCAGCAGATATTCATTAAGTGTTTACTCTGTACAAGCTATTGTGATAGAATCACCACAAATAATTTATATGAATGACCCCCTGACCCATATAGACTTTCTAATCTTACTCAAAACATTTAACCTCTCACTGCTCTTGGCAACTCTTTAGGACTGTAAGTTGCAGAAAAGATGCCGATTTATATTGATAGAAGGAATTTCTTCATCTGAGACTTCTGTATATCAGTGTAATCATAGATCTAGTTCCCATTCCCTATCTTCTAATCCTTGTCTCCTATCTCCTATCTCCAACCTCTTATGTCCTACAACAGAATAGATTTCACTAAAATATATATTGAATACAATTCCACTCCTGACTAGGTTGAGTAATTTTGAGGTAGTCATGTAGCTCCACTGGACTTCAGTTTCTTCATCAGTAAAGTGAAAGTATAGAACTAATTGAACTCTAAGTTTTCTTTCAGCTTTATGATTCTATGAGTCATTTTAAGCCTTTATTTTTTGGATGATTCAGAAGATTCTCTCTGTATCTTTGAGTGCCTAATAATAGGAATATCAGTTATTTAATCCAACTGATTCAACAAATATTTTATTAAGTACTTGCTATAAGAATTCTTAACTAGGGGTCCATGAGCTTGTCTTTTCTTAATATTTTGATAATTATTTCAATAGAATTAGTTTCCTTTATAATCTTTTGTATTTTATTTTATGAATTTAAAAAAAAATTGAGAAGGGGTCTGCAGGTTTCACCAGACTTTCAAAGGGCTTGATGTCATAAAAAAAGTTAAGAGGCTGTAAACTATTATGTTCAAGTAGTTATGTTAGCTAAGTAATGAGTGTGGAAGGATAGACCCTAACCTCAAAAGGCTTATGATTTGATGGGAGAAAGATACACTGTTACCTAAGAGAGAGCCAAGAAAACAGCAATTGAAAATCTGAGGGGGGAAAGATCATTTTTACTTGGAGAAATGAAGGCAGGTTTCATGGAGGTGGTATTACCTGAGTTAGGCCTTAAAGGAAGAGATTTCAACAGGCAGATATGATAAAAAGGAGTATGTCCAACGAACAAAAGACTAGATACCAGGTTAACCATTTTTAGCAGTGGAAAGAACAAGTACCAATCCATGTTTGTGAGGTTACGAAGGAGAAATAATAAGGATTGATAGTTAACCAGCCGCCAAAGAAAATCATAATCAAAAAAGATTTTGGAAATAACTCAGTAAGAGTAGAGACAAATAATTTGTTTCTCTGAACTAGTAATCTTATTATAATGTCAAGATTAGTAATAGGATTGATGGCTTTTTTACCATTTTGGAGGTTCAGTAAGTTAGTAGAAAATGAAGGTAGATAATAGGTATGGGATTATAGAAAGCCTGGGCAGGAGAAAGATCTGTGATCCCAGGAACATTGGCTTAATTGTTTGCCAACTAGCTTTCCTTCATCCTAGATTAGACAAAAACACTTAAGTTTGACATAATATTATTTTGCCAGAGGAGCTTGCCTACTTGTATGGTAACTGATGTAAAAGAAAAGCAAACGTGTGTTAGGGGTCAGGTTTGAAGATAGTTGCATGTGTGTATGCTAAAATATCGACTGTGCCTGCAGAAAGACTGATTACCTGCACATAGCACACTTTATGTAGGACCAGGTTCAGTCATTCTTTTACAAGGAAAAAACAGTAACTGGTCATCTTCAAATGAGTCAATGTCCCAGTTAATGTGCTAATTTCCATATGTACTCTTTCTAAGTCAAATTAATTGCAAATTCATGTCTTAAAATGGAATAAAATATCAATTCAACAAACATTTTAACGTGCTTATCATATGCAAGGCACTATGCTAGGTCTATAAAGATAGATATTATAAATACCCTACCCTCAGGGAACTTAAAATTCAAAAGAAAAGTAAGAGATATGCCCTAAAAACTTATAAAAGAATGAAGAAAAAGATCCATGAAAAGAAGACCAAGCAAATGTCTATGAGAAATGTGAGAACACTTAAGATCATCAGGGTAGGAGTCAGAGGAGATTTTACTGACGAGGTGATTCCTAAATTGGACCCTGAAATAAAGTAGGAAATTCGGTGATGGGGTGGAGCTTCATTTCAGATATGTAGACAGGGAGAAAAAAGGGTACATAAAGGGACAGGACAAGAGAAGCATGAAGGAACAGAGAATAGTACAGTTTTGTTGAAAGTTTGGTTGGAATCAAGGGGTGTAGTTTGAGATAAAGCTATAAAGGGATTCTAGATTTTGTAGGGTCTTGACTTTCCAGATCAGAAATACATATTTGATTTGGTAAATAATTGAGAGGTTTTCAAGTAGAGGAATGATGTGATGAGAGTCTGACTTTAGGATGATTAATTGGGTAGGTGTGTAAAGAATGAATCAGAGAGGAGATATACTGGAAAGCAGTTAGAGAACTACTAAAATAGACTAGGAGAAAATACATGAGTCTGAACTAAGGCTTTTCCAGTGGGAATAGAAAAAAGCTAATAATTATTGTGAAAGATGGTAAAGGTATGATTTAGAGAACATGACAAATGTTAGAATATTGAGGATAAATGAAAGGAAATATCAGAATTAATTTGTAGGTTATGAGCCTGGGTGCCTGGGAAGATAGTCATGGAATCAACAGAAATAGAGAAGTTAGAAGTAGGAAAGAATCTTGAGAGTTCGTTGTTGGAGACATTGAGTTTGAGACAATGACAAAGGGAATCCATCCACTTTGTGTTATTCAGTAGGCATTTGGAATCATGGGACTGAAACTCTGGAGAATATTTGTGTTTTGTAATGAGGATATAGATTTGAGAGAAGAAGAAGAAGGTGGAGGAGGAGTAAGAGAGAGAGAGAGAGAGAGAGAGAGAGGAGAGAGAGAGAGTGCTCAGTCACTTACTAGCTGGGTGACCCTGGGCAAGTCACTTAACCCTGTTTGCCTCAGTTTCCTCATCTGTAAAATGAGCTGGAGAAGGAAATGGCAAACCACTCCAGTATCTTTGCCAAGAAAACCTCAAATGGATATGACTAAAAAATGACTAAATGACATTTTCTTTCACTCAGCTGAATCAACTTGAGATAATCTCAGTGCCTTGTTGAACACCCTACTCCTTCTATACAGAAGTAAATATTTTTATGTTAACCGTTGGATGACCTACAAATGTCTTATTTTGTTTTGATATTGAACCTAAACTACCAGGGGACTAGCCTGTGTTAATCCCAGCCCAAAACATATCCAAAAGTGCAGTGGTCTGTCCCTGGGGCTTATAGATTCTCCGTCATTATAGGTCTTCCAATGATGAATAGAAGACCACCTGGGGACGATGATGAGGGAATTTGTGGTCACATAGGGGTTAGACTGACTGACAAATGAATTTCCTTTTAACCCTGAAATCCTGTGATTCTTTGATGTCAGATGGCTTTAGTCCTGTCAGTAATGTAGGAAGTGAGTTCATCTCTGCTCACCACCTCACTGATGATACACAGTTCCCAGTTTCTGTCTGGTTCTATAGCATTTACAATATATTCTCTTTTGTTATTTTCCACTGAAACATGGCCTTTTCTGCCTATTTTGGTCTGGCTCGGTCCCAGTTTGGTGACCTGCTGGATGTTTTGCATGACTTATTTGTTCAAAATGGATTTCTTCCAAGTCTTGTCCCATGAAATTGTTCTTTCCTTTTTAAAAAGGTTTCTTCTTTCATAAAAACACAGTATTTAGAACTAGAAAGGGTCTTATAGACCACTGATCCTATTTCTTCATTTCACATATGAGGAAACTGAGGCCCAGAGGTTGTGACATACCAGAGACTGTGTAGCAAGTGAGGGGTGAAGCTAGGAACAAATCACAAAGTTCTTTCCTCTAGTCTATGCCATACCTTTCAACAGCTTTTCTTTTAATTCTAGCAAAATGTATAGTATTTTGTACTTGGAGAAAATTTGTCGTAGATTCATTTTTGTTTCAAGAAAAGCTGAAAACATCCTTTAATTTTCATATCTGAGGGCAAAAAAGTTCTTGATTAACGAGCTGCTATATTACTGAATGCTGAATGATACAGAATGTTGATTACTTATGGGCAGATGTAACTGACAAATTTTCTCATATCTGGGGCTTCTCATTTTCTACTCTTTCTTAAGGCAATAAATATATAGAAATGAAAGAAATGTTACTGTTATTGGGGAGGACATAGACATGTTTATAAGCATTAGGGAAGCAGCCAGTAGACAGGGGGATTAAAGATCGATTAGTTAGCGCATAGAGAAAGGGAACAAACTTCTGTAGAAAACAGGATGGAATGGGATCACCTGTGCATGTAGAGATATTTGCCTTGGTGGTGAGAATGTCAACTTCTTCATATAAAACAGGAGTGAAGGACAAGATGGTTGTTGAAGTAATCTGCATGATGAGTTGAGGAAGAAGAGAGAAGAGAGAACTCTCTGCTAAAGGCCTGGGAAGGAATAATGGGCAGAGAGAGTGAAAGTTATGATAAAGTTTTATAACAGGGTTTAGAGTAGCAAGGTAGATGGAGAAGTGGAATGACAACAGATTATGGTGAAATAAAGGAATTTATTAAAAAGAACTTCGCTCATTCTTTTGAAGAAGTGGGCAGGGGGTGATGAGTGTGGAATGCTGCATTGTCAGATCTTTTTATATATTGATCAGTTTTGCTGACTTTTTCTTCCTCTTTTTTATTTTTTCTATAAGAAAGTTTAAAAAAATATATGGAATAATTCTTTTGGAGGATGAGGGATACAGTGGGGCAGGGGGCGGATTTAGGCAATGTAAAACAGTAGATATAAATAAAAATTTATATGAGAAAGCTCAGGTAGTTGTGTTCTAAAGTGGATCATGAAAATGCAATAAACAAAGGGCAATAGGACTCCCAATTCAGAGGAAGTAGAGATCATTTTTGGCCTACAGAATCAGGGAAAGGTAGCATTTGAGCAAAAGCTGAGGAGAAATTACAGTGATGACAACAAGGGAAAAAATAGGGCTCAGAGTGAGCCAAGGCATGGAAGTAGGGAACCTAAAGTATTTTGAGTGCAATTGTTTAATTAATTTATCAATATACTGAATAGTCATACATATGTGTATGTGTACATACATACATGCTTACATGCATGTCCATGAGACTGAGTTAATTTCAACTTATTTACTTTCTTATTATGTGTTCTCATGACTATTTCATGTATATCCAGACTTCTTTATATTATAAATTCCCTAAGGGCAGAGATCATGCGTACCGCAGGTCTTTTCTGTTTGTAGTGGACTCCAAGGAGCTATCAATATTGTTTTATTGAGCTTGAATTTTGTAACATAGCCAAGTACTTCCAAGAATTGTATTTTCAGGCAATATTTAGAAATGTCTTTGCCATAGAGATTCTATTACTTGACATTTATGCCAATGGGAATTAATTTGTTTTGGTTTTTATAGCTGTCACAGTGCCTAGTATAGTGTTCTACATAGTACGGGCCTTTAGTAGTTATTTCCTGACTGAATGGTTTTCACTGAAGGCTTCTGGACTGACACATTCTCTTTTCCTGTTGGAACCCAATTTCCTTTATATGCAGACTTCAAAAGGATGAAACCAAGTGATTACTATTCTGCAAGTCAAACAGTAATGCTACTAACTCACATTTGCATCTTAAGTTTTTACAAAGTGCTTTCCTCACAGAAATTCAACAGGGTAGGTGGTGCAAATTATCATTATCCCTATTTTACAGGTGATGATACTGAGGATTAGACAGATAAAGTGATTTGTCTACCATCATCCAGGCAGTACATATCAGAGCCAGGGGTGAAATCAATGTTATGGCATTTACCATGAGAGAGAAAGCTTTACATGATTTAATTAATATCGATAGGGGCTTACTCAAATGGACTAAAACAATCAATTTGCCCCTCCATTATTAACCCTCCACTAAAGTCCTCCTTTGGGGCCTCATCATGACTTAGAAGTAATGCTAGATTCTTGGGGGCTTTAATAGGAACTGTATAGCTTTCATTCTCATAGTAGATGCCAGAATGAGATGAAAAGTGTTCAAACCTAAGTCTAATGAGAAACTATATGTGTCTCATTGTAGTAACAATTTAGATAAACTTGAAGAAGGCTTATCAATAAATCAAGTATTTATTAAGCCTCCGACAGGTACTAGGCACTTAGGATGCCAAAAGACAAAAATAAAACAATTTGTGCCCTCATGGAGCTTATATTACAAGCAACTTATCCAATTTGGGGCAGGGTAAATTGTTTTTTCAACTTTAGAAACTCTTTCTACTGAGTTATGAATTGTTTCTGCATTATTGGAGAAACTATCTACATAGACAAAATTTCAAATTCTTGAAGCATTAATGTTGGTAAATCTTTTGACCAGCTTGACTGCAGGGGTTCTTTTTATAAATATAATTTTTATTGATTTATTTTGTTTTTATATCACCAAAATTTCCCCCAATATCTCTCCCAGAGAAGCATAACAACTAACAACAATTTTTAAAATAAAACAAAAAGAAGAGAAAACAATAAACCAAACCAATCAATACATAGAAAAAAGTTGAACGCCACAGACTTTCCACCTCTGAAAAGGAGTACGGTGGGAGCATCATCTCCTATCTCTTCTTTGGGGCCATACTTGTTGTTTCTAATTTTGTAAAACCCACTCTTTTCTGGGGGTCGGGGGTTGTTTTCTTTTAGTTTACTTTATTGTGATCATTATGTATATTGTTTTCAAGTTGTCTCCCTCCGTTAGACTGTGGGCTCCTTGAGAACAGAGACTGCCTTTTTACCTTTCTTTGTGTCAACAGCACTTAGTACAATTCTGGCTGGAGTAGGTGCTTAATGAATACTTATCCTGAAAGCAGGGTCTGTGAACTTAAGATATTTTGTTAATTATTTCAATATAATTGATATTCTTTGTAAACCTCTATATGAATTCAAGATTTGAATTGAAGCTGCTCTCAGAATAGGATTCTAGTTTTCTAATATTTATTGTTTTTAAAATATTCTAAGCAACCTCTGCTGTTCTGTAGTCCCAGAGTTAAAGGAGGCTAGTTCTTTATTTCTGCAGCTTTCGAACCACATTTAGCAGAAGTATTTCAGAGCTTCTGAAGTGTTAAATTGTGGTTCCTTAGAACCACTGAGGATATGTGTGTTCTACATTGAATGTTCCTGTGTACTCGTTTTTGGTTTCATTTGTTACATTAGCCTCGTTTACAAGCTGAGCTGCTTCTGATTTCAATTTATTTTCTATAGTCTTGAAATTGGTGTCAAAAACTCGGAGGATACAACCCCAAAGGAAACAACCTATTTCCTTATTTTAGATGCTAATCTACAGTGAACCTTAATTTTTTTTGGCATTGCAACTTACTTAGGAAGTAGGGTCTTGAGAGGATAATGTCTGGAGCTTAGACTCTGAGCTTTGGAGAAATATATGGGTAAAAAAAGCATTTGAAAATACTGAATTGGCAATAATCTTTTGGGTAGTCTTAACCCTTTTGATTAAAACAATTCTACATATATATTCATAATCAGAGCCATAGCTAGGGTAGGATAATCAGAGCATTGCCTCTGGCACTGATATTTACAGGGTTCTTGGTAGTGTGGGAACACCTTAGCATAAGGCTTTAAAGTTTACAAAGCCCTGTACAAACAAAAAGTAGGTACTTACAGGTATTATACTCATTTAATAGGTGAAGCAACTAAGGGTTATTGTGACTTGCCTGTACCCACTTAGCTAGTCAAAAGTGGGACTTAAACCTAAGCCTTCCTGATTCCTGGCCCATCATTCCGCCCACCTCCTCATATCTTCTAGAATCCCTAGAATATTGTTGTATCAATTATCAGGCAAGAGTCCTAAAGAGGGAGGAGAACTCACAAATTCCCTTAATTTACCAGGTGGGTTATCAGTCTTTTTATTCTTGGACCTAATATAGTTCCCACCATGCCTGGTTCACTCACCCCATTCTCCCAGTTTGGTGGGTGTATAGAGGTTGGGTATGGAAGGAGTGAGAGATAAGTATAGAAGGGTAAATTGAGACCAAATTGGGAAAAGTCTTGAACATCAGACTAAAGCTTTGGACCTTCTGTTTTGGGCAAGAGAGTGCTACATTAACCCATTGATTGGTATTCTTTTATTATTTGCTTGGAGATCAGGGCCCTGAGGGCATTAAAATACAGGATAGATTAGGTTTTGATTGAGGAAAGGGATGAAGGAAAGGTTAGGGAAAAAGGGGTTGGCAGGCATCTGATAGGTAACCAGGAGCAGTACAAGGACATTGGGACCCTCTTTGGTGCTATTGGTCTATTTAGGAAATGACTAAAGTAGGAGATTATAGAAAGGAAAATTGAAAGTGGTGCTGAATCCATACTTTGCATGTATTATAATTATGACAAGACTTCACTAAAATATTAAACAATATGGATTTATTTAGGCCAGGAAGGCAGATGTTTCTTACTGTTCTTTCTAAACCCACAAAAACTCGGTTTTTACTCAGAATTCAGCTTCTTTTTAATGATCTTTTCATTTCTACTGTTATGGTAATTATCTATGTTCTTTTGCTTTCATTTATTTCACTCTTCATCATTACATATACATCTCATGTTTCTCATATTCATCATTTCATATACTATAATAATAATATTTTGTTACATTCATATACCACATTTTGTTCATCAGCCCCCGAAATGAAGGGCATATATTTTTTTTTAGTTTTTTCCTACACAGAAGTGTTGCTATAAATATTATATGTATTGGAATACATGACCAGAAGTGGGACTATGGGGTCAATGAATATGAACAATTTAGTCATTTTTCTAGCATACTTCTGAATTAATATCTAGATTGTTCACAGTTCCACCAATAATATACCTGTCTTTATACAGCCCCTTCAACTAATATTGATTGTTCATAGTTTGTATTATCTTCACCAATTAGCACATAGTGATGTGATACCTCAGAGTTGTTATAACTCACATTTATTAAACTGTTAGTGGTTTGAACTTTATTTTATATTTGTTCATAATTCTTTTGAAAACAATATCTGTTGTCTTATATTTTGGGAAAATTGTTCTTGGTCTTAGTTATTTGTGTCATTTCTCTACAAATTTTGATCACCAGATTTTATCAGTAATATTGGATGCAAATATTTTCCCACTCAGTATTTTTTCCAATTATATCTTCATTGATTTATTGTGGTTTTTTTGAAGCAATCAGGGTTAAGTGACTTGCCCAAGGTCACATAGCTAATAAGTGTTTGAGGCCAGATTTGAATTCTGGTCCTCCTGACTCCGGGGCTGGTATTCGTCCTTGATTTAGTTTGTAAAGAAAGCTTTTTAATTTTACTTAATCAAAATAATCTATTTTTTGCCTTTTATGGCCAACTTGATCATTTGCTATTTAAGCCTTCTCAAAAGCACAGTTCTTCCTTCCATTCTTCTCTCTCTCTTTTTTTAAAGACAGGAAACTTTTATTTTCACGTTGAATATCCATTTTGAGCTTATTGGTATAAGATGCTGGTCTATACACAATTGCTGCCAAACTGTTAGTTTTTCCAGTATTTCTTACCAAATCCTTCTCCCAGGAATTTATGTTTTGGGGTTTAACAAATACTGGGCTACAGTGTTCAGTTGATTCTGACTTATGATTATCTAGTCTTCTATTTATTTTTACTTTTTAAAGCAACAAATAGTTTTAGTTATTACTGCTTTTTTAAAAAATATATTTTGATATGTATGTATGTACTTATGTGAGTATATGTGTGAATGTGTAAAGACATACCCCTCCCCACACACCCACACACACCTTTGTATAATATATATAGAACTCAAAGGAACCTCAGTAATCATGTAATCCAACTCCCTCATTTTACAGGTGAACCTCAGAGAACTTTAATGACTGATCTAAATCCTGTACTTTTTCCCCTATGCAGATACTGCTTTCTATTCTAGCTATGCAGAAGAAAGACTGGAGATTAAGGGACAAGTGCTATCTTTCATTTTATAAACCAAAGGGCTTTTAGCTGATAAATATATGTCTGTACATACTTGTACAAGCACATATTGTATGTAAATAGTGTTTGTTCATACGTAAAATTAATGTATACCTCTCAAACTCATTATATGCTAGCATAAAACCCGTTAATTTCTTTATTTCTCCTTTAAATTAGGTTCAGATGCAATAATAGCAGTTTAAGTAATGTCCTCTCTGGCCCTTCAGAAAGTATAATTCATTTTTTTTCTGTGCTACGTTTTCCTGGGTAGAAGAAAAGCTAGAAATTGTTTTTCTTGCAGATATTGTTATGAATTATTTTATGGCTTAGTTTCATTTGTCTTCATAAGAGTAGGAGAATATTGAGAAGATGGGGAATATGAGGAAAGGCCATTCAGCCCATCAAGTTCCTTCCTTTTTAATGTACCCTGGAGAACATCTAATTGCTTCTTGAATGACCCTGAAGGTCTTCCTGGAATGAGCTTGTTGTCTTCTTTGTTGAGAAGACCATCCCCATCTCATTCTAACTCATTGTGACTTAATTATAGGATACATATAATAAATTGGAGGCAATCAGTAATCCTTAATCAAACAGGGTACATTTGTTTCACATGCAAGACACAATGGGCCCTTGTGAAATAGATGGCACACTTTCATTTACTGAACGATACCCAGATTAATTAACTCACCTGATAGCTGTGGGTCCAATTTCCCAATTGCAGCTGAAGCCTATCTTACGCTTGCCCTTCTTTCTCATCTTTCTAGTTATCATTCCATGAAATTGCTCTTTTATAAACCTTTTAGATTAAAACTAAAAACTGAAAACTTCCTTCTATCTCCATTTTCTTACATGTATAAATATGTATTTATTTGTGAGTATATATACAAATATATATTTATATGTATGTATATATGAGTATGTGTCTCTGTGTGTATTTTAGTGGAGAAGACACCCAGAATCCTTTTGATCATGGAATTTCTTTTCAGTCCCATCTCTATTATGTGCCCAACTGCAATTGTCCCTGGAATTTTCCTGTAGTAATTTTCTCATGCCACCAGCAGTGCCTAATTGTGCTCTACAGTAGAGATTTTGCTGTTTGGTTCCTGCTGATGTTTTCCCTGAAAATTACTGTAAGAGATTTAATTGATTTATATTTCATTTATCTTGTAAAAAGTTGAGGTTTTTATTAAATTTAAGTATCAGTTTAGTGCCTCTCATTGTGCATCCTGATTACTTTTGGTGACTGAGTGTAACATTTAATAACTGTTAGTTTTCTTTTGGAGAGTTCTTAACCAGGAAACAAGAGTTCTTACAGCTCCATAGATAATTAACTTGAAGCTTGTCTGTCTCCTGGGAGACATCAAATATGTAAATGAGGAACTTAAGCCTTAACAAGACATGCTAGGGAATCACTAAAAGTTTTATCACATGAAAGCACTGATAATAAAATCCTCTGGTTTTTAAAAAAGAAAATAAATCAATATGCTTTGAAGAACAAATATGTGCTTCTTGTTTAAGATTTGTGCAATGTACGGACTTTAATTTCTTTTTCAAAGCAGGAGGAACTAGCCTGATCTGTTAACAAAGAACTAAGTTAGATCACAAGAAAATAATGTTGGGTAGGGACCCACATCTAAGTTCTTTGTGATGCTTACCATTTTATCAGAGTTCAACTAATATTTAATAAGATGAGACTAAGAATTTGCTTACTTTTTTGGATGGGTTTTGTTTTATGATTTCTTCATTTTTACTCATGCTATTCTTTCAACTCTGATGTGTTCAGATCAATGAATATGACTTTTCTGTTTGCTTTATTGCTAAAGACACTGTGCAAGGGAGCAGTTTTTGATGCTTAATTTTTTTTAACCAATAAACTAGTTCTCTTCCTTCTTATGTGGCTATATATATGTGCTATACAGAATAAATGAAGAAACCACACAGAAATTTTCCTTTCCCAATTTTTGTGTTTGCTTTTAAAAAACAGTGGATCAAGTAACCTCTAACAAAGATCCCACTAATTGGCTGGGTGACTTAGTTTTCCTTATAATTAATCAATTTCTGATGAGAGAGAATGGGCTTTTATAAATTGAATGGGTAATGTTGAAAAGCTACATTTCTAAATTCTCGAAAGGATGATTTTCTGAAAAGTAGGTAACTTTTAGATTTCTATGAAAGTGAATCATGTGACATTCTTGTTAGATAATTTACTGGGCCATCAGTGGGTTGTACGATCTTTCTTAATGAAATATTCTCCTACTTCTTTCTACCCAAGATGATAGTCGAATGAGCTCCAAGTTTTGAACTTATGTTTATTAGTGGAATAGTAACAGTAAGAATTGACATTTGTATAATGCTTTAATGTTTGCAAAATGTTTTATATATGCTGTCTTATTTGTTCCTTATTATGAAGAAAGTGCTATTATTAGTTCCATTTGAAAGGTGAAAAAGCTAAGGTGGGGAGAATAGACATGCCCTTGTCATAGCCACACAGCTAATTAAATGTTTAGAGCAAAATTAGAACTTATCTCTTCATTTAGCTTTTTTTAGGGCAGTTAGGTGGCACAGTAGATAGAGCATTGGGCCTAGAGTAATTTTCCTGAGTTCAAATATGGCCTCAGATGTTTACTAGTTGTGTGACCCTGGGCAAGTCACTTCACCCTGTTTTCCTCAGTCAAGACATCTGTAGAATGGGCTGAAGAAGGAAATGGCAGAATACTCCAGTATCTGTATCAAGAAAACCCCAAAAGGGATCACAAAGAGTCAGACACCATGGAATAACAAACACAACTTTCTTGGGCCAAGGCCAACTCTATCCATTTTGCTGCTATGAATAATAACTATTTGTAATATCACTTAGACTTAATTAGATAGCATTGAGGTTTCAACTGCTTCAATTCAATATAAGAACTGAAAGTCATCGGTTTGTAGGACCGTAAATTTAGATCTAGATCAGACCTTAAGGGTCATTTAGTCTAACCATCTCATTTTACATAAAGGAAGCTGAGGTCCAGAGACACTGGGACTTGTCCAGGAAATAAGTGGCAGAGATGAGCATGGTAATATAACCTAGGCATAATTTGCACAAGAACTGTATAGTGAGCAAATATAGTTAGTGGCCCCAAACCAGAAAAGATGAGAATTTGGGTACACATTTATTCAATTAATTCGGTAAGCATTCATTGAACATTTGTTGTGTCTAAAGAGTAGTTGGTTTGACCAAAAGTAAAAGCCAGAATTCCCCAACATCATCAATAAAGAGCAATCTTTTTTCTCCAAAGTTTTAATACTTAATTCTTCTATCTCACTGATGCTAGTTGGTTAGAGCACCCTCATGTGTTTCTACACTGTAATATCATTTTAGGTATTTTAAGGGACAATATATTACAGTCTTTTTACAGTACCAATCCAGTTTATAATCACATTTCCCCCTTCTTTTATGCCCTTTCATGTTATCTTATGATCTGAAGAGATGCTTGTAGTGCCAGGACTTTTGGTTAATTAACCCTGTGCTATTTGCTCAGTGGTGTCAGTCAGTCAGCTAGTTTTTATTAAGCACTTACCGTATGCAAAGGAGTGTGTAGGCCCTATGAACAATACAAGAGAGGTATAAAATAACATCTCAGTTTTGAGAGGATTGAGATTTCCTTGGCAAGGTAACATAAAAGTAACATGGCCACTAGACTCTATAATATAGAGAGCAGCACAGGGTCATGGGAAAAAAAAACATTAAATTTTGAGTCAGAGTATCTGACTATGAAGCCTTGCTCTGTCACTTTTCCACTCTGTGACACTGAGGAAGTCAATTAACTTTTCTGCGCCTCAGTGTCTTCACCTGCAAAATGGGTATTATCATCAGGGACACACTGCCTGTCTCTCAAGGTTGTTAATGGGTAAGGATGAGATAATGTGTATGCAGTGCTTTATTAATCTTGAAGCACTATAAAGAATACATTAGCTATTCTGGATGTCTTTACTTGTTTCCTTCTTAGAGACACCTGTCATTGTTATACACCAAGTTATTCGATTGCTAAATGAGACAGAACCAGTTTCTAAAGTTAGGTAAGGCATAGCATGTACCTTCTTAAGAAATTTCTTCCCTATCCCACCCAAAGTCCTTGAACATCACAGAATCAGAATTTGAAATTTTGAAGAATCTAAGTATTCCTAGAGTCCAAATGGATCGGAAAATGAATTCGTTCTACTCCAACGAGCATTTATTAGCCTTTAGTGTGCAAGATACTGTGCTAGGCACCAAGACCTCAAAAACAAAAAAACTAGTTCTTGTTCTCAAGGAGTTTATTTCCACTGTAGAGATGTGACATATAAGCAGATCAGTACATAGAAGATGATTTAAGAATGGAAAAACCCAAGAAGGGAAATCAAGAAGTTTCCTATAGGACACTGAACCTTGAAGGAAACTAGGTATGGAGCTAGAGGTGCAGGTGAGGAGAGCAGGTCAGGAAGGAGCATAGCCCTTCTGCAAAGACTGCAGTTGAATGCCAAATTTGGAGAACAACAAGTAGGTCCAAACTGACTGGAATTTGGACTATATAAGAGAGGGTAATATGAAATAATCCTCGAAAGCCAGAACTTGATTTGTGAAGGGCTTTAAATGTCAAGCTTAGTGAAGTGTCTTTATTTTATGCAAAGTCAATACAGAGCCTTTGAGGAAAAGTGGTTATATTTTGCATCTGGAAGGGCTTGTGGTACATTTTTTTCTTTTGATAATTTTTATTTAGTGGGGGAATCTATTAGCATCAATGTTCACCCTCATGCATTCATAATTAACTTTTATGATCCAGTACTTACCAGTTAGGGCTTTCTTCTTTGGGTTATTTTTAAGTGACTTACCTTCAAGGAATACCAATATAAGAAGGGAAGGTGGCATTGGAGGAAAATAAATGTGTTTTCTGGTTTTCGGCTTTCATACTCTACCTAAAAATATATGATAAGAAATTATCATTCACCATATTATTTACTGTATACTTTTCTGCAGGTATTTTCCATCACTCACATAAACTCAAATTTCAAGGAAATGGAGGTTTTTTTTAGGGATGGGAAAAGAGTTGTTTGGCTGAGTCTTATATAAATTACTTAAATTTTTCCTTCCTGAAAAAGCAAAGGAAATATTCTAAACCTTAAAACTAGGATAATACTCAACTATTGAGAGCATGGTAAGAAGATTATTTTTAGCTAAATTATTTGGAACATCTTAAATAATCCATAATAGTTATACCATTCATGACTTACAATTACCCTGATTTGAGAAAATTGTATTCCACTTAGTTCTTCATCGTTAGCATGTCTCACTATATTTTTCAGTTTTCTCTTTGGAATTATTGGCATTGTATCCATCTCCTCACAAGCATATCCTATATTGTAGTCATGATTTAGATATTTGAAGACTAGAAAAAAATCCACAACTCATAGGGAATGGTCAATGAATTTGATACTTTGCAGCAATATGACTAAAAATTTGGAAAGAAATCCTTAACTATTCTCGTCCTCAGTTTCCTCATTTTCAAAGTGGGGATACTAATGCTTGCATTGCCTATGTTACAGGGCTCTGAAAGTACTTTGAAAGGCATCATGGCTTAGCATATAGTGTGCTACACATGGAGTCAGGAATCCTGGGTTTTAGTCAAGACTCGGGCAATTATTAGCTCTGAAGCCCTGGACAATCACTTAACCTTTCTGGACCACTGGTTCCTTACTTGCAAAATGTGGATAATAACAGCACCTACCTCAATGAATCGCCAAGCGTTTATTTATTAACTACATACTATGAAGCAGCTCTATGCTAAGAATTATGCATCATACATGCACACATACAGAGAGAGAGAAAGAGAGAGAGAGAGAGAGAGAGAGAGAGAGAGAGAGAGAGAGAGAGGGAGAGGGAGAGGAGAAGGGAAACCAGTTGCTAGACAGTTCAGGAAAGGCTTCATCTGGAAGATGGCACTTGGGCTGAGTTTTCAAAGAAGCTCAGGATTTTACAATATGAAAATGAGAGGAAGAACATTTCAAGCAGGGGAAACAGGCAATGCAATGGGGTGGAGGTGTGAACTAGAGTACCATGTAAGAAAAACAGTAAAAAAGTTATATTGTTTAAATTGCATGAAGGAAAATAAGGTGGAATAAAGCTGGAAAGATAGGTTGGAGTCAAGTTGCCAAGTGCTTTAAACGATGGAGGAATTTACATTTTTTTCTCATGTTAATAGTGAGCTACTGGAGTTTATTGAGCAGGTGAGTGGTCAACTTTATGCTTGAGGAGAATGACTTTCACAGCTGTGTGGATGATGAATTGGAGTGGGGAGAGATTTGATTCCGGGAATCCAACTAGGAGACTATCGCAATAATTCAAATGAAAGGTGAGGAGAGTCTGAATTAGGGTGGTGGTTGTCTGGATAAAAAGAAGGAAAAGTATGTGAGGAATATTGAGAATTAACAAGATCTGGCAACTGACTGTGTATTTGACGTAAGGGAGGAGTGGAGAATGTCACTGAGATTGGTAATTGGGATGATTGGAAGAATACAGTTGCCCTCCACACAAGCTGGGAATTTTGGAAAAGGGCTGGGTATCTCACAGGATTTTGAGAGATGCACATAACATGACGCATAGTATAGAAAGTATTTTGCAATTATTAAAGTATTCCATGAATTTTAGCTATTGTTATGAAGTGCAATGTATTATATAGCTATTAAAGACCTAAATGTTAATAATTTGAAAGAATCAGAGATTTAAGGAGAAAAGTATGGTACTCTTAGAGAAAAACTGCAACATGGTTTTAATGTAGTTTCAATGGAAGTGCTAATTAAGTGTACTTCTTGGAGGGAAAGAAGATATCCTACTTGTGCAATGTTTGGTAATAAAACTGTTCTCAAGGAAAGACAGGATTCTTTTTGGCGAACTCAAGACTTCTTGTGCCTGTTCTTTTTTTGAGGGGGTGGGAAGGAAACTTTGTAAAGGTGTTTGGACCTTGAGACCTGGAAAAATGAAATGGATTCACCAACTGTTTTTCATAGGATCATTTTCCAACTGTTTGAAAGGTGAATACATTAATTTGTATGATTGTGAATTGTGCCACTGGCGCTGAAGAGTAAAGTGATGTATATTTCAAATTAATGCTGAGGCTAAAAATAGATCGCAATACAATTAAAATGCAAGATGGAATATTTCTGCTCTGCAACATTCATTTATTGCTATCGTCATTAAATTGACCCCCAAATTAAAAAATGACCTTAATTAGATGATATATAAATTGTATAAGGCATTGAGGAAGGCAACTATCACATTTTTGGTGCATTTTTCATAAGGCGCAGAATAGAAAACATGTTACAGTTAAGTCAATGCGACCTCCCCATCTTTTGGCTTTGTGACTAACGTATGTTTTCTAATATACACATTCACAATCAGAATTAGTCAAACAATCTGTTCTAACACAATCTGACTTCTAACTGGGAATGTGTTCTGTAAGTTTAGTTTTCAAGCTTGTTTTTTTGTGAGAACACACTATCTTTGATTTAATTTTTTCTGACACTGTGCCCACTGCATGGTAGAAAAAAAAGTGTAATTGTAGTTTTGTCCTTTACAGCACAGGACAAATAAATGTCAAAATCAAATGGTGGTGTCCCCCAAGGGAAAATACACTTCAGTTATGAAATATTCTTACTCACTTCCCATTGCTATTCCTCTGAACACCTAGGTGAAGCTGCCTCAGGACCTAATCAGATGCTACTAATTTGCATATAATAAAAACTGTGCAATGAGGTTTTAGAGTGTTATGGGGAAAAGTGCATAATATCCCTTTAAAATGGTAAATTGCAAAACTGGTTCTACTTCAGCTCTGGCTTAGCTGTTGGAATAGTTTGACAGGACTGGATATGAAATGATCATCTGCTTATGTTGTTGGTGTGTTAATTGTCACTTTAATTCTTTGCTTAATAAACATCCTTGAAAGTGGCACACTGCGATTTCCTATGTTCCTTGAAAATGCTGTGATATTGATAAAGTGTCAGACTACTACTTGGGAATGACGATAACAATCAACTTTACAAAGCAATCATTAAGGCAGCCTTAAAAAGAGAGCTATGCCAGGAAGAAGCTCTCCCTAGGCATCATGTGCACCTTAGAGTGTGACACTGTCGGGCTTTTTTTTTTAAAGATGAAAATGATTCATATAGGGAATGGAAGCTTTTCTTATTAAAACAAACCCTACATGTTAACAATATTATTATTATTGATGTTATTATTATTGTTATTTTAAAGCTATATTTTCCCCAAATCTCCTGAATTATTTTGTGATTGAATTGTCTGATCTTCAGCAGGCTGATTATCTCAATATTTTCTACAACTTGCAATAGACTGTCTAAAATAAAAGAAAAATCTCCTAGAACCTTTTAGAATCTGGATAGTTGAAACTGGCTTCTCCCTTCCCCACCTCATACCTCGCCTGTTAGGTTAGTACAGAGGCTTCATGGTGTTGTGGATGGAGTACTGGACTTGCAATGAGGATGAGCTGAGTTTGAATCCTGTCACACTGTGTGACTGTCAAATCACATATCTTTTCTCAGACTCATTTTCCTTGTCTGTAAAATAATAGCACCCTCTTCACAGGGTTGGTATGGGGATCAAATAAGATTTTATTTGCATATATAATATATTTGTATAAAAAGCGCTTTGCAAGTCTTAAATCGCCATATATCTGCTAACTTATTATTATTTTATTGGCTATTATTACAATTAACATCAAGTTCTCAAATAGCAGGTATTAAAAAAATCTTGTTTCTATAATCCTAAAGGCATGGAATGAATCCTAGCAATTACAGCAGCTAATTGGTTGTTGAGAAGCAATGTGGCCTACTGGATAAAGAGCCATCTTTGGAACCAAGAAGACTTTGCTTTCATAGTTCCTCTGATACATACTACTTATGTGCTATTAGCTATGTGACCATAGGCAAATTGCTTTACCTCCCCAGAAAACTCTCAAAGAGTATATATCATATACTAGTTGCTGATATACATAGGTCCCTCCCTCCCCCGAACCAAACAAACCAAAAAATGGTCTCGGAAATCCTATGTTCTATATTCCTATTTTGCAGTCTTGCTTGGGTGACTGACTCCCACCTGTGTCTTTAAGAAATAAGGAAGTTACACACAGGGACAGCTTGAGTGCAACCCAGTACATCATGAAACACTTTCTGGGTTAGGAGTGTCACAGACTCTCGGACATCTCAGAGATCATTTAGTTCCATCTGTATAGTACAGTAATATCCTTGAAATACATATGTATATATCCTTGAATACTATGTACAAAGCACTAGGTAACTTTAAAACATTATATGAATGTAAGTCGCTATTATTTTGCAACTACCATAGACTTCAATAATGCAAGATAGTTATTAGAATAAATCTTTCTACATTTGAAAAAAAGTGGTCATCCAACACTTATTTCAAGACCTCTAAGAGGAACATACTACCTGCAGCAGTCCATTCAATTTTGGGACTGCTTTGATTGTCAGGAATACTTTTGTTATGGTGACCCCAAATCTGCCTCTCTTCGATTTCATTGCTCCTAATTCTTCCTTCTGACATCAAATACAATGAGTCTAGTCCCTCTTCAATAAAAGACTTAAAGAGAGCTTGATAGTGTCTCCCTGACCTGATATTTGTCTTCCTCAGGTTAAGTTTCTCTAATTCCTTTAATTCTAACATGATAGTGGTTTCATCCCAATCATCGTCCTGTGGTTGCCTTTCAGATTTTCAATGTCCTTCTTAAAATGTAGCACCAAGATTTGAACACAGTATTTAATACACTGTCTGACTAGTACTGAATATGGTGGAATGGTATCACTTACCTTGCTTTGGACAATTATGCTTCTAATAAAATAGCTCTTTTAGCTGCCACATATGCTGTTGAATCATACTGAGCTTACAGACTCCTAAAAGCCCTAGTCCTTTTTCACATATACTACTTACCAACTACATCTCTCTGATCCTGGGCTTTTCAGTTGATTCTTTGAATCTCAAAGTAGAATTCTATGTGTATTCCTATTAAGTGTTATTTTACGAGATTAAGTCCAATGTTCTCACAAAATCCTTGTGGATCCACATTCTTTCATCTAATGTGTTAAGTATCCTCTTAATATTGTCCATAAAATTGCTAAGCATGACATTTGAGACACTGACAAAAATATTTAATGGAATCAGGTCAAAAAAGACACCTGAAATATCACACTCTAGACCTTCATCCAGGCTGTCATTGATTCATCAATGTGTATTCTTTGGATTGTATCATTTAACCACCTAGCAGTACTGCCATCTAGCACACATATTCTTCTCTCCCCAAGGCTTTCATTCAGTCCAATTTAATTCAACAAATATTTTTATTAAATACCTACTAAGTGCAAATCACTATATCATAATGAACTTTATCAAGTGTCTACATGCAGCCTAAAGCCTCCAGTATCTGAGCAATCTCGTAATCCTGTCTAAAAAGGAAATCATACTCATATGACCTATTCTTTTTAAAAAATATTTATTTGTTTAGTTTTAGTTTTTAACATTCACTTTTATAATATTTTGAGTTTTAAATTTTCTCCCCCTTCTTTGCCTCCCCCTACCTAAGACAGCATGCAATCTGATATAGGCCATACACATACAATCACATTAAATATATTCCATATTAGTCGTGTTGTGAAGAATTAGAGCCAAAGGGAAAAGCCATGAGAAAGAAAAAAAGAGAAATAAAATAGTATGCTTCAATCTGCCCTCAGAGTCAATAGTTCTTTCTCTGGATATGGATAGCATTTTCCATCATGTGACTTGGAATTGATAAGACCTATTCTTGAGGAAGCATGCTGGCTTTTAGTGATCATTGCTTCCCTTTATCAGTGTACACAGAACATTCCTTTAATATTATGTTTTAAAATGTTGTCAAGAATTAAAATCTGCATACCAATCAAACTACAAAAAAATTATTTTACAGAGCTGGATAAAACAACAAAATTTATCTGGAAGAACAAAAGGTCCAGAATATCGAGGGAATTAATGAAAAGAAATGCTAGGGAAGGTGGCGTAGCCATACCAGATATTAAACTGTATTATAAAGCAGCAGTCATCAACTACTTGGTACTGGCTAAGAAATAGAGTGGTGGATCAGTGGAATAGGTTTGGTAGTAGTCAATGGCTATAGTAATCTACTCTTTGATAAAGCCAGAGTCCATCTTCTGGGTTAAGAATTCACTATTTCACTGGATAATAGTATGGCAGAAACTGGGCATAGACCAATGTCTTATACTGTATACCAAAATAAAGTCAAAATGGGTTCATGGTTTAGGTATAAAGATGGATGTTGTAAGCAATGCGAGAGAGCAAGGAATGGTTTACCTGTCAGAATTATGGAGAAGGGAAGAATTTATGACCAGACAAGAGATAGAGAGTATTACAAAATGCAAAATGGATAATTTTGATTATGTCAAATTGAAAAGTTTTTGTACAAACAAAGCCAATGCAACAAGATTAGGTGGGAAGCAGAAAATTAGGAAAGAATTTTTACAACCAGTGTCTCTGATAAAGGCCTTATCTCTAAAATATACAGGGAACTGAGTCAAATTTATAGGAATACAAGTCATTCCCAAGTTGAGAAATGGTCAAAGGATATGAACAGGCAGTTTTCAGAGGAAGAAATTAAAGATATCTATAGTCATATGAAAAAATGCTCTAAATCACTATTGATTAGAGAAATGCAAATCAAAACAACTCTTAGGTACCACATGTCTCCTGTCAGATTGGATAACATGACAAAACAGGAAAATCATAAATGCTGGAGAAGATGTGGGAAAATAGAAACACTGTTAGATTGTTGGTGGAGTTGTGAACTGATCCAGCCATTCTGGAGAGCAATTTGGAACTATGTTCAAAGGGCTATAAAAATGTGCATACTCTTTGACCCACTTCTAGGGCTGTATCCCAAAGAGATCACACAAGTGGGAAAGGGACCCCTATGTACAAATGCGTTTATAGCAGCTCTTTTTGTGGTGGTAAAGAATTGGAAATCAAGGGGATGCCCAAGGGGATGCCCGGGGAAGGGCTAAACAAGTTGTGGTGTATGAATGTAATGGAATAGTATTGTGCTATGAGAAATGAGGATCAGACGGACTTCATAATAACCTGGAAAGACTTACATGATCTGATGCTGAGTGAGGGGAGCAGAACGAGAACATTATACATGATTACAGATTCACAGTATCTGTGATGACTGACTTTGATAGACTTGGCTCTTCTCAGCAATACAAGTTCTAAAACAGCTCCAAAAGACTTATAGTGGAAAAAAAAACTATCCACATCCAGAGAAAGAACTATGGAGTCTGAATGCAGATTGAGACAAACTATTTCCTCTCTTTTTTCCCCTTCTTTTTTGGTTTTGTTTGTTTTATCTCATGATTCATTCCATTGGTTATAATTCTTCTTTACAACTTGACTATTGCGTAAATAAATTTAATGTGAAGGTATATGTAGAACCTATATCAGATTACATGCCATCTTGAGGAGGAGAGGAGAGGAGAAGGAAGGGGAGAAAATTTGGAACTCAAAAACTTGTGGAACTGAGTGTTGTAAACTAAAAATAAAAAATAAAAAAAAAGAATTAAAATCTGGTTCACTGGTCCATTGTTCTCATTATTAACAATAGGCAAGACCTAGCCTTAAACACTGAATGGGTGTTGCTTCATTCAAACTGAGAACTGGGAAAGACCTTAGCTTAAAAAGGCTGTGGTCTCCCAATGCCATCTCCAGTCACCCTGAAATATCTTGCCACTGGTCTCAGATGACTCTGGAGGAAAGAGTGGAGCTAACGACTTTGCAGGGTACTCCCTCACTTAAATCCAATTCACTTGCAAGTCATGGCATCATCTCCCTGATCTCATGGTCCTCTTTGAGAACAAAGGGCAAAAAAAAAAAACAAAAACAAGCAAACAAACGAAAAAAACCAAATGGCAATGAGAAGCCCCCGTATTAGATTTTTCCCCCTGACTTTTGAGTACATCAATGTTGTTGTTGTGTTTGTCTGTTGTTTTCTAAGAGGACCATGGCATCAGGGAAATGAGGCCATGACTTGCAGTTGACCTTGATTTGAGTGAGGGAGGGCTGTGCAAGGTCACTAGCCTCACTTTCTCCTCCAGAGCAATCTGGGTCCAGTGGCCTGATACTCACCAGGATGACTGGAGATGACCCAGGAAGCAATGGGAGACCCTGGCCCTTTTAGTCTTTTCATGTACTCACTTAGAATGAAGTAAAGCCCATTCAGTGAATAGCCCTCTGAAATGAGTCAAGGGATAGCCCCTTTAATTAGAAAAAAAAAATCAAGCTGGGAGGTGAAGACCCTCAGGGTTGCTTTTCCGAAGAGAAACAGTTACCATTGACATTCACTCTAAGCCAGGAGGGCCCAAAATACAGCCATTAAGTGGGGCTTGGGCAGGGACCTATTGTGGGAAAGAGAGAGAGAAAGAGAGACAGAGAGACAGAGACAGACAGACAGACACACACACACACACACACACACAGAGAGAGAGAGAGAGAGAGAGAGAGAGAGAGAGAGACAGACAGACAGACAGAGACAGAGAGAGACAGACAGACACAGAGAGAGAGAGAGAGAGAGAGAGAGAGAGAGAGAGAGAAGAAAGATGAAAGAAAGGGAAGAAGAAAGGAAGAAAAGAGAAAGAAAGAAAGAAATCTAGCCAGTAAACCCCAAGTTAAGTGGGCAGCTTCTGGCCATCAAAATTTACCTTTCTTCTCTTCTCTTCTCTCTTTCTCTCTCTCTCTTCCTTCCTTCCTTTCTTCTTTCTCTCTCTTTCTTTCTCTCTTTCTCTTTGGCACAGCAACCCTGAGGGTCTTCCCTTCCCAGCTTGATTTTTTCTTTTTTTCTAATTAAAGGGGCCATTCCTTGACTCACTTCTTAAAAAGGCTTGTTCACTGAATGGGCATTACCTTACTCTAAGTGAGTACGTGAAAAGGCCTTAGCATAAAAGGGCCAGGGTCTCCCATTGCATCCTGGGCCGTCTCCAGTGATCCTGATGAATATCTGGCCATTGGACCCAGATGGCTCAGGAGGAGAAAGTGAGGCTGGTGACCTTGTACAGCTCTCCCTCACTCAAATCAAAGTCAACTGCAAGTCATGTCATCATTTCCCTGATGTCATGGTTCTTCAAAAATGAAGGACAAACACAACCTGTGAGTAGATCCAGCTGCCTGAAAGGGGACCTAGCTAGTTGGGTAACTCAGCTCATCCTCTCCCTCTCCCTCTCCTTCTCCTTCTCTTCAAAGGAAGGTAAATTTTGACATCAACGTATGGAACTTCTGTACTTAGTATAGAACCTGGCACATAGTAGTCATGTAATAAGTGTCGATTGATTGATGAATAAAAATTCTCTACCATTATAGACTGAAGACATTTCTTCATCATAGTCCTAGAGAATCTCCTAGGTGCACTGAGAAGTTAAGATTAGCATCATACAGCTAGTATGTGCTAAGTACATGAACCCTGATCTTCTTGGCTCTGAGGACTGCTTCTGTAATATCTTTTTAAAAAAGGCTCAAGTGGCAAAGGTCATTTTCCCAACTCTAAGTTAAAATCTATAAAGTTCTTTCATGTAATATGATTCTGACATTTTAGATGTCAAAAATATTATTGAATTGGGCACATGGACACAATAAGTTATGGAGAATGGTTTGCCATTTAGATCACAGCTAGTCTAGAGAAAAGACACTGAAGCAGTAAGATGAAAAAACTTCTCCTATAGGTTTGGAATTAATGGTAAAACATTTATTAGACACTGTGTACCACACTGTGATAAGCTCTGTTGATAAAAATCCAAGCTTGTGCTAAAAGAACTTATATTTGAATGTAAAAAGATGACACATATGAGGGAGCTAGGATGAGATGGAGTATGAGCAGGTTGGCATGGTGTGGAGATGGTTGGGAAGTGACATAGAACCTAGTTTGCTGACAAGATAAAGCAAAATCTCACTTTCACTTTCGAAGCCCACATCTCAGAGGCAGAGTCAAAGGTTTTGGTGGAAGAGGGCTGAAGGGGATGATGGCTAAAGTGCAGGTGGTAAGATATGGAAATGGCCAAGAATTAGGCTAAGTTGCCAAGACAGGTTCCCAATTTTTTAATTTAAGATTTTAGAAGATAGGATTGGTTTTATTTTCCTTGTTATGGTGTGAATGGTTCTATTTGAAGGGAAGAGACAGCTAAAGCTACATAGTGGTATTGTGAGTAATCACGGTGGACCTCTGCTATGATATAATTCATCATTTTTTGCATGAATTTGAGTACTTTTTAAATTAAGTCATGACTCATGAAATAATTGTAGAGTAAAATCTTGAGAAGACACAACTTATTACATAAAAAGGAATCAGTTGTTATAAAGAGTTGCTGCTGAAGTGTTTGAGTTTCATATAATCATTTTCTGGGCTGTGTATTCGATAGACAAAGTCATTCTATTTGAGGCTGATAAAAGGAGTGGAGAAGGAAAATTGAAGGCAAAGTGATGCAATGGGGAAAAAATACTGATTCTGGAGTCTGGAGACATTGGTTCAAATCTTATACTACTAGTATAATCTTGGGCAAGTCAGAACCTTTCTGGACCTCTTTTTGCTCATCTGTATAGTGAAGGATGTGGACTCAGTGGCCTTTGAGTTCTCATCTAGTTCTAAATTTACAATACGACGAATTGACAGATTCTTCTAGATCATAGATGTAGGGTTGGAAGGGACATAGAAATCATCAAGGAAGAAACAAAGAATCCTTCCAAGAGGTTAGATTTTGATAGTCAAAGCTATCATGAAAGTTATCTGTCCTTAAAAGTTAACATATTTCTAAAAGTCTAGCAGCCATTCTTTTATAGAATTGGAGGGAGATTCTGCAAAGTCTACTAGGCATTTTATTTCTTCTACTATCAAAATGCTGCAGTGGAACATACCTTGAGATATACTGTCTTTTTGGTCCTTGGGTAGCTTTCCCTGCAAACCATATACCTACCATTCTCCATTGTGTTGATGTTATGGGCATGTAGCCCCACCAAGTAAAATTTTGAGAACTAGCAAATATGTTAAAACAATGCAAAGGTGTTTGATTCATTTATTTTTAAACCAAAGTATGGAGAATGCTACAAAAATACATCTGATTCAGGGTATTGAAAACTTCTATAATTCACCTTTGAATAACAAAGATATCTTTCCATTCCCTTTTTCTTCCTTCCTTTTTAATTGTTATCCAGTTGCAGTGACTCTCTTAATTGAGATAACTCATTCTTTCAGTGAGCATTTATAATTATTATTATCTGATCTAAGATACTTCTTCAGAATAATGTTGATATTATAAAAGGCAATCTATGTGTGTTTCATTTTGCTGGGTGATAGGAGCTCATGAAAAACTGGCTCAGATGTCCAATCTACTCCAAAGAGACGTTGTTCTTAATGTGAAGTAGGCATGTATACTATCATCTTTGCAAGATGAAATGCATTACTTTGTAGGTTGGTTTTGTTTAATTGTTTAATTTAATTTAATTTGTTTAATTCTTTTCTTACAACAGAAGGAGCAATGCTGGATGAATGGGAGCAGATCGGGAAATGACAAAGATAAAACAAAAGTTATCAATAACACTTATTTAAATAATAGGGGCAGCTAGGTGGTGTAGTAGATAGAGCACCAGGTCAGGAGTCAGGAAGATCTGAATTCAAATCTGGCCTCAGATACTTACTAGCTGAGTGACCCTGGGCAAGTCACTTAACACCTATTTCCCTCAGTTCCTGATCTGTAAAATGGGGACACACTGGAAAAGGAAAGGGAAAACCACTCCAGTATCTTTGCAAAGAAAACCTCATGGACTTTGTCCAGGGGTCACATAGAGTCAGACACAACTGAATGACTGAACAACAAAAAGAATTTATAAATATTTGCTTTTTAAAAAGTAGAAAAAATAAAAAGGAAACCAGCATTTCCTGCAAGTCTAAGTTAAATTCAATTTGACTCAACAATGTTTGTTAAGTATCTACTATGTACAAAGGAGATATTACAGAGATGCTGGCCCTTAGGAGCTTATCTTCTCCTAAGATATGTGTGGGATTATATGCTCACAAGATATTAGTTACATATATACTTACAATTCAAGTTATGATGTGATAAGCATATTTCCCAGAGATGCATGAGAGATTCAAGAAGGGAAGAACCTCATCTAGTGAAATGGACCAGAGAAGATTAGAGAGTGGCACTTGAGTGTACCTTTCAAGGATTTAGTTCATAGTTGCCTAAGCATGAATTTTCTTCCTTTAGGTTTCAACACAGATTAGCCTTCATTTTAATGTTAGAGGTTGCCCGGTATTTTCTAGAATCCATTTTCTTCTCCTCCTCAATTTTGGGTGTATTCTTCGTTTTAGTATACTTGCTCAGATTAAGTCAATTTAACTCAACAAAAGCATTCATTAAGCACCTACTATATACAAGGCAATATGTTAAGTGCTAGGGATACAAAGTAAAAACAAGATGGTCCCTACTCTCAGGATGCTTATATTCTATTGGGAATTGGTGGTGAGAGTGGGAATACAGTATGTTCAGAGATAAATAAATTCAAGGATATTTGAGAAGAGAGACAGCGCTAATTAACAGGGGCAGGGGAGGGAATCAGGGAATGCTTCCTGGAGGAGATAGCACCTGAGCCGATCCTTGAAGGAAGAGATGAACACTTCCTTCCCGTACAATTACTATGTGTGTGTGTATGTATGTATGTATGTATGTATATATGTATATATGTATATATTCATCTCTGTAAGTTCTTATTCCTCCTTGCCACTCCCATCACCTCTTCCTCCAATGTTCACTTCTTAACAGGAAGGATGGTTTCATATTTTCTTTGTATCTCCATTGACCTGCACGATGTTTAGTACATGCTTGTTTAATTCAGGCGAATTGAATATGACTTTGGAGAGGGTGAAATGAGGAGGGGGTAAATTCCAGTCATGAATCGGGGGTTCATAGGTTTGGATCTAGAAAGAATCTTAGAAGGCATCTAGTCTAACCCTCTCATACCCTTCACATTTGAAAGATGAGGAAAATAAGACCCAGAAAAGATATCAGACTTGCCCAAGGTCACATAGTCAGTAAATAGAAGGGCTTCAGAAGAATTTCTGTAAATGAACTGAAGTGGGTGTTGGAAGGTTGAATTTGGAGACTGGCTAGTTGTCCAGTTTGTTTGGAATGTAGAGTACATGAAGGTTGGAAGAATGGATTATAGGCATATTATGGAGGGTCTTTTAGAACATTGTTACAATTCTTGGCTCAATCCAAGATGATTACTTCCTAAAAGTCACTTTCCAGGTATTTGTTTCCAGATACTTGGGGGGTTTGGGGGGCACAATAAATAGAATGGCTGCCCTGCTGAGTTAAAGCTGGCCTCAGACACTTATGGGTGACCCTGCATAAATCACTTTCCTCAATTTCCTCATCTCTCAAATGAGCTAGAGAAGAAAATGGAAAACCACTCCAGTATCTTTACCAAGGAAGACCCCAAATGGAGTCAAGAAGAGTCAGATATGACTGAAACAACTGCACAACAAAAAAAATAACTTGGCCAGTTGAATAGCCCATTTAAATATTTTCAGAAAGAGTTAAACAGAAGGACTAATTTCAAACATAGATGGTGACACTTTTAGTACCCTAGACCTATGATGGATTTCTATACCAACAATCTCTACATGGGAGTGTAGTCTCTTGATATTTTGGTTGTATTCTAAGTAATAAAATGTTCTAAATTATAATTCTTCAGAGCTCTTGTTCTTCATTCTACTTCTTTAGAATACCATCTTGAGTATGTGAGTCTTTAGAATTTTTAGTCCAGATACTCATTCTTTTACTTGGCCAAGTTAACAGAAAAATAGGCATTAAGAGTGAAATAGCCTTTTCTTACATTGCTGTTATATCCATCATGATTAAATGAGATTGTGTCTATAAATGCTTTACAAACGTTAAAATGTTCTATGATTGTCAGTTATTGTCTGATGAAAAGTCACTATCCTTCCATTCTTTTGTATTTTGCGCTCTGAAAACTGTTGAATAGATAGATAAATGACTGTATTTTGTAATTGAACAAGAGTATTGAGACATATGCTTTCTTCCATGGACTCATTGAAAGCATCTTTGCAACAACTCCAGTAGAGAGGATGATAAGAATGACACATACGTGGTTTTAATTTCTTTTGCTGAGTCTCTATGTTTTAAAAGCTTTTCGTTTCATGTAGTTTGGAGATTATGAACATTCAGCATGGTGACATCTACCAAGAACATTGTTCTTACATTTTTATAGATCAATGTTGTGTCCAGGCAGTGGTGGGAGACATTTCTGCCTATAAAGATGCTTCAGTTCTAGCGTAGATTATTTGCTGAGTTTCCAAGGATGTCTTGGGGTTTGTATTTACAGTATGGAGATTTGTCCTCCTTTAGTTTATAAAGGCTAACAAGCTTCTGTTGTAGAATGCTAGCCACATGATCATGTTTTTCTAGGGATTTGGTAAATGTTAATCTTTGTCTATTTTCAGTGGTACGTTGTACTTTTCATCATTTCCTTGCACAATTTGCTGTGATCATTGAGTCAGGTCTCTTTAAAGATAACCTTTCTATTATTCTGGTGACAAATGACTTGATACTAGATGATTATGAAGGCCTTGATGATGACTGGAACAATTGGTTGTCAATTTTGTTAAGTTGTGGTAAAAGCATATAATAATAAAAGTATTCATGTATTGAGTTAATGTCATAAGCATTGTGATTTTTCTGCTTTAGTGGTCAATACCATCTGCATTTCCAGAAGGTATAGTATTGGTTTTTCTTTTTTGTTCCCATGTGTGTTTACTTCTTGTGTTACCAGGACATGAAGGAACAGCAGTCCTTCCATTGGACTCTACTTCAAGAGAATTATCATGGTGGATTCAAGTAGGCCCTACCCATATTCCTTTGTCACTCTTTTCTTAGATTCCTAGGAAGCATTATATAATACTAGCTAAAGTACTAACCAATCAATGCCAACACCAGTACCCGTTTGGTAGACATTTGAGGGCTCCTGCTAAGGCCTTCACTGGTAGAATAGAGATCTCAGGGTTCACGAAGGCTTAGCTATATATCATTCTGTTTGGTGTTTGCTTATTTTGCTATTATCCCTCTTCCTCCAACAATAGATTGAGCTTTGAGGGGTTTGTTATAACTGAGGATTGGGATAGGGCCTGGACCTGTGATTTCAGGAACTTCTAAGTGAAGAAACCACCTCTACTAATGCAGATCAATACCTTATCTACAATTTTCAGTCTTAGAGCATAGTTAAGAACATTGAGAGGTTGTGACTTGCCTAGGTTCTTGAACTCAAGTCATCCTGTCTTCTAGGCCAACTCTTTTTATTGTATAACATGTTGCCTCTCTGTTGCTATATATATATATATATATATATATGTGTGTGTGTGTGTGTGTGTGTGTGTGTGTGTATGTATATGTATATATAAATATAAGTGTATATGTACACACACTGTATATATGTGTGTGTTATATGTGTGTACATAGACACACGTAACACACACACACACACACACATATATATGTATCCATTTGTTATTACCACACATACACAAAATTTTAAGATAGGTTAAAGACTTTTTTAGAGCAGAAATTTAGCAACCAATTCCCTTCCTTTATCTAAGTCTTCTTTTGGCAAAATGGATATTGAAATAATCTTGGAATCTGGTCACTAGTGTTGATTATGGCTACTGGCTAGCCAAACATAGTACCTATTAAAACAAAGAGGGTCAAATTAAGAATTAAAAAAATTTTCCCTTTACATATAGGTCTTCCTAACCTAATATATTAGCTGCAATTGCCCCCCCCCAATCTGTATGATTTAATAGGTCAAGGAATTTTTATTGTTGTTGTTCAATAGTTTCAGTCATATCTGACACTTTGTGACCCCTTTTGGGATTTTCTTGGCAAAGGTACTGGGGTGGTTTGCCATTTCCTTCTCCAGCTCATTTGGCAGAGGAAGAAACTGAAGCAAACAGGGTTAAGTGACTTGCGCAGGGTCACAGAGCTAGTAAGTGTCTGAGACCGGATTTGAACTCATGAAGATGAGTCTTCCTGACTCCAGGCCTGGCACTCTAGCCACTGTACCACCTGCCCATAGAATTTTACAGGGTTTTAATTTCCTGATGAATGCATTCAAACACTCATATGTTAGAAAAGCTTATAGCCTATTTGTGAAGTGATATCTAGACCCAAAAAGCCTTGTGTATTTTTAACATGGTCTTATTTTCTTATGACACAGTACTTGTGTCAGAAATCTGTGAAATAAAGGAGACTGATGGTTTCTATGCTAATATTAGGGAAAAAACTATGCCTCTATCTAGCCCATTTTGTCTTTTTTTGGAGTTTGCCCTTTTAATGAACTCCTTTCTCTACTCCAGTCTCCCTTTATTTTCTACTGGTTCCTTCCCTGCTTCTTGTGAACATTCCCAAGTCTCTCTCCTTAAAAACAAACACATAAGCAAAACCCTCCATTTGACCCTACTATCTCCTCAGGCAATTGTCTTATATACCTTCTCCCTTTCTTAGTCATTTTCCTAGGAAAAATATCTACAATTTATAGGATTCACTTCCTCACCTCCCAACCCCATGTGAGCTGGATTTTGTTCTTACCACTTGCTGGAAACTGGTCTCTTCAGGGTTATTAACAATCTCTTAATTGTTAAATCCAGTGGCCTTTAAAAAAACCCAACAACTTTTAGAATTTGTCAGTGCTCCTTATTTTTGGCTTGTCTGCTGCTCTGATACCCTGGACCATTCCTTTCTCCTGGAATTCCTTCCTCCTTGTGATTTCATGACATTGTTTTCTCCTGGTACTACTAACCTGCTGGATCCCTTCTTCCTAGTCTCTTTTGTGGGATCATTATCACCATGCTCTGTCATCTATGAATGCCCACCCTGAAACACTATTGTATATATTTATATGTAGACTTAACTGTGGACATGTCATTTTCTCCAATAGAATGCAAGTTCCTAGAAAGCCAGGGCAGTTTTGTTTTGGTGTGTGTGTTCCCAGAGCTTAATACCTTGCTTGGCACATAATAGGTGCTCAGCAAACCTTTGTTGAATTGAATTGGGGGGGGGGAAGATAATTTGACACTGGAATGTCAAAATAATGCAAGGCATATGAGTTTGGGTCTCAAAAATCTGTGCCCATGGTTTGTCAATGGAAGGACTCATGAATGAAGAGTTAAAACTGGGTCCAAAAGCCAACTCTGCTAATTACTAAGGACTGTGGGCAAATCACTTCATTTCTCTGGACCTTAATACCCTGAACTGTAAAATGAGGGAGTGAGACTAGTTGAACTCTGTGCTAACTTCTAAATCTGAATCCATAATATGACATAATATTTAAAGCATAGCTACAACGGTTTGTTTTGATTTTTAATGTTTCTGAAATATTTTTAGCTGTATCTTAAAAAAAAGATAAGAAAAAATGGATGATTTCCTTTCAGCTCCTCTATATTTTCAATCTAATTTCTCAAAGGCATTGTATGATTGGTGAAATTTGGCTGTCCTATTTATCAAAATTCATGTGAGCAAATCATAGATCAATATGTCCCATGAGTAGAGCCTGTGTGGTCTTTGGGTGCCTGGGAAATCCATTTTTCAAGGAAGCTTCCATTGTACTCAATACATCAGAGATTAGAAGTCTCAGCTACCTTTTATTTAAAACATGTTTGCTTAAATTACAACAGGTTATTTTACAGCTAGACATATGAATGCCATGTGCTAAGTAAATTGTACATTATGTAGAAAGAATGTTTAAAAATACCCTGAAGTTGTAGAAATATGAGATGCATAGAGAGAAGGATAATTTAAGCAGTTTCAGTCATTCCAGCAATGTTGAACTGAGGTTTCTCTAGTGCTTTCAGCAGAGGAGACATATGTCTTGAATGTATTTTAAATATATGCCAAAGCTAACCCTTTTAAGGACATCCTTGCATTGATAATTTCAAACAGTTTGTCAAACCTAGAAATGTTCCAGAGATAGAAGGGGTGGGTGGGTGGTGGAAATCTTGAATGCATCATTTAGAATATTGTATGATGTAGTTCTGGTGTATTCATGTTTACTCTGGCTGTCCTTTCTGCCACACCCCAAAGGAGAGGTAAATAAAAATCCCATCTTGGTTTCTACTTCCTTTTAACAAATGGTATTGCATTCAGGCTAATGGATACAAACCACATCTGACAGTCCTCATCATGTTAATTTGATAATTGCTAAATACTAGTGATCTTAATGAAGTTAACGTGCCTGTTATCTGTGACCATAAATGGTTCCTATTATAAAATAGTTCCACTGTAAATCAAAGAAAAATGATGTGGTCACAGATATTAGCGCCACACAAGGTGGTGAACAAATTTAGATGAATTACATGGCCCTGCCAGCTCTGTATGAGAAACTCTAATTTTTTATAAAGGGTCCTGGTTTTCAAGTACTTTACTTGAACAAGAAGATTTAATTTATTTGTTATTTTATGAAGCATTTTTATGTGTAGAAAAAGTGCTACTTGTTTGCACATGCTGGGTATGTGGCATTCTTACATGATTTCATGCTTTGCTGATGGAAAATTAGACCCTTGTGTATTATAAAAGAATAGAAGATAGCTATAGAATCAGGATGCGATTGCCTCAGGACATTCTGTTGACAGCTAGAAATATATACAGACAAAGCAATGTCACTGGATGCTAATGTGAACTATACACGTTGATGAGTACTGTAAATCCCTGTAAAAGGAGATGCCTAAACCCTTTCATTTAATGGGGTCTTTTCCTCTTAAACTTCTAATGTAGGCTATGATTTCCACACTATTGTTTAATGAACCCATAATTAATATTTTATAATTACATGTTGCCCATGAATGCACAAATGTGACCACTGGGGTGAATGTTCCCATGTTCAGTAAAATACCTAAGCAATGTTGCACCTAGAATCAGGATATTTGCAGGGGGCGGGAAGAGGGATATTGTTTTTACCTATTGGGTTGATAGAGTACTGGTCTCATGCTAAGATAAGATTCATCCCCCCACCCCAAATTTTGCATCAGCATGTAGCATGCAGGTACTTACATAATAATTTCCTTGTCTGTTAGAAATTTTCCATTTTTATCCAGTGTGAAATCTAATGGGAGGTATACTGTAATTTAAACTAACGGTAATGAGTACAAGTAATAATGTTTCTAGTACTAGTTTATTGGAAACTTTAGCAAGAGATGTCAAAACAGCCCTAGCAGCTACTATGGCTCTGTTGGTCTCTTTTTGCCTTCCAAGTCAGTTTCAATAACCATCACAAAGACTCTGCAGAGCAAATCTTGGTGCAGAGGTGTGAAACAGAGGCCACTGAGCCAAATTCTGAAAGAATTACCTTGCTTTCAGTCCCATATGTAACTATTTACCATCCTTCCCAGAAAGCGTTTTGCTACACATCAACACAGAGAAGGTAGAAAATTGATCTTGACTATTCCAATCTAACTTCTAGGCTCTTTTTAGACTTTGTAAGTTGTAGCTGAAGCAGCAGAAGGAGGAAACTTACAGTAGTCAAGGGCAAAGGTCTTCTTTAGGAGGGATCACATTCTTGGTAGGTTTGGCAACATGGACAATTTTCCATTACAATGCTGCTGTAATGTGAGGGGAAAACATTTTCTTGCGCCAGCCATATGTGGAGGCAGGCAGTGTGCAACGTGAAATCAATCTGGAGACACAAAACAAACCTTCGAGTGCTAATTGCCACATTCCGAAATGCACTCAGAGTATATTTTGTTTTACTAGACCTGTGATTTCAATGGCATAGGGAATTCCATGTGAGAAAATTCCCTCCACTAATGCTGATCACTACCTGTTCTGCAATTTATAGTCACAGTGTTGCTTGAGGGCACTGAGAAATTAAATGACTTGCCCAAAGCCATATGGCTTAGACTTTCCTGACTCCCAGGCTGACCCTCCTCTCATGCCATGCTGCCTTTCAAGCACAAATGTAAGAACTATTTGATTTCTGCTGTAATAGTAACTGCTTTTTAATAAGAAAGCAAAATCAGAGAGCAAGTCAATAACTTGATTAAAAAGTGACTAAAAATTGTAGTTTAAGCATCCTAGAAAAATCAGGTTAATAATCTAGAGCAAAAAGGTCATGGTTGCCCAAAATCCTCATCTCAATAGAAATTTAGAATCTGGTGAATTGGGTTCAGATCCCAATTCTGGTACTTAGTACCTGTGTTATCTTGGGCAAGACTATAAAGTGAAGGGGCTTTAACTATATGAACTCTTAAAAGTTTTGTTTCAGTTCTAAATCTTGCATCCCAATACCAACACCACCTTGCTACTGTTTTCTAAATAGTTAACATCATGTATTTGAACGCAACAACCACTCATATTAAAGGTAATTTTTAAAGCAAAGAAAGACATACAGAATTCCAGAGCATGTTTTTTGCATATATGCTTCAGATCAAAAAATGTTTATACATAATGATGATAGGTGGTTATTCAAAGGAAGGATTAGCGAGGTTAGATACTGCTTGTATCTATGAAAGTATGAACCCAGCAATGTCTAACAGCAGAAGACAAGAGGATTTTCATGCCCACAAGAGTGGCTACCAAAATACACATGTATATATACACATATGTGTGTATGTATACATAGCTATAGCAATTCTTTGAAGGGCTAAAGTAAATAATTCCTTTACAAATGTCTTGGTTCTCAGTAATGGATGTTTTCATAAAGTGCTATATAACTGAAAAAATCAGAAAGGCAACTTGGTGTCTGTTTTAGGCACAGAGGGTACACTATATAGAGAGGCATTGTGCCTTTTTTCCTGATGGTTCTCTGGTCTGTTGACTCCACCTATGACACTCAGAACAACTGGCTCCACTCCCTTACCTATCTCTGGGTCGCTGCCTTTGAGGGTCCTATCCATATGGGATTTTCCCAAGGCTCACCTTCTTCCACTTCCATATCTCTATTGGCTCTTCTTGGCAGTTGTGGGATATCATTTGGCATGTCAAATTCTCTGTGAGACCAGTCGACCCTTCGCCCCGGGTAACTGTACCCAACCAAGGTCGACGGTCATTCACCCCCAGATGAATTTGCCTTAAACATCAGAAATTCTAGTTACAACTCTGGATATAATACAATTCAACAAACATTGATTTAATAACCAGATACAAAAACGCAAACAATTGCTATCCTTGAGGAGGTCACATCCCCTTACATTCTACTGAGGAGATACAGCATATACACAAATACATATAACAAAATATAATTTGAAGAGAAAAAGAAAAGTAGCAGTTGGGAAAGGATAAAGCTAGGGAAGATTTCATAGAGAAACAGCATCTTAGCTAAGCCTCAAGAAGAAGCTAAGGTCTCTAAAAGAAGGATATAGAATACTATGAGCAGTGTTGTGGCTTCCTCATTCCTTGATACAGAATAAAATAAAAGTGGAATGAAATAATATTATGCATACACCATGAAGATGGAAAAAAATGTCAATTAAAATCTTAGTTTCTTTGAACTAGCTCTGACCAAGGAAGTCATATCCAGGCCTCAAGCTGACCTTTATCTTAAACAGATTAGTACCTCCTTTCTTTAGAAGCCAGACAAGCTGACCTCCCTGATCCTATCAATGATACTCCTAATTGACAACTAGGTGCATGCTATAAGAATCACCTTGTATTCTAAACATTTCCCTTATGTCCAGCAATGACTGCCTTATCCCTCTGTCCCTATGATAAATGGTTTTTCAAAAAAGTTATATTTTGGAATAAATGCATTTAACCCAATAGCTTTTCTAATAGGCTTGCTTTATCTTGTTACATCCAGCATTGGGAGGAAAAAAATGACTGAATCTCAGGAACTTTCATCATTTATATGTTCTCAAAATAATTTCATCAGAGAAGAGTGTGATCAGAAAGAAAGATGGGTTGATAACAGCATTAATGAAGGATAACTGATGGACAACCCACATGCTTCATTGGTATCCACAAAATATCAAGAGATTAGAGGAAGACCTCTAGCACATTGGAGCCTATAGTGGATATATGGGATGAAATGGAAGAGACCTGCACAAGACAGACAGGAAAGGCCAGTTCGCATGTTTGTAAGCTTCCCCCCTCCAAAAAGAAACCAAAAACCAGTGAGAACCTAGATATGATAAAATACCAAAGAATCCCCAATATAAGCACGTTGCCTAGCAATAGTAGGCAATGAATAAACATTTATTTAATTGAACAATAATATTTAATACTTAAAAACACTTTTTGACTCTTTTTCTTTTAACTCAGAGTTTTTCATTTCCCCAGTCTTCATAATCAGAGGAAATAATTTGTGTTTTTTCCCCCATAGCTGAGCTCATAATTCATACTGATAGACATGTTATGGTGAAAAGAGCATTTGATTTTGTGTCTGAGGAACTGGATTCAGATCCTAGCTCTGGTGTTTTACTTCATGTACAACCTTGGGCAAATTACTTTACGGGCTTTGGTATCCTTATCTGTAAAATGAGTATGCTAAACTAAATCACTGCTAAGGTTCCTTTCTTCTCTAACTCTGTGATTCTATGATCATCACATGGAATGAATATACCAAAATTAATCTTCTCTTCCATGATTGGTTGTGTAATTTCCACCCATATTATTACTTTAATTCTCTAAAAGTCAATACATCCTGGCCTTGCTTTTTATTTATTTTATTTATTTAGTGTTTAATTTATTTTAATTTATTTTAAAATTTTAATTAATATCTTTTTACATCACCTTGATTTCTGCATATATGTCTCTCTTTTTCTCTATCCAAAGAATAATGTCTTGATGCAAAGAATTTCTAAAATAAAGAAATTCAGCAAAATAAACCTTGTCAGCTTAATCTGATATTTTATGCAACATTTTACTTTTGTAATGCCCTTACCTCTGAAAAGAAGGGAAGGAATTGCATTCTTATATCACTTCTCCTGGCCAAACTTAGTTATTATGCTTATAAATATTCAGTTTCAATTTTTGTTGTTCTTTCTATTTACATTTCTGTAATCATTATATGGTTTGTTCTACTGGTTCTGCTTACTTCACTCTGAATCAGTTCATATAATTCTATTAATTCCTCCTTTCATTCTTCATATTAGTTGTTTCTTATGGCACAGTAATATTCCATTACGTTCATGTATCACCATTCCTCAACCTATGGGCATCTAACTTGTTTCCAGTCATTTGCTAAAACAAAACATTCTACTATATTTTGTGGTATATAGGATTTTTCTTTTGTTATTGAACTCCTTGGGTCATATACCTAGCAGTTGAATATCTGGATCAAAAGGAACAGGCATTTTATTCACTGTTTGAGTAATTCTGGTGGGGGGGGAGCTGAGATGGAGGCTGGAAAGTAGGAACTCTCTTAAGCTCTCCCCCAAATCCCTGCAAACACCTGCAAAATGGCTCTGAACAAATTCTAGAACTGCAGAACCCACAAAATAGCAGAGGGAAGCAGCCCAGGACAGCCTGGATGGTCACTGGGAAGGGTCTATCACATGGTGCTGGGAGCAGAGCGTAGCCCAGCATGGGCCACGCTAGTACCGACCAGACCAGGAATCAGGTGGAGCAGGCCTTAGGGCCATCAATCACTGAGCTGTGGCAATTACCAGACTTCTTAACCCACAAACGCCAAAGACAACAGAGCAGGTTAGTGGGAAAATTGCTGGAGCTGGATGAGATCTTTCGCTGGGTGAGAGCTTTCTGGCCCCAGCCAGAAGTGGTGGAAGAGGTGCTGCAGGGGTGGGGGGAGGTGGTTCTGTGGTGGCAGCAGCAACAGCATGAAGCTCCTGCGGCTGCTTCCAGGACTCCAGCCTCAGCTGCTTCCAGAGTCCCTGGTGCTGCGCTGCCCGTGCCCCCCCACCCCGCACCGTGAGAGGAATCAAATGGCAGATCAGAGCAGCAGTGTGGGGAGCACTTTGCTGGCACAGAGGCAGGGTTCTCTTGCTTTGCCCTGCTTGGATCTGGGTCACGATCCTGGTTGGCAGTGGCCGTTCTTGGGGGAGGAAGAGTGCTGGTGTGGCAGAGCTTGCCTGCAGTGACTGTGGAGTAGAAGTAGCTCTGAAAACAACAGTGCAGCTCCTAAAGCTTGGGACAAAGTACTCTCTACGCTTCAAGCAGTCATACACTGACGAAAAGCTCAAGGGTCAAGTAATTGGCTGAGAACATGACCAGGCAGCACAAAAGGACTCAGACTCAGACTCAGAGTCAGACTATAGAATCTTTTTTCAGTTACAAAGAAGATCAAAACATACAGCCAGAAGAAGTCAACAAAGTCAAAGAACCTACAGCAAAAGCCTTCAAGAAAAATATGAATTGGTCTCAGGCCATGAAAGAGCTCAAAAAGGATTTAGAAAAGCAAGTTAGAGAAGTAGAGGAAAAATTGGGACGAGAAATGAGAGTGATGCAAGAAAATCATGAAAAACAAGTCGACGACTTGTTAAAGGAGACCCCAAAAAATACTGAAGAAAATAACATCTTAAAAAATAGACTAACCCAAATAGCAAAGAGCTCCAAAAAGCCAATGAGGAGAAGAATGCCTTGAAAGGCAAAATTAGCCAAATGGAAAAGAAGATCCAAAAGACCACTGAAGAAAATACCATCTTAAAAATTAGATTGGAGAGGGGGCGGAGCCAAGATGGCAGCTGGTAAGCAGGAACTAGTATGAGCTCCGTACCTGAGTCCTTCCAAAAACCTATAAAAAATGGCTCTGAACCAATTCTAGAACAGCAGAACCCACAAAACAGCAGAGGGAAGCAGGGCTCCAGCCCAGGACAGCCTGGATGGCCTCTGGGTGAGGTCTATCCCACACAGAGCTGGGAGCTGGGAGCTCTGCTTATGTACCAAAAATAAGCTAAGTACAGATCCACCGAAGGGGCAGCTAGAAGGCACAGTGGATAGAGTACCAGGCCTTGAGTCAGGAAGACTTATCTCCCTCAGTTCAAATGTGTCGTCAGGGGCAGCTGGTGAGCTCTGTAGCGAGTCCCTCCAAAAACCTATAAAAAAATGGCTCTGAACCAATTCTAGAACGGCAGAACTCACAAAACAGCAGAGGGAAGCAGGGCTCCAGCCCAGGACAGCCTGGATGGTCTCTGGGTGAGGTCTATCCCACACGGAGCTGGGAGCTGGGAACGGAGTGGAGCAGAACCCAGCCTGAATGGCGTGGACCATCCAGACCAGAAGCCGGGCCGAGGGGGCCCTGGCGCCCTGAATCAGTGAGCTGTGGCAGTTACCAGACTCTTCAAACCACAAACACCAAAGACTGTGGAGAAGGTTAGTGGGAAAAGCTGCGGCAGTACAAGGAGTTCAAGGTTCGGCTTCCAGCCCTGGGGGGCAGTGGAGGTGGGGCAACTACAGCTGTTGTTACTTCTGGCTCCAGGCCCACCTGGTGGGAGGAATTAAGCGGCAGATCAGAGCAGGAGTGCACAGCCTGCTGAAGATCTAAGTCCAGTTCGGGTTGGGGGTTGGGGAAGGAGCAGTACTGGTGTGGCAGAGCTGGCACCTCCCCACCCAAACGTGGAACATAGAACTCTCTAGTCTACAAGCAGTCATACCCCGCTGAAAAACTCAAAGGTCAAGTTAGTTGGCTGGGAATATGGCCAGGCAGCGAAAACGCACCAAGATTCAGTCTCAGACTTTGCATTGTTTCTTTGGTGACAAAGAAGACCAAAACATACAGCCTAAAGAAGTCAATAAAGTGCAAGAGCCTACACCAAAAGCCTCCAACAAAAACATGAACTGGTCCCAGGCCATGGAAGAGCTCAAAAAGGATTTGGAAAAGCAAGTTAGAGAAGTATAGGAAAAATTGGGAAGAGAAATGAGAAGGATGCGAGAAAACCAACAAAAACAAGTCAATGATTTGCTAAAGGAGACCCAAAAAAATACTGAAAAATACACTGAAGAAAACAACACCTTAAAAAATAGACTAACTCAAATGGCAAAAGAGCTCCAAAAAGCCAATGAGCAGAAGAATGCCTTGAAAGGCAGAATTAGCCAAATGGAAAAAGAGGTCCAAAAGACCACTGAAGAAAATACTACTTTAAAAATTAGATTGGAGCAAGTGGAAGCTAGTGATTTTATGAGAAATCAGGATATTATAAAACAGAACCAAAGGAATGAAAAAATGGAAGACAATGTGAAATATCTCATTGGAAAAACCACTGACCTGGAAAATAGATCCAGGAGAGATAATTTAAAAATTATTGGACTACCTGAAAGCCATGATCAAAAAAAGAGCCTAGATATCATCTTTCAAGAAATTATCAAGGAGAACTGCCCTGATATTCTAGAGCCACAGGGCAAAATAGAAATTGAAAGAATCCATCGATCGCCTCCTCAAATAGATCCCAAAAAGAAATCTCCCAGGAATATTGTTGCCAAATTCCAGAGCTTCCAGATCAAGGAGAAAATGCTGCAAACAGCCAGAAAGAAACAATTTGAGTATTGTGGAAACCCAATCAGAATAACCCAAGGTCTGGCAGCCTCTACGTTAAGAGATCGAAGGGCTTGGAATACGATATTCTGGAGGTCAATGGAGCTAGGATTAAAACCTAGAATCACCTACCCAGCAAAACTGAGTATCATGCTCCAAGGCAAAATATGGATTTTCAATAAAATAGAGGACTTTCAAGCTTTCTCAGTGAAAAGACCAGAACTGAATAGAAAATTTGACTTTCAAACACAAGAATCAAGAGAAGCATGAAAAGGTAATCAAGAAAAAGAACAAGAAAAAGAAATTGCAAGGGACTTACTAAAGGTGAACTGTTTTGTTGACATTCCTACATGGAAAGATGACAAGTATCATTCATGAGACCTCAGTATTAGGGTAGCTGAAGGGAATATGCATACACATATGTTTATGTATATATATGGGTGAATGTGTATGTATGTATATATCTATGTGTGTGTGTATATATATATATATATATATGTATATATATATATACATATACAGAGAGAGAGAGAGAGAGAAAGAGAGAGAGAGAGGGAGAGAGGGAGAGAGCAGACACAGGGTGAGTTGAAGATGAAGGGAAGATATCTAAAAGAAATAAAATCAAATTAAGGGATGAGAGAGGAACATACTGAGAGAGGAAGATAAGGAGAGATAGAATGGGATGGATTATCTCCCATAAAGGTGGCAAGAGGAAGCAGTTCTGTGGGAGGAGGGGAGAGGGCGGATGAGGGGGGAATGAGTGAACATTGCTCTCATCAGATTTGGCCTAAGGAGGGAATACCATACATACCCAATTGGGAATCTTACCCCACAGGAAAGAAGAGGGAAGAAGATAAAAAAAAATGGTGGGGGATGATGGAGGGGAGGGAAAATGGGGGTGGAGGTAGTCAAAAACAAACACTTTCGAAAGGGGACAGGGTCAAGGGAGAAAATTCAATAAAGGGGGATGGGTTGGGAAGGAGGAAAATATAGTTAGTCTTTCACAACATGAGTATTGTGGAAGGGTTATACATAATGATACACATGTTGCCTATGTTGAATTGCTTGACTTAGGGAGGGTGGGTGGGAAGGGAAGAGGGGAGAGAATTTGGAACTCAAAGATTTAAAAACAGATGTTCAAAAACAAACAAAAATGTTTTTGCATGCAACAAGAAAATAAGATACACAGGCAATGGGGCATAAAAATTTATCTTGCCCTACAAGAAAGGAAGGGAAAAGGGGATGGGAGGGGAGTGGGGTGACAGAGGGGAGCGCTGACTGGGGAACAGGGCAACCAGAATATATGCCATCATAGAGTTCGGGGGAGGGTAGAAATGGGGAGAAAATTTGTAATCCAAACTCTTGTGAAAATCAATGCTGAAAACTAAATATGTTAAATAAATTTAAAATAAGTAAATGTAAAAAAAATGATTACTTTGTACTTGTGAAATTTATTTTTTGGAAACTAATTGTAAAACTACCTTTATCTCTATTAAATTTAATCTTCTTATATTTGGCCTAGTAATCTAACTCATAAAGATCTTTTTGAATCCTGAAAAAAAAATTAGATTGGAGCAAGTGGAGGCTAGTGACTTTATGAGAGATCAAGAAATTATAAAACAGAAAGAAAGGAATGAAAAAACATGGAAGACAATGTGAAATATGTCATTGGAAAAAGCACTAACCTGGAGAATAGATCCAGGAGAGATAATTTAAAGATTATGGAACTACCCCTCACCTGGAGAATAGATCCAGGAGAGATAATTTTAAAATTATTGGACTACCTGAAAGTCATGATCAAAAAAATGGGTTTAGACATCATCTTTCAAGAAATTATCAAAGAAAATTGCCCTGATATTCTAGAAGCAGAGGGTAAAATAGAAATTGAAAGAATCCACCAATCACCTGCTGAAAAAAAGATCCCAAAAAGAAACCTCCTAGGAATATTGTCACCAAATTCCAGAGCTCCCAGGTCAAGGAGAAAATATTGCATGCAGCCAGAAAGAAATAATTTGAGTATTATGGAAACACAATCAAGGTAACAAAAGATCTAGCAGCTTCTACATTAAGGCATTGAAGGGCTTGGAATATGATATTCTGGAGGTCAAAGGAGTTAGGATTAAAAGCAAAACTGAGCATACTGCTCCAAGGTAAACTATGAAACTATGGATTTTCAATAAAATAGAGGACTTTCAAGCTTTCCCAATGAAAAGAGCAGAGCTGAATAGAAAAATTTGACTTTCAAATACATGAATCAAGAGAAGCATAAAAAAGTAAACAAGAAAGAGAAATCATAAGGGACTTACTAAAGTTGAACTGTTTTGTTTACATTCCTACATGGAGAAATGATGTTTGTAATTCATGAGACCTTTCTCAGTATTAGGGTAGTTGAAGGGAATATACATAAATACATACATACATATACATATACATATATATATGTATATGTATATGTATATATATATATATATATATATATATATATATATATATATATATACAGAGAGAGAGAGAGAGAGAGAGAGAGAGAGAGAGAGAGAGAGGGGCACAGGGTGAGTTGAATATGAAGGGATGATATCTTAAAAATAAAATCAAATTGGGGGGTGAGAGAGGAATATATTGAGAGAGGGAGAAAGGGAGAGATAGAATGGGGTAAATTATCTCACATAAAAGTGGCAAGAAAAAGCAGTTCTATTGAAAGGGAAGAGGGGGAAGGTGAAGGGGAATGAGTGAATCTTGCTCTCATTGGATTGTACTTGAGGAGGGAATAATATATACACTCAATTGGGTCTCTTACCCCACAGAAAACTAGGGGGAAGAGGATAAGAAAGGGGGATGATAGAAGGGAGGGCATATTGGGGAAGGAGGTAATCAAAAGCAAACACTTGAAAAGGGACAGGAGCAGGGGAGAAAACTGAATAAAGGGGGACAGGATAGTATGGAAGGAAATATAGTTAGTCTTTCACAACATGATTATTGTGGAAAGGCTTTGCATAATGATACATGTGTGGCCTATGTTGAATTGCTTGCCTAGGTTGAAGTGCTTGACTTCTTAGGGAGGGTGGGTGGGGAGGGAAGAGGGGAGAGAATTTGGAACTCAAAGTTCTAAAAGCAGATGCTCAAAAAAAAGTTGTTTTTGCACGCAACTGAGAAATAAGATATACAGGCAATGGCATATAGAAATCAATCTTGCCCTACAAGAAAATAAAGGGAAAGGGGATGGGGGGAGAGTGGGGTGACAGAAGGAAGGGCTGACTGGGAAAGGGGGCAATCAGAATATATGCCATCTTAGAGGATAGAAGTGGGGAGAAAATTTGTAAGGCAAAATCTTGTGGAAATCAATATTGAAAACTAAAAATATTAAATAATAAAATATGGAAAAACCAAAAATAGAATAATTCTAACTGGCTTTTCTGATTAGTTGGATAATTTGATGGCTCCACAGTGCATTAGTGTGCCTATATTTCCACAATCCCTCCAGCATTGACTCTTCTTGTCTTTTGTAATTTTTGCTGATTTGTTGGGGATGTCATTTAATATCAAAGTTGTTTTGATTAGCATTTATGTTATTAATGACTTGCAGTACTCTTTCATATGGGTAGTAATTTGCAGTTCTTTTCAGAACTGACAAATGAGAATTTCATATGTTTTAGATAGTTTAATGGCACTGAAGGTTTTAAAGAAAGAAAAATTAATCTGGTTTCTTGAAGAAGCCTGTAGTAGAGATTTGTTGTAAAAAGAAGAATTATTTTACAGTTGGAACAGGTATTGTTATGAATTGTTAAGAATGTTACAGATTTTTATGAATGAGTTAGTCATGTTAATGAAGGAAACAAGTTTCATCCCTTTATTTTTTTTTTGGAGGGGTGAAGGCAGGGCAATTGGGATTAAGTGACTTGCCCAAGGTCACACAGCTAGTAATCGTGTCAAGTGTCTGAGGTTGGATTTGAACTCAGGTCCTCCTGACTCCAGGGCTGGTGCTCTACTCACTGCACCACCTAGCTGCCCCTCATCATCCCTTTATTTTTGAAGAGCCTTGTGAGCCATGAAGCAGGTTCCATACAAGGGTTAGGAGACCCAAATAGCAGACTAAGTATGGATTTTGCAGAAGTAAATTAAAATCGGTTTCTTCTTAGCAATGGAGAGATTTGGAGTGTAAGGGTTCAATGAAGAAAAAAGTGTGAAGGAGATAAACACTTTCCTATTCACTGCTTCTCCATTTATCTATAGAATTAATCTAACTATATTTCTTACTGGCCCTTTAAACTCAGCATAACTAGTATTACTGTGTGTATTATTTTTCTCAAAACTTCATCTTCCATCTAAATTCACCATTTTCTGTTACTGGCACAATCCTTCACCCAGTCTCCCATTTTGAGCCCTTTTTTGTATCTTTGATTCTTCCCTCCCTTTTACCTCCCACATGGAAGCAGGTGCAATATTACAGGATCAAAATCTTAGAGATGTGAAGGATCCTTAGAGGTCATCTTGTCCAACTCCATCATTTTATTGATCAGGAAACTAAGTCCCAGAGAAGTTAAGTGACTTGCTCAGGGCCACACAGGCAGTAAATAGTAGAACTAGGAGTCAAACCTAGGTCTTCCAGCTTCATATTTAGTATTCATTCTACTGTTCTGTGCTATGTATGCTATCTCATATCACTGCCAATGGATTGGGAAATGTCTCACTATTTCTATAGTTAATACTCTAGTACAGGGTCTATTACAGGGTCCAGATGATCTCAATAGCCTCTGGCTGGTCATCCTGATCCCCTTTTTGCCTCCTTCTTATCAGTTTTTGTCTCAGACTGAATACTTTTCTCATGCATGGGTCTGGTGATAGTATTCTTTTGGCAGCTGTGGATAGGATACTGGGCCTTGAGTCAGTAAGATCAAAGTTCAGATCCAGACTCATACATTTACTAGCTGTGTGACTATGGGTAAATCCCTTAACCTCTGTCTTCCTCAGTTTCCTCAACCACAAAATTAGGATGATAATAGCACCCGATCGTCTTTCCTCACTCTACCTGTTGAAATCCTACCTTTATAATCTCAACAAAAAGGCCACTTATTCTACTGTCTTTCCTAATCTCTTTCTCCTCCTCCAATACCTCTTTTCCATGATGATCCTTTCTCCTTTGCACCCTATTTGCACTTCTCTCATGCATTTGTTATATATTACAGTGAATTATGCCTTGTCATAGATCTCTGCTGTAAGCTTCAGGAGGTCAGGAATTTCTGTCTTATCTTTGTATCTATACCACCTCTAACATAGCAATCCAGAAACACTTTAAACATGTTTGTTGGATTGTATTGAATAAGCAAAAGATAATAGATCTCTAAAATGGCCAAGATCTATGGAATAACCCAGGGGCAGTCCTTTAGGGGAAATAAAAGTAACAGCCTTTCTCAAAGCTTAAAAAGCAACTGAGTACACAATAAAAGTGGAGTAAGGGACAGGAATATCATGAACTTGTATCTAAGGGGTTGCATTCCTTTAACCTTAGCTCTAATTAGAGTACATAGATATATACACCTGAGTCACCCATTGGCACCTTACCCAATGTATCTCAAAGAGAATTTCCTCCCTTTCTCTTATATCGCTGTTGACAGTACTACCATCTAAAAAGCGATGTATGAAACCAGTGACAAACTATGTCTTCTGTCCAAGGACAAGCCTAGCTAAGTTTACAAATGCTAAACACAAAGTAGTCTTTACCATAAGAGAAGCTTGAACCACCAGATGGTGACACATAGAAAAGAAGCAACTAATGAAGAAATCTCTTAAGGCATAGAAGAATTTTTGATATGTATCCATTGAAAGTTCTATGATGTCCTGAGCAAGACACTTAACTTCTCTGGGCCTCAGTTTCCTGGTCAGGAAAGTGATGGAGTTAGACAAGATGACCTCTAAGGATCTTTTGCAGCTCTAAGTTTTTGATCCTATAATAACAACCAATAAAAATCATGCATCTTTAAAATATTGGAGCATGATTGTTTTACTTCGTGTAAAAGTGAATTGATCTTGTGCCATATTCTGTCATTCATGTCTGAAGTAAGTTTGACTTCTGGGCAGCTGATGCCTTGAAGGATCCATTACTGAATTTCTATCAGTACTTCTTAAACAATGAAGATTGTAACTCATCATCCTTGTCCATCCCATGCTACTCTTTTCCATGTCCTCACATAGATTCCTACAAAGGGCACCCTAAACATAATTGGGTGTGGGGACACGGAGAATGTCTTTCCAAAGTTCTCTTGTTATTGTGTAGATACCAGTTGATCACAGAGATGGCCAATAGCTTATCCTTCCTATGTAATTTTGTCATCTTTCCCCCCACTAATTACGTATATCTCTGATCTTGAACAGTTCTTTATACTGTATTTCAGCCTACTCATGTCCATCAAGTACCTCTCTGTTGGGTCTTTGTTTCAGGGAGAAGTTTGGGATCATCATAACAAGCGCTGTGCCAGTTCCCAAAGGCAAGCCAGCTTGCCTTCCTCCCCATCTCTGGTTCCCAACTCATTGTTCACCTATAGTATCTATCTAGAATCCATATGTTGATGAGCTAGCTTTAAGGGATGAGCTATCCAACCACATTTCACCATCTAGACCAACAGATATTGTTCTTTTAATTCAAATGTCAAGTCTGTGTTGCTCTAATTTGATATTGCAGTTCTCTTGGTAGCATAACTAAGCGTAGGAACAACCTAACTGTTTTAATGACAGGAAATGTTATGCAGTGTGAGTTAAACACCACTATTCTACTATAACATATATATATACATCAGTGTGCTGAATTTATGTCCATAATTAAAAGAAACAACTTATTTGGTTTCAAATATCTTTGTGTCAAAAAAAGTGTACAGTTGTCAAGTGACACCTGCCTCACCCTACATTTACAGAGATTACTTAATGTCTCCCATATATCTTTGAGAAGAATCGTCATATAGTGGAATGTGAGGTTTGTGTCACCTGGAATAGGAATCACAAAATTATGGAATCTCGGAGTTGGAGTGGACCTCAGAGACCATCTACACCAACTGTTAATAATCAAGAAAACCCCCTCTACAACATATTTGCTAAGTGGTCAATCATTTGCTTTAAGACTTCTAGTGAAGAAGTCTCCTACTAAGGCACCCCTTTTCACTTTTGAATAGCTATAATTAAGAAATTTCTTGAATGAAGCCAAAATCTGCCTTTAGTTATTTTCTGCCCACTTCTCCTACTTCTGTTCTTTGTGCCCAAGCAAAGCAAAGATAGTCTTTCTTCCACATTATAGCCATGCAAATACTCCAAGACAGCTATCATGACCTTCCTAAGTCTTATCTGCTCCAGTCTTACCATCCCCAGTTGCTTCAGATGATCATACAGTTTTTGAAGTCCTCCACCATGCTGGTTGACCTCCTATGAATACTATTTACCAAAATCCAGCACCCCAACTTACAAATATTGTTTGCTTAAGGCAGAATACATTGAGCCTATTCATCCCCAAGTCCTGTACCCCATAACTCACAATACAGCCTGTGGCTGCCATTTCACACCATTGACTCATATTGGGCTTGTAATCCACATTGCACTTTTAATACAAATCTTTTTCAGACAAATGGCTACTTATCAGTGCCTCTCCCATTTTTTAGCTGTGAAGTTTCCTTTTTGGGGGGGCGTTCAAGTACAAGACTTTAATTTTTATTGAGCTTCATCTTAATAGATTCAGTGAGACATTTTCTCCCGTTGAAATCTTGGAAACTTATTCTGTCATCCAAATATACTAGCTATTTGTCCTGGCTCTGTGTCAGTGCCTTAATCCAAATTATTGATAAAAATATTAAGCAGTCCATGGTTAAACACAGATCCCTAGAGAACTTATTTAAAGACAGACTTTCCTCTAAGTTGTTATATTCTTAATTACATTTCTTTGAATTTGTCCATTCTATTTTTTTCTATTCCATGTCTCTGCATCTTGTCCACAAAAATAGCATGGAACACTTTATCAGATGATTTGCTCAAATTTAGCTACACTACACCTATCACATTTCCCTGATGTGTCAAAAAAGTAAGTGAGATTTATCTGGCATGCTCTGTTCTTAATGAAACTCTACCTTACCTCTGTATGCCTCACTCAGTTACCTGATCTACAAAATCAACATAATAATATCTGCCCTTTCTATCTCATAACATTGTTGTGAGAAAAGTATTTTGTAAATTGAAAATGACTATAAAATGTGAGCTAATATTGTGATTTTACCTATTTATTGATATAATTAATTTCTTTGAATGAATATTTTAAAATATTCTTTTTATTTTGTGCTATTTGAAAATAGAGAAGCTTGTGGACCTAATGTTTTAAGGTCATGTTGCATGCAGACACAATACACACACACATATATACGCATACACATATATGCACATATATACACACATACATTTACATATGTATATATATATATATCCCTTCTCAATCTCTTATAAATAGACAGATGAATCACACAGCTCTATTGAGATATTGAAGTTTATATAGACATGTATTTGTATTTATCTCTCTCTCCATATATATATATAGAATTAAGTACCTCAACAGAGTTGTGAACTTATACACACCTGTACATATGCATGTAAATATGTATATGTAAGATTATAGCTCTATTGCATATATATGTATTCATATATGTATGTTATATATGGGGGAGACAGAGAGTGAGAGACAGATGGATAGACAAAATGCCTCTATCAAATTATGATCTTACTAATGTGGGTATTCTCAGAAAGTGTACAGATTGCAATCCTACCATGTCTTCTTATCCTATGTGACTCTTGTCCTACAGGAGAGATTCAATCAACATGCTGAAGGTTTCCTTCTGGGAAATGCCCACTTCCTTTTCTTATCATTTGTCTACAATAATATAGAATCAGGAATGGTAACAAAATATTCCACAATACATCTGGTGGACTCTCTTCCTCAATGCTTTCCCACAGATTCACATAGGATCAATGGGAAGCCTATATAAAGTATGTATTTGTGGAAAGACACACATGTAGGAAAAATCTGTGCTTCCTGCCTCTAGGTATACTAATGTGCCTAAGGACATAACATATCCCACCCACACGGGGTCCGTATACTTCGGATTCAGCAGATGTTCAAGACGACTTGATTCACCATACTCTGTCCTAATGATCAGGTATGTTTCTATATGAAAATAAGGCAGGGGAGGGAGGCATATCTACCTGAGTTAGGTGCCCCCATTTATCCTTTCTGTGTTAGGGCTAAGTGGGCTATACAACGACCACGTGTGAATGCTTCATTTCATCCCTGATCGTCAAACCTGAACTAACAGGATGTCAGCATTAGGCTTGCATCTGACATTTGATGAAGTTGGTAATTGGTATGAGATGGCAGCTAGGCGGTGAAGTGGGTAGTGCTGGGCCTAGAGTCAGGAAGACCCAAGTTCAAATCCAGCGTCAAACACTTGCTAGCTGTGTGACCCTGGGCAAGTCACTTAACCCTGTTTGCCTCAATTTCGTCATCTGTAAAATGAGCTGGAGAAAGAAATGTCAAACCACTCCGATGTCTTTGCCAAGAAAATCCCAAATGGAGTCACAAAGGATCAGACATGACTGAAAATGACTAAGCAGTTACAAAAATTGATGGCCTTGAACTTCAAATCATGGATGAATTGGGAGAAGGGTAGAACAAATATGGAGGGTGGAGTGATTGGATTAGCAGATACTGTGGTATCCTTCACAAAGGCCCATCTGCTAGTATATAAGGATTCCTTTTGATGGAACAGAGAGTAGGCCTCTGCTCATGCAGAGCAATTAGCTTGCAGGGAGGGTAAAAACAATAACCAGGTCCAACATTCCTGCAGAACATGAACTGTCAGTATAATGTTAAAAGGAGAGAGGTTCAGTACATTTACCAACTAGAGACAGTGCTTTTAAATACCTTGTAATAAAGGTGGAGGGAAGCTAGGTGATGCAGAGGCTAGACTGCTGGGCCTGGAGTCAGGAAGCCTCATACTCCTGAGTTCAAATCTGGCCTCAGACACTTACTTGTTGTGTGACTCTGGGCAAGCCAATTAACCCTGTTTGCCTCAGTTTCCTCATCTGTAAAATGAGCTGGAGAAGGAAATGACAAAGCCCTACAGTGTCTCTGCCAACAAAACCCCAAATGGGGTTACAAAGAGTCAGACTTGACTTAAAAATGACTGAACTGAAATGGAGGTTGAGGTACAGTTAATGGAAATGCTATTAGCTCAATCGAAGAGAACTCTTCCAATGGGAGTGGAGGCTAACAGAGTGAAGCTAGAAACTCACAGTGTGGCCTCCAGAGCAGAGGTTTCACTGAATCCTTCTAATATTGGAGACATGACATAGGAGAATGAGAGAAGGAAGGAAGAGACTTGGGAACTCCCACTGGTGGTTGAAAACCAAAACCAAAAACTCCAGACTTACTATTGCTTGCTATGAGACTGATTTTCTCAACTGGGGGATTACAGCGTAGGAGGGTTTTACCACCAAGGAACTGGGGAATTTTGTGAAAAATGCAAAAGGAATCTTGATAAATCATTGGAGCAACGGCTCCTAAGGCATGGTCTAATGGAGTCAGTGATGAGACATTGTCCCCAGCAGAGGTCTAAAGGCTTGGAAAACTCTCTGAGGACTTACTGTTACATAATCAGCTAAAATATATTACAGGCTCCAGATGTGGACCTCCCCTTGTCCCTTTTTAGGTGGCTGACATGGGGAATTATTCATACTTGACCTTGTAAAGATGAATTCCCTTTGTAGCCTGCTCCCAAAGGAGATCTGCAAAGGGAAAGGATGAAGTTTCTAAAGGAAATGGGTTTGATAGATTGGAACCATGCTTCCCCTCCCCCATCCAACCTTATGACCAGTTTCCCTCAGGGGCAATAGAATCCCACCATCCATGTGGAGAAATCCTTTTATTCACTTTGTCTGACTCTTGTACAATCCCAAAGTGGCTACTCCAAGCCTTTAGATCTTAAAGCCACCCTACTCCCCTCTCATCTGGCAAATGAATCCTCTCCTTCTTTTCTGAGAAAATTGAGGCCATGTATCATAATTTGTTTATCACCTTCACATCATACTAATTAACCTCTTTACATTTTAATCCACCCTTCTTTTCTCAGAGGACAAGTGAGGTTGTAGCAGCATCCTGACATTAGCTCTGGTGTGACTGGCCGGAATCCTTCAGAGTTGGCTGACTCACCCTGTGAGAGTTTCTGACCCCATCAATCTGGTGGACCAACAGTGACCCTCTGGCTTGAAGCACCCAGTCCCAGCATAGAAGGGAAGAGTCAGGTCCTAGCAGTAGCAACACCCACAATGCTCCTTGCAGAATGACAATGGCAGTCCAGGCTTGAAGCAACCCCCTCATGGAGGGCAGAGGCAGGCCTGTCTTAGGGGGTTCAGAGTCAGGCCCCATTAATAATAGCACAATAGCCTTTGCTATCACATTTACATATTAGACAGGGTTAGATACAGGGCTTGGAATTTTTTGAAATGGACAAGATGTGGGAGAATTGTTCCCTGAACATCTTCTATTCACCCAAGATCCTATTGTTTCCTGCTCCTCCTTTACTTTATACCCCCCCAGAGCTCCCCATTCTATTGTTAACAAATTTCCCTCCAACCTAAATCTCTTTCTCTCTTACTCATTCCCTCTTCCAAACATTTACAAAAGCCTATTTTTCATTTCATCATTGATACCTTCTCCTGGCATGGCTACCCTTCTCATGTTAGAACATACTGTACCAGGAGAAGTCAATCTATCCCTCATTCCCCACTATCACTTTCAAATGCTGCCATTTTGTCATCATCACTAAGTAGCCTTCTTAGAGTTTCCATTCATCCAACCATATCATTCTGTACCCATCCTTGTTGCTGTTACCTAACACTCTAAGCTACTCTCCCTTGTTTCTTGAGGCATTTAGTACTTGGTTCAATCTTCCTATCAATATATTGATATACAACAAGCCTATGATTTCCTATATATTGAAAACTTAATTTTCATTATGTCTTCTAGGTTTGATCACTTGTCTTATATAATGTGGCATTGAATTCCCAAGATTTAAAAACATGTCTTTCATTCCTTATCATAAAACTACGTATGATACTAGATATTAAGTGAACCTTTGATGAACAGTACATTTTCCCAGATCTAGCTTTGATTCTAGTCCCACAGGTTTTAATAGTGTTCAAATCAGATGAATTCCCAGGACATTAAAGCATATTTATCTCCATTGCTTAGATGCATTTCTTCACCCTTCTGGCACTGATAAAGTACAAGGTCATATTGTGGTACTTTGTTGCCATTTGGCAATTTCTCTAATTCTGGGACAATTCCACTTCTCAGTATGTCTATGTATTTATCAGAGTTCATTACTCCCACAGTGAGGACAAGACTTACTAATCTACTGGAAGTAAACAATCCTCCTAATATTTTTATTGGTCATCAGTTTGATGAAGAAGTTCCGATTGTACAAGCTCACTTGGAGCTTCTTCTGACGGACTGATTGACCCTTTCTCACTTAATCTCTCTCAGCCTCAGTTTCCTAATCTGTAAAGTGGGGATAATAAGGTCTCTTAACTCTGAGTTGTTGGGAGGACCAAATGATATTTGTAAACCTTAAAGTACTAGATAAATGCTAGCTGTTATCATGATAATGATGGTGGTGGTGGTGGTGGCAACAGCAGCTTTTCTATAGTCTTGAATGAAAAGGTGAAGTTCATCAGTGAAACTTACCTTTTTCCAATCTTAATACTGCAATTTTTATATTTGCTTTGCCCTCAACAAACATTTTTTCCCCTTCACAGCAATGGTTAGTAGGTGCTTAAAAAACACAACGAAACAAAACCAAAACCAAAAACTGGTCTTATTACTATAGTGCTAACTTGAAGATGCCTGTATCTGTATCACATTATAGTGAAATCAATCTGTTGTTCATCCTTTATTTCAAAGAGGACCAATGACATCACAGGGTAATGTCTTGACTTGCACATGAATTGGATTTAAGTGAGGCAGAGTAGCACAAAGTCATCAGCCTCATTCTCCTTTCCAGACTCATTGAAGTCCAATGGCAAGACAAAAGCTGGGACAACTGTGATGACTCAGGATGCAGTGGATGACCTTGGCTTTTTTGATGTCTGACCAAGCTCTAAGTCTCCACAGTGCCTGCTTTGGCCACCTTCATGGCCACTGGAATAAATTGTTCTCATTTGCCCATTCCGCTGGGGAAGTCTTCACGTACTTGGGGTAGACATCTCTCTAACTCACTGATGGGTTTGAGGCCTCTTGGTTACCCTCCACCTGGTTTAGCCTGTCTGCCAAGATGTTTTTTTTTTTTTGCCAGGGTATGGCTGCTGTACATGCTACAGCTTCTTGGAGTCACAGGTGAGAGCTGGGTGAAGAGTAGAGAGGGGTCCTGAAAGGGCTCAGCAAGCCCTCACACCAAGGGTGCTAGTCCTCCCTTAACACCCTATGCATGCCAGTGAAATCAATAACTACCCATCCAACAGCTAAGTCCCTCTTAAAATCTTTGCTTCTTTTCTGAGAAATAATTTGGCATTATTGCTTATCCCAGCAATTCATACACCTTTCTGGTTTAGAACTTCATCACTGCTTTTCTAAACGATAAGATGGCGACTTTTTAATTAATTTCCCTAACTCCAGTCTCTCCCATCACCAATCGCAAAATCATAGAATATGAGAATTGGTAGGGCCTTCAAGGTTAACTAATCTATTTCATACCATCTGGTCTAATCCATTCCTCACAGAACCGGAAAAATTCTCTTTCTAAGGCAAAGGGCCTATGTCAGTCTCCTGCTAAAATAAAATCTTCCGTGGTTCCCAATTACTTATTTGACATAAGACAAATCAAAACTTGGGTTCATAGTGAGCCATAGCTTTGCATGCATTCAGACCCACAGACAGACTAGATACTGGGGTAGCATTTGGGAATGGTGGTGTGGAGGGCCGATGTGTGAGAGATATTGCAATAATGATTCTGCTTAGTCTGGAATTTGCACCTCCACAATCTGACTCCAGCTCAGCTCTCTAGTCTTATTTCATATTACTTCTCTTTATGCATTCTAAGGTCCAGCCAACCTAAGCTTCTAGATATTTCTTCAATTTATCTGTTATTACCTGTCTCTGTACATTCTAATGGGCTTTCTTCCATTCCTAGGATGCATTTTCCTCTTTATAATTTTTTATCTTGTTCTAGGCTCAGGTCAGGTGCCACCTCCTATGTTTAGTCTTCCCTAATCTCCCTAGTTCCTTCCTCAAATCCTCCTACAACTTTGTTCTTTCCTTTGCCCCCATCATGACCTGTGTGTGTGTTATAACTTCCTATTTATATGTTGAATCCCTCCAAACTTATAGTAGAATGTAAACTCCTTAGGGGTAGGGACTTCTTTAATTTTTGTCTTTGTAATCCCAATACCTAGAACAGTTCCTGGCTTATAATATTCCTTTATTAAATATTTGTTGAATTAAAGTGACTTGAGTTGAAATACTAGGCACCTGAGTTATCAAAATTAGCAAAAGAAAGGAAGAAAAATAACCTCTGAGCTTCCAATTGAAGGCTTGTTATATTATTCCTTCTTAGGGATATGATTGATTCCATAGTCTAGGTTAAGAGTGAGCCTTTGTAAAAAGAGGTCATAGATAATAGATAATAGAAAGGATCTTAGAAGGCCATGGAGTCCAACTATCTAATTTTATTTTTTAAATATACTTTTATTTCATTAAATATTTCCCAATTATATATAAAATTTTAGCATTCATTTTTTTTAAAAGAAATTGAGTTGCAAATTCTTTCATTCTCACCTGCCCCTCTTCTATCCCTTGAGAAGGCAACCAACTGCCTAATTTTAAAGAAGAAGAAACTGAGGAATGGAGAGGTTAAGTGATTTACCAGGGTTGCCCAGATAGTAAGTGTCTGAGGCTGGTCTTGCTAATTCCAAATCTAGTGCCTTTTTCACTGATCCTGCTGCCTCTTAACCCTTAGCTTCAAGAGTCAGAAGGCTACAGAATATGAGTTCAAAGTAGATTGTTACAAGAAGAGAACATGTCAAAATAAAAAATAATTTAAATCGTCCTTGTGAAGATAGACACATGAAGTTTAACTCATAATTAATCCATCCTACTTTTTACCTAGTTTTCTTTCTTCTGATGATGGTATTATTGGCATCTCAATATTAGAGCACCCACTTAGATTTTTTTTTAAATTGAGATGGATTTGTACTTTTATTTAGTCTTTCTTCTGTCAGAGAGCATGGCCAATAATTGGCTGATTGAGATTCTTAGTCTATCCTTGGAACAGAGTAAAATCAAACAATCTGAGGTGGGGTCAAACTTTTGATGTTCTCTTTAGCATTAATGTTCAAGCTAATTATCTCTTGCAGAATCATAGGATTTTAGAAATAGAAATAGACCTTAGTGATCATCTGTTTCAACTTCATTTTACAATGTGAGCCAGAGACTAAGTAATATTGCCCAAGGTCTAGTGGAAAGACTTACGTATTGGGAGTTAGGATATCTGGGTTTGATTTCAAGATTTACCTTGCTCATGGAATGGCTTTTCTGTCCCTCAGGCTTCCTACATATAAAATGGGGAAAATGCTGTTCATCTTTTACTTTCCTCATAGGACTAAAAAAAAATGAGAGAAATGTATGTTAAACACTTGGAGCTGCTCTGAAGTTAGGCATGGTAGAAAATCTCAAGTTATGATTATTGTCATGATTATAGTAATATCATTGTATGAGGGTATGCCCATTTTTGTAAAGCAAGAAATGAGATTTAGCAAATCTATCTAGTGTCACATAGAAAACATATTGCATAATCCAAGATAGACATTTGTAAATTTGAAAGATCACAGTAGGGGCCTTAGGCTATCATATGAATGACAGCAATGGGATTTGGTGCTCGACCTAGCACCCTAAATTGAGTTGTCACTGTGAATTTGTGGGAGAGATCCTACATAAATGGGGGTGAACAGGGAACTTTAGGCATCTTGTTATCTACCAATTATTTTAACCAGTATTTTCAATTTGCCAATGTAACTTTGTTGAGTTCTTCCTCTTGCCTCTGCCCCCTCCTCATCCACTTATGCCTTGTGTTTAAAAAAAAAAATGTTTCCAACAGCAGTTATTGGATATTGGACTTTGTGTGATGTTGCTTCACTTTTTTTCCTAGGATGAATCATTTGAACACAGAACTGCCGAATGGAAAATGGCTTGGAGTGATGAATTCTGATTGGCATTGGCAGATGTACATTCTTAAGGGGGTAGATTAATACGTATAAACCATTCAGCTTAGCTGAAACTGCTGTTCAGCATTGTAAACTGCCAACTTTATCTTCTTTAAGCAAAAAAATACAGTTTTTCTTCCCAACAAAGACTTTTTATAAAAGCAATAAGGTAACGGCATGAAGTGTGCTTATCATGATATAATCACACCCCAGGGGGAATGAGAGGTGCTCCACTGCTCCTCCTGCTTTGTAATGACCCAGGGGTGTGATTATCTTATGATAACCACACTCCCTGTCATGCCTTATTGCTTATATATTCCACATGTCATAATGAATCCTGAAGCACTTTCTAGGTCTCGTAGCAAAGGCAATGACTTTGAAGTACAGGAAGTAGCCAGATTTTCTGGGTACACACAGATTAATATTGTATCCATTAGGGAAATTACGAATGACTACTTTTAAGTGCCAACCAAGCCACATGTATCGGAAAAATTGAGACTTTGTGCTTTGAAAAATCTTCTCCTGGCTACTTTTTTCCCCCAAGTTTGTCTCTATCATCCTGGTGGCTGCTAAATTATTCTATCTCTTCAAGTTACGTTACTGGAGCTCAGGACCACCAGGGAAATACCATCTATGGCATAATTATCTTGCCGTTACTTGGTATGATGTTTTGGTATGAAAATCAGAGGATGATAATCTCTCCACTCCAAAAATTGGCTTCATTTGATTTTAATGCCCATTATTCAAGAATTACAACCATTCTAGCTACTGATTTCTAGATCTCCAGGTATAATGTTTGAGGGAGGGACATTGAGAGAATGTTTTAATTTATTCCACACAATAAAGAGCCCTTTGTCTCTTTAGATGGTGGAGTTGCTACATTAGTTTCAGTAATATTGTAGACTTTATATTATTTGGAGATGATAATTTAGCTTTAAGATTCTATATAGAGACTGATAATATATTCAAATTAAAATGAGTGGGGTTAATAGTAGACCTATAGGGAAGCAGGAAGATCAAGAGGAAGAGACTTCTGAATCCAGAATGAGGCTTTGATATAATAATAAGACAACAAGGTAATAAACTAAGCAATTATCTTTGATGCAACTTGCCCTATTATCATACCACAGAGTGAATCTGTACCTCAGGGAGGAGGGGGAGTTGGTTTCTAAGTCATTTAGCAACCTTCTAAATCTACAGCTGCCGTCAACATTTAAGTACCACTGTCTCTTACGGGGAAAATCTGCAACATTGTTTTTATCCTGTCACTATATCCTGGGTGATGAATATGGTGGCCTCTCATCATGACCGCTGATGAGTTGATTCAATGTCTGTGTCAGTTTCAGGATCAACCACGTTAACCTGAGGTCATCTGAAGGAAAACCATGTGTCTAAAATGAAGATTATTTAGCTGCATACTGCACAAGCAGAGATACTACTGATTACCATAAAGGTCAAATATGCACATTTTGACTGGTGGTAATGAGTAGTTTTAAAGATGTTTTAGCCTTTTCTTAATCTCGCAATGTCACTAGGCTTCTATTGTTATGCACCAAAGAATGTGCCTTTAATTGTACCATTTGCCCTATTGTAGCTTGTACATAGAGCGGGTAGTATGATGTTACTTGTGATAACCGCCTACTACATGTCCTAATAATTATTAGCCTTCAGTAAATTGTACAATAAGGTAACACGAGTCTAGTAGAACCAAAAGGAGCTTTAAAAAGTCAAAAGCAATATTTAAAAGGTTTCATGTACTAAAGGGGTGAATAAAACAGGAGGTATAAAATAAATAACTTTCAAGTTCTTTGTCTGAAAATTATGTTGGCATTTGAAAGAATCCCAGTAGGCTTCAAATTCTGTAAATGGAAAAAAAAAATACCGTGTCTGTGGATGCTATCTTTTAGATCATTCTAAGGAGAAACTAAGTTTTTGAAAAGATACTTGGAATCAAGGGTTCATCCCAAAATTAGTATTTGTAGCAAATTATCTCACGAACGGATGACATTCACTTGGAGCTGCATATAGAATGTGGTTTGCAGGAGAGACGTGCTAGCCATGTTTAAAATTTCCAAGGGATGTGCTGTCTTAGACTCACTTCGAACAGAGCTGAGCAATTAGTCCTTTGAGTAGTTTGAAGGAAGTTGGCTCTACAAATGACAAGTTCAAATAGTTCAAAATGCTATTATTCACAAAAAGTGGGAAGGATATGTAAAATACTATTTTTAAAAATCCTAGCCAAAATCTGTTGCATCTCAATAAATTGAGAAGGGATGAACCGATTTCAATTCTTTCTTCTTATTTCAGCATTTCCCTGGATTTTAATAAGAACGCTGGCTAACCTTTAAGATGTTCTATATTTTTAATAGCTGTCAACTTTTAGGGGAAAAAAATCCACCACAGGCGAGTAAATACAATTGTTACAGTGAAAGTAGCTTGAGGAAACACATGTTTGCAAATTGGAAATAACACATTGGGGCAGAAATCTTAAAAATCAAGATGTGGGTTCTAAGTCTCAGCATGTTTTAGTCTCATCCAAAGTTTGAAAGATGTCAGCAGTTTGTAGAATTAGCAAGAAAATTCTACATAAGCAGTTCACATATTGGCACTGTCTATGCGATGTGAAAATAGCAAGTTGAATGGTGAAAACTTCAGCCAAACTAGTTATTTTTGAAAAAGAAAATGTCTATTTTGTTGAATTAAACTCTTTTTTTTGCTGTAGTTATATTGGTTTCATATGTAGATACAATGGGCTGTGGCTACATAATACCAAATGTGTTGAAAAATTAAAACAAAAAAATTCATTCAGTTATTTTAGTGTTTCCAAATATCTTCACCTGGAAAAATGTTGACACAGAACATCTGGATGATTAAAAGGATTTTTCTATTTTTTATCCAGATGTTTTAGTAATCCAGATGGCTCCTTTTATTGATTTCTAATTTCACCCTTACTACTCCCAAATAGTGATGAATTAAAATATAGTGAGAAGCTAAATTTCAGAGATACAATTGAGAACTTAATATTTATGGCTCATGTGAGAATATAAATTCCCATATTTTTAAGAGATATAGTATATAACTAAAGATAATGCATCTTGTGACATTAATAATGTACATACATGAAAGGTTTAGAGGCAGAGGTATAGTTGAACACACAAATTTTATTGAATGCCTACTCAATATGTAAGGCACTGTGCCCTAATGGATAGAGGGCTGTGCTCAGAGTCAGAAAGATCTGTATTCAAATCCTTCCTCTGAGATATCTGTGTGTGTGTGTGTGTGTGTGTGTGTGTGTGTAGATAGATAGATATGTTATGAGAACCTAGGCAAACCATTAAATCTTTCAATGTTCAAGGCCACTCTTGTTTACATGGGTGGAGGGAGTTTTTACTCAGGGAGTTTCCTACTGTTGTAAAATCATAGGTCCAAATCTTCCAGAAATAAAAGTACAAGATACTGGATGAGGGACATAATTTTTTTAAAAAAAATAATATATAGCTAGGTCATGATTAATGCAATTCTGAATAATGTGAAATTCATTTTGGTACAAATTAGAAAATAATACCAGCTCACATTTAATGTGTGTGAGCTAGTCTAGGGTTTTAACCTGTCACTATTTCATCATTCTGCACTTACCTTTTGTCATGGGTGGATAAGATGTGCTACTGTGTACAATATTACCAACAGTTATGTTATTTTTTTTAGAAGAACCCTTAACAAAAATGGACAAAAGAAAAACTATTTCAGTGGAAACATTGCCAGCACAAAAAAAGGGGAAGAGGCTTGTTTTTACGTTAGAACAAACATTTGATGTAATTGAACAGCATGAATATAGTCATAGCAACTTTAATCTAGGATGAGAGGACGGGCTACCTGAACCTACAATACAGAATGTGGTACCCCATGCAGGTGGCGTAAAAGGAAAAGGCAAAGTTGCATCAGCAGCAGCTGAGCTAGGCTTTGAAGGAAGACTGGACCTTGAAAGGGTGAGATGAGGTGATGATGCATTTCAGGCATAGAGGAGAATCTGCTCGATTGTAGGAAAGTGAGAGGTACAGGGTGAAATGGGGAAGAGGCAGGGGTCTACTTTGGCTTAAAGAGAGAGTATATAAAGTGATGGTGAAGGTGGGAAGGCCCTAGTGTGAAATACAAGCAGAAAGCACAGAAAAACTCTCAAATAGAGGAGTGACATAGATTAAAACTTTATTTTAGGAGATTATTTTAGAAACACTGTCCCTGAAAGTCATGAACTATCATGATCTCTAAAGAATAAAAACTATGTATCATTCAGAAGGCAATGGAAAGGAGAGGTGGGTATGATCAGCTTGTAACATAGAATGAATAAGAGACTATGAAGAAACAAAGTGAAATATGTCTTGAGATGCATGATTGAAAAAGAAGATGGAATGACCACATGTCCAGAGCGAGGTAAAGCTGATGGACAGAGCTTGCTTTTTTCTGTTGTCCATATAACGTCAAAAGAAAAGAAAGACACTTGGGATGGTAGTAAATTTATGGAAGGACACAGACAAGAGTTGCATGCGTAGGGTGCATATTATCTATCTTGGATATGTATAGCCACATGATATGGCTAAATATATAGACAGATGCCTTGAGGGGAGGCATTAATAGATATCTCTGGAACACTGAACACCTCTTTCCACTTCAGTTCTGTCCTTGAGAGAAGCAAGAGAGAGGGTACTACCAGATTAAAGTTATATCTATATGCCACCTCCACCCCATGATTTTTTAGGTTCTAAAAGCTATTTTCTTGGTCACTATTCCTTAAAGGAGAGGGTACCACAAGCTTACTCTCACCTTTTGGCCCCTTCCCACCAAACGCTAATTACATAAAAGATCCTCACAAATGGTGAATAGCAAGCAAACCAATTTGTTTAAGTGAATGGCAAATAGAAATCAGAAAAGTACTATATATGTCCTAAAATGCACAAGTGAATGAGCTGTTTATATGGGAATGAGATCTTTTTACCTCAACCAAGAAAAAAACCCAGATTTCAAAAAAAGGAAATTCCCTGAAGTCTCTAAGAAAGCAAATGGAATCTAGGACCTGTAGAGTTTCCAGTTTACCCTACACATTTACCATTTCCAAAGACTTTTTCTGCCCTCTTTCTCTTCCTTGTAGTCAGTCCCAAAGAGAATTTGAAATAACATGGGTCTCAAAGCAGGGATGAAAAATGTCTCTCCCCTATAAAGCTTTCACACCAACTCCCCAGACCCCAAGCACGTAAGAAGCATCAAGTCATCATTCTTTGTGCAGAGTTGGAGAGTCATATTTAAACTGCTTAAAGCTTGGTTTAAAACCTTGTCCACAAAACACTAAATGGGTATATATGCCTATATATGGCTCACAATCTGCATTTTTAGATGGAGCATTATATTGATGAGAGTATTTGAACTGAGAATCCATTGGAGAGGGGAGAAAATGGAGGTGGAGGACTAGTTAAGAGTTTATTATAGTAATCTCAGATAATTAGGGCTTCTGGAGGGTGGTGGCAATGAGAGTAGAGAGGAGGAGATGGAAATAGGAAATATAGAGATAAAATTAGCAGCATTTGGAAATTGATTGGATATGAGGAGTGAGGGAGATGTGTAAGTACAAGATAACTGAAAAGTTTTAAGACTGGGCAACTAGGAGGATAGTGGTGCCATCAACAGAAATAAGGAAATTTGGAAGAAGAGTGAGTTTAGGGAGAAAGATGATAAGTTCACTTTTGAACATGTTGAGTTTCATAACATCCTTATCCAGCAAGCTGTTGAAGATCCAAACCTAGAGCTTGGGAGAGAGATAGAGACTGCATATATAGACCTATATGCATAGATTTTTGGAGTCATAGTCATAGAGGTGATAATTGAACCCCTGTAAGTGGATGAAAGTATCAAGGAAGGGGGCAACTAGGTGGCGCAGTGAGTAGAGCACCGGCCCTGCAGTCAGGAGGACCTGAGTTCAAATCCGGCCTCAGACACTTGACATATGTACTGGCTGTGTGACCTTGGGCAAGTCACTTAACCCCAATTGCCCTGCCCCCCCCAACCAAAAAAAAAGTATCAAGGAAGACATACACACATACATATACATATACGTGTGTGTGTGTGTGTGTTTGTGTGTATGGAGAGAGACAGACAGATAGACAGACATTAACCAGTCAAATCAAGCACTCTTTCCTGGTGGCAAATGAAGAAAAAGGTGCCATAAGCCTCTGGGTAGAGAGAGAAGTCTTGCTCTTATCGCCTTACCAGAGTCCCTATGTGGCTTTGACCACATAGCACTGTTGACTTTCTGTTTCTGTTGTCAGTAAATCAAGAAACATTTATTCATCAATTAATATGTGCCAGGCATTGTACTAAGGATGGGGAAGACGAAGAAAGGCAAAAAACAATTCTTATACTCAAGGAGCTGACAAGTGAGACTAACCTCTCACCTAGTGAGCTTCAAAAGAGCCACTACAAGTGTATGTTAAATGTTTATCAATTCAGGGTGTCCTAAAAGTCTTAGCACAATTTTAAGCTTTAATAGCTTTAAGTTTTAATAGATTAAGACCACACTAAAACTTTTGGGACACCTTGTATGTTGAGGAAATATTAATAGGTTAACTGATATTGGGATACTAATTACTTAGCTAATTAATAAAACAAAAGGGATAATATTAAGGAAAATATGCCAGAGTATGGATTTTAGATAATAACATTAGAAGAACCTCACTTTACCCCTAGAACCTTGAGGGGGGAAATGTAACAAGTCATTCTCTGAGAACCTAATCTTCCAGTGTGAATGTGGGTTAGGAAAGTAAGTCCAGTCTGTATTTACTACATTAATAATGTAGTTTACAATTTGGTTATAAAATTTAAAATTGGGCTTTCTTATAGACAAATCTTAAAGGCATTGATTCAGCCTGTAATATTTTGGTTTATGAACTTGGCATATAGTAAGTGTTTACTTTTTTTTTCATTCACCCATTTATTCATTATGCTAGAAACCATTCTCTGGACATGAAATATGACTATCTTTGTTATAGTGTTGTGAAAGTACTTTTCAACATCTTAAATTGCTATAAAATATGTAATTTGTTTGTTTTGTTATTTGCATCCAGAAAATATTATTGATATTATTGTAGAAATAGCTAATTGAGGTTTCAAGAACACATGACTTAGAGCTAGATATTTCATTTTATTTTTATTTTTTATTTTTTAAATTTTTTGTAGCTAAATATTTGAAATAAAAAATTTCAATGGCATCTAAAGTCCCATACTATCCAAGTTTATTGGGGACTCCAACTGACTTCAACTATTTTGCACAAAATTAGTGAGATCTTTCCAGCACTCCTTTCATGGTTGTAGAGTAGAGTCATTAGGGCACCAAAATATATAGGGCACTAGTATAGCTCTTGCCTTAATATTATAGTAGGATCATAGCTTCAGAATTAGAAGGAACTTGTGACCAAGTGGCAAATATCCTCAGGATTCTGCCCTCACAGTTCCTTCCAGGCCTAGCCTCCTTGCTCCACCCCCATCTCAAGCACTGGGTGGCAACCCTTGAAGCAGTGGCTGCAAAATGTCCCCGGGTCTCTTCCCTCTGCTCCATCTGATCAAATGAATTTATCTTTAAAAAAAATCTCATTTTCCAAAGCTTGCTTCAGATGCCAAAATTTTTATTCTGCTTTGTCAGTTTTCATAGTTGGGAAGTTTGAATGATGGCTCCCAAATACATTACTTTGGCTTAAGATGGCTGGTGAAATTAAAATGTTAACTCATTTTGAATATCAGGAAGCATAGCTCCAGACAGGTGAGCTAGATGGAGTCATAGGTGCTGGCAGCCCTCAGGGAGCTGGAATTCTTTCAGGTGAAAAAAGCCACAACATCATGCATAATTTTATCCTCTAATGCAAGGCGTTCTTCCCATCTGCTGAGGCGTCATTTTGCAAACATTTACCATAAGCACTGCAATCACCCAGTTGATTGGTTACTGGCAAACTAGGCCACTTATCAACTTAGACACCATACAGTTTCTACATTCTATTGACCCACCCAGTCATTTACCTGGACTATCTCACCATCTCTTTACCTTCACCCCATTTTCCACCTCCCCAGAACAAAACTCCCTTCCCTAGCCTACCACCCCCTAATATGTGCTGTCTTGCCCTTTTAGAATGTAAATTCCTTGGTGGCTGGAGCTGTCTCTTTTATCAGTAGTTATGTGCCTGGCAATTACCAGAATGCCTGACACGTCATAAGAGTTTAATAAATGCTTTTTCATGAATAGAACATGTGTTCCAAGATATGATGTTTCTTGATGCCTTTGCATGTACCGACTCTTTTCTTCCTCCCCCACCCCTGCTCCTGCCACATCGCTAAACAAAAACAAAAATAATTCTGCCAACTCCTTTATTTGTCCCTCCAAGAGCCAACCTTTCATTGAGCTTCAACTTTTTTTTTTTGTCTTCTGGTGTCACTAATGGAATAATGTCAAATTGATAAGATTCAATTCCTCCTGTAGTGTGTCCATTTATTGGTTTCTGGAGAAAGCCTCACATTTAGAGAACCGGCAATTAAGTTGGAACCTAATAGCCATTTGTCCTGGCACCTAAGAAGGTAATGTAATCTCACATTACATTAGTTTTACAGATCCACATGTTGGCTGCTTTTACTTTTCAACCTCTGGGTTCACTAGTACCTGGTTTTTCTATTAGGAAACTGCTGGGAGGTTGGAATGCCATTCAGACATACCAGGGATTCCCATTTCTGGGGTATGGCTACCTCTGTAGTATATGATAAACTTTTCAAAGGGCAGGTGGAATATTTGGTAAATAACTATATTATCTTATTGAAGATAATTAATCTCTGTTCTTTGTTGTTGTTATTCAGCCATTTTTCAGTTAGGTGCAACTTTTCATGACTCCAGTTGGCATTTTTTTTTGGCAAAGATCCTGAAATGGTTTGCCATTTCCTTCTCTGGCTCATTTTACAGAGGAGGAGACTGAGGCAAACAGGGTTATTGGACTTGCCCAGGATAACACAACTAGTGTCTCAGGCCAGATTTGAAATCAGGAAGATGAGTTTTCCTGACTTGAGGCCTGACACTCTATCTACTGAGCCACCTAGCTACCTAATCCGTTTTCTCATATGCATATGTGTGGTAAACTCTAGAATATATTTCCTTTCCTATTGAATAAGGGATACAAACAAGGGCTAGAAATATTGGCAATCCTTTGAATATAATAGCATTTTAGGCCTCACTGCTCCTTCTGATTGAAGTTGTTCTCTGGGTGAGACTTTAGAAACCAACGTTCACAATGTCTTGCCATGTCACTGCACAGATTAGAGGCACCTGCCTCTAATGTGCAATTCCTAATCCTCATTCACCCAAAACTCCATGAATCACGATTCAAACCAGCATCAGATCCAACTGCCTGGGAATCCATTCCTTTATCCTCATCCACTCACTCACATCATCCTGTGTTCTTTACCCTGACGACTCCCACCACAACTTTCTACTTCAGCACCATTGCGAACATTTCCATCTGTGTTCCGTTTTCCGCAAATGCCCCATTCCATCACAGTATACCCAGCAGCCTGATCTTCTATCCCCATGCTGAAAGCAATCATCAGCATCAAAGGTACACTTAGATCCTGCTTAAATTTTAGGGAAATTTGTGGATAGAAATAATGCCTCAAGTAGCTGTAAGTAGTTGCATGTGATGCAACCTTCCTCATGCAATCAGTACATTCAGGTGGATTTGGAACTGGTGGAAAGATTGGACCTAAAGTGTAATCATTAATAGTGCAATGCTAGCTTATAGGATGTCTGAAGTGGAACACCCAGGGATTTGTGCTGGGCCTTTTCCTATTTAAGATTTTATCAACATCTTATATAAACATAGATAACATGCTTATTAAATTTGAAGATGACTAGGAAGCTAGGGAGCATACTTAACACACTAGATGACAGATTTGGGATTCAAAAAGATGTTTGCAGGATAGGATATTGGGCTGAATCAAATAACTTGAATTTTATAGGGATAAATATAAAGTCTTGCACTTGGGTTCAAAAAATCAATTTCATGAGTACTGGGACAAGCAGGGTTAGATAGTAATTTTGAAACTGATATATGGTTTTCTAGTCTACTTCAAGTTCAACCTTGTAATGGCAAGCAGGGTGTGACTTTTCCCTGTTTTTTCATTTTGGAGTGCTTCTCAGCACTTAGGCAATCAAGTGTCTTCAGTCTTACCTTTGTTTTAGTCAAGAGTCTTTGATTGACTCAAGAGTCTTTGATGACCTGCTTAAGTCATGGGAAGGCCCAGGTCACATGGGTTTGAGTCACATGGTTGTGACACCCTCTGACCCTAAAGAAGTGTATATATATACTCTGAGGTTAGCATTTTTCTTCAGGTGCTCACTCATTGGGAGAGTGTTCCTGTGGAGACTCTGGGTAGCCTTTAAGGAGCCTCTGGCTTTGAAAACCCAGGTGTTGGTGCTTCTCTCTGTTGTAGCTATGTATGTATTGCTATGGACAGACAGTTAGAAGCCCTGTCTGTTGATTTGTGTTATTTGCTCTGTTTATATAATTTCTGCTTGTAATTTCTATTTGTATTTTCTCTGAAGTTCAGGGTGCTGACTTTTTCCCCTGAACTGAGTGGATGATATATGTATGTTTAATTGAAGTGAGATTGTAAACCCCTTGAAGTTGCTTTCCTTAGAAAAGCAGATCAGAGGACCTGTGCTAGCATCCCTCCTGTGTGCTGGTGTTATTGGCCTTAGACCTCCACAGCAGCTGCAAGCAGCATTGTTGTTGCAAACCTGAGTGAGCTTTGTGGTATAAAAGCTAAATAAGATTTCATGATCTTAGGCTACATTAATAAACAAAGAGTTTTATTTTGTAGTGCCCTTTTTTAACCTTTTTTCTTGCTTGACGGTTTGTAAACTGATGTAGCAATGAAAAGTGGTCTCAAAAATGTAAAGGTAGCTAATCTGACAATTGTACAATCCTGTAAATTCCTGTTTTTATGTGCCTGTTTTCCCTTTTTGCATAGGCAGGAGATTATAGGTTTGGAATAACGTATTTGCTGCCAGACATATTTATCAGGTTGCCTGGTTTTGCTGAATATTTTTTCTCTTTCTTTTTTGATCTTTGTTACAAGGGATAATGATTTTTTGTTAGGGGCAGAGGAAAGAATATTTTAAGAAATGAAAATGATATAAAAACAAAATTTATGAGTAAGATAATACAAAAACTATTATTTCAAGTTATTCCCCACCCTCCACCCCCCGCAAATTTCAGTGCCCTGAAGCAGCATTCTGATCTTCTCATCCTGGTTATGACTCGGAAGACTGAAATAATCATGGTTGTATACTGTAAAATTTATTTGAAAAGCAAAGTGAAGAATAGATTTGAGAGGGGATATAGACTGAAGTCAGTCTATTTATGAAACTATTACAATAGTCTAGTTAAGAAGAGCTAGGGCATTAGCTAGGGTGGCCATAGTGGGAATGGAGGGGAGACTTTACGTGAAAGACTTCTGAGGTAAAAACACTAGTATTTGTCAACTAATTGGAAATGTGCGAGATGGGGTTTATATTATGGTCAAAGATGACTGCAAGTTCAAGAGCCTGGGAACCAAGGAGGATGGTATTGCCTTTACTAAAGATAAACAAACTTATAGGAGGGGCAGATTTAGGCAGAGATAATGATGAGTTTGTGGGCAGCTAGGTGGTGTAGTGGATACAGTGCTGGTCCTGGAATCAGGAAGACAGGAGTTCAGATATGGCCTCAGGCACTTATTAACTCTGTGACCCTGGGAAAGTCACTTAACCCTGTTTGTCTCAGTTTCCTCATTTGTAAAATGAGCTGGAGAAGGAAATGGCAAGCTACTCTAGTATCTTAACTAAGAATTCTCCAAGTGAGCTCATGAGGAGTTGGACATGAATGTACAATGATGATGATGAGTTTAGTTTTAGCTATAATAATAAAAGCTGATATTTATATTGTGCTTTATTACAATATCTTATTTGACACGTTCAACAATTCTATAGTCATACCCATTTCACTAATGAGAAACTGAGACAGAGAGGCTGCATGGTCACATAACTAGCAAGTATCAGATATAAGATTCAAAACTATGTCTCTCCTGATTTAAGGACCAAAACACTTTCCAAAATATTGAACTGCTTCTCATTTTCTGATTGAGGAGCCAGCAGGCTGTCAAGGTGGAGATATCCAAATGACAATTAGAAATATGGAACTCACGCTCTAGGGAGAAGGTAACATAGACCTCTGAGAGTCATCTGTATGGTGGTGATAATTAAATCATAGGAGTAGAGGAAGAGTCTAAGTGACATAGATAGAGAAGAGGATCAGGACAAAATCTTGAAACACCTGTATTTAAGGGACAGGAGTAGGAGGAATCAGCCAAAGAAACTTAAAAAGGAGCAGTCAGTGAAGGAATGTAGTGATGCTGCCCTGCCACAGACTACAGGGGAGGGTGGTAGAGGTCCAAAGTGTCAAATGACACATCTTTCTGTGTTATGGAGCATGAATACCACACACATACACACACAAAGGCAGGACACACACACACAGAAGCAGGGAGGGCATTAGATTGGTAAGAAGTAGGTCTTGGAGAGGACTGTTTCAGTAAAATGACAATTGAAGTCAGATTGCAAAGGAATGGAGAACATGCCAGAAGTGGGTGGCCAGAAATCAGAGGCAGTCAGTGCAGAATATTCTTTCTAGGAATTTTAATATAAAGAAGAAAACTGAGATTATTTCGTAGTTTAAGAATTTCCTTACTTAAGGGAAATTATTTTGATTGGAGAGATTGAGAATGTATTTGGGCTGAGAGGAAGGGGGAGGAGGAAGAGGAGGAGGAAGAGGGGAGAGAGAGAGAGAGACAGAGACAGAGACAGAGAGACAGACAGAGACAGAGACAGAGAGGGACAGAGACAGAGAGAGACAGAGAGGAACAGAGACAGAGAGAGACAGAGAGGCAGAGAAGAGACAGAGATAGAAACACAGAGACATAGAGACAGTCACAGAAACAGATACAGAGATATGAGAGAGAGAAATAGAGAGTTGAAGATGCAGAAAAAAGACTGAGTAATAAAGAAGATGGAGAGAAGGGGATGAAAAGTGGAGGGATTAGTTTTAATCAGGATTAGGACCACCTATTCCTCTGAATTTGGAGGGAAAGGGGGAAATATGAGTGAGGACACTGAGAGGATCAGAGTCAGTCAGTCAAGAAGCATTTATTAAATGCATATTATGTGCTAGGCAATGAGGATTCAAAGAAAGGCAAAAGTAGTTCCTTCCCTCAAGGAGTTCACATTAAAATGGGAGAGACAACATACAAACAACACTTTACATACAAGGTAGATGAAGGTAATGTCAGAGAGAAGGCACTGAGATTAAGGGGGACTGGGGAACGCTTCTTACAGGATCTGGGATTTTAAGTAAGATTTGAAAGAAATTAGGGAAACCAGAAGTGGTGGAAGATGGAAGGTGGGGTAGTTTGTGTTGGATATCTTTAGAAAAGTAGGCAATAAGTGGGTTGGCATAGAGTGGGTAGAGTGTTGAGAGAAGGCAAAGCTCTGGAATAACTATTGTAGATTGGGATAATCAGGAAGAACAGAGTAAAAAGATTGTTGTCAGATCAACTGAAATTAACTCCAAAATTACATTTATTTCTTCTGACAGATTTTTAGTAAATCCATAGCAGGAACTGCAGGAAACAGATGGTAGAAGTTTGTAGGGTGGAGATACAAGCTGAAGAGAGGGTATTACATGTTATTTGGAATCTGACCTTATCAGAGAGCTCCTCCAGCAACTAACTTGGTGTCTTTAGATACCTCTCTCTTTTCTTCTTTATCCATGTTGTATCTGTAACTTCAGGTGTTGCACCCACTCCTTATCACATTCCTACCTCTCTCTACTTCTGACTTTTTTTTAAGTTCCCCTTGGTTTCATTCCTTCTTCTCCAATATGACAGCCACTGAAAGTGTTCCTTTCATCTATAAGGTCAGCAAAGCCACCAATCACATCACATAACCTTACATTTTCCCCTTTTGATTGGCTCTCAGCATTTTTCAGATCTGCTCCAGCTTGGGGCCTTTTTGTTTATTTGTGAGGGTATGGCTAGCTAATCCAGATAACAGCATGCACCAAGCACATGAGTGCCTGATTAGTGGGAATGTGACTGTAATTGCATCCATCTGTCTTTATTCACATGAACTTCTTGAACTCCTGATGAAGTGTTCATCATCTTATGATTCATTCTTCTCACATATTTGTTCTTTTACCTGTCAGCATGATAAGGCACAGTGCTTCATTGAGTCTTCCTAGAACAGACTCCATTCCCTTTCACGTTCTGACTCTGAAAAGAGCCTCAGCGTAATAATGTCTACTGGGTAAATGGCACAATGGCCTTCATGATTTGCAAATCTCCTGGAGCATTATACTTCTTAATTCTGATTTTTCCCCCTCAGCACAGATATCTAGAGAATTCTCCAATCTGACCAAGAATTTTTTTTTGTGATAATGGTTTTGATTTTTAAAAGGGACTTAAGAATTTCCTTTAGAAGTGAGACCTAGAAAAAAAATCCCACTATTATTAATTTTCTGAGACCTGGAAATAATTTAATTGAGCCTTGCTGAAGCTAATTAGAAGGATCTTTTCTCATTTTGCTTTGTGGCCCCATGGACCTAATTCAACAATGGAGGTGTGGGTTTCTTCAGAGGTAACCCTGTGCTCAGACTAGCACTAGGGGAACAAGATGAGAAATGCCCTTGTATTCCAATCCTCAGAGCAAAGTGTCTTGTGCCAGGTTATCTTTCCTGGTCAATTTCTATTTTTCTCACTTTTAATTTTTTTTGCATTATCTAATGCACTATGAATAATTATTCATAATAAATATCATTTTAAAAAATTTTCCTCCTTAGTCAATGACACTACTCCAAAATTTCCTTTAGTTTCTTTAGACATCTTTATAGATTCTATAAAACTGATGTTACAATTAGCTTTTAGCATATGTTAATTCTCTTATTCTCTTCCTTATCTTTTGAGTGAACTATATACTATAGGGCTACATCTAGTGAACTACAGAAGTCTCTTTTATTGTTTACAAATAAATGTGCTAGCAAATTTTATAGGATAGTCAAGGACCTTGAGCGTGTGGCTAACCAAGCAGTGATGTCAGTATCTTAACATGACTGACAGTGAATTCTTCTATTTTTCATCCTAGCTCGGCCATTCTCCCGCCCACCCTCCCCCCCTTTACATTGGCACAATCTTTTCACCCAATCTTTTTTCATGATGAGAGGTAAAAAGAGAGGCAGAAAAAGATGAGTAGTGGAGGAATATTGGGCAAATAAGACATGTACCACATGAAAATTCTGATTTGTAGATAGCATCTGTGAAGAATTCCATTGTCTTTAGCTTTAAGAACAATACAAAAGAGAAAAGGTACAGTGTTCATCTTTCTTTAAGAATCATTTAAACTCCATTCATATATTAAGCAAAATGGAAAATTCAACTCATGTAAAATAAGCTGAAACCTGATCAATACATTTCCTTGGTTCTTTTAACATTTTATTTCTGTTGGTCCTTGAGACTTATCTCCTCCAATAGGGGGTTCTCAAACATTGGAAAAGGAAATTCAGTGTAATGGTGATAAAAATAGAAATTGATCTGAATTTGCATTTTTTCTAATTCTAGAACACATAGGATGTACTCCTGAAGATTTCATTCTTTTATGAGGAGGGCTTTTTTTAGTGAATTGAAATGAACACAAATACATTGAATGAGTTTTCTAAGACACATGAAAGTGGATATTTGATACAGCTTGTGCCTCTAAATATGGTTTTTTGGCTCTCATTTAACATTGCTGTCAGTCAAAATGGATACTGGTGGCTTCCTTCCTTAGAAATCTTGTAATTGATCAAAGTGCAGCACTTTTGCAAACCTCTTAAAATATTCATATGAGCGGCATAACAACATGTGGCACATATTAAGTCAATTGTCATTTTAATGTTTTATCAGGTCTTTGTGGCATCATCCAAAATGATAACGGGATTTCTGACAACAAAATCATCAGGTCTAGAGTGGTGCAGATTGCCCTAAAAATAAAGAATGTGATGCTTGTGTCTTAGAAGCTAGTTACATTTCAAACTGAAGAAAACCCTTTTGTTCTTTAGTTAATTAGCTCATTATGTTGTAGGTCCATAATTCTTCCTGAAGAAGCAAACCCATTTGGAAAGAGATCACAAAAAAAAGTTATGGATTATAAATTCAGACAGCACAAAAATGTTAAAGATGGTGACTCCCCATGAACAATGTGTGCGTTAGCATGAGAGACTTTAAACTTGGATGACCAAGGCTTGTACAATGTTTTAATTTCTGCCCATAAAAAAATCCCCTTTGTTTGTAAATAAAAAGGGGAAATATTTCACCGTGGCACTTCTATCCGTTACCCGAACAATAAGTGAAGTCATGCAGTTAATCACAGTATTTTCTAGGAAGAATTTAAATTTGGGACTCCATTGGGCTATCTGCACACAGTTATTTTTATAGCTGCTAAGGACAGCTTACTCTAACCATTAGTCTTGTGTTTTAATTCCTCTATCAGATAGTTCAGAACATAGAAGCATGGATTTCCTACCCAATTCTGTTGCCAGGCCTGGCTTACTTCCAAGGAAATGAACTACCATTTAAGGATATATATTCTGGGGATGAAGGGAAGAGGGGAGGGAAGAAAAAAGTTGTCAAAAGACAAATCTGTTTGTTTGCCACACTTTAAGTGAAATACGATCCCTTAGGTGTTTAATTTGAGCACACTATCAAACACAAAATGGGGGAAAACATATGACCAAATTGTTGAATATAGTTTGAACTCTGAGACCGTTAATCCTCTGTAGTGCCAGTGGTCATCTCTTCTTAGGAGTATGATTCAAATCAGTAATGAAAAGGAGGCATCTTTTAGCAGAACAAAAAGTATGTGACAAGTTCAGAATTGGGTGACTTGGTAAAAGGGGCCCTTTCCTTTGAAACACTAGGATTTTTACAAGGAGAATTTCCCAAGTGGTGTTTGCATATTGGTAGTGGTGGTAGTGGTGAAGGGTAGGGCTCTAAAGATTTAACAGATGGATTTTTTCTGGAATTAGCAATGATTATTATATTTTTAAATGTATTTTTGTTGACATCTTCTGTTTTTACATGGCCTAGATTTCTCCGTGCATCCTTCTCTCTCGCATCCTCTTAGAGAACTATACTTTACCAAAAAAAAAAAGATTTTTTAAAAAAGGAAAAGAGGACAGAGGAAAGAAAAAATTAGCAAAACTAATCAATATATTAAAAAACAAAACAAATCCTTGACATCGTATAAAATGTTCTGCACCAATGGACCTCTCCATCTCTGTAAAAAAATACTTTTTGCCTTTTTAAGAAGACATTAGAGATAGATATGGGGTTCATGCTGCTATCTACTTGAAGCTTTAGAGGAAGCATTAAGGGATGTGAAGGCAATCAAATGTTGCATTCATTATGGAGAGTTCCTGTGGAAAACTGAAATCATTTTCAAAGGCAAATATCAGTTTATGGGGATGTCACTGACATTACCTTTATGCTTTACTGCGAGGGAGATCCTGTGGCAAAAGGGGTCCTCTAAGTTGAATACACCTGGAAGGAGTGAGCAGGGAAAAATATCTTCCAGCAAAGGATAAAAATAATTGTATGAAACCTTTCAAATGCAGAGATAGGTAGACAGTTAAGTGCTGTTCTATCAGATGCAGGCAAAAAACATGCGTGAAGCTTATGTAGGATATTTAAAATCTCTTGGAGACACACATGAAAATGCATTACAATGGTTTATATGGTGAGCCTGATAAAATTCATCTCTGGAGAAAGCAAAATATATGAAGCTCCTTTTGCTCTATGATTTTCACTTCTAATCCAACCCTAAAATGGAAGCACCCTCTACTGGATTGTACAAGATATTACTGTGACCTGAAAAGGAAAAAAAAAGTGAAAAGAAGAGAAGAAAAACAATATTATCTTTATTAACCATGGAACAACGGAACAGTTACAAATTCATGATCCAGTATTCATTGCTAGTCTGAAGAGTCCTTTTCTTAATCTTAGTGGATTGCTGAAACATTTCCTTTTATTTAGTTTTAGAGGAATTGGCAAAGATTGTACGGAATGCCCCTGAGTGGGAATGCACTCCACCCAAGCAGGTCAAATCCCATTTATGACTTAGTAGATGCCTCCAAGAGGCTAGCTTGAGGCACATGGAGGTTAAGTGACCCAATTAGCATCACACAGCTAAGTAAGTGTCAAAGATGGGAAATGAGCCCAGGTCTTCCTGACAACAAATGAGCACTCTGATCATGACTTCTTGACTGCACGATAACCCCAATTCCACATGGCCCCTCCAGGACAAGGATTGACAAAGGCAAATGAGATATACCAATACTTATGAAGGTATGCATAAGAGTGTATAGAATGTTGGCAGGGTGTGCCAGCATAGCCTTGGGGAACAATCTCATTGGCCCTTGTTCTGAGGAGAAAAGGAAGGACCAGCAGGAATGGTCTTTCAGGCTGTACTAACACATCCCGAGGTATCCAATGTTTAGGTTAATTGATCAGATAGTCTGTGCTTATTCAGCTTTCCTGAAACAGAAATGATACACCAACACCAGCATTTGCTACACAAACATTTGATAACATTAATTGATGCTAGAGACTCAAAACTAATCAAGCTATACTGCGAATCCTTCTGCCCGTGGACACAGGGTGTTCAGTGGTTTAAATGTTTTTAAACTTTTCAAATATTGTCTAAAGTTTACTAAATAAAAAATAAACTCTCTCTCTGTATATTATATATACACACATATGTGTGTATACACACATATGCATAGATAAATATATATACACATGTATATATATAAATATATGTACATATACATATACAAATACATGTAGTAATATATAGTATATATCTACACACACACACACACACACACACACACACACACAACTGATTTCTCTGCCAAGTTACTCCTGATCAAAATTCTCCCAATTTTTTTTTTTTTTACAGTTTCCAATCTTCCTAGAAAGTCCATATAAAGTACTACCCTGATGCCTTGTGGCATGGAGGCTACCCTGAGTTTTCAAAGGCTAGGATATAACACAGCACAATTTTCAATATATGTACATCAAGTTGTAGAAGTTAGAGAAGTATCTTTACTCCCTGTGTTACCTTAGGGAACAAAGGATTTTTTCAGAAAGGTTTAATTTAATTTAAATGATTCAGTATGATTTGATGATTTAAATGATTTAGATAATTGTTAAAGAAAGATGTATATCATACCTTTTCTTCTTGTATTGTTCTTGACTATAAAAACAATGGAATTATTCAGATAGCCATGTTCAACTGGTACTCATCTTATTTGCCCCAACTTGTTCTTTGAGACTTAGTTTCCTTATCTGTAAAATTAAAAGGTTGGACTAGATGACATATGAAGGTTCTTTTGTTATTGTTCAGTCATTTCAGTCATGTCCCAACTCTTTGTGGCACCATTGGGATTTTATTGGCAAAGATACTTGGAGTGGTTTGCCATTTCTTCTCCAATTTATTTTACAGATAAGGAAGCTGAGGCAAACAGGGTTAAGTGACTTGCCAAGAGTCCCATAGCTAGTGACTGAGGCTGGATTTGAACTCAGGCCTTCCTGACTCCAAGCCCAGTGCTTCATCTACTGTGCCACCTAGCTGACCCATGAAGGCCTTTAGAGCTCTCTGAATATATGATATGATATATCTGAAGGACTCTATGTATGTATATCATTGTAGGGGTAGACTTGTTAAGGCTTCCCACCTGAGCTGACCATCGGATAAAGATTTTTTTTTGCCTACAGCAACTCAAGATACAATCTGTTAAGGTAGGGAGGGGTCTAATACTGCACCAATGAAAGGACTATTCACTTCACACAGTGGATGGAAATCAGATATTTTGAATTACTGAGGTTTTTTTAGTAGTTTTAGAATATTAAATTAAAAAAACTTATCTACTTGATGAGGTCTAGTGTATCTGGGAGAAGTGGTATATTACTGGATAAAGGCTGGAATGTGGCCTCACATCTGTATAACTGACATTATTCAGCTTTAAAATCTGAAATGGTCTGAGGCCGCTCTGTGTCTTTGTAGTTAGAGTTATATAAAATATCTCCTTTTTCTAAATAAATGGATAATTGTATTATACGATATATACGTAAAAGTTTGGGGGTTGGTTTGTTTCATCTGGATTTTTAATTTCTTTTGTGTGGGGATTTTCTAGGGTAGAAACTCCTCTACCAATGCAGATCAGCAATTTCTATGTATCTTAGAGAGTCGCTCAGTTAGGGGCCTGAGAGGGGAGGTGACTGGCCCACAGTCATAGAGCTACTATTCAGTTAATCAACTAGCATTTATTAAGTACCTATTAGGTACTAAACTCTGTGGCTACAAAAAGAGGCAAGAACAGTCCCTGCTCTCAAGGAGTTCACAGTCCAGTGAGGGAGACAACATACAAACATCTGTGTACAAACAAATTATCCAAGAGGATACATTGGGAGTAATCTCAGAGGGAAGGCATCAATTATGTGTGAAACACAGAACTCAAACCTAGGTCTTTCTTACTCCAAGGCCACCATTTATTACAAGTTAGCTAATACAATAATGATTAGTCATGTACTATTACTATTACATTAGTAATAACTGTCTAATAGTAATTAAATAATATACTATTACAGATAAAGGGTTACGCTAAGATTAGAATAATGGGCTCAAGGAAAATGTCTACTGACTGGATAATTACGTTTGTAATATTTAAATATTTGGTTAATGCTTTTATAATGTATATATTTATAGTTGTGCATAAATGATTAATATTTGTTACGTGAATACTATTTTGAACATGAATATAGTGCAGAGGATATTATAAGAAGGGATATTCCCAAGGTGTTATAATGAGTCCAGGCCAGAGCTGGGATTAGAACACAGATCTTTAGACTGAGTATAATTCATGAAAGCAGACTCCTTTACTAAAACAGTATAGGCAATTGTCAATCTTCATTACTCATTAACATCAATGAGTCTTGACTGTTCACAGGGTACATGGTGCTATACTAGATACAATGGAATTTATTTGGTTTTGGTTGATGCAACCATGAGCCCTGAGGAATTTTAAAATCTCATTAGGGAGAAAAGATCAATGAGCACAGATAGAAATGTCAATAGATTAATTATCACCATAATGATAGGGGACTAGACCTGTGATTTCATTGATGTGGGGAGTTCCCTGAAGAGGAGACTCTCCCTATCAATTCAGGTTGCCATTTTCTCTGTAACTTGGAGCTTCAGAGAGTAGCCTAGGGCACTCAAAGGTTACGTGATTTGTTTAGTCACAAGGCCCCATATATGCCCATAGTGGAACTTAAACTGAAGCTTTCTTCTTTCCAAGGGTAGCTCTCTATCCACTACATCATGCTGCCCTGCAATTATCAATAAAACAATTGACATGTGATCATTTAGTACCTATATTGAAGCAAGAAGATCTGGGATGGAAATAGAAGCCCTGAGTTTGAATTCCAGTGCTGTTTACTCCATCTATCCATGTGAAAAGTGGGGAAGCACTTTATTCTTTTTGGGTCTCAGTTTCCTCCTAAGCCATAACTAGGTGAGGGGAGAAGATGAAGCATCAGTGATGGGAATAGCTGTGATTTTAACCTGAATATGTTTTTTTTCACATACATAATTTTGAATTTGGGGGTGGGGAGGTCAGGATTGGTCAGGATCCATAGCTCAAGGGTGGCTTTGGGAGAACTAAAAAAAAACAGATTATATTTCAAATGTAAACAGATAATGATATATTATATATATGGAGAAGGTAGATGTTGAGTTATCTTTGGAAGGCACAGATTTCTTCAAATGAATAGAAGACTAGTTCATGTATGGGAGATGTATTGAGTAGGGACTTAGGTATGGGAGAGGTTAAAATCTGCTGAAGTGACGGTAAGGAGGTTTGCTAGATTTGGGGTCAGGGAATGGGAATTTAGATATAATACATCCTTTTTTGTTCATATTGAATTAGAAACACATGATTTTCAGAAATTAAACATGGAGAGACACTATTGTGTACTGGATAGGGAGCAGGCTTCGGGGTCAGAAAGCTCTGAATTTCAATCTTATTTTTGACACATACTGCCTCTGTGATCTTAGGCAAGTCACAACCTCAGTGCCCTCAAACAACCCTGTAAGAACCTGAGTTCTTAACCTGGGGTTTGTGAAATTGGTATTTTTATATATTAAATAACTATTTCAATGTAATTGGTTTCCTTTGTAATCCTCTATATTTTATTTTATGCATTTAAGAACATTTTTTCTGAGAAGGGGTCCATATGATTCATCAAAATGCCAAAGCGGTCCGTGATACTTAAAAAGATTAACAGCCCTGTAAGTTGAAGACCAAATACCAATCAGCACTGGTAGAAGAAATCCTTCACCTCTAGGTCTCTACACCATTGAAATCACCGGTCTGGTAAAAAGAAAAAAGAAAAACATTATAGAGACAGTATGCATAGTTCGAAGAACACCAAAATAGGTCATGGCACTCTTAAAATAATAAATAACTGTGACCTTAAACAAATCACTCAACCAATCTGTCCCTAGTTTCCTGACCTATAAAATGAGGAAGTTGGATGAGATGACCTGTGATACCATCTATAGTATTTTGTGATATTAAAGGTCACTATTGAATCTAAAAGAAAGGACACAGAATCATAGATTTAAAGCTTGGATAAAATGTTATAAGTCACACTATTCAAGACTCTTATTTCACAAATGAGGAAACTAAGGCCTAGAGAGCTTAAGTGATTTGCCCAAGGTCACCCAGGTAAGGAAACAAAAGAGCCGAGATTTGAACTCAGATGCTCTGACTCCAAATTCAAGCATGCTTCTCAGTCTACCATACTGACCCCAAAATTCATTTTCTCAAGTTTGTGAGATATAGAAAAATGTGGCTGTTAAGAATGCACAGATTTTTAGAAGCCTCTGTAGATGCACTTGAGTTTCTAAAATGTGACAGTCTGCCTTCGGTGATTAGGCATAGAGTTTTCAATTCATCTGGCCTGGAGGAGTCCCTACTGACTTCAAGCCTTCAGTGAGGTATGCCACAAAATGAGAAGCTGGCCCACAGAGTTGTAATATTGAAGAATCACAGGGGCTTCAATGTTAGACCATTTTTTCTAGCTCATATTAATTATCCAATTTGTGATGGAAGGAAAAGGAAAGACATGTTTTTGAAGAATGAATACTTCCTGACTATCTGAAAGAAATCATATCTTTTCAATCGCAGTGGGAATAATGATTTGGAAACCTCTAATATTATAAAATACATCATTTCTAAGGCCTTTTTTGTGATCGTTTATCGATATTCATGCAGCAGCTAGGTGGGGCAGTGAATAGAGTGCTCTGCCTGAAATCAGTAAAACTCATCTTCCTGAGTTCAAATCTGGCCTCAGACACTTAGTAGCTGTTTGACCCTGGGCAGGCCACTTAACCCTGTTTGCCTCAGTTTCCTCATCTATAAAGTGGGATGGAGAAGGACATGGCAAAGCATTACAGTATCTGCAAGAAAATCCCATATGGGGTCATGAAGAATTAGACACAATTGAATTACTAAGCAACATTCCCCTTCATTAAAATCCCAAAGTCTAATCCCAAGACTTCATTGTGATATGGGGTATCCCTAGGTTTTTGAAAATTGAGCTGTGTAAGCTTTTCTAAGATGGAAAGACTTCGAGTTCAGTGCCAGAGAACTAGTGTCTAGTATCTGAAGTCCAATCTAGCTAAGTTCGGAGACACTCATCACTAGATTGTTCACAGGGTGATGAATTTTTAAGCTATGCCAGCTTTTGCATATTGCCTAGTAAGCTGTGGAAGGCTATTCTCTGCAGACTGCATTGTAGGAGAGAGTGCCCACATGTAGGAAATTAAGCATTCTTCAAATATGGAAGTATGTTCTGTGTTCTATTGAATCCAAAAGTCCCATGAGAAATCACTTTGAGGTCCTAGAAAACAAATTTGATCACCAATAGATGTTCCAATACTGGAGTGAGTATTAGAATTCTGGGGTCTTAAGAGCTACAGAAGGCTTCAATGCATACTACAGCATCAAGGAACTTCTACCTTTCATTAGTATTAGGGATTCATATTTGTGGAGATACAGGTTATTGGTGGGGGGGAGGGTGTTGGATTTCATTGGTGTAGTGGTACTGGAAACTGCCAACAAGGAAATCCCCTCCAACAATACAGATCAGCAACTTAAGTGTAATTTATAATCTTGAAGAGTTGCCTGGGAGCACTGAGAAGTTAGGTAAATTACCCATGGTCACCCAGCTGATGACCAGAAAAACCTGAACCCAGTCAGGTCTTCCTGACTCCCAGGATGGCCCTTTATCTTTATTTTTCAGGCCATTATTTGAGTAAGAAATTTTTCACTTTGTGGGTCTCAAATTTAAGCTTAAGATGATTTTGTTCTATGACCTCCACAATGTTACCATTAACTGAATGATATCTGGGAATTCCTTAGATCTTCCTTTCCCTATTGAGGGAAAAACAGTTCTCTGATAGTTCAATTATGATGGTGGATTGGGGTTTTGTATTGCATTTTATCTTTTCTCAGGATGTCTTGTGTTTTTTCAAAGAAGTTCAACATGGGAATGAGAGTAAATCTTAGTAGAGTAGAAAGAAAGTACACACAGTTGTTGAGGACATAGAAACCTATCTAGCCATTTTTGTTCCAAAATTCTAACAGAAAACTATAACTGTTAGGTGAATGACTTAATTGGATATAGCATTAAAAACATCTTATTTTAGGAAATCCCAGAATCCTAAGTTTAACTTAGCCATTTTTATCTTGAACTCTGAACTTGGCCAGTTGGCTTCGACATTATCAGTTTAAGCAAATGAACTACTTAAGTTTTCTTTCTGTGTTCATATGAATATAATTCTAAAAATTTCTGAAAGAATAAAATGAAAATTTAAGATACTCAAATCATATATTAAGGAAGATTTTGCTAGAGTTATTGCCCTGCCACAGAGGTAGATTTACATATGAAAACAGGCTTATACACATAAACAGTAACAATTATTGACTAGCCACTCAAAAGCCTGATGAAATTTTATTATCTACATCAGCATTTTATGGGAGAAATTTGATTTGGGGGGTCCAGACTTGTGATTTTATTAGTATAAGAAACTCCCAGAAAGAATATTAGCTCAACAATTATTCAACAACCAATTTGTAACTTAAAGTCTTAGAAAGGTACCTGGAGTGTTGAGAGATTAGATGACCTGACTAGGGTCATATATATGTTAAAGGCAGGACTTCCGGACTACCAGACCAGCTCTCCCTCCATTACACCATGCTGCCTAAATAATTTTCTACATAAATGAATTGGCAAAGTTGTTTGGCATTTAATACAGTAAAAAACACCACACTGATTCCACCTAGTCCAATATTTTGTCATTGACATCGATGCCAGGAATATTTTATGGGATAGTGTGGAACTTTATAGGACTGTAGATTTTGAGTAGGAAGAGACCTTAGAAATTTTCAAACCTTGCCATATCATTTTAAATATGAGAAAATTGAGAGAGGTTAAATTACTTGTCCATAGTCAAACAGGTAGGAATTAGCAGTATTAGGCTATGAACTCCTATTCTTTGCTTCTAGCTCATGACATCTTGTGCAAGATCATCTTATAAGGTATCTTCTATGACCCCTGCTTATGTACCAAAAATAAGCTAAGTACAGATCCACCGAAGGGGCAGCTAGAAGGCACAGTGGATAGAGTACCAGGCCTTGAGTCAGGAAGACTTATCTCCCTCAGTTCAAATGTGTCCTCAGGGGCAGCTGGTGAGCTCTGTAGCGAGTCCCTCCAAAAACCTATAAAAAAATGGCTCTGAACCAATTCTAGAATGGCAGAACTCACAAAACAGCAGAGGGAAGCAGGGCTCCAGCCCAGGACAGCCTGGATGGTCTCTGGGTGAGGTCTATCCCACACGGAGCTGGGAGCTGGGAACGGAGTGGAGCAGAACCCAGCCTGAATGGCGTGGACCATCCAGACCAGAAGCCGGGCGGAGGGGGCCCTGGCGCCCTGAATCAGTGAGCTGAGGCAGTTACCAGACTCTTCAAACCACAAACACCGAAGACTGTGGAGAAGGTTGGTGGGAAAAGCTGCGGGAGTAGAAGGAGTTCGAGGTTCGGCTTCCAGCCCCGGGGGCAGCGGAGGTGGGGCAACTACAGCTGTTGTTACTTCTGGCTCCAGGCCCACCTGGTGGGAGGAATTAAGTGGCAGATCAGAGCAGCAGTGTACAGCCTGCTGAAGACCTAAGCCCAGTCCGGGTTGGGGGTTGGGGAAGGAGCAGTACTGGTGTGGCAGAGCTGGCACCTCCCTACCCAAACGTGGAACATAGAACTCTCTAGTCTACAAGCCGTCATACCCCACTGAAAAACTCAAAGGTCAAGTTAGTTGGCTGGGAATATGGCCAGGCAGCGAAAACGCACCAAGATTCAGTCTCAGACTTTGCATTGTTTCTTTGGTGACAAAGAAGACCAAAACATACAGCCTAAAGAAGTCAATAAAGTGCAAGAGCCTACACCAAAAGCCTCCAACAAAAACATGAACTGGTCCCAGGCCATGGAAGAGCTCAAAAAGGATTTGGAAAAGCAAGTTAGAGAAGTATAGGAAAAATTGGGAAGAGAAATGAGAAGGATGCGAGAAAACCATGAAAAACAAGTCAATGACTTGCTAAAGGAGACCCAAAAAATACTGAAAAATACACTGAAGAAAACAACACCTTAAAAAATAGACTAACTCAAATGGCAAAAGAGCTCCAAAAAGCCAATGAGGAGAAGAATGCCTTGAAAGGCAGAATTAGCCAAATGGAAAAGGAGGTCCAAAAGACCACTGAAGAAAATACTACTTTAAAAATTAGATTGGAGCAAGTGGAAGCTAGTGATTTTATGAGAAATCAAGATATTATAAAACAGAACCAAAGGAATGAAAAAATGGAAGACAATGTGAAATATCTCATTGGAAAAACCACTGACCTGGAAAATAGATCCAGGAGAGAGAATTTAAAAATTATTGGACTACCTGAAAGCCATGATCAAAAAAAGAGCCTAGATATCATCTTTCAAGAAATTATCAAGGAGAACTGCCCTGATATTCTAGAGCCACAGGGCAAAATAGAAATTGAAAGAATCCATCGATTGCCTCCTCAAATAGATCCCAAAAAGAAATCTCCCAGGAATATTGTTGCCAAATTCCAGAGCTTCCAGATCAAGGAGAAAATGCTGCAAACAGCCAGAAAGAAACAATTTGAGTATTGTGGAAACCCAATCAGAATAACCCAAGATCTGGCAGCCTCTACGTTAAGAGATCGAAGGGCTTGGAATACAATATTCCGGAGGTCAATGGAGCTAGGATTAAAACCTAGAATCACCTACCCAGCAAAACTGAGTATCATGCTCCAAGGCAAAATATGGATTTTCAATAAAATAGAGGACTTTCAAGCTTTCTCAGTGAAAAGACCAGAACTGAATAGAAAATTTGACTTTCAAACACAAGAATCAAGAGAAGCATGAAAAGGTAATCAAGAAAAAGAACAAGAAAAAGAAATTGCAAGGGACTTACTAAAGGTGAACTGTTTTCTTGACATTCCTACATGGAAAGATGACAAGTATCATTCATGAGACCTCAGTATTAAGGTAGCTGAAGGGAATATGCATACATATATATTTATGTATATATATGGGTGAATGTGTATGTATGTATATATCTATGTGTGTATGTATATATATATAAATATATATATATAGAGAGAGAGAGAGAGGGAGAGAGGGAGAGAGCAGACACAGGGTGAGTTGAAGATGAAGGGAAGATATCTAAAAGAAATAAAATCAAATTAAGGGATGAGAGAGGAACATACGGAGAGAGGGAGATAAGGAGAGATAGAATGGGATGGATTATCTCCCATAAAGGTGGCAAGAGGAAGCAGTTCTGTGGGAGGAGGGGAGAGGGCGGATGAGGGGGGAATGAGTGAACATTGCTCTCATCAGATTTGGCCTAAGGAGGGAATACCATACCCAATTGGGAATCTTACCCCACAGGAAAGAAGAGGGAAGAAGATAAAAAAAACTGGGGGGGATGATGGAGGGGAGGGCAGATGGGGATGGAGGCAGTCAAAAACAAACACTTTCAAAAGGGGACAGGGTCAAGGGAGAAAATTCAATAAAGGGGGATGGGTTGGGAAGGAGCAAAATATAGTTAGTCTTTCACAACATGAGTATTGTGGAAGGGTTATACATAATGATACACGTGTTGCCTATGTTGAATTGCTTGACTTAGGGAGGGTGGGTGGAAAGGGAAGAGGGGAGAGAATTTGGAACTCAGTTTTAAAAACAGATGTTCAAAAACAAACAAAAATGTTTTTGCATGCAACTAGAAAATAAGATACACAGGCAATGGGGCGTAAAAATTTATCTTGCCCTACAAGAAAGGAAGGGAAAAGGGGATGGGAGGGGAGTGGGGTGACAGAGGGGAGTGCTGACTGGGGAACAGGGCAACCAGAATATACGCCATCTTGGAGTGGGGGGGGAGGGTAGAAATGGGGAGAAAATTTGTAATTCAAACTGTTGTGAAAATCAATGCTGAAAACTAAATATGTTAAATAAATTTAAAAAAATTTAAAAAAATGTGTCCTCAGACACTTTGACCCTGGGCAAATCACTTAATCCTGTTCGCCTTGGTTTCCTCATCTGTAAAATGAGCTGGAGAAGGAAATATAAACTACACCAGTATCTTTGCCAAGAAAACCTCAAATGGGGTCATCAAGAGTTGGACGTGACAGGACAATACCACACCCTCCCACACAAGTCCAATGAACATCAGACAAGGGTAAGAGAGAATCACAGAAGATAAAGTGAATAGGTTTTATTATTTAAAATTTTAGAAGTTAGTTCTGTACAAGCAAATTCAATAATGTTGAGATTTAAAAGGAGATAGTTAACGGGGGGAAAAATCTTTCCATCAAGTTCTTCCAATGAAGGTTTCATTTCCAAGATATATGAGAAACTTATTCAAAATTTTAAGAATAAGAGCCATTTCCTTGTTGATAAAATGTCTAAGTATGTGAGCAGGCATGTCTCAAGGAAAGAAACTGCAATGATCAATAGTCACATTTTTAAAAATGCTCCAAATCACTAATAATTAGAGAAATGCAAATCAGAGCAATTCTGCAGCTCCACCTCTTGCCCATTATGTTGGTAAAGATGACAAAAAAGAGAAAAAGGAAATGATGGCTGTTGGAAGGGCTATGAAAAAAAACAGGCATATTGATGTACTTTTGGTGGCGCCATGAAAGGGTCCAACCAATTATACACAAAAAAAAATTAAAGAAAGAGGAAAAAAATCCTATATGTACAAAAATACTTAGAGAGAGCTTTTGGAAGCTGCAAAAAACCTGTATTCTAAGTCAATACCAATCAATTGGGGAATGGATGAACAAATTGTGGCATATAACTATATATATATATTATATATATATATATATATTATATTATATATATATATATATGCATATATATTATAGGAAAATGTGCTGTAAGAAATAAGGAAAAAAAGGTAATTTCAAAGAGACTTCAAAGGATTTGTATAAACTGATAAAGAATCAAATGAACAGAATCAGGAAGACAGTTTGTACAATGACAACATGGCAAAAACAACTTTGAGAGCTATAAGAACTCTGATCAATGTAATCAATGACTGAATAATTCCAGAGGACTAATGTTCAAGTATTCTATCCATCTCTTTACAGAGAAGTGATGGATTCAGGATGCAGAATTAAACATACTTTTTGGACAAGACCATGCATATTTGCTAAAAGGATTTTGTTTTCCTTTCTTTTTATTTTTTTTCCTCCAGTGGAGTGAACGTGGGAGAGCAAATAGATTTCTGCTCATTAAAAAATTAAAATTAATTTAAAAAGAAGCCATGATAAAAGAAATCACTTGTATTAAAAAAAAAAACAAACCTGTAAATTAAGTCTAGAAGAGAAAAACTACCAATATTTGAAAAGTTTACACTAGCTGTTCACAAGTATTTCTCATTTCTCTCCTCTATTTGCTATTCCCCTCATGCATCCAGCAACCCCAATATTTAGGTAGCTCTGAAGATATTTAAATAAATAAACAAAAAACTACTAGAGTCTTTCAAGGTCATTTTAGTTTATAGTGTCAAGTATTTTTTAGAAAAAAAATACCTGTTGATGCATAACTATCAATTTTACCTCTTTGGGCATGGAATATTCTATTTCCATCTAGAATGGAATGAGGTATATAAACCTTAGCCTAAATCTGCCTAGGATCACCTGTCTCTGTGCAATGGTAATCAGGGTGGTGCTTCCCTCCCCCCTCCCCCTTGAGTGCCTTTAATGATTCTGGCCTTTATTTGAATGGGGCAGGTAAAATGAGATCTTTTTGTCTTGGAGTGTTTCTCAGCCCTAAGACAATGCAATGGTAATCAGGGCAGGACTTTTTGTTGTCTTCTCCTTTGGAATGCTGAGGTAATTAAGTACTTTTGATGAGTCTTGCCTTTCAAATGTAATGGCCAGCAAATGGGATTTTTCCCTGTTCTTTGAGTGCTTCTCAGCACTGAGGTAAACAAGTGCCCCAGGGCCCTGATACTAGTAGATAAGATCGTAGCTTGGTGTTTGACTTTTGGGGCTCACTCATGGAAGGAGTGTTGAGACTCTGGGCAAGCCATTGTTACTGCCCGCCCCCCTCCCCTGCCCCCGGCTTTGCTAACCTAGACCCATTGGTTCTTCTCTGGTAACTGAATTGTGATTTCATCTGTTTATATTGTCTCTGTTTGTAATTTGTTTGTATTTGCTCTGAAGGTCAGGGTGCTGGCTTTTCCTCCAGAACTAAGTGAATGATATTTGTATGTTGGATTAAAGTGAGATTGTTAACCCCTTAAAGTGACTTTCCTTAGTAAAGCAGTTGAAAAGAACCTGTGCTGGCAGCTCTTGTTGCTAGTCTTGTTGGGTCTTATATCCCAACAGTAGCTGCTAGCTGAATTGTTGCTACACTCTGCAGTGCAAATTTCCTAGGACACAGAGCCTGCTTGTCTTGGCAAATATTGTAGTATCCTTCCCCAATTTCCCTCATACTCTGGGAATAGAGTCTTCTAGTATTTGGTTCTAGATCCTCCCTTACTGTCAACTTCCTGGGTCAAATGTTTCCACAGAGATCAGGCATTTACTCTAAATGCATTTATTAGCTTACTTTTTGCGTAATCTCCTTCACAATAGCTAATTCTCTGCTAAAGACCAGGGAAAGAGAGACCCAGGAATGAATAACCAATCATGTACCACTTGTAGGTAGAATGCAAACTTCTTGAAGGTAGTGATTATTTTGTTTAGTTTTTGTAGGCTCTCTCTGGCACTTAGCATTGTTCCAGTCCCATAATTGGTGTTTAATACATGCTTGTTGAATTGAATTGAACTGAATTGAATTCTGATAAAATCAAAGAGCTTATCAAATAAGGTCTTTTGCTGAGTTCTAGTCAGGTATGTTCTAGTACAGGTATGAAAGTCTTAGTGAGGAGTTTTGAGAAATTAAGGTTCAAGGTCATGCAGAGATTATAGGCAGGATTTCTTGACTCCAATGATTAGCTTTCTCTCCACTGTACCATACCTGCATTGGGGTAAATGTTTAGAAAAAAACTGCAGAGAGGAGGTCCTTCAACATTTCTATATTTCTGCTTATTGAGAGAGAGCTCCACTCTTTCTAGAAGCCCAGTCTCTTTTGGTTTGGGCTTCCAAAAGCATATATAGCAGGATGCCATATTTGTAAAGAAAAGAATTGGCTTACCTCAGTGGATAATTGAGCACTCACTTGATTATCTTTCAGAGAGACTATCATGTAGAAGTAGCCAGAAATAGAGCCATTATGCACCAAGAAGCTCATAGTGGAGAGTATGATTGTAGGGAAACTGGAAGGTATTTTTGGGTCTTCTGTGCAGAAATATTTCAATCTTTTCTGTGTAGGATGCAGGGTTCTTGCAGTGACAAGGTTGAATTGCATGTTTATTCAAATACCTGATGTTTTGAAAAACAAAAGAAAAGAAAAGGAAGGAAAAGAAAAGAAAATGGAAACATCAGTGGATGGTAATGATTCCTAGCTCCATAATGGCATGTCTTATCTAGCTGCATTTGGGATACTTTTGAAGAGTAAAATTTCTACCTGATTAAAAGAATCAGAGCCTTTGTGTAGTAATTTGGTTTAGATTTAACTGGCTCCTATATGAACTAAAGACAAAGGCCATGTGCTAAGAATAGTTCTGAAATATTTATCTAGAGAAAAATTACATTACATGGGCAGTAGTTACTTTTCTAAACAAAATAACTTGGTCATTTTTATTTTTATCCCTAAAATGCCTAAAGGCACCAGTCAATAACATGTATTAATGGTTAAAAATGAAGCTGTATTTGAGTAACAGAAGGCCAAAAAGTAGAAAAAAAAGACAAAACCCACTTTTTCCACGGGCGCAATAATACTACCATTACAAAGTAGCCCAGAGAATTTTCTGATAAAATTTGTTTTCAATAAATGTTATCACTAGTCTGTGGCCATGTATGTTAACTTTTGAACAGTTCAAATTCGTAGAGGATATTAATAAACCTGATGGGGGAATTTGTCATAGAAATGCTAGTGTCACAATATTGTTCATAGAACATGTGATTCAGATCATGTCTCCTTTATTTATGATGTCACTAAATATATAGACAGTAATGTGTTCACCATGAACCCAAACAGGGGTTGCCTTCACTGCTGTGGTGAAGACATGTTCATCCCTATTCATCCCTTATTCACAAAGCAATGTGTAGGCACATCAGCATGATACAGCAGAACCACTCTCAGATTTGGTCTCAGGGGACTCAAGTTCAAATGTTGAGTCTCTCATTTACTACCCGTGTGATTCTTGATAAGTCATTCTTCCTCCATAGGCCTCATTTTTCTCATCTTTAAAAAGTGCAGGTTGAACTGGATGACATCCAAAGTCCCTTTGGGTTCCAAATGTATGATTCTAATTAGTGATAACCTTAGTTATTTGTGTGACTAATTTCTGTGGGCAAACTTTCAACTGGATATTATGGTGCTACAGGTTTCTTAGTGGAGGACTTCCAGGGGTAGAGCTAAGATTATGGAGTAGAGAAAATACGTAGCTGAGCTATCACCAACGTTCCCCTCCAAACAACTTTAAAGCAATGCCTCAAATAAAATTCTGGAGTGGCAAAGCCAACAAAAATTCAGAGTGAAATATTCTTCCAGCCTAAGGAGATTGGAAAGATCTGTGACACGGGGGAAGAGGCTAGCCTGATGCCCACATGAATGAAACACCAGTGGTAAGACTAGGTGGTAGACTGAAGCAGCAGCAACTTTGAGAGTTCTCAAGCCAGAGACAGTAAGGTGACCTAGCAACTAGTTAGAAAGAGATTGTAAAGAAAAGGATTGGCTTACCTTAATGGGTAATTGAGCACTCATTTTACGATCTCTCAGAGAGACTATCATGTAGAGATAGCCGGAAATAGATCCATTATGCACCGAGAAGCTCATAGTGGAGAGTATAATTATAGGGAAACTGGAAGACATTTTTGGGTCTTCTGTGCGGTCGCTTCTGGGCAAGTCACTTAACTGTTTGCCTCAGTTCCTCATCTGTACCCCTAGCACAGGGGTACTAGTACTGGATGCAGGGCCAGATGCTGTTCAGTAATGCCATTGCCTATACCCACTTTTGGGTGCGAGTTCATAGGCAGAGAAGAGCACTTTTAGTCAAGAGGGAGTGGAAGCCCTGAGGGGCAGTATCACTTCCAAGGGATCAGAGACCCAGAGAAACTGTATCCTTTCCAGTTCCAAGGGAGGAGGGTCCCTGAGAAATAGTAATGATTGCAAACCAAAGGGAACAAGGGCCCTTCCTGGTAAGGACCAGAGTAGTGACACACATCTCCCCAGGTCACAACACCTTGGAAGCACCCAAAACTCCCAAACCACCAGAGTTAACTCTGAAAAGAGCATGTGAAAAGTTCTAGAGCTTAAGAAAGCCCCTACCCCTCCACAGTGGGGAAGAACCCAACATTAACATAAAGTTCCAATCAAGAATAAGGTGAAAAGATGAGGGAACAACAAAAAAGAACCTATCCATAAAAAGTTACTATGGTGACAGGGAAGATCAAGACACAAATTCAGAAGACAATAAAGTCAAAACAGCTATAACCACAGCCTCAGAGAAAATGGAATTGGACAAAGGAGCAACAAAAATTCCTGGAAGAGCTAAAAAATAATTTTCAAAGTCAAATAAGAATGGTAGAGGAAAAAATCAGGTAAAGAAAGGAAACCAAAGGAAGAAAATGATAAAAATACAATCAATAGCTTGATAAAAGAGGCATAAAAAAAATTAAAGAAAACAATACCTTACAAAAAGAATTGGCTGAATGAAAAAAGAAGTACAAAAATTCATGGATGAAAGTAACTCCTTAAAAAGTAAAATTGGCCAAATGGTAAAAGAAGTACAAAAGTGCACTGAAGAAAATAATTCTTTAAAAATTTGGTTTGGGCAAGTGGAAGCTAAGGACTCCATGAGGCATCATGAAATAATAAAACAATGTCAAAAGAATGACAACATGGCAGAAAATGTTGAAAAAACAACTGACCTGGAAAATAGATCAAGGAGAGAGAATTCAGGAATTATCAGATTACCTGAAAGTTATGATCAAAGAAAGAACTTAGACATCATATTTCAAGAAATTAGCCAAGAAGAGTTCCCTGATATTCTAAAACCAGAGGTAAAATAGAGATTGAAAGAATCTACTGATCACCTGAGAGAGATCCTAAAATGAAAACTTCCAGGAATATTATAGCCATATTCCAAAGCCCTGAGATAAAGAAAAAATACTTCAAGGAGCAAGAAAAAAAAAACATTCAAATACCTTGGAGCCATAGTTAGGATTGCACAAGATTTAGCAGTACAATATTAAAGGAGTAGAGGGTTTGGAATATAACATTCTGGAAGGCAAAAGAGCTGGGATTACACTCAAGAACAACGTATCCAGCAAAACTGAGTATAATCCTTAAGGGTAAAAATAAATATTTCATGAAATAGAGGACTTTCAAGGATTCCTGATAAAAAGACCAAAACTGAATAGAAAATTTTACATTGAAATACAAGATTCAAGAGAAGCATAAAAAAGTAAACATGAAAGAGAAATCATAAGGGACTCAATAAAATTAAAGTGTTTGCCTTCTATATGGGAAAATGATCCATGTATCTTCTAAGAACTCTATCATCATTAGGGTAATTAGGAGGATTCTACAAAGAAAGTGGGCAGGAAAGTGAGTCAATTATGTTGGTATGATGTAAAAAAAATGGATAGGCAAGAAAGAGGAATACCCAGGGAGAAAGGAGGGGGAGGAATAATGGGGAAAATATGTCACATAAAAGAGGCATGTAAGGAAGAACTTTTACAGTGGAGGGGAAAATGGTTGGGGGTGGGTGGGTGGGCAATGGCTGACCCTGGATCACATCTAAATTGGTTCAAAGAGGGAAAAAAAACCTTGCATATTCAGTTGTAATAGAAATCTATCCTACCCTACAGGAAAGTAGGAGAGGAAGGGGCTAAAAGAAAGTGAGGGGTGATAAAAGAGAGGGCAAGTGATCAGAAGCAAAAAAGACTTTAGAGGAGAAACAGTGGGAAGAGAGAGAGAGAGAGAGAGAGAGAGAGAGAGAGAGAGAGAGAGAGAGAGATTGACAAACAGACAGACAGACAGACAAGAAAATAGAAGGGAGAGGAATACAGTTAAAAATAAAAAATGTGAATGCAAGTATGATGTACTCACATATAAAATGGAAGTGGATAGCAGCATGGATAATAAACCAGAATCCAACAATATGTTGTTTACAAGAAACACACTTGAAACAGAAAGACACACACAGAGTTAAAATAAGGGGCTGGAGCAGAATCTGTTATGCTTCAGCCAGAGTGAAAAAGGCAGGAGTAGCAATCATGATCTCAGACAAAACAAAAGCAAAAATAAACCTAATTAAACAGAATAACCAGGGAAATTATATTTTACTAAAAGGAACCATAAACAATGAAATAATATCAATACTAAGCATATATTTATCAAGTAACAGAGGATTCTTAAAAGAAAAGTTTAGTGACCTAAATGAGGAAATAAGACAGTAAAACTATACTAGTGGAAGATCTTAACTTTCCCCTCTCAGAGCTAGATAAATCTAACCACAAAATAAATAAGAAAGAAGTCACAGAGATGTGTAGAATCTTAGAAAAGTTAGATATGATAGACCTCTGGAAAAAAAAACTGAATGGGAATAGAAAGGAGTGTATTTTTTTTCAGCTGTATATGGTACCTTCACAAAAGCTGACCACGTATTAAGGCATAAAAGCCTCACAACCAAATGCAGAGAAGAAGAAATATTAAATGCACCCTTTTCAGACCATAGTGCAATAAAAATTACATTTAATAAAGGATTATGAAGACATAGATTAAAAGCTAGTTGGATAAGTAATAATCTAATCCTACAGAGTGAGTGGGTGAAAGAACAAATCATAGAAATAATAAAAAAGATTTATGAAAGAGAATGATAACAATGAGACAACATTACAAAATTTGTGGGATACAGCCAAAGTAGTACTTATGGGAAATTTTATATCTTAAATGTGTACCTCAGTAAAAGTGAGAAAGAGCAGATCAATGAATTGGGCATGCAACTAAAAAAACAACAACTAGAAAAACAATGAATTAAAAATCCCCAATTAAATGTAGAAATGGAAATCCTGAAAATTAAGGAGAGATTAATAAAAGTGAAAGTTTTTAAAAAATCCAAAACATTGAACTAATAATAATAACAATAATAAAACCTAGGAACTGGTTTTCTGAGGGAGAAAAAACCATAAGAAGATAGAAAAACCATTGGCTAATTTGATTAAAAAAAGAAGAAAACCAAATTACTAGTATCAAAAATGAAAAAGGTGAATGCAATATGAAAGAAGATGAAATTAAAGCAATTGGGGGCAGAGCCAAGATGGCGGCAGGAAATCAGGGACTTGCTTAAGCTCCCCACCAAATCCCTCCAAACACCTGTAAAAAAATGGCTCTGAACAAATTATAGAGCTGTGGAACCCAACAAAATGGCAGAGGGAAACAGATCTCCAGTCCAGGAGAGCCGGGACGGTCGCTGGGAAGGATCTATTGCATGGTGTTGAGAATGGAAGGCAGCCCAGTGTGAGCTGTTCCAGGACAGACCAGACATGGAGCGAGCCAGCCAGAAGAGGCTTTGGTGCCATGAAACAGTGAGCTGTGGCAGTTACCAGACTTCTCAATCCACAAATGCCAAAGAGCAGGTTAGGGGGAAACTGCAAGATCTAGTTCAGAGTAGTGTGGGCCTGCCAGCTCTGGGGGTGGAGGAGGTCATACAGCAGTGGCAGTAGCAGCAACAGGAAGCTCCTGAGGCTGCCTCCAGACCACCAGCATCAGCAGTTTCTGAGTACCTGCCTCACATGGTGGGAGGAATCTAGAAGCAGATCAGAGTGGGAATGTAAGGAGTACTTTGTGGGCACAAAAGCAGATTCTCTTGCTGTGCCCTGCTTGGATCTGAATTGCAGTCCTGGTTGGCAGTTCTTGGGGGAGGAAGAGCACTGCTGTGACAGAGCCAGGGGTGACAGTGGAGTAGAAGTAGCTCTGAAAACAGCAGTGCTTAGACTCAAAAGCACAAAGACAAAGTACTCTCTAATCTACAAGCAGTCATATCCTGACAAAAAGTGCAAGGATCAAGTAGTTGGCTGGGAACATGAACAGGCAGCAAAAATGAACTCAGAGTCAAACTCAAACTCTAGATTCCTTTTTTTGGTGACAAAGAAGATAAAATCATACAGCCAGAAGAAGTCAACAAAGTCAAAGAGCCTATATCAAATGCCTCCAAGAAACATATGAATTGGGTTCAGGCCATGGAAGAGCTCAAAAAGCATTTGGAAAAGCAAGTAAGAGAAGTAGAGGAAAAATTGGGAAGAGAAATAAGACAGATTCAAGAAAACCATGAAAAACAAGTCAATGACTTCCTAAAGGACACCCCCAAAAATACTGAAGAGAATAACACCTTAAAGAATAGATTAACTCAAATGGCAAGAGAGCTCCAAAAAGCCAATGAGGAGTAGAATGCGTTAAAAGGCAGAATTCGCCAAACGGAAAAAGAGGTCCAAGAGACCACTGAAGGAAATGCCACCTTAAAAATTGGATTGGAACAAGTGGAAGCCAGTGACTTTATGAGAAATCAGGATATCATAAAACAGAACCAAAGGAATGAAAAAATGGAAGGCAATGTGAAATATCTCATTGGAAAAAGCACTGACCTGGAGAATAGATCCAGGAGACATAATTTAAAAATTATTGGATGACCTGAAGAGGCTAGACATCATCTTTCAAGAAATTATCAAGGAAAACTGCCCTGATATTCTAGAACCAGAGGGCAAAATAGAAATTGAAGGAATCCACTGATTGTCTCTTGAAAAAGATTCCCAAAAGAAAACTCCTAGGAATATTGTTGCCAAATTCTAGCATTTCCAGGCCAAGGAGAAAATACTGCAAGCAGCTAGAAAGAAACAATTTGAATATTGTGGAAACACAATCAGAATAATACAAGATCCAGCCTCTTCTACATTAAGGGATCGAAGGGGTTGGAGTATGACATACCAGAGGTCAAAGGAGCTAGGATTAAAACCAAGCAAGACTGAGTATAATGTTCCAAGGCAAAATATGGATTTTCAATAAAATAGAGGACTTTCAAGCTTTCTCAATGAAAAGACCAGAGCTGAATAGAAAATTTGACTTTCAAATCAAAGAATCAAGAGAAGCATGAAAAGGTAAACAAGAAAGAGAATTCATACGCGACTTACTAAAGTTCTACTGTTATGCTTACATTCCTACATGGAAAGATGACATGTGTGTAATTCAGGAGACCTTTCTCAGTATTAGGGGAGTTGAAGGGAATATAGACAGAGGGCACAGGATGAGTTGAATATGAAGAGATGATATCTAAAATAATGAAATAAATTTAATGGGTGAGAGAGGAATATATTGAGAGAGGGAGAAAGGGAGAGATAGAATGGGGTAAATTATCTCACATAAAAGTGGCAAGAAAAAGCAGTTCTGTTGGAAGAGAAGAGGGGGCAGGTGAGGGGCAATGAGTGAATCTTGCTCTCATCGGATTCAACTTGAGGAGCGAATAACATATACACTCCATTGGGTATCTTACTCCACAGGAAAGTAAGGGGAAAGGGATAAAAAAGGGAGGATGATAGAAGGGAGGGCAGATAGGGGGAGGAGGTAATCAAAAGCAAACACATTTGAAAAGGGACAGGGTCAAGGGAGAAAACTGAATAAAGGGGGACAGGATAGGATGGAAGAAAATATAGTTAGCCTTTCACAACATGAGCATTGTGGAAGTGTTTTGCATAATGATATATGTGTGATCTATGTTGAATTGCTTGCCTTCCTAGGGAGGGTGGGTGGGAAGGGAAGAGGGGTGAGAATTTGGAACTCAAAGTTTTAAAAGCAGGTGCTTGAAAAAATTAAAAAAAAATTTTGCATGCAGCTGGGAAACAAGATATATAGGGAATGGGGCATAGAAATATATCCTGCTGTACAAGAAAGTAAGGGGAAAGGGGATGGGACGGTGGGGTGAAAGAGGGGAGGGCTGGCTGGAGAATGAGGCAATCAGAATATATGCCATCTTGCAATGGGGGGGATGGTAGAAATGGAGAGAAAATTGTAACTCAAAATCTTGTGGAAATCTATGTTGAAAACTAAAATATTAAATAAAATATATACAAAAGAGAAAAAAAAGAAATTAAAGCAATTAGTAGGAGTTATTTTGCCTAATTATATACCAGTAAAACTGACAATCTAAGTGAAATGGATTAATTTCTACAAAAATATAAACTGCCAAGATTAACAGAAGAGTTAATAGGATATTTAAATAACTCTATCTTAGAAAACTAAATTGAACAAGCCATCTATGAGCTCCCTAAGGAAAAAAAAAACAAAAACCCAGGACCAGATGGATTCACAAGTGAATCTTGTTGTTGTTGTTCATGTCAAACTCTTTATGGCCCCATGGGTCATTTTGTCCATTGGGTTTTCTTGGCAAAGATACTGCAGTGATCTGCCATTTCCTTCTCCAGTGGATTAAGGCAAACAGAGGTTAAGTGACTTGCACAGCCTTACACAGCTGGTAAGTGTCTAAGGACAGATTTGAATTCAGGTCTTCCTGATTCCACTATCCACTGAGCCAAATAGGTACCTCCTTTTGTATTCTACCAAAGATTTAAGGAAATTCATCCTAATACCATATTAAAGATTTGGAAAAAATTAGTAAAGAAGGAGTCCTACCAAATTCCTTTTATGACACAAATATGGTTTTGGTTCCTGAACCAGGCACAGAGAGAATGGAGTAAGAAAATTATACATCAATTTCCTTATTGGTTATTAGTGCAAAAAATTAAAAATAAAATACTAGCAAGGATATAACAGCAATATATCACAAAGGTCGTATAGTATGACCAGAAGGGATTTATACCAGGAATGCAGATCTGGTTCAATATTATGAAATCTATCACCATAGTTGACCATATCAATAACAGTAAAAAAAAATCATATGATTATCTCAATAGATGCAGGAAAAGCCTTTGATAAAATATAATACCCTTTCCTCTAAGAAATACTAGAAAGCATAGGAATCAATGAAACCCTTCTTCAAATGATAAGTAGTGTCTATTTAAAACCAAGAGAAAGCATTATCCCCATTTGGAAATAAACTTGAAGCTTTCCCAATAATATCAGGAGTGAAGCAAAGATGTCCATTATCATCACTGTTATTCAATATTGTACTAGAAATCCTAGTGATAGCAATAGGACAAGAAAAAATGAAGGAATAAAAACAGGCACTGAGGAAACAAAACTATTATTCTTTGCAGATGATATGATAGAATTCTTAGAGAAACCTTGACAATCAACTAAAAAGCTAGTTGAAACAATTAACAACTTTACCAGAATTGCAAGATATAAAATAAACCAACATAATTCATCAGCATTTCCATATACTATCAACCAAACCCAGCAGGAAGATGTAGAAAGAGAAATTCTATTTAAATTCCATTCCAAAATAACTGCAGACAATACAATATAAAATGACTGTAGACAGTAAAGTCTACCTGTCAAGAGAAACCCAAAAACTGTGAACACATCACAAAACACTTTTCACACAAATAAGACTGATCCAAATAATCAGAGAAATATTAATTGCTCTTGGGTAGACCAAGCCAATATAATAAAAATGCTAATTCTACCCAAGTTAATTTACTTACTCAGTGCTATACCAATCAAACTACCAAATAATTATTTTATAGAGCAAGAAAAATAATAACAAAATTCATCTGGAAGAACAAGAGGTTAAGAATATCAAGGAAATCAATGAAAAAGCAGTTCCAGTTTTCAGACCATATTACAAAGTGGTAATCATCAAAACAATCTGGGACTAGCTAAGAAATAGAGTGGTGGATCAATGAAACAGATTAGGTACACAGTTCATGGTAGTAAATTACAATAGTCATCTAGTGTTTGATAAATCCAATGATCCCAGCTTTTGGGGTAAGAACCCAACATTTGAAAAAAATTGCTTGGATAACTGAAAAACAGTTTGGCAGAAACTAGGCATAAAACAACATCTCACACCATATAGCAAGACATGGACAAAATGGACAAATGATTTAGGCATAAGAGGTGATATCCTAAGCCAATTAGAGGAGCATGGAAATATCTACCTATAAGATGTGTACATAAGGAAAGAGTTTATGACTAAACAAGAGATAGATGGGATTACAGGAAGTAAAATAGATAATTTCAATTACATGAAAAAAAAACAAAAAACAAAAAACAAAACTTTTGTACAAACAAAATTAATGCATCAAAAATTAAAAAGAAAATAGGAAACTGGGAAATTTTTATAGCAATTTTCTCTGATAAAGGCCTTATTTCTCTAATACATAGGGAATTGAGCCAAATATATAAAATAAGAGCCATTACACAGTTAATAAATTGTCAAAGGATATGAACAGGCAATTTCCAGAAGAAGAAATGAAAGTTATCAATAGACAGATGAAAAAATGCTCTAAATCACTACTAAATAGAGAAATGCAAATTAAAACAACTCTGAGATGCCTCCTCATACCTATCAGATTGGCTAACACGGCAGAAAAAGAAAATGATGCATCCTGGAAGAGATATAGAAAAAATTGAAACACTGATGCATTGTTATTGGAGTTGCAACTTATAGAAAATGATTTTGAACTATTCTCAAAGGGGTATATAAAACTGTGCATACCCTTTGAGCCAGCAATATCACTTCTAGGCCCGGATCCCAATGAGGTCAAAGAAAAGGGAAAGGGACCTATCTGTACAAAAGTATTTATAGCAGCTCTTTTTGTTGTGCCATTGTTGTTGTATGTCCTTCATTCTCAAAGAGGACCATGACATCAGGAAGGTGATGCCATGACTTTCAAGTGAATTGGATTTAAGTGAGGCAGGGTTGTACAAAGTCACCAGCCTCAATCTCTCTTCTGGAGTCATCTGGATCCAGTGACAAGATATAGATCAGGATGACTGGAGATGGCCCCAGATGCAGTGGAAGACCTTGGCCTTTTTAAGCTAAGGGCTTTTCCAGGTCTCAGCCTGGGGCAATATCCATTCAGTGATTAAGACTATGTCAGAAATGAGGCAAAAAAAATCAATCTGGGAGGGTAAGACCCTCAGGGTTTCTGGACAAACAGAAATAATTGCTGCTCACACTCACTCTGAGCCATCAGAACCCAAACAATGACCAAGTGAGGCTTGGGCTGGGTCCTATTGTTGGCCAATCAATGAGGGTCAGAGTGATTTGGATTTAAGGCGTGGTCCTTAAAAAAAAATCTATGTGGAGATGGGGAGAGGAGGGAGGGTGAGAAGGAAGAAAGGAGAGAAGGAAGAAAGGAAGGAGAGAAGGAGGGAAGGAAGAAAGGAAGGAGAGAAGGAGGGAAGGAAGGAAGAACAAGTTGTGGTATATGATTGTGATGGAATACTATTGTACTATAAGAAATGATGAGCAAGATGGTTTCAGAAAAACTTGGGAAGACTTATACGAACTCATGCAAAGTGAAGTGAGCAGAACCAGAAGAATATTGTACATAGTAACACCACTAT